>NC_143584.1:130118568-130753969 GCF_048544385.1 Mastigoproctus giganteus
AATTTCGCAGATATATATCTGCGAAATTGTCTTCATATAAATGAATGTTGACAGAACATCAGTTTATCCTGATGTTCTGTCAACAGTAGGGCTGTCTAATAGTGAAATGAAAGCTTTCTTTTAACAGCATGGGTGTTGAGGCAAAATTAATTCCAGTTATCTTAGGTGTGCTTTGCTTTACGTGCGCACTTACTCAAATTATATTTTAACAGAAATCTATACGCATGTTAGTTTATCCGGGAAGCAAGTTAATACTGGTAAGGCCAAATGAGTTTTTGGTAATATTGGTAGGGCCTTAATTGGGCCATAGATTTCGCGTTTTTAAGTTAGGCTTAAGTTGGTACTTAGATCCAGAGCATAATGATATAGGGAAAAATAGTGAGAGAAAATACTACGCATCAGTATGATCATGGATTAATGGAGAATGCTCATGGAATATTCAAAATTTCAGTTTATAATTGGGTTTGCTTAAGAGAAGAAATATGCAAGCAACTTCTAAACAAACATTTCACAAGAATAAGTTGTATGAAATTTGACTTGGAATGTATAATAGCTGAAGTTAATTTCATAAAAGCGTTCAATGGAGATGATTAATGATATCCTACAGGGACTGTCGTTTTGGCATTCCCCCACCCACCCGAAAGCCTTGGACACGGAGATGAATAAAAAATGTTCTCAAGAAAAGTGGAACCCGTCGACATTTGCGGATTACTGTTGCCCAATAATAAGGGAAACTGAATTAAGAGGTAAAACATTTTTAAATGTACAAGCAAATGAAGTGAAGAAACTTGATTTATTTTTTGATATGAAGAAAGCAAGCTTATGGTTTTCCGATTCTAATAATAATGCTGCTTCACTTTTTTGACAGCTTCAGAAAATCTACATTATGAGATTCATTAAATTATAAAGAATGAGAAAACTTAATTTGTATTTAATTTCTTTTCCAGCGTTCCCATTGAAGAGATATGGCAAAGGAAAATGCATTCAAGGAAGGTGCGAAAAAATATAAAGAAAAGGAAAGATACGATGCAGAACCTCACGGAAAAGCACAAGAATGTTCGTCGTAACGTAATAAGAAAATTATTTTATGAAATGCAGGATACAGACAATTATAACCTAACTTTGGAAGAGTTTCTGAAGCAGAGAAAAAATTAAAAAACGCAATGTACATGAAGTTTGTAAAATAATAAATACTTTTTTTTAAAATTAATTTGTGTTTTTATTCGTTTTATTATTTTTATTTCTTTTCGTGTACATTACTTATGAATTCCTCTGTGGCCGTTCTGGAGTATAACGAAAAATTGTCTTACAACATCCTCCTTATTCACCTAACTGCATACCATATGCTTCATATTTATGCCCCCCCCACCCAAATTAAAGAGCTCATTAAAGGTATAATAATTTTCTAGTAAAGTGGAAATCAAGGCGGTTGCGACAAATGAAAATAAGGAACTTTCAAAACAGAATTTGAAGAATTCTTTTCGCAATTATAAATTCGATGGAAAAATGTGTAAACATCGTAGGTTGTTTTAAAAATATAAAAATCCGTCATGTATGTAACTTTTAATTAATCAATAACAAAAAAAAAAACATATACAAGTGTTCCCGAATTTGGTATGTTCTCTGGTCGATGTACCTGTTTTTCTGGACAAAAAAACCCGAGTTTTCGTGGGGAGGGAATAAAGCTGATAAAGGTTCTTCGCGTCATTGACAAGTTTCGAACCCGGCCTTCTTCACCCGGTGTAGGGGACGTTGTGCTACCTGTCTGACCCGTTCATCGCAGACATATTACGCAATCAAAGGAGGATCAACAACAAGCATCTTTCTTAATATTTGAACAGTATGCCGAAATAGCTACATCGATATTCAGGCTGCTGTTAATGACTAATCGCTTGTGAATCTGCTCAATAATCGTTTCTCCATTCATGGTGACCACTGTGGTTTTTGAATACGCTCCTCAAGTTTGGCGACCACGATAATAACCAGAACAATTAATGTGGGTGTTCCACCAGGCGGGATCTGCTCCAATTTTTGTTATTGACAGCTGTAATTGTTCCATTTATCCCTGGAACATTTATACGCCGATGATCTCAAGGTGTTCACCCACATCGAGTGTCCGTGAAAACTACTTCTCTTCCTTTGGCCTCTCTATAAATCCAGAGAAGTCAGCGCAAGCGGTCTACTCCCTGAAACCACATCCAAGTAATCTTCGGATCGTAACCGGGAATAAAGCCATACCAGTTGGGCTTAAGCACCCAAATCTTGCAGTTATTTTTGATAGCTAGTTCTCCTTCCACTTCACCAGCCATCACAGACACTATGCAATCAAAGCAAGATCTACAACAACAAAAATCCTTGTTTCAACCACCACCGCCTTTCTTAATACATTTGAACAGAATGCCAAAATAGCCATTATATACATCGATGTTCAGGCTGCTTTTGATGCTGTTAATGTCTAATCACATTGCATCTAGATGCCCTACGGTAGCAGTTTGCGAAGCTTCGCTGGATCTTAAAAACACAACTTCTTCAGGTTAAAGACGTCTCCGCAGTATGGAACTTCATTAGTGCCATCGTCTATCCAGCAAACTTCTATGACAGCGAAATCTGGATCTTCGCAACTCCCACGAATATTAAAAAATCTACTCCTCGGAATTCTGGCTATTTAAATGGGCATTAACCAAATTTTGCCTCTCTCCCTAGCAACGCATCACGGCATATGGCTCAGCAGCTCAACCTGTATAGACTACATACAACTATTCAGAGAAGAATCATCTCTGATTCTTCTCTGTTGTAATGATTCTTAGTTGTAATGAAGAATCATTACAACGAAAATGTTTGCCGGCATCATCTGCGAGCATCTCCGTCACATGGGAGTACTGTTTATAGCCGGTGCTATCACCTGGACTGATGTCAAAACCAGAGGCGGTCTGACCATAAGACTTACTGTGAACCCCGGCGGGCAGGAGACCGGTGTGATTTTTAATATTACACTGACCTCCGGGACATTCTATTTGTTGACTAATACATTATAAGAAAACTAAATGCACAAGAATCATAATAAGAAAAATATGAATCTTCCTTATCCACAGTAATATGTGAGTGAAGTCACTTGGAAATGTTTTGTTTGCCTACATGGTAGCCACATCAACGCAGTTAGAAAGTTTGTTTGATAAAAGCTGCACCAATAAATTGCCGTGGCGGCTAGCAACTACTGTACATATTCAAGCAAGGTAGTATGACTATGGCCGCTGTGGTGTGGTTATGAAAAGCGCGACTTCTCGGTACTGCATAATGTGTTTAGGTTCTAACGGCACCAGGGTTTTTCTCCCATCTCCGCGTAGTTTACGTTTTCGTGTGATACAGTACAGGCCAGAGATTTAAAATTGTGGTGTGTACCGTTGTTCTTCTATCCATTTAGCCACTGGGTCCCAACGTTACTCACGCTAAACCCCGTGAAGGGAGACCAGGTACACTAGTAATTTATTTTACTCTGGCAGGCCCTGCCACCTAATTTTCTGAGATTTCAGTGGCTATGGCCTATGGTGTAAATAACGCTAGAATTGGAAAAGCCGAGAATGGTGAGCGTAGTTTAATTTTGTCATACGTATTTAAATTTGGACGTGGGCTAGTGTACAAACAGAGTATGGGAGTGAGCTTGAAGACTGGGGGAAAGTCAGAACTAAAACCAGAGCATGGACATGCTCTGGTGGAGCATGTCCATGCTCCACCAGAAGAAAGCGGGGACAGTATTTTGGTGAGGCGGTTGAGGTTTTATGGACACCATTGAATTGTGGAATGTTCATCCCTTTCACTCTTAAATGGTGTTAATTGGACCGGCCATGGAGTCGAGAATCTATATAAGCTGAGATTGGAATAAATACACCATCCACCCCAGGTGGATGGTGTATTTATTCTTGTATTTATTGCTTTTCTTACGTCTAAATTAATAAATTTAGATTCTGTGGCAACAGCAAATTTAAATACAGTATTGTATTAGGTGTTTTGTTTTTTTTTATCCATTGTGGGCTAGTGGAATACTTCCTTTATTGAAAGCTTGCCGATTTCTCGCTCTTAAAATAAGAATTGATTCAAGTATACTTAATTTTTTTGTATTGAATCAATATCATTATCACTTATATTACTCCTAATCTATATTACTATAATTTATTTTGAATTAAAAATTTAAAAATGCATTAATTAATTGATGGCAGCAATTTTTATATGAAATGGAAAAAGCAATTTTCTTTTTTTTAAGTGAAGCTAGAAGCTGCCGCTGGAACAAGTAAAAAATTTGCTGATTTATTCTGTGCAAATACAAATAACGAAACAATACGAACACGAAATTGGAACATTTGGATTCAAATGTTCCATTTTCGTGTTCTATATTCTACATGAATTGACACCAGCAGCATCGAAAGAAAAAAGCGTGGACTGTAAAGATGAAGCCGAACAACAGCTTGAAACATATGAATACCCAAACATAGTAGAAATATGCCAAGAGATAGAAAAGAGCCAAGACCAACAATTATAAAATTTCAGTAATACAATCAAACTAAATGAAGATATTAAAATTAATGATTATGATAAACAGAACCAAAATTTTGTTGAAGAATAGCGGGTAGAAATAAAATAATTTGGAGCATGGACTACGTGGGTCATAATGCGCAGTTCATATGGTGTGATGTGTCTCAGAGGTGTTTACTTTGGATTTAAATTGTTCCTTTTAAGCTGATTCGTACTTTATTGGATTAGTCTGTTGCTTATGGTTGTTGTTGGTTTAGGGATTTGTTAGGCGCATCGGCAACTATGGCCATAGTGCGCCAGTTGCTTATGGTGACTTCCATATAGGAGGTGGTATAAATTAATAGCTTTAAGGAAGGTGAAACCATCTGTGAAGTCATCTCTATCACTCAAGAGGTCCGTTCGGATAATGGTGTGATGTGTCCTATAAATACCTTTAAAGGCTTGTTTGCGTTCATTTGCATATTTAGGACAGTCTATTAATATGGGTTGGCCTGACTGAATAGTGTCACAAGTCTGGCATTGTGGTGATTCTTCTGCTCGCAACAAGAAAGAGTGCGTAATATGGGTATGTCCGATTCTTAGTCTGCCCAGTACCGTTTTTTCTTTCTTTACTTTCGTGTGCTAGAAACCCAGTTTTCAATATTCGGTTTTACTTGATACATTTTGTTTGCAGATTCCAAGTTTCTTGCCATTGCAACTGGCAAGTACGCCGTATCGGGCTTGTAAACGGAATACAACACTGATATATCTTCTCCATCTGTAGCATGGCTTCTTTTACTGACTTGTCTGATGCTGCATTTCCAGCAATCTCTATGTCCTGTGATCCAGTTCATTTGTTCATTTCTGGCGCAGTCAGTACTTTTCGTATGTGCCAAAGGATTGGATGTTTGAGTGTACCTATGTTTTGCATGGCTTGTAAGGAACTCAAAGAATCTGTATATATATTACACTTCTCGTGTAACTCTTTCCTTGTACATGTTAAGGCTATTTTTATTGCGTATAATTCTGCCGTGTATACGCTGCACTCTTTCGGTAGTAGTTGTGTTAAAGTAATATCTGTGAATACAGCTGCTGCTCCCATTAAAGTGTCTGTTTTCAGCCATCTATGTATATTGGAATATAGTCAGGAAATTGAAGTCTGTGCACTGCATGTAACTGTTGGAAGATTGGTACAGGTACCGCTTTTTATTCCATTTTTGAAAGGAGAAATCGCATATTAGGATATGAGAATCCCATAGTGGAGGAGTGCGAACTGGCAAGTGTGCTAAACTGTCTGTATCAAGGTTATTTGTAAAAGAATAAGAGGAGAGTAGTTAATTTCTGGAGAGTATCATACGGAAGTGTTCTATGTATCATATTGAGGTAAACTTCTCTTATTCTTTTACAAATATTGATATCAACGTAGAACGTACTGAGCATTATAGCTGTGGTTCATAATATCAAGATTATGTACTGCTAAAATGTCTTGCATTCTGATTCCCAGGGATCGATTTGCTTGTTGGCAATTCTGGTAGATATTTCTGTAGCATGGATCAAAGAGGGTCTCCCAAGTAGGTTTTATTTTAAATGTATAATCCAACGCTAGTTGTTGTTGCCTGAGAGTTAAAGGTGGTTCGTTGGCTTCGGCATAGAGACTATATATAAGAGAGGTACGATAGGCGCCAGTATCTATACGCAGTGCATTATGATGAACTCTGTCCAGCCATTTCAGAGCTGTTTTCCGTGCCGAATCGTACACTGGGGCTCCACAGTCCAACTTTGATTTAATTAGTGCTGTGTATAGGTTTAATAAGGAATATGTCTGCTCTTCATGCTGTTTATGAAAAGATTTTGAGTACGTCAGCTGTTTTGTACAGTTTTTACGTAACTCCCGGATGTGCTCCACGAATGTGAGTTTCTGATCAAGATTAGCCGAAGGAAATAAAAGCCATGGTAACTTTGATTTACTAATTTCAAAGACTACCACAGACAAAGTTATCGATGCCACATTTTCGTTAATTAAAAAGAATTTCTCAATCTTTTTCAATCCAGATAGATACGACTCAGAACATCAATGTCCCTTCACCATCAGACGTGTTTATGAAATTAGCATTGGGCGCTCTAAAACAGAATCAAACTGATAAAAAAAAATTAAGAGTTGGTGCTGGGTCAAACGTTGGTGGTGCGCTTACCAAAATATTTCGAATGTATAATAATTACAACTGTTCTTTTTTTGTATGTATTTTGGAAACATTAAATTACATTTCCAAATCAAGAATTTTCTCGTGATTGCAGATATAAAGCAAATTTATAAAATAACTTTAAAGCATATTTTATAAAATATGAAACTCTATTAACGGCGCATTTATCTTTATTCATATTCCATTGTACCACACCGCTGTCATTATATTTACAAACTTCTGGAATGGATGTTGTACAATCATTCAGAATGGTTAAAGATACAATAAAAAAAATTGGAATCGAAGTAGAGAACTTGTGATGAAAAACTTGTTACAGAAACAGAAAAATTTAACTGCTTTGCCAAGAAGAAATATCTGTGATCGATTTAGATGTCGGTGTAGAGACCGATTTTCCAAGAACACGCAAACACCAACAGAAGGAGGAGGAATGGCTTATGATGAATGTAAAAAGTTTCGAATCAATGTATATAATGTCGCCATGGACCAAGTTATAATGAGAAAGACTGGCAGATTTATAGAAGCAGGATTTATTTGCGTTTGTTTTCATTTAATTATCAATCAACGAGTAGCATTAGCAATACAACGGAACTTTCGCCCCAAGAAACAGAAACGGGGGTTGTAACAATGGATGCTTCATTGGTATCTGATTCGAGATTAAAACTGGAGACACCGGATTGAGATTAAATACATAAACCAATAATATTGTTCAATTCTTATAAGTAAGCCTATTCTTATAAATAAATAAGCCACGAAGAATTGCATTTAGAAGTAAGGAAGATATGATATTAAATTCAGAAGAAACGAACGTAAAATCCTCCGAAGAGTGGATTTGGTAAGTACTTCATATTTTTCCTCTTAAAGTATAAAACTGCAGATTAACGAAATATACAGTCTTGCCAAAGTGTTTTTTTTAATACATATTTAGTGTTGATCGGGATTAATTTTGCTTAATAAATAAATGATGTACGAACATCAAATTCGGTAACCTTCAGGACAGAACACTTCCAGCTGTTTAGAATTTAATGGCACAAGGGTCTCCTGGGACAAATAGTGCCTGCTTCTGATTTATTTAATGGTTTTAATTTAAAACTCGGTTAGAGACAGTCGCAAAAGGGGATGCACGTGAAATATGAGAACAGTTCATTAAAATTAGCATTTTTATAGAATACTTAATAGATTTAATTGTTCTTGCAAGTTAGATTGCGAAATAAAAGTGGTTTTAAGGACATTAGAATAATGTAGATAGTCAATAAGGATACTTAATTGTTAGTTCAGTGTGACAGCAGGTGCACTGAGGATAACTTGTGAGATGAGATGTGTTTCTTTACGAATTTCGGAATGAAAGGTTATTAATAATGATCTAATAAACTATAATAAGGCACTTTTGGGGTACAAAGAGTTGTTTTTTTGGCGGATGCAGGAAAAGACTGCTTCGTGGTATCACTTAGGCATTATAATATTAATTCAGCACATCCCCAAATTTCTCTATTAACGGTTATATGGATTTAATCGGTATACATGGGGTTACATCGATATAATCCAAATAACCTGGACAAACGGACCGCGCATTCAAAATTTCCTCTATCAGGACATTCTAGCAAAGATATTTTTCAATAACTATTGACTTCACTTTCAGCTGTTATTGTAAGGCAATTCTCGTTCATTAAATAATTATAAACTTTACTGCATTCCAGCTTTCCACCTGAAGAGGATGCGGAGCATGGTCACGTAATTGAATACATTGAGATGAAACTTCTAAGCAAGATAAAGAATGTGAGGTTCAACCCGGAAGAGGATGTAAGATACATCACGTGAGTAAACTTTTCAAATTATTTTTATGTATTAAAACTACCGTCAGTTGATCTCAGACGGAAATCACGATGTAATTTTTTTGTAATATATATATATATAATCCTTCCAAAGCTGACTTCAAAATATACACCCACCTAATAATCAAATTATAAAGAAACCTGTAAAAAAGCTGATGTTCAGGGTAATGCTGCATTTAATTTTCTTCTCCTGGTATCTAATTTGTGGATTTTAATTTTTCATTTTTTCTTTTCCAGCCTTTCCACTGAAGAAATACTACAAAAGAGAATACATACAAGGGCATTAACAGAACGAGTAAAGCTAAAGAAAAAAGTACTGAGGAAACTCAAAAAAAAGCACCGCGATTATAGTCGTCAAGTAGTGAAAAAATATTTTGCTACAATGCAGGATGCCAATAATTTTGAGATCACATGGGAACAGTTTCTGAATGAGATGAAACAAGAAGAAACCGAATAATCAACTTGCCTGTACATGGAGTATCGAAAACTAATAAAGCATATTTTAAAATTGTATTTTTATTTGCTGTATAATTTTTCATGTACACTACAAATGTTTTCAAAAGGGAACACAGGGAGTTAGCCGAGAGCGAGTACCCTCACGGCAGTGAGGGTACTCGCTCTCGGATCTAAGAAACGGGAACCGATGAGCAGGAGCGTCGAGAGGAATGGAAGGCGAGTCAACTTGGCCATTGTGGAGTAGGTCTGTTGTTGGAGTCAAAGCTTCTTACGCAGAAAGGCTGGCCAGCCTAGTGAGGATGTTTTCCCCAAGGCCCTTCCAACCTCTCGACGCCTCAACCAGTAAGCAAACAAAAACAGGGGCCCCATGTTCCGCATTGAATACCAATGAAATTGTCAACACAAATACTACCAATTTGTATTTTGAAGATCCATTTTTTTACATTAATTAAAACAAAAAGTAACGTGTATAATAAAACAACAAAAAGCAACGTCCATCCAACCGGCTTCTCAAAAATTTTATAATGAAAAAATGGTGTGCGTCGAGCACGCATTCCGTCGAGCACGGAAGTTAACTGAAACTTCTTTAGAATCTTTTTTTAGTGTGACAGTGCTTTAATATCTTACAATTTTTTTACATGTTTATTAAAGTTTTTACAAAAAATCTCCTTTGTACTCAAGGAGGTGGTCTCACTGCACGTATACGTGCTCTATACGTCTTACAACGCTTACTATTAGTCTTCGACATGTTGAATTATAAATTTTTTGTGAAATACGGTAGAGAATGTCGAAAGAAATATTTTTGTTTTTAAATTCGGGGTGCTAGAAGCTGAGATATAGCGATTTAAAACGTAAACGAGACGCGTGCGAGTTACACCATGGCCGCGCTGTAGGGGAACTGATTGCGCCATGCGTGGTTGCTAAGTGTGGCGTCGCTCGTGCTTGTACATTGCCATTTATATACTAAGCAAATAATATATATAAAAATTCATATCTGCAGTGGCGGACAAAAAAAAAAACTGCATCACCTTAAAATAATAACATTTGTAGTGAAACATAAGATATTGTTTGATTACAGTCATTTTGTTTATGGAAAAGCAAAGGGTATTGCGTAAGATAACTTGCAATTACAGACAGTGATTGCAAAGTATTGCATCAACCGTTTATATAAATACGGCCTTGGAAGGATATACACGCTCATTAGCATCCTGTTTTGCGGAGGTGTAAGCATGGCCCCATATGTTCACTTGACACACAAAAAAAAAGTGTAGTTGTTGCTCTGTCCCAGGAAGGGCTTTCTACGTGTGCTATCGCTGATAAAATAGGCTATCAACAGTATCCCGGATGCTGAAATTAAAGCGTGAAACCGGTGATGTGAAGAGAAGACCTGGATCAGGCCATAAGAGAGTGACTACGCCATCCAAGATCGATATTTGAAACGACTGTGGCTTCGAAATCGCAATGCTAGCGCTCCTGATCTAAAACTGGACTTTGAGATGGCCTCTGGTGTTGAAAAAAGTGCACCAACCAATCAAAGCCGGCTTTCGGAATGTGGTCTGAATGTCTATCGGCCCAAGAAGAAGCCTTTGTTGACCAACAGATGAGGAAAAAATGACTTGTTTGGGTTGAAACGCATGTTTCATGGACAAAAATTCGTCAGAAAACATGACGGTGGGACACCGTCATCTTTTCTGACGAATTTTTGGTGGTGATGGGCTCGAACCCCGGTCTAATCAAGAAGCGTGTGTTACGGACTGCTGCTCCTTTCCACCTGGCTACGGAGGCGCCTCTCGGATGGGAAGCGATATGTCAGAAGACGAAAATCGGAGGCATACCATCCTGACTGCATAACACCGACTGTAAAGTTCCCCGTCGGTCAGATGGTCTGGGGATGCATAACAAGCAAAGGGGTGGGGCGAAATAAGTTTATTAACGGAACGGTGAATGCAGAATCACGAATGCAGAAAGGCGCTCCTCCACACTGCTATCGTGGAGGAGCGCCTGAAATCCGTTATTAGGGATTACCACACAGACGTCCAAAACTGCGTTTCTCAACAGGACGTATCATCTTGCCACACAGCAAAGCGCCTCCGTAGCCAGGTGGGCAGGAGCAGCAGTGGTTTATGCTATTTAGATTTAATGATGAGTTTGTCTTCTTGTCTCACAAGGCTGAAAACATACACCAATGTTTTTCTCCCTTAAGGTGCAGTCATACCTCGGAACTGCTGGCATTACAGTGTTGGACTGGCTCGGCAACGGTATAGATTTGAACCCTATTGAAAATTGCTGGTACATAATGTTGTCTAAAATTGCTCAGAAGAAGCCAACAAGTAAGATTCAGCTGCAAGAGAGTATTGTAAGGGTGTGGTACCACGAAATTGGGCAACCGTATATCCAGAAGTTGATTAACTCTATGCCAGATCGTTGCAAGGCTGTAATTGCAGCTGGAGGAGGAACAAAATATTGAGGACTTATTTTGCTGATTTACAGTACATAATACTATTACGTTAACTTGTCATTTCAGTTTGTACACGTAAATGCAATAAAATGTATGTTTGGTTGTCATGATTGCAATTTGCATGATTTCTCATATTTCCATCAATTACGCATTAAACCCTTTGGGAAAATATTTGTGGCATTTAGGTATATCAGGTGGACTCTTTTTATTGGATTTCATTCACAGAGATATATATCCCATCTAACAAATGCATTTCGAACATTTCTGCAACCCACAGTGCAGCACAAAACATTATTTGCAAAATTCACAAGTGATGCAGATTTTTTGTCCGCCACTGTATTTATATACAGTACTAAGAAAAAAACGACTGAAAACAGTATGAAAAATGTCCCACAAATTGTGCTTGTTTCGTTTTTGATTGTAATAGTAGTAGTAACGGCAAATTTATGCAAGAAAGTTAGCTTACATTGCATTAGTCAAAAAAAAAAAAAAACATACACAATTCAGCTATCCGCAAGCTCCAAGAATTTGTCTAGTTCTTCCTTGAATTTATTCAAGGAAGAACTAGCCAAATAAACCCATCCGTTTCCACAACAGTTGGCTTCCAACAATCAACCACCTGCTGGCTGAGGGAAAACTTTTGCACATCTATTCTGCAACCATCTTTCCTCAACTTGAATTTATGATGTGGTTTTAGCAGCATCACCGCCTAAGGCTATATTGTTCTGTGCATACTGTCTGTAAATTGCCTGCGTTCTTTGGTTGGTCAAAAAGACCTATAAAATTTCTCACGTCATCAACGGGACTCCAATTCAGGTCTTTTTCACCCTGTGTGGGGAGAACGGCAAGTCTACCAACTGTGCTACCCATGAGGGCACTTGAATTTATGTCCCCCCACGTGTGTAGTCTCAGCAAGTGGAAGAATGCCATTAATATTCAGCTTAGTCTGCCCGGGTGGCACAGTGGAATCGTCACCGTCCTACCCACACCGGGTTCGAGTCCCGTCGATGACGCGAGGAACTTTAATGAGCTTTTTTTTTCACTCCGTGGCTGAGTTAGTCGGTCTCAGGCGTAGATAGCAACTCTGGTTTTTTGTCCAGCAAAACAGGCAAATCGACTATAGAATACACGCAATTTACGACATAACACACAATTGCACGGCAGATGAATTTAAAATATAAAAAACATATTCAGCTTACTCAATCCATTCAAAGGCTATACACACCTCAATGAGATCTCCCAGCAGGTTCGTAGTCTCGATACGGTGCAATTTGCAGGATTGAAGTTTTTCTAGGTAACAGCACCCTTTTGTTCCTTTCACCAGTCCTCTGCACTCGTTTTGGCAGATGTATAACCTTTCTAAAGTGAGACTTCCAGCAAATTATTAATTGCTGGAACAAGTTTCCTTCGCAGATAATTGAGGGTAACAGTTATTGTCATTATTGGGTTTTTAGAAGCATCAAAAACTAAGGACATTGCTCAGTATATAGTCCATTGTTTTGTTATTGGATTTGAAGACTATCAGCGACTGAGGCGATATTGTTCCTGCAAATTGTGTGTTCTGAGATCGTTTTGCTGGACGAAGAACCCGAGTTTCCGTGAGAAAATCCATGCTGTCCTCTCTAGAGACCGACTAACTCAGTCACATTGTGAAAAAGACCCATAAAAATTCCTCCTATCAGCGAAGGGATTCGAACACTGGCCTTTTGCACCTGGTGTGGGGAGGACGGTGACGATACCACTGTACTGCCGCGCAGACAATCCAACTGAGAATGCTTAGGACATAAGATGTTACGACAATTCGTCTGAAAATGTGCGGAGATTACTGGACACATTGTGCAACGCATGGGTAGTGCTACCACAGGACACCAAGCGTCATCTTGTCGAGTGTTAAGAGTCTTCTCGAGGGTAGCACAGTTTGTAGGATCACCATCTTCCACACACCGCGTGGAAAAGACCTGATTTCGAGTCCTGTCGATAATGGAATTTTTATGGGCCTTTTCACAACGTGGCCGAGTTAATCGTTCTCAGGCGAGGGTAGCATGGTTTTACTCCTGGAAA
The DNA here is from genome assembly GCF_048544385.1 of Mastigoproctus giganteus. Taxonomy (NCBI): domain Eukaryota; kingdom Metazoa; phylum Arthropoda; class Arachnida; order Uropygi; family Thelyphonidae; genus Mastigoproctus; species Mastigoproctus giganteus. Next base: position 130,132,080 of record NC_143584.1, read on the forward strand.
CTCGGGTTTTTCGTACAGCAAACAGAATATCGACACGAAGCAATATTGTTGTAGTTATATTGTAGTATTATGAGCTAATGCAACTAAAAACCCCACAATAACAACCATGTCAAGACGTGTACAGGCTCTATTCTAGAAAAATGTGGTTGCACGAGGTAGGTGTTGATAATGCGAAGCTAACTCAGTGTATGTATATATGAATGAAATTTGCTTGACTGGCTCATAATTAACAAGGCGTTCCAAAGTCAAGTATTAGATCACCTGACCTAGAGTGAAGGCAATGAGTATATATCAGCAAGGAACAGATCATTACTTCTCTTAGATTGTAAGAGCAAAAGATCTTCCCCATAGGGAAGGTCAGAAGCACTGAGAACCTCCCTGCTATAACATTTGTGTAGCAAACTTACAGCAGTGTTCTGATGTCGGGTAAAATTTCAATCAGTAGGAATTCCCAAAGAGGGCACGCCTGTTTATGTTTGGGGTCAAAGCAAATCTGAGATGATAGTTGGGAAACATCGAAGAGCAAGTATCCCATATGGAGGTTTCAGAGATTAAGTCATCATCTTGACAGAAAAACTATTTTCTCACTGAAGATCATGAAGCCTAGTGACATCCGCAGTCTGGGCCATATTTCTGGTGATCACTTGCTGAGGAAGGCGAAATTTCGATACCGACTAGTATTCAGAAACACATATCTGATTCGTTGAGAACTATTAGGATGTTGGTAATGAAATATTTTCAGATTCAGATGACAGAATGATTTGCAGTACAGAGAATCTGATTTTCCGCACTCCAGCGGAAACGTCTTCCGATGAATGAGATACTTTTGCTTCATCAGCTGACACGTATTATTCAATGCCGTCCTATCGTCGAAGGCATCATTAGAAAATCTCCGCTCGTGGAGTTTAAGGGCATTAAATATATTCACCGCGTTAACTGGGAAGAGTACTAAGGGGTTTCATTTAACTTTGTGAGAACTATACTTGCAATACTGACACGTCTTCAATTTCATAAAAGATAATTTCCCCTTAGCTTAGGCCGTCCAACCAACTTAAGATAAATTGCTTCCAAGGATTCAAGTATAGGTTGGAATGAGAGGTTTTTTAAATAAATAGTTGTCTGTTATCATCTTCAGTCAGCTGAAATACCAGGACTAGAGAGAATACAAAGTTTTCAGTGTCGCATTTAGTTTTTATTATTTTCCACTAAACACCCTTTCATCCACTGTTGGCTGTAGCGGAAGCCATTCAGTCTACGTATATCGGGAAGTCTAGAGGAATTTCTAGTCCTCTTCAGTCGACATTGAATTTAGCGGAGGGAGCAGGTTTTCAGCTGCAAATTGGCTTGTGAACTCACTTCTACGAAGATAATACACTTATGTATATCAGTGCCGTTAATACCTATAATAAATAAAATCCTACCTAGAAAACGTTAGATATATTGCGTCCTGTGCAACTTATTTCAACACGAGTTTGCTTATGTTTATCACACATTACAAGATGTCTACGTATCATCTGAGATATGTTTATTATGCGAAATATTTATGTTCCATATACCCAATTTAACAAAAAAATACTCTACGAGAATTTCAGAAATACTATATATTCCAAAGGTCGCATTACATAATAAAAACAATACTATATGACATTCATGACAGTATTCGTTTCCCAAATCCAGAAAGGCAATGAGACTAAGTAAGAGAGGCATAGGCGCCTCCGTAGCTAGGTGGGAAGGAGCAGCAGTGGGTAGCACACGCTTCTTGATTAGACCGGGGTTCGAGCCCGTTACCACCAAATACGGAGGGTGCGGAAAGGTCAGGGAATGACCACCGCATATTCCCGGAGCAATATGGCCTTAGTTGCTAATGCTCCTAAAAACCAAATAACAAACAAGAGAGGCATGTGACGCAAAAAAGCAAGCGTATGAGCTTATGCAGCATCAGCAAAAAAAATTCACACAACGATTCCCTCAAAGTTTGTCCAGGTCCTTGAATTTATTAAAGCTATCAAACTTCCACAACGACAGATGGAAATTTGTTCCAGCAATTAACCACCCGCTGGCTAAAGGCAAATTTCCGCACATCTATTCTACAGCTGTCTTTCCTCAATTTCAATTTACTCCCCCGTAGGTTCGTAATCTGAGTAAGCGGAACAATCCCATCAGAATTCGTTGGCACCGAATTCTGATGGGATTGAATGGGGTAGCACCAAAACCAACGGTGCTCAACCCATTCAAGGCCTTATACACATCAATCAGATCACCTCGCAGGTACCTAGTCTCCAGCCGATGCAATTTGCAGAACTTAAGCCTCTCTCTCTTCGTAAGAGGATCCCTTCATTCCCCTCACCAATCTCGTTGCCATTCTCTGTACACACTCAAGCAAATCTACATCCTTCCTGAATTCAGGCATCCAGACCTGTACACAGTACTCAAGGCGTGGCCTGACCATTGCCTTATACAGAGGAACAATCACCTCCTTTTCCTTGCTAGCAAAATTCCTGTATATCATTGACGAAACTCCACGACCTGCTCTTGCAGCCTGTCTGCATTGCTCAGAAAATTTCATATCTGACTGCACAATTACTCCCAGGTCTTTTTCATTTTCTACCACCTTAAGTGTAGTACCACACAGTTGGTACGTTTCTCTGAGGTTATTTCTACCCATATGCAGTACTTTGCATTTGTCAAGGTTAAACTTCACTTGCCATTTCTTAGCCCATCTGCCCAAATTATCTAGATCCTGTTGCAGTAGCACACTGCCATTACTGTCATTAACAACCCTGCCAACCTTTGTATCATCTGCAAGCTTCGACACTAAACCTGATATACCTTCATGAATATCATTGATAAATATACAAAACAACAGGGGGCCCAACACCGACCCCTGTGGGACTCCACTAATAACATTAGTCCAAGAAGAGCAGCACCCATTGATTACCACCCTCTGTCTTCTCCCACTCAACCATCCTTTTATCAATTGTAGCAACTTACCCTTAATACCATTCTGCTCCAATTTGTACAATAGTCTTCCATGCGCAACAGTGTCAAAAGCTTTCCTGAAATCCAAATATATGATATCAAAATTATTTTTTGCATCCAGTTCCTTTGTAACCACATCATAATATCCTATCAAATTTGTCAGATAAGACTTTCCCTTAACAAACCCATGCTGTGTCTGAATTATTGCTGCAGTCTTGTCTAGATGATCCTGCAATGCATCTTTAACCAGCGACTTCATTATTTTACCCGGAACAGAAGTTAAACTAACTGGTCTGTAATTACTCGTGTCATCCTTCGATCCCCCTTTGTGAATTGGGGATACATTTGCACATCTCCAGTCCGTGGGGACCTCCCCTGAGTCCAAGGACCCTCTCATAATTATGGCTAAGGGTTTGTTTACTTCCTTTGCCACCTCCTTTAATATAACTGGATAGATCCCATCCACCCCAGGCGCCTTTCTTATGCTTAACTTCAACAATTTCTCCTCCACTTTGCTCTCAGTTATTACAAAATCATTAAGTATCTTGCTACAATTTGATAACCTTCTGCCATTTTCAAACCTTAATAACTCCCCATGTGTGAATGTAGATGCAAAATACTCATTCAGTTTGTTTGCTATCTGAGCAGGATCATCAACAGTCAAACCATCGATGTCAAGTGACTACATATTGATTACTAATAAATAAATTTTACATCCATATAGGAATCATTCACAAATTATGTACCCCTATTTTTTTTTTAAATCAATTCACATTTTAATTTTATTAATACTAACATTCGTGCGAAAATTCCTACCTGTAACACAGTGCACCTGGCCCCTACCTCTTGTGTCACGTAATTTGGGAATGATTCTTAAATATAAATGACTGACGAAGTGCAAATGAAAGTAAAGTGAAATTCAAAGACAAATATATCACGTAAGTTATAAAATGAATTGAGGAATATTTCAGTTTGTTTATATATATATATATATATATATATATATATATGAAATATGAAAACAAAGATGTGGAAAAACAGGAAAAATAAGGAAAAACAGTACGTGTACCTGAATGCGCAAAGCAGCAAAACAGGATACATGTATATAAATAATATAAAATAAAAATATATAAAAATAAAATAAAAATATAGATGGAGAAGTTATTAAACACAAAATGCCGAGCCTAGTTGAAGAAAAAAGAGAAAAAGAATGTTAAGATCCTATAAAAAAAAAAAAAAAAAAAAATTAATTATTAAGTAGAATTAAATCCGAATTAATGCCGAATTAACAGGCCAATTATATGTACAAAAGCTGAAAGAAAAAGAGGGGAGGGTGATAGAGATAAAAATTATAAAATAAAAATTATAAAATAAAAATTAAAAATTGGTACATAGATCAGGTATTTCATCAGGGGGCTACACCTGATCATGTACCAAACACTGTGTTTCTATGCAAACTCATGTTGATGGAGAAGCTGAAGAAATGAAAAGGAAATAAAATTTATTTTTTATAAAAATTTTTATAGCTCCAGAAACATGAGTGAGGTAGCCCCAACGCAGTGTATTTAGATTAATAAATTAAGTAACGTAGTGTATTTGGAAATAAATTGAATAACGCAACCGCAGTGTATTTAGATTAATAAATTAAGAAAATTGAGTAACGCAGTGTATTTGGAAATAAATTGAGTCGATAGTATGTAAGAACGCCAGTTTAAATCGAAAGTATGTAATAAATAAATAAATAACAAGGTAGCGGTATAGAAAAAGGAAGCAATGCAAGGTAGGGGAGGGAAAAGAAGTTAAAAATACAGAGGCGAAGATAGTGAGAACGAGGAAAGTGAGAATGTCCGAATCACCCTCGTATTACACTAATAGTTCAACGGACGGAAAAACGAAGAGTAGAAAGTAGAAAGATGTAAAGAGAAGGAAAAGAGTTTAAAGGATACTAGGCAAGCTGGGGGTGTAAGTACCCAACCTCATAGAGAGGGCCTTGGCTGTGAGAGTGTTAGTAGAAGTGGAAATTAATACCGCTAGCTTGTATTGTATATTTTACGAAATAAAATAAAATAAAAATATGAACAGGAGGAAAATTAAATACATACGATAACTGGCAGAAACAAGTTGAGTGAAATATAATTAAGAAATGACAATAAAATATGCAATCATGATTAATAAGGTACAATTATGTGAATATGATTAATAAGAATGGAATGCAAACAGAGGGAAAACTATGACAACGATGGTGGAGTTGCTCAGAAGAGAAGAACTATGGGAGCCCTCTGTGGTCAAAATAAAATAGAGAAAATAAAAGATTGGACATAAATAATTATTGATATTAAATTACGAAAATGAAAAGAAAACTTAGGAAGTGAAAGAACACGAACATCGTTCTAATAGAAGTTATAATAGAAGTCATTATGTGTGATCACTTTCCAAGTGGTGGAAATACCACCATTCAAATGTACAACTATACAAGTATCGAATTAACCCTAATCAAGGTGGAACATGGTGAAACCGAATTTTTCTTTAATGTAATCAGAGAGAATTTTTATAATAAAATTTAAGAAATTAATAGGAATGTCATTATTGCGAAGTTTGGTATAAAGATCATTTAATGCACCAGCGAAAAGTGATTGATTGCTACTAATATTAGCTAAACGGATAATCTGTGTGCAGATAATATTTTTATGAACCTTAATCGAAATGTTCGAGTTCCAATTTGTTAAATAGATAATATTAAAATTAAATTCGCTTCTTTTGTCAAATAGTTCCAAATTATGACGAAGAGGAGGACTATTTAAAGTAATACTTAAATCCAAAAAATTTGCATGTTGGTTGCCAAAGTTTTCTTTATTGAGAGTGAGTTCAGTTGGATATATAGATTTAGCAATATTTTCAAAATGAATGTTGAGAATAAGAATGTCATCAACATAGCGGAATGCATAAAAATTAAGGTTCGGGTTGTTATCAATAAATAGATGTTCGTAATAATGGAGAAATAGATTAGATACTATGCTAGAAATTTGTGAACCCATGGGAACTCCTATGGATTGTTTATAAGCATATCTACCATCATAGATATAATTGTTTAGGATACAGAGGTTGATGTAGTTATTCCAAGTGACCTCATCTGTTGATATAACGTTTTTGTATTTGAGGAACAATTGATGAAGTACATTAACAATCAGGTGATGCGGTAAGGAGGTAAATAAGTTGGTGAAGTCATATGTTTCAATACTAAATATGCTGGAATATGCATTGGAATTAAAAATTTTAATGATACTGTGGTTGTTGTTAATGATCCAGGTGGTAGGGATATTAATAAGGATAGTAGTTAACAATTTGAAAAATTGTTTACCTGGATGATAACAGCCACTTTTTTTGGCACTAGTGATGAATCTGAAGCTAACTGGATGTTTATGGAATTTGGCTATCATATACAAGAAAGGCAAAGTAGAATTGCGAATTTTGGTATGCAATTTTTTATGCAAAGCTATAATTTTTTTGATGATGATATTAATGCCGAGATTACAGCGTAAAAAGGTGGAACTACTTTCTACTTCCTTTTTGAGGGTGGTGTAATAAAATTGCTTGCAGAAGATAGCAAAGTTATTAGAAGCCTTATCTACCGGAGTGATGATAAATTTTTGTTGTAAATCTGAGATGGCTTTTTTCAGGTTAAAATATTTGGTATGCGAATTATTATAAAGGTAGTAAGTTTTAGAAATAATTTTTTTAATGTCTTGAAATGTGACATTTATCCAATTATAGAAAGCTTCGTGGGGTATTGTATATTTATATGCTAACTTGTTGCAAAAATTTTTAATTCCAATGCATATTCCAGCATATTTAGTATTGAAACATATGACTTCACCAACTTATTTACCTCCTTACCGCATCACCTGATTGTTAATGTACTTCATCAATTGTTCCTCAAATACAAAAACGTTATATCAACAGATGAGGTCACTTGGAATAACTACATCAACCTCTGTATCCTAAACAATTATATCTATGATGGTAGATATGCTTATAAACAATCCATAGGAGTTCCCATGGGTTCACAAATTTCTAGCATAGTATCTAATCTATTTCTCCATTATTACGAACATCTATTTATTGATAACAACCCGAACCTTAATTTTTATGCATTCCGCTATGTTGATGACATTCTTATTCTCAACATTCATTTTGAAAATATTGCTAAATCTATATATCCAACTGAACTCACTCTCAATAAAGAAAACTTTGGCAACCAACATGCAAATTTTTTGGATTTAAGTATTACTTTAAATAGTCCTCCTCTTCGTCATAATTTGGAACTATTTGACAAAAGAAGCGAATTTAATTTTAATATTATCTATTTAACAAATTGGAACTCGAACATTTCGATTAAGGTTCATAAAAATATTATCTGCACACAGATTATCCGTTTAGCTAATATTAGTAGCAATCAATCACTTTTCGCTGGTGCATTAAATGATCTTTATACCAAACTTCGCAATAATGACATTCCTATTAATTTCTTAAATTTTATTATAAAAATTCTCTCTGATTACATTAAAGAAAAATTCGGTTTCACCATGTTCCACCTTGATTAGGGTTAATTCGATACTTGTATAGTTGTACATTTGAATGGTGGTATTTCCACCACTTGGAAAGTGATCACACATAATGACTTCTATTATAACTTCTATTAGAACGATGTTCGTGTTCTTTCACTTCCTAAGTTTTCTTTTCATTTTCGTAATTTAATATCAATAATTATTTATGTCCAATCTTTTATTTTCTCTATTTTATTTTGACCACAGAGGGCTCCCATAGTTCTTCTCTTCTGAGCAACTCCACCATCGTTGTCATAGTTTTCCCTCTGTTTGCATTCCATTCTTATTAATCATATTCACATAATTGTACCTTATTAATCATGATTGCATATTTTATTGTCATTTCTTAATTATATTTCACTCAACTTGTTTCTGCCAGTTATCGTATGTATTTAATTTTCCTCCTGTTCATATTTTTATTTTATTTTATTTCGTAAAATATACAATACAAGCTAGCGGTATTAATTTCCACTTCTACTAACACTCTCACAGCCAAGGCCCTCTCTATGAGGTTGGGTACTTACACCCCCAGCTTGCCTAGTATCCTTTAAACTCTTTTCCTTCTCTTTACATCTTTCTACTTTCTACTCTTCGTTTTTCCGTCCGTTGAACTATTAGTGTAATACGAGGGTGATTCGGACATTCTCACTTTCCTCGTTCTCACTATCTTCGCCTCTGTATTTTTAACTTCTTTTCCCTCCCCTACCTTGCATTGCTTCCTTTTTCTATACCGCTACCTTGTTATTTATTTATTTATTACATACTTTCGATTTAAACTGGCGTTCTTACATACTATCGACTCAATTTATTTCCAAATACACTGCGTTACTCAATTTTCTTAATTTATTAATCTAAATACACTGCGGTTGCGTTATTCAATTTATTTCCAAATACACTACGTTACTTAATTTATTAATCTAAATACACTGCGTTGGGGCTACCTCACTCATGTTTCTGGAGCTATAAAAATTTTTATAAAAAATAAATTTTATTTCCTTTTTATTTCCTTTTCATTTCTTCAGCTTCTCCATCAACATGAGTTTGCATAGAAACAGTGTTTGGTACATGATCAGGTGTAGCCCCCTGATGAAATACCTGATCTATGTACCAATTTTTAATTTTTATTTTATAATTTTTATCTCTATCACCCTCCCCTCTTTTTCTTTCAGCTTTTGTACATATAATTGGCCTGTTAATTCGGCATTAATTCGGATTTAATTCTACTTAATAATTAATTTTTTTTTTTTTTTTTTTTTATAGGATCTTAACATTCTTTTTCTCTTTTTTCTTCAACTAGGCTCGGCATTTTGTGTTTAATAACTTCTCCATCTATATTTTTATTTTATTTTTATATATTTTTATTTTATATTATATATATATATATATATATTGGTAGTTGGTGCAATTTCCTTGAACACCAGTTTGTGTGTGTGTATATATATATATATATATATATATATATATATATATATACATACATACACACACACACACATATATATATATATATATATATACACACAAACTGGTGTTCAAGGAAATTGCACCAACTAGCGATTTCATATTTATAACTCTTTTTCGCGATATGTTATATTAATGAGTAGCATCACAAATACAAATATAAACAAAAGATATTTATTAATAGTTAAGGCAAAGCTAAGTAATATTTGACAGGTGCTCTCAAAATATTCCAAAATGAGCATTTTCAACCTTATACAACAGTTTTGGTAAACACGACAATTATGGCTGAAATGTTATCAGAAGCCCTCAGTTTGTTTCAGTTTATCATTTTAAATGGAAAACAAAATGTCAAGTTCACCAGGTGCAAACTAATATTTAGTTGATCCGCCTCTGGCCCTGATGACAGCAGCACACTGTCGAGGCATTGACAAGATCAATTTCTGATGATAATCAACTGATAGTTCGTAGTTCCAAACACGAATTATGGCTTCCTGAAGTTCACGAAGGGTCTTTTGTTTCTTTCTGGCAACTGCAGATTCCACACGATGCCAACAGCTCTCTATAGGATTCAGGTCCGGGCTGTTTCCTGGTCGGCTAAGAGTTGTAATGGACCGTCCTTCCAACCATTTTTTCACCTGTAACAAATGTAAACACATTACTGGCGAACCTCGATTGCAGAAATGAAGCTGAAATAACTACAGAAGTGCCTACTTACACTTTTCGCCCGATGACGAGGAGCAGAGTCGTCCTGAAAGATGCAGTTACTTGGCAGGTTGAAATGGTCTCTAATGGTTGGCAGCAATTTGCCTTCCAGTATAGCCAGGTATCCATTGGCATTTACGGAACCTTTTATAAACTGCAGGTGATCTACTCCGCGATTCGAAATGCAACCCCATATCATTTTGCTGATAGGGAATTTCACTGTAGACACCATACAGTGTGGATGGTATTCTTCACCACGTCTACGGTGAATCGCCTGTCTCCCATCAAAGCCATGCAGGTTGAATTTCTTCTCATCCGAGAAAATAACTGACTTCCACTGCTCAGGGGTCGATATGACATGCTCCTTACACCAAATTAATTGGGCCTTTTTCATTTTTTGTGTGAGGAAGGGCTTTTTCTTAGGACGCCGGGCTAAGAGGCGTCTTCTGATGGCTATTGCAACCACTCCTGTATGTTCTTCACATTCTCTTTTCAGCTCAGACGAAGAAGCTTTACAGTTTTTAAGGCACAAGCTCTTCAAAACGCGGTCCTGTTTTGGCATAGAGACTTGTTTGCGTCCGGTTCCTTTTTTCCTATCAGCAGAACCAGTATTCTTGAATTTGGAAAGAAATCTACTGACTGTCGACTGATTATAAGCAATATGACGGGAAGAACATTCTTCCTCACGTTAAGCAACAATAGCACTCTTTCTTCGTGCCGCAACTGCACTTAATTCGCCATCCTGGCCCCAGCAAGGAATGACTGCAACTCTTGCAGAGTGGGCTTATATAGCTGAAAGTAACAGCTGATGCAATATTACGTCATCACCTACGGGTATCAATCTTATCTGATGCAATATTACGTCATCACCTACGGGTATCAATCTTATCTGATGCAATCTGTAAGAAATATTGCCATATACCCGTACTACGTTATTCGGACAACAATTACAATTTTAAGGGGTCAGGCACTTTCTTTGAACACCAGTGTATATATACCGGGTGGTTATAAAATAAGTTTCCCTATTCAGGAGAGCCTAGTGTCAAAATGAACAGATAGCGTTGTGAAAATCGGTGGGTATGTCATTTAGGGTATGGAAAGGCGATTTGTAGAAGAAAAAAAAAAAAAAAACATTAGTTCCAATTTCTGCCACCAGGGGAGAAATTGGCACTGTAAACATGAGATGGAATACTTAACTTAGGATTACATTTTAATATTAGAACTCAGAAATCGACAGATATTGTTCTATGAGCTTTCCTTCACTTCAGATGACATTCTTGAAAACGGAGGACTGTATGAGACACAGTTTCGCAAAGCATCTCATTGGGGATGTTGGCTATATGCTGTTTAATGCTTACTTTCAAATCGACAAGCGTCTGTACGCTGCAACAGTAAACTCTGTCTTTCAGGTATCCCCATAGCCGGAAATCACATGGATTTAGATCTGTGATCGGGCTGGCCAGAACTATGGAATGTCACTAGAAATGATGCGATCTTTTCCGAATGTTGATCGGAGAAGTACTTCACTTGTCTTCATCTTGCCTCAACGCTACGGTCTCCAAGCATTGCCTTTCTTGCAGAGGGGGAATAATGTGATCTCTTAGAAGAGATCACATACGCAGTACCGTGCACTAGTTACATGGTAAGTTACCTTGCGGAACGATGAGGTGTAGACTCTTCAAAGAAAAATGGTCCGATTATAAACTCTGCTATGAACCCACACCATACTGTAACATATGGACTTTTTAGTGGTCTTTTGTGCACAGCAGACGGACGAAAAGTTCCCCATATTCCGCAATTTTGCGCATTTACAGCCCCATGTCGAAAATACGCAAGACAAGGAAGTTCTGGAGTTGTAAGTTTAATTGTAAAAAGCAAAGACCAAATATGGCGAGTTAGTTCATTGAAAAGGCTTTTAATATGCTCAGTTCATCGACAATGGCGGCTCGTGACTGATGTATGGGGCTTCTTAAAGTTTCTTTAATGCCCACCGACCAGGCATTGACTCAACCACTGAGTCAAAAATGTGAAACTGGAGCAAAACGGGGAACTGTCTAGGGCACAGTTCTGCCTACGGTTAAACTTCAAAAGTTGAAACGTTTTCGCATGTTTATTCGTTTATTATTGAAATGATTATTGGATATAGTTGTTTTCCCACGAACCAAAGGCCTTGGTTCATGGGATGGCCTGGGCTCTGTTTAATAATTGTATTAAATAAAGCAATTATTTAATTAATTTTTTAAAATTATTATTGGAAATAGACGATAATTATACTATATGCAAGACCTGTTAATAAAGATATTCATGGCGTTGCATTGTTCTTCACAAAATTTCATATAATTCCATTGACTGTATATTTAGGTTTAAAAAGCTGGGAGTGCTGCAGTTCCGTAGTGCCTACCAACGAGCCGCCCCTGTTCATCGAAAAGGCTTTTAAGATGCTCAGTCCACGTGCACAAGCGGCGTTTCCCAAACAACGAATTTGGACAGGTGGAATAGTTGAGTTGAGCTAAGTTGGATTGCCAACCCAACAAAATCAGTGTTCGTATTGGACTTGGACGAGATAATAGAACAGCTTGTCAATATTTGAATCAATGAATAGCAGAACCAACCATAGTCATCGTTCAAGTTTTAAGGGCACAAAATGTGATATAGTTGTACACGTTGGCACTAATAATATTAAGAGTAGGAGACCGGCAGAATTACTTAACAAGTACAGGTCACTGTTGAACAAAAGCCGAGAATTAGGGTTAAATTTGAAAGTGTCTGCAATTCTGCCCAGACACGATAGGAGGGAGTATATGATGAGAGCCTTGTCGATCAATTCGGCCCTGGAAAGATTGTGCAAGGCTCAAGGGGTAGAATTTTTTTCAGCCTGGACTGTACTTGTTAACAGGAGAGATTGCTTCTACAGGGATGGGATACACTTAAATAGAAAGGGTGCAAGAATATTTGCTGATGCTATCGGGGCAGTGTTAGGTGGGTCGGAAAACTGCTAGCTTGGGGGGAGACAAAGACCAATAGATTGACAGTAGCCACTGGCAGAGGTGAAAGAGATTCTTGCACTGCTTCTATTAGAATGAGCAGAAGCCTGAAAAACAAGATGCATGGTATTTCAGAGACTGCTGGGACCATTGCGGTACAAGTAAACACATGGGTTGTGCTAGGGTAGCCAAGAAAAAGAACAGGTGCATGTATACTTGCGTGTACACCAATGCTAGGAGTTTAGTAAATAAATTTGATGAATTTGAGGTATTGCTCAAAACATCAGGGGCAGATATTGTTGGGATATCAGAGACGTGGTGTCACACAGATATAAGGGATGCAGAACTGCAATTTGGGGAGTACAACGTCTACAGAAAGGATAGACAGGATAGGAAGGGGGGGAGGGGTTATGCTATTAGTTAAGAAACACATAAAAACCAAGGAAGTGAAGCCAGTCGACATCGCTGGACAGTGCAGTGTTGAGTCAGTTTGGTGTGACATAAGCATTGGGAGATCAAAATTGAGAGTAGGAGTGTGCTATAGGCCTAAAGACTCTGATGAGTATAATAAGAAACTGTACAGGGAAATAGAGTGGGCCAGTAAATCAGAGAGTCTTATAATGGGGGATTTTAATTTCCCAGATATTGACTGGAATTTGTGGGTTGGTCACTCACACGCAAGGCTTTTGTGGATTTATTGGATGATTGTTTTCTACATCAGCATGTTCGGGAGGCAACTAGAGGGAGTAATACTCTTGATTTCATTATCAGCAGTGATTCTTCATGCATTAAGAATCTGCAGATAAATGAACCACTAGGTGGCAGTGATCACAGTGTGCTGAAGTGGGATTTACTCAAAGAGGTAACTACCATTAGGGGTAAAGGGAAGGGTTATTGCTTCCGTAAAGGCGACTACGATGGACTGAGACAGTATTTAAATTCAATACAGTGGGACCAACTGATGATGTTACCAACAGCAAATTCAAAATGGGAAGCATTCAAAGAACTTATCTTGGAAGCTACTAGGCTTTACATACCACCTAAGAAATATTGTTCAAGGTTTAGGCCAAAATGGATGTCAGATGAACTAATGAGGCATATGGCAGAGAAGAAAAATGCATGGGATACTTACAAATTAACACATGACACAGAAGCCTATGATAGATACAAGTTGATATGCAACCAAGTTACAAAGGAGGTTAGGCAGGCGAAGGCAGATTACGAGAAATCTTTGGCAAGGGATGCAAAGGAAAACAGCAAAGAGTTCTTTACTTATGTAAACTCTAGAAGGAAGGGGATGAATCAGATTGGTCCACTTGATATTGATGGGTCAAGTGTTGATGATCCTGCTCAGGTAGCTAACAAACTAAATGAATTTTTTGCATCGACATTCACACATGAGGAGTTATTCAGCAAGGGGAATGCCAGAGGTGTATTAAACTCTAGCAGTAAGCTACAGAATCTTGAAATAACTGGGAGTAAAGTGGAGGAGAAACTGTTGAAGATAAACACAAGAAAGGCACCCGGGGTGGATGGGATCTATCCAGTTATATTAAAGGAGGCAGCAAAGGAAGTAAGCAAACCCTTAGCCATAATTATGAGAGCTTCCTTGGACTCAGAGGAGGTACCCATAGGCTGGAAATGTGCAAATGTGACCCCAATTCACAAAGGAGGATCAAAGGCTGACACAAGTAATTATAGACCTGTGAGCTTAACTTCTGTTCCAGGAAAATTAATGGAGGCACTGGTTAAAGAAGCACTGCAGGATCATTTAGACAAGACTTCAGTTATAGCTCAGACACAGCATGGTTTTGTTAAGGGGAAGTCTTGCCTGACCAACTTGATTGGATACTATGATGCAGTCACAAAAGAACTGGATGCAGGGAATAGCTTTGATATTATATACTTGGATCTTAGAAAGGCTTTTGATACTGTTGCACATGGAAGACTGCTACACAAATTGGAGCAGTGTGACATTGGAGGCAAATTGCTGCTATGGATAAAGGGGTGGTTGAGGGGGAGAAGACAGAGAGTGGTAATCAATGGACACTGCTCATCATGGACTAATGTTATTAGTGGAGTCCCTCAGGGCTCAGTGTTGGGTCCATTATTGTTTTCTGTATTTATAAATGATATTGATGATGGTATATCAAGCTTAATGTCCAAGTTTGCAGACGATACAAAGGTTGGCAGGGTTGTCAAGGACACTACTGACACTATGCTACTGCAACAGGATCTGGAAAGGTTGAGCAGATGGGCTGAGAGGTGACAAATGAAGTTTAACATTGACAAATGTAAAGTACTACACATGGGAAACAGCAACCCCAGAGCAACGTATCAACTCTGTGGTTGTGCAGGCAGATATGAAGTTCTCTGAGCAGTGCAGATGGCTGCAAGAGTAGCTCATGGAGTATTGTCAATGATATACAGGAATTTTTCCAGCAGGGATAAGGAAGTGATTATTCCCTTGTATAAGGCAATGGTCAGGCCTCACCTAGAGTACTGTATACAGGTCTGGAGGCCTCATATCAAGAAGGATGTAGAGCTGCTGGAACGAGTACAGAGAAGGGCAACAAGATTAGTGAATGGAACAAAGGGGTGCTCTTACGAAGAAAGGCTTAAGTTTTGCAAATTACAGTGTCTGGAGACTAGGCACCAGCGAGGTGATCTGATAGAGGTGTATAAAGCCTTGAATGGTTTGAGCATGCTCAATGCTGATGGGATTCTTCCTCTAGCTCAGAAAAATCACCTGAGAGGGCATAAATTCAAATTGAGGAAAGACAGATGTAGGATAGACGTGCGGAAATTTGCCTTTAGCCAGCGGGTGGTTGGTTGGTGGAACAGACTTCCATCCCTTGTGGTGGAGGTTGATAGCCTAAATAAGTTTAAGGCACAGCTGGACAGGTATTTTGAACGAACAGAGGGGTGAAGTAGAGTGGTTTTTTTTTTTTTTTTTTTTTTTTTTTGGCTGATGCTGCATAAGCTTGCTTTCTTGCATCAAATGCCTCTACTAATGCTAATGCTAAGTTGGAGCACCCAGACCAACATTATAGCGTGAGGATCGAATATTCACCAACAGGCTTATGATAGCAGATTTGCTCATCTCAGTAGGATTAGAGGTGTTCATGTACTCCGTATTAAGAGGCACTATCAGTGCACTTAATACAGAATTAAAAACCCAATAAAAATTCTTTCAGGGAGCAATTTTTCAAAAGCCTATAAGGCTCACTTAAATGCCTCTAAACCGAAGGTTATTGGAAAATCAGTTGCAGAACGTCAATGGGAATGTCAAGAATGTGCAAAAATGATGAAAAATTTTGCTTAGACTAAACTAAATCAGCCATCAACAAGTCAGGACCAACCATCTGAAAGCTTTGCTAGTTCGGATCCACACCTGACGCTATATTTTCCCTCCATTTTTGAAACTTCTTGGAAGCTTTCAAAGAATCCAACTCCAGCTTTGCCTTATTTACTTTACAATGAACGTCGGTACTGCACAACAGAGTTTGAAAGATTTTGGAATAGCGAGTTTGGTGCGATTTGCTCGCTTTGTGATCATCTGTGGTACATAAATAGAATTTTCTTTTTTCTTTATTTCGAAAAATAAAAATTAAATTCTACAGCGATGTTTCACAAAAGAACATCATTCGCGCGTGCCCGGCACACGCATATTTTTTATAATAAAAGATTAATAAAACATGCGTGTGCCAGGCACGCGCGAAGGATGTTCTTTTGTGAAACATCGCTGTACAATTTAATGGAATCTAATATGTAGAATCTAATATGCGCCTGATTTATATAAAAAATTAAATCAGGCGCATATTACTAATATTTATGTAAATATTTTTATTTGTTTTTATAACACAAACAAGCAATATCAGTAAACTGAGGTACGGTGACGAAATATATACAAATGTACTTAGGGGTCGCAGTTCAGAAACTGTTCCCTCAGCGATTGGTTGGAGAATGGCAATTGTTAACACTAGTTCTCCTCACCTTTACGTAAGTTGACTGTCGGTCATCTAGATACATCATGCGCAGGAATCGTGCCATATCGTTTTGGTAAATATCTGCCAAGTAACCTGACTGGTGATCAGATAAGTTACTACAATTCATATAATATTGCAGTTTAAAATTATTAATGCTAGCTCTTAACGCTCACGTTAGCATAAAATCAGACATTGATTATAAAATGTGAATTCCAATTCAAGGACTTCATCTTGAATTAGAAAAAAGAGTTTGCTTAAATACTGTATTGATTTCTACTATTATCTTTATAATAAAGACTGTACTTAACGCCTTTTCAAAAATAACTATTGCTTTAGCATTAATCGTAACATTTGGTATTAAAATGTTGACTTCCACCACATAGCCTTCAAGATTGAAGATCATACGATTATGAGAGAATATTGACACGTCGTATAACGTGTTTTGTTTGAGTACAAGATCAGTTTGGTTAAAGTACTGAAAAACTTTGACTTATATTGTTTAATATTAAGGGACTGAGAATTCTGATAATTCATAATCAAAATTCTCAGTTCAATGATTATAAAGGTGAAATAGCCTTCATTTTTTCATAATCATGAGGTAGACTAATTTTTTTATTGCATAAAATGAAAATAAAGATTGTCCATACAATTTATTTTCTTGCTTCTCTTAAAGCAGAGGGCCATGTTTTTGCTCATTTCTCTGACTACTTTACAGGTAAGTCCAGGGCCAGATTTAAACTTGTGGCCCTAAGCTATAACATGTATGAGGCCCTTCTCTCTTGTGGCAATATTAAAGTTCACTTGTGGCAATACTAAAAAAGATTTTTTTTAAGATGGAGCGAGGCCCTAAGCTGTAGCTTGTTTAGCTAATGTGTAAATTCCCCTGGTAAGTCCCAAGCTAAAATTGAATTATTCAATTTCTCCGTAATTTTCCGTTAACAATTCCTTTCAGCAAAATCATAAAATAAATAAATAAATAATAAAATAGGTCAAAGCTATAATTACCTAATCTCATACTTTATCTAAGAGGACCGACTGCCACACAAAACAAGTCCAAGGGTCGGGGTTAGCAGACATTGCGTAGACGGTCGATCCATTTATAAAAGCAGATTTATATAATGTAATTAGCCGGCATATGTGACAACCTGAAAATTAAATAGTACATTATATCTGTCGCTTTTCAGTTCACTGTCATCCCAAAGTAACACGCAAACTAAATTTTAAATATCAACAAAAAAAGAAGAAAAAAAAAGTACGTAATTTAATGAGCATGAAATAATTTTCTCCTATTCTAAAAATTTTTTTTTAATAAATTATCGCGGAGTGCCACAGTCCTGCTCTGACTTAAATGTTAATGAATGGATTCCTTACGGTATCAGTTAGTTAACCCTTTACAGCCCATCTCTACATAATGCTCATGCCATTGTCAAAAAGACTGAAAAGCCGAGCCTAGAATCTGGGCATTTTTATTTAGATGTGATGGTTAAACAATGTTTAACGAAAAAAAAACAAACAAAAGCAACGTTTTTACGACAAATAAATGTTTACTCCATATACAGTATTTAAAACATCATTCAACCAGTTTTATTCAATGGAATTATTGTATTACGAGAGCAAATAAAGGATTTATTAACTGGTTTGAGTAATCCCAAAGCTCTTGGGATTACTCAGCTAAGGTTTGAGTAATCCCAAAGCTCAAAAAATACTGGTGTACCTGGTCTGCCTCCACGGGGCCAAGAATGGCCAACGTTGAGTCCCAACAGGGGTCCAGATAAATGGCCAGATAAACAAAGATACACAACACATACGATATCCACACATTTAAATTTCTGGCCTGAACAGTGTTCTGTTTCAACGAATGTATACTACGCGGAGATGGGGGAACCCCCTGGTGCCGTTTGACAACTAACACACTTTACTCAAGTTTTGGTGGGCGAAGAAAACAAATGCTACATTGCCGGCCCATCCACAAGAGTCTGTGGGCTTTAGTCTATGACTCCATAGATTAACTTCGCTATTAAGTTTCGGTTTGAGATCAGGTCACCATAGGAGGCTGACTACGTACATGGCTTCAAGCTGTTATTATCTAGTTTAGAAATGGGATAATCAAGTTTCCAAGGCCTGTATCTGCCTGAATCCCGAAGAAAAAAAAATCGGATTTTCCCCCCCCTAAAAACTATACATAACCACTTGAGCTAACAAAATTTCAAGTAAAAATTCTTTAGCTATCACACAGTGTTGAAGCAAGGGTGATGAGTTTCACCTCCAGTGGAATAAACCCCCCGGCGATAAAGAGTAAATTTTATTTTAATATTGCAATATTGCGCGAAGATAAGCATAGAAGGCCCGAATGAATTATCAGAAAATTAATAAACGATGTGATTGATACATACAGTATATGCAAAGAAAAATCAAACGTGAATAAGACTATTATAATAGTTAAACCTTTGATTATAATTTGTATGATCTTTTGCGAATTTTAATCTGTGATTTTGATATTATTAAACTGATTATTGTCAATAATATGGTTTTTTGAACTGATAGTATACTCATTCTCTTATTATAATATTCATAAATAAGTTTTTTAAGGTATACATATGCCGTAAATATTAAATAATAATATATTTCCCCCTACATGTGCTCTCGAAGTTTGCATCCCCCTTCCGATGTAAACACTGGATTCAAAACTCATCACATAAGGAGGAAAATTCACGATCTAATTTCAAATGCTGCTATTGGCTAGAAGGGTGTGGGTTACATTCTAAGGTGTGAAGCGGACCCCAATAGCAAAGGGTTATAAAGTCCATGGGACGTTCACCCTGAAAGGTTGAATACAAAATAGACATACACGCGTAATTATGATTTTATATTAGAAATTTTGACATCTTAGGTTGACATGAATTAGTATGCAGCTATCGAGCAGTGCTGACGTCCTACAACGTGCTCCTCCAATATCTGTAATATTTCTGTGCCACAGTAACCTTATGGCTTAAGTTTAATACCTTCCGAAGCAGATTTAAGTCACCAATCCAGATCTTTAAGTGATTCCGGACAGAAGATACAAGGTAAAAAGATATTTATGATTTTAATATTAGCTATATCAAAAGCCAACAGCGCTCTACGTGCCTTTTGTGTCCCGTCCCTTAATCATTAGCTTCTCTCAAGGTCGTCCGTGCGAGCTTCCCCTCACTGCGTAGGCTGATTGTTTTGAAGCTGAAAGAACCCCCTCTCTTCGTCCTAGGGAGTCCCGACCTAACAGAGTGAATTCCTTACTAGAATTATCAACCATTCACTAACTAACAGCCCTATTCGGCAACATGAAAAAAGTGGCAAAGCGCCTATCGGGCATAAACACCGCAGTGATCCCACAATGCAACCACCGCGACATACCCGAAAGTAAGGGTAACGCCGCCCAAGAAAACAAATCTTCCGATAGCCACGATTTTTCAAGGGCATCTCCCCGCAAGAGCGAAGTCTCGGAATGCACAATGAATCGTATGAAACACACGAGAATGAGTCGCAAACTCAAATCTGTCCGCAGCGAAACCAAATCAAAACGAAAGATTGCAATAACCCCCCAACTCCTGAAAGAAAACAACTTGGATTGTAGTAGTCAAACCAAAAATATTAAAGCAGCACAGACAGCGAACAGCAGAACGTCAGCCACACCCAAACTACCCAGCTTAATGACGATACGGAAAGAAATAACACTGCTAAAAACTCATGTAGCAAAGAAAGAAAAAGAATTCGCGGGACAGATTTTGAAGGTGCAGGAGGATGATTGGAAAAGAAAAACAATAGCAATTGAGGAAGCATCTACAAAATTGTGTGAAGTCCTCGGGACAATCGCTCGCACCCTTCAGGAAATAAGTGCTGAACGGTGTCTCTGCACTAATGACCGCTGCATAGTCACAAAACGGGATGCAGCCACGCAAACAACACCCCTTGAGTCTGCCGAACTGCTTACACAAAAAGAAAAGATGCACAATAACAATCCCTTTAGGGTGGCTAAAGAAAATGAAAGCGCCCTTGAAACTCTTCTAATCAAATCAGATTACTGCAAGTTCCTTAAATCACTTGAGAATCGAGATCAGAAGAAGAAAAGCGACAAACGTCCACAGGAAGTAAACAAAGCCACCTGTGTAGTGAACCACACCAATAAGTTGACTCTGTTTCACGAAAGAAATGATCATATTGTACCACACGACAGACATGACCAAGCTATTGAACCGAGAATCGCTGACCAGAGATGTGTTTCGAGAAGCAAGAGCCCCGCCCCATTTTCTCCCCCACTAGAAGGCAACCAAAGGATTCCAACAACATTAGTCAACAACCGATTATCAAAGACTCACCCTAGTAAACAGACGCTCGCAGAGAAATATGACATCTCTGTCGCTTTGCCCAGAACCAAGATATTTGTCTCCCGGTTTGGACCCTCAACAAGCCCCGATTCCATAAAGAGAATGTTTCTTGTGGAACACAATGTCCGCATCGAAGTAAAACAGCTTAAAACTAGGCAAACTGGCTACGCCTCATTTCTAGTAAGATGTTCACCCTCTGCCTACGAAAAAGTTCTGGATCCCGACTTCTGGCCTCCAGGCATACTTATCAGACCTTTCTCTGACGAAAAAAGGCCATCCCCTCAGCAATCCCTGCTTACTCGTCCTCTACAATAGCAATCATCTAGTCCAAAAAACCTCCATCCATGCCACACAATCAGGGTCTTCTCACAAAATGTGCGCAGCATTGTTAACAAATTGGCCCCCCTGCAATCTCTCCTCCTGCTCGACGAATATGATTTCATCTGTATCCAGGAAACTTGGCTTAACCATGGAAGACAACTCATCCACTTGGCCACTCCTCATCATTACAAAAATGTTTGCAACGGCAGGGACCACAAACGTGGAGGTGGCGTCTCCATCATTTACAAAGACATCCATCACCTTGTGTGTGCACAACTCAGCGACTCCCCTGCATTTGAAGCCATTTCTGCAATTTTTACAGTTAAAGAAGTGAGAACTCAAGTTGTAGCGGTATATTTACCTCCTGACCATAATCCCGACACAAGGGATGAGCTAACTACCTGGATTATAACCCACCTCAAGCCTCACATGCTCACCTTTGTTTTAGGAGATTTCAACATGCCCTCCCCAAGACACGAAGCTGCTTTGAAGGACGTCGTACGCTCCTTCTCATCTCTAGGCCTTAGACTAACCCATACGCAACCTACAAGACGACATCAAAACCTAGACCTCTTCTTTCATAACCTTGACCATCTTACTCTCACAACGCCGATTTTTAAGTTTGCATCAGATCACCTCCCAATTTCCTTTGATAGTGAATGTCTATGTTCTCCCCGACAACTTGAACAACATGACCATAAAGAATCCCAACTCAAGATCTTCTCATTAAAATATATGCAACCTCAAATCATCCTACAAAGACTAAAAGCTACAGACTGGAAAAAAATTGCTGCTAGCCATCCTGATCAAACGCTTACCAATTTAGCAAACTTGTTAAAAGACATCGCCTGTGAAGGGGCCTCCAAATCTGTACGCCTGTCTCCCAGGACCAAGAACTGGTTTACCTGCGACGCAAAACTCGCCTTCATCATGAAACAGAAACTATACAGGAAATGGCAAAAAACACGGGATCTAGCCGACTACCAACTCTATAAAAAACATCGGGCACGCTTCCTACGCATTCGGAGGAAGGCGCAGAATGACTGGATTGCACACAGAATGAAACTTGGGAAAAGAATCTTCACCAACAAGAATCAACAGTCCCCCATGTCCACTGACACCTTCCTTGCATGGGCTAACTCGCTCGCAACTAAGCCCCTATCTGCCCCAAACCCCTTTATTCGGGTTAATCCACCAGCTAACCAGACATCACTGGATAAAATAGCCATCACAAAGGAACGCCTTACTGAGGTCATCAACAGTCTTCCCAACAAGTCTACCACTGGCCCGGATGGATTCCCTATTTTCATGGTTAAACTGTGCAGTGTATATATCATTGATCTCTTGCTTGATGCATTCAATTCCGTCCTCATAACAGGAGTTTACCCTGCTATCTGGAACACATATTATGTTTCCCCAGTTCCAAAAAAGTCTAATCCAAAATTGCCTAATGACTACAGACCAATTTCTGTAGGATGCACTTTTCTCAAAATCTTGGAAAAAGCCATACTTCCTGCTCTCATCCATCACATGTTCGGCCACAAACCTCCATACCTCCATAGTGTACTACCTGGACGTTCCACGATCACCAACCTCTTGGACACACTGTTCAGAATTGAAAGTACCTTAAGCAACAAAGAGCAACTGGATATTGTGTTTCTCGACATTAAGGCGGCCTTTGACAATCTGTCCACCCATGCATTATGTACCATACTGTGCAACTATTTCAAAATATCTGGCAACATCTTAGTTCTCCTTAGGAAACTCCTTCAGTCCAGGATCCTATGGATCAGAAATCAAAACCATAATCACCACATTCTCTGCTCCAGAGGGCTTCCCCAAGGGGGCGTTCTCTCTGCCGCCCTCTTCGCCGCATCTTTAGAACCCTTCCCATCAAACCGTACTAATTTTACCACCTACGCAGATGATATTAAGTTTTTCGTCATCACAAAATGCCCCCAGACTCTCCAGTCTATCACTGTGAGCTCCAACCGACAGCTACATGAACTGGAAAACTACCTTCATGCGATTGGGCTCTCCATTAATAAAGAGAAAACTGCACAACTCTCTATCACCAAGAAGAAAAATACCAACGATGTGGACATCATTATTGCGAATTCTCCAGTTAAAAAAGTCACCCAACATAAAGATTTGGGTATCATCTGGGACAAAGACCTCACCTTCTTGCCTCACTTTAATGCCACTCGAACGAAAACATATTCGGCTTTATGGGCAGTAAAACAAGAGATCTCCAACTTCCATAACCCGGACCTTATCATCAAATACATTCTTCGTTGTATTTTCCCAATTCCATTATATGCCTCGACTATATGGTCCTCAGCACCCTCATCATACCAAGCCAGGTTCCTCTCCCTGGAATTCTGGATCTTGAAATGGCTAAATAGGGTTGCCGGGCTAACACCTACAATCTCAAAATCTGTTCTGGTCACCAATCTTAATACGCTTCCTGGGAGGTATCACATCATCTCTAGGAACCTTCTTACCCTCTCTCAGCTTCTATCCGGAAAACTGAAGTCACCCGATATTTGGGATATCATCGCCAGACCGTCCGACAGGAGAAGATGCCAGTCCAACACCTCCCCATACAGATCGAAGCTGCGTAGCATGTCCTCCTTGGACAACATGTTTCCACACAACTCCTTCCAAATATTTAGCAGATTAGCCATAGACGCTGAGAAACTTTGCAAGGACAGAACCTACAGATCTTCCGTTCTTGCAGACATGTATGCCTTAGTCATGCTCTAGGTGGACTCTCTGTGATACCGCAATATCCACGCTTCGATGTATCCGGATGCACTTTTATTTGTTGTAACTTTATGTTTTTGTACTTGTTGTAACTTTATGTTTTTGTATCTTCACCAGTGGCTGTTTAAGGCCGTATATTGTATCTGGCTCTGTATGCAATGCATATGCCTGTATTTTATGTTTTTTCTCTGTATATAACTCATGTCCTCTAGCTGCATAGCTGTAAAAGGACATTTCTTCGGAAATAAATTGATATTAATAATAATAATAATTTAGACAAATGAGAAGATATGGTTCAAAGGGATCAAATTTAAATGCAGTTTTGAGCAGAGTGGCTGGGCGCCAAAGTTGCTTATCCTCATTCATGTTTTTTGTATGGATATGTTTTACTGTTCCCGTTAAATAGAAATATGCTACTTAACGATAATCGATCTTGGGCGGAGAGCCCACCCTTAACTGATTGGCAGCATATCATTTCCACTAACAGCATATTTCAGAACTAAATATAGCATCCTTCAATTAAATTCTTTGAATTGCAGGTCTTTTCGTGGAAAGAAAACCGACAACAAATCCGAGCAAGTCGAAATGACGTTATTTAGAAGAACAAAATCTGTGACCTTCAAGTCAGAAGAAGACGTCAGATATATCACGTAAGTTAGCCTCTTGAAAGTACCCCCTTTGTTAATAAAGTAACTTTCTACACATACAATGAGTATCAACAAACTGAAAATTAAAACAGTCACTGCTTTTTATGACAGACATCCATGAACAGTTACAATAAGGATCATCTCTATAACAAGTCTTTGGTTTCTGCTGTTATGATTCGAGATATGTCCAAAAACGCAGTGAATTAATGCAAAAGTAAATTGGTAGGGTCACTGCAATTAAGGAACTAATGGAGCACGATGGTTTAGAAGTCCTAGAAGAGAAGACTGTATATTTAAAATTTATGGGAATTGCAAATGACATGAAATTGGCACAGATAGGAACGCCTACACCATGAGGCCATGAAAAAAAAAAAGTGCTTTGAACATAACCTCATTCTGTGCGTAGTGTTGAGCAAACCAAGTTCGCTATTGGTGCTATGTCATAATGTGAAGGCACTTCGCCACGCGTTGTCATTTTATTATTATTATTATAAATAATTTCTCCGTTGAGGTGAGGCCCCTGGGACAGCCATTGACTATAAGGGTGCGGGTTACATTCTAATGTGTGAAGCGGACCCCAAGAGCAAAAGGCTATAAAGTCCATGGGACGTCCACCCTGAAAGGTTGACTACAAAATTGACATAGATGCGTAATTATGATTTTATATTAGAATATTTCAAATTTTTACATCTTAGGTTAACATTTAGAAAATTAAGATATGGCTCAAAGGGATCAAATTTAAATGCAGTTTTGAACACAATTGCTGTTCCATTAAAGTTGCACGAGACGATAGGAGTCGGCAAAGACCTGCAATCTGTAGTGGTTGTCGCTGGAGCTTTTCCGGTTCAATTCTTAGTTTATTGGAGAGCTCTATCGTGTTTTCTGGAAAAAAAGCGACTTAGGCTGTCCAGGTTTAAGTTTCCTCGAAGAGCATATCTTGTTTCAGCATTCCCGATGAGATTGAAATAAAGAGTCAATGCTGGGAGCGTCTAATTTTCCTGTTAGCTGTTGGGCTGATGTGAGAATGTTTGTGTTAATTGTCTGTTTCCAGGGAGGAATACTGAGATTGGAAAGTAGGGTGGCTCGAGAGAGATAGTACGTAAATGGATGATCGAGACCCTGTTCAACCATCTCAAGAGCCAGTATTCAATACTGAGAAAAGCTTTCAGGTTGTTCGGTGGGGTAGAGGAACAAATCTGTGAAGCATATAGTGGGATGAAAAGTATGCATTTCAAGATATACTTTTTAACGAGGTCTGGGTTTCTAATGCTGGTTAATTCCTGTTTGGCAGCCCAGAGCGCCGCACATGTTTTTGCTTTAACGTAAACAAAAGTGCTCGGAGAACGTTAGTCCCTCATCCCAGTTTAGGCAAAAGTCTACGTACGATTGAACCTTTCGAACTTCGCATCCGCTTACCAGCATAGAGATTGATCCTGCTCCTTTTCTTTGCAATTGTCATCTGGGCAGATTTGCTTGGGTTTAAATGTAATCCAATACAGTCGAGGCAATATTCATTTCTGTTATTCGCTTGTTGAATAATTTGCTTAACTTTCAGCTATTTAGATTTGATGAAGAATTTCAGGTCATCTGCAAATGTAATAGTTATCTTTAAGGGATGCAAAAAATTGTTCCAGTTGTTATTTTGTTTTTTTAGGAGCATTAGCAACTAAGGCCATATTGCTCCGTGAATATGCGGTGGTCATTCTCTGACCTTTCCGCATCCTCCGTATTTGTTGGTGGCGGGCTCGAACCCCGGTCTAATCAAGAAGCGTGTGCTACGCACTGCTGCTCCTTTTCACCTGGCTACGGAGGCGCCTAATGGTTCCAGAGCTGCAGAAAATAAGTGAGGCGATAGCTCCTCCCTGTGGCACTCCCTTCGAAATGGACTAAGGAACAATAAAATCGCCATGAGAGGTTATGAGGAGTCATTTCTTTAGAATGTTACATAAAATATTCAGGAGATTGCCTTGTACATGTATTTTGAAGTAGTAAGATAGAATTTGTTCCAGAGATGTTATCGAGATATTGTCAAAAGTTGCGGATACATTAAGGTATATAATATCGAACTGTTCCTTATTAAGGGCTTTCTGCATCCGGAAAAGGGTCTCAAGGAGGTTTGTGACAGTTGATTTTCCAGATAAAACTAATTGCAAGTGCAGAAGACGATGTCCGAAGCAGTGTTGGGTGAAAGAAAGATCTCAAAAATCTTCAGGAGGGTGCAACTTATGGCTACGAGTTTGTAGTCTTTGGCTTCTTTATTTTAGGAATGGACCTGACTCTGTAGTTGTTCCATATGCGAGGGAAAGAACCTTTTTGAATGATTTCATTGAAGATGTGATGCAACACCTCAATGATGAAAGGGCTGCTGATTTTTCCATGAAAAGAGGGAAGTTATCAGGACCAACAGTTTCTTTATCAGGAAGTTCATTTATGGCTTTCTCTTGTAATTGTGATGATTGTTAGAGGTGGTTTAGTAAGTTTGAGATGGTTTCTTTTTCTGCGAAGGTCAGTTATTATTCTCTTCCTGTTTTCTTCAGTTGCTAATTGTCCAAATGTCATCTTGGACCATTCACTAAAGACCTCGGCAGTCGTGAGACCTTTTCTCTTATCACAAAGTCATTTTTCCTGATTTTCAGCGTCTGTTGCACCACTGAAACGAAACGCTCCACTTGAGAAGTATACTGCTGTTTTATTTAAAGTGTATTCCACTTTAATTTTGGGATAAAAAAACTGAAATCTCCTTAAAACTGAAAAAGCCGCTGATAAACAGTATATGAAAGCAATAGTTAATAGAAAGGAAAGAGACAGGCGTGAAAGGCCACTACAGACTATCAAACTCAAGCTTTACTGGCCTGCCAAAGAGGATGGAAATCCAGATCTGGGTTTCACTGCTTTGAATGAAGAATATTGCCGTTATTTAATTTATACCAGTGCTTTTTTTTTGTGACGGTACGCAACGGTACGGCTTACCAGCACCTTTATTAAAAAGGACGTGTGACATTTGGAAGCAGTGCACTTTGAAATTTGTAATATTCCGTAAATTTTTTTCACATATTTATCTACTATTCAAATAAGCTTAAAATTATTTAACTAAATTTACATTTTCACTGTCTATTTTTAAGATATTTTCTACATAAAACTGTAGAACCATTTTCATAAGTCTGAATCAAGGTGTATTCCCAATGGGCCCTGGCCCACCTTCTACTGCAGTGGTGTCCAAACATTTCCCGTACATGGCCATATTCAAAGTTAGATTTCTTTAGTGTGTTACATTTTCGATATCTTGTTGCGTGTAAAAGTAAAATTGAAAATATTCGAAAATTTTATTAAGTACAATACACAATTGCATTTACTGAACAAAACATTTAATGAGATTTTTTTTTTGATAATTAACAAAATTAAAATGCTGTTTTAGTTCACTTTCCAGGCGGGCTGTAGGTTGGACACCTTCGTGAATCAACCGTGAGCACCCCGTTCGAGAATTAGAAGTGATTTTCTTTTACCCCGACAAATAATCATCTGTTGTTTGGAGGAAGTGCGTTATCCACATTTTTCCGTATCTCTGTTTACATGGTCACAGTACTTGAATATTCAAATGACATTGACATTTTGGACAGTTTATAAAAAAAAAAAAAGAAAATTCAAATTTAAAAACTAGTGACAATACCGATGACGACAGAAGGAAAAAGAGACAACGAAGGTATCAAACCTTCTAAACATGAATTGTTGGCATTTGGTGAAAGTGAAGTTAGAAAATTGTCAATTAGGTTACAGTTGAATGCAATTCGTGGATTTCGGGGGTACCTAGTTGAAAAGATGGTTTCGGAAGAATTGAAGAATTTGATGGACGCTCTGAGTACGATACCAATTTCATCGAGTGAAGTGAAGAGGATTTTCACAAATGAATCTGATCGCCAACCCAACAAGAGCTTCGTTGATGACAAGAACAGTTTCTTCTGCTGTTTCTTAAAATTGTGTGCCCACCGCTGACCCGCTTCGATCCAACAAAATGTCGATTCGTGGCTGCTTCGGAAACGTCATTCAGCAAAGAGACCCAACAAAGAGGAAGAAAAGAAGTCGGCATAGGGTGTCGGATGAAAACTTAAAAATTTGGAATATTCTACAAAAACTTTATTATAAAATTATTTTTAGTTATGTTATTTATTTTTAGGTACCATAGTCTAACGAAGGACCCTTAAAATGTCACTCGGTTGTCTGCCTGTCAGTCCGTCTGTCACAGCATTGTATCTCTGCACCCACTCAACCTATTGACTAGAAACTTTGCATGGGTTTGCACATCAAGTGGGCCAACATAACGCCATATTGATCATTGTTGACAAAAATTTGTGTGAGAAGTGGAGGGGGGTTAAAATGTGGGAGAATAAAAATTTTGTCGACAACCTATCGCTACACCGTTGGAAAGAGCTCAACGAGTATGTTTAAAATATAATTTAAAAATTAAAAATGGGGGCGCCAGACAGGAAAATGTGAATAATTTTCGTGTCCCCCCCTCTATTTCAGTCGCTAATGGAGCTAAAAATTTAAAAATCACAATAGCTATGCGTTATTCGATGCATATCAAGGAAAAACTACTCCGATTGAAATCTATCATTTATAATTAAATAAATTATAAAAATGCGTTAAAATTAAAAAAAAAAATGTATTGCACATCGATAGCGCCCTTCTTTGTACTAAGAAACTCTCCTTTTGGTGACAAAAAGGTTGCTAAATAGTTAATAATTCTGTAAAGGCCTTTATACATTTTGCGACGAGAAGTATTTCTAACAATTTTCAAGGCTGGAGTTGTCCCGGCAAGGAGATAGCCAGTGTTGAGGCGCCTGCGCGGAGTCTTGCACGGCCCTCACCTGCAGTCGTTTCTCCTCCGAGGCTTTAATCGCTTCTCCAGGAAGAAGTCAGAGTCGCTTCTCCCACCCTTGTCATTCACAACTGGAAAGACTCAAATAGACAACGTTTTCGTTAGTTACTCAGTTTTAGGCCAAGCCGGGATGCTAGAAACTTTTTCACTTACCCTAAAGCTCTATTTCAGATACTACACTAAAATCATCCCTAACGCTCGGCACTCAGTAGTTGACCGATTTATTTTATTCACATTTTACTTATTTTTCTATATATATACTTGAATAATTAATTTATACTTAATAAACTACGTTAATATACTAAATTTGTTGTTCTTGTTCCAAAAGAATTACTATGACAGTAAATATCAGGAAAAATTTTTAGAGTACTTTTCATATCCTTTTAATTTTCAATTTATTCTGATAGCAAAGAATGAGTACCGGACTTATTTTTTTTTTTTTTACAAAAAAAAGCGCTGATTAATACCATTCCCTATTCCACGATACTTCGTTTGGAGGTGTAGTGAAATACCACGAACTCGTGGTGAACGTCTGTAATATGAGATCGATACATTCCCAGTTTGTTCATAACTGGGTGCAAAACTGAGGGTAACTGCCCTAAGCGCTGCACAAGTGCCTTTTATCTTATACTGCCCATATTTAGGTCCGTATTAAACAAAGCAATTTGGTCCCTAAACTGCTGGGTTTACCGGTTCATGGCTCCCTGCAGAGGAAGATTCCATTATGGCTTCTACTGAGTGGCGTGTATTTTGTGTTAAAGCTTCATCGAATTGGTAGCGTTATTGAGATTCAGTCAGGGTCGGGATAAATAGGAGCCCCCATTCCAGTTTAAATTACGCATTGATAACATCATTAATGCAGTTATTCAGTAAGCATAATATTGTAAAACGAACATTCCTGTTCGCAGAATTTTCCATTTCAAGCTCTGGGTTCAGCGTCAGTAAAGTACGATTCGATAGCAGAGAATTCAAATTAATTTATAAAAATTTAATGGATTCATGAACCCAGATAAACTTGGGTGCAATTCACCCCCCCCCCCTCCCAGACGATTCGAGCGGAAGTTCGTACCTAGACCACGTTCACCTCCCCTTAGGAGGGTTTTCCCTAGTTAGCCGCATCCCCACGAGAAACTTTTCTCCTGCCATATGAGCATTCTCTATACGTCCTTCTAAAAACAACTTTACTCGAAATCTTGTCTGTTGTTAAAGACAATCTTTCCCCCCAAATATGAATTAATCCATATTTCTTAGTTAGGATCCTTACACGCCTCTGAATTGAGTATTCCTGGCTACTTTTCGCCAGCCTTAACTCCATCTGATTACTTCTTTAGAAAAATGTATACTGAAAAAAAAAAAAAGTTCAATGTTCAGGCTATTTTTGTGTTTTCATTATTTATTTATTTTTGTTTCTTTGTAGTCTTAATCCAGAAGAATTAAAAGAAAGAAGAGCTCATTATTGGGAAGTCAGGAGAGCTGCAAAAGAGAAGAAGTCTATGTTAAAGGAAATTTTGAACTATAAAGATAGTTGTCTAATAATGAGTAACGAAACATTAAAAAAGTATTTTTGTGAAATGCAAGATGAAGGCAAATTCGATCTAACAGTGGCAGAGTTTTATAACCACATATATGCACTTAAACAGTAGAAACAGTGACATAGCCAGGGTAGGGTCAGCATCTACATTGTACCCCTGACGCCGAAATTTGGTAATTTAGGATTCTTTTTGTGAACGTACTTGCTAACGAAATCCTGGCTACGCCACCGAGTAGAAGTTAAATGTATGTTTTAAAAAGATTTCTTGCATTACTTTTGCAGAAATAAATTTCCTTTACACATCCTATTGCTCTTGCAGTTATTTTTAATGCGATTCATTGTTCATACAAGTGTGTATTCACATGTTGTACATGTTCGATATGCGTGTTGTGCGGTCATAAAAAGAACTACCCGAAATAACTCACGGGGAAACTCTGCTTCCTTCGGTCAGACTGGATTTTGACCAGGATTCTTTCAAAAATAACTTACATTCGAAGCAATGCATATAAATTTAATAGTGCAAATCAAATGCAGGTTGATTAAATCAGTTAATTTCCAAAAGCAAAAGGACTGGAGATACGATTCTTTGAATTTTTCAAAAAAGGCAGGAATTTGATGTTTGAAGACAGGATTATTCATTAATGTCAAGGTGTACAGCACCTAGTAACAAGGCGCACTGCATGTGTTTTTATCATGAGATATCGCGCTACAGGAGGTAGTAAGCTGTAGTTATAGAGTTTTAGGAGCATTAGCGACTAAGACCATCCGTTTACGTCTAAATTGCGTGTGTTCTGTGGTCGATTTTCTGTTTGCTGGGCGAAAAACCAGAGTTTCCGGGAGAAAAACTACGCTACCCTCTCTTGAGATCGACTAACTCAGCCACGTTGTGAAAAAAAAGCCAATACAATTCCTCACGTCATTAAGGAGACTCGAACAACTCTTTTCCACCCGATGTGGGTGGAACTGCGATCCAATCGACTGTGCTACCCACGAGGGCCAGTAATAAGCAGTTTCGCACCAGTAATATTACCTTTCTTTTCGAAACCGCCCTTGTATTTTTATCGCAAAATGGATTGCACTTATTTGTGCACGTGAAGGTACCAACAAATCATCTGACCACACCAAGTTATCATAAAGCTTTAACGACAGAAATTATGCACGAGAGTTTCTGGGCTCTTGCTTCAGACAAAAGAAAATTCGATATTAAAGAAACATTTTTTACTAACTATAAAAAAAAAAAGTTATGAACTATTGAGTTCGATGTAAGACTCCGGCAATTTGAATTTAACCGTGGCCGAATGGATAGGAAAATGCATTCCTGTTGCAGAGGAGTATACCGTGGTCATGATTCATAGCCAAGCCGAATTAACCATTCGAGATCACCTAAAACTTGATCGCAGATGCCTCCCAGTACCAGTGCTTGAGAGAGCATTACAATTTGGTGATTTTTCAAATTTAATACAACTGCCGTCTTTGAAATTATGCCCGAGCAACAGTGCTGTACTTATGTATAGAGAGGAAATGAGTATCCCTGGATATTACTGAAGTTAAGTTCCATAACAGATGACAGCACAGTACCAGCTCAAAATTAGTTACCCGTCTCTAGAAAGCCCCTTACAAGCTTTTCTTAAGCTTACTGGTTGAGACGTTCGTTAACTGAATTAAGTTATTTCATTTTAAAACTTAAATCATTACATAAGCAATCCCACAGACAAACTAAATAAAATGCTAGGCCTAAGAATAAATGTACTAAAACGAAAATGGAATTTATCACCATTGTATGATACTAGCAATCGGAGAACAGATAGGAAGGAAAAGCTCCGACTTCCAGTGAAAAAAAAATTCCAGTCCTTGAATTTAAAAATTCGCAGATGAAAGCCACTTGACATCTGAAAGGGAAGAAATTCACTTTATTACATCCCTTATCCTGAATCCCAGCAGTTACAGAAATTAAAGCGGTGCATTTATGAAGAAACAATTGGATCCAATGCTGGACTTGCAAAAGCTGGGCACAAGAAGAGTGCGCTAATGCTGATATTTATCATTCCGGTTATTGTATTAAATAAATTTTAAAATAATTAAAAATTTAGAGCGTCGGGGGTCTAACCCCTTTTGCTTTGCCTATAAACGAAAGTGTTAAGCATTTCGGTGTCATACTGAACGTGAAGTCTGTACTTCAATGAATATTAGCCATCGTGCGTAGCACAGTTGGAAGAATCGACGTCGTGCCCACACCGGTTGGAAAAGACTAGTTCGAAAGCCATCAACGACGTGAGTGTTTCAACGCGGATGAGTTAGTCTCTCTCAGGCGATGAGAGCATGGTTTCCCCTCCCGGTAACGGATTTTTCTTAAAAAAAAAAAGAAATAGCAGACTGACCACAGAACACAAATTTAAACATTACATATGGTGTAATATGTTCAAAGTTGGTGATGCGCCTAAAAATCATACAAGCAGTCAACAGATATACCGTAAGGAATATTAGCATTTGCCTAGGTGTCCAAGGTCTACCTACCGAGTTCTCTCCACTATAATTAGATAATGGATTTCTTATTCCGTTACTGGCAGTGTTCAGTAAAACTAATCTGCTGGCCTATATATCATTCGTTAATTATTGTAGGACCTCCGAACTTCGTTCTACTACAATAATAAAAATATAAGATTGTTACATTCGAAGTTGAATTCAATGAATATTTAATATTACAGTAATTTAAAATATGATAGTGTAATATTTTAGGTTGTGTTTAATCCCCAATTCATAAGGAAACTATGGCATTCAAATTTCAGGTAACGCTTCTTGTTTGTATGGAAATATTCAACCTTGTATGGATCGTTGAAATAAATCATTCTTTCTAAATGGTTTCCAGTCAACTACTTAACATTATAGCGTACAGAAGCTTAAAAGTTCCTCCTTTAATCTAGTCGTTTGCGCTAACGTCTGAGTTATCATGGTTGGTCATATGACTCTAAATACGGTATTTTATGTCAGAATGATTACATTTTTTCTTTAGATTCGCCATTCGTTCGAGTAACCGGAGACTATAAGAAGTCTTAACGGCCTCTACAACGTAGCTGTGGTTAACTGATCCAGTCAAGGGGTTGGGTTACCTTAAATATAAACACTTCCTAGGCATTCGGCAGAGAATTGTCACCGAACCTCCCAATGATCACAGAACAGTCGAATTCCCAATATGCATTATGTTAAGAGAACATCGAAACTTAAAATCATGTAACAACATTTACAGGCACATCGTTTCATATAACAAACGATACAAGCTTTATTATCAAATTAATAAAGTATCTGTTCCTTTTGTAACAGGACCAATTTGTTCTAATTAACAGATTAGCCATTTCTCCCTAGCTTGTCCAATCTCGTTCATAAAGTTAAACTAATTATGTATATCCAGACTTAACTAGGACCTCAAGCATCGCAAACTTCCTAAGGCGGTAGCCCTGCCTATTGTTTCTTATGGTGCTGCAGTTTGATTTCATTGGGCCAAGCTGTTAACTGTTCAGTAGAAACTGGGCTCCATCCGGTTTTCCTTCCGATTCTGGCTGGCCTAATGCTATCGATTTACATCTAGTAAACAGCGGTTTGCTTTTCATTAGAAAGAAAAGTTCATGAATTTGATGTAATCCTATGGCTTCGCCTAAAGCATCGTTGTAGTCCGATAAATTACTTGTCAAAGAGTTCATTACAGATGAATCGTTTGAATATTTTGGACTCAAGTTTTCTATCGACATGCCATAGTTCACGCAATTGAAAATAGGCCTTTTTCCTTCTGATCTGGCTTTGTGGTTCATTATAAGATTCTATGCTATCTTATTTCATTACTATTTATACACTTCTTAGATCCCAACTTTTTGATGTAATTTGTGTCATGTGCTGGTTAAGAAACCAATTTTCTTAATCTAATTAACAGCGTTAGTAAAATAAATTAACTCCATCTTCATATTTTTTTGTATCGGAATTTGTTTTTAAAGCTTTCTGGATATTAAAATTTACTCTTCTTGCTATTGCCACTAGTCCTATTTCTGCTTGAGTATCAAATCAGTCTATATAGGCATTCAAAAGAGAATGAAGTTTATTATTTGGGTTCAATTTTTAACAGCCAAGTTAATTTCAGTTTCAACTTCTTTACATAACTGGTTTTGTATTAGACATCAAGTTACTTTGATTCCCGAACTTAAGTCTTATTCCTTATCATAAGAAACCAAATAGAGTTGCACTGCTATAATTGTCTTCCTTGTCAATTTTATTTTAACCAAACGTACCATCTTAATGAAATCTTATAAAAATTGTTCAATATTATAACTGAATACCATGTTTTACTCAAGCAATCTTTAAACTAAAATTTACTTAAAACGCTTTCTAATTTAAATTCATGCTAATCTTACTAATTAGCATTTAAAAATTTATCCTATTTTTGTTGGTAGGTTCTAGTAAAAATTGGTTATTTTGTGCGTAATGTTAAGGGTACAAATACATTATACCCTTTGTACAGAAAAATATACAATTTATAGTTTTTGTTACTGGTATCCAAGGACTGGCGCCCTTACACAAGTGTTTTGTTAGAATCCACTGATATAATATGGTCCGCTAGAAGCAGATTTCTTGGTAGCTAAGAGGGCAAATATTAAAACACATGGCTTCTGCAGTATCATGTAGTTGAACTAACATTCCTGGCGTCGCCTTACATTAAATTCATACATGGAAGAGTCTCCATAAGGAGCGTTAAAGTATCTTTGGTTGTACATTGAAATTCAGCTGAATTTGCTCACACATTGTATTTGTCTTCCTTGGATGGAAAGTACAATGTATGTTAAGCTCCAGAGTGGTATTCGAAATTTGAGACAAAAGGAAGAGCACTCCATTTTCTAAGCCGCAAAATATTTCAACCAATCATTACATGACACTCAAATATGATAATCTGATTCCGTCCTGAACGATCCACGGAAGATGCCCTGCACCAAATTATTTCAGCAGCTACCTTAAACCACCAGTAAATACTTTATTTGTTAACTTCGCTGGCGCCTTCGACATTCGCTACACTTTCTCTTCTTGCTCTATACCCAGAAGCTAGTCTTTTTTCCTGTCCAGGAATCTCAGCCCACCCTAGCGGGGTCTAGCTAGAGAACTTATCAAACTACTGCTTGGCTCTCCTCCCTGTGGTGATGGTTGCTATTTGGGTTTTAGGAGCATTAGCAACTAAGGCCATATTGCTCCGGGGATATGTGGTGGTCATTCCCTGTCCTTTTCGCATCCTCCGTATTTGGTGGTCACGGGCTCTAATCAAGAAGCGTGTTACGCACTGCTGCTCCTGCCCACGGAGGCGGGCAGGAGCAGCAGTGGGGTTCAACCAGAAGCCCTGTAGCCAAAAGAATAGTACACTATACAAACCACATTTCGAGTTTTTTTAACCACAAGAATACTGATTGTGCAGTCGTGGCAACCACTGGTAAATCGTATTGGTCGGTAGTTGGGCTCATGTAATACATCGAATGGTGATTACAAGGCCATTTTCACTTATTTTAACACTTAAGTTACATAAAACAAATGGTCCTGTTGTACTGGGCTCCATAGTAAATGATTAAAAGTTTTAGCTAGTAAAATAATTATTTTACTGGCTAACACTTAAATCATTTACTTAAGTTACATATTTCATTTGATCCTTCAGATATGTTGGATGTACTGGTTAAATTTGAGTTACGTTTTCGTGAAGGGTTGATTATAATCATGTGAAGAGTTGGTGTTAGTTTTTATATCGGTCGGCTGATGTTTTGATATGCTGAAAAGACGGACCTTAAGCTGCTACATTACAAGATGTTTATGTAAAGACATTTTGTTACAAATGTTTATGTAAAAGGACAGGACCATCGCAAGGATGGTCCTGTCCTTTTCCATTGAAGGGGAGATAAGACGGTGGGTATTTGCCCTTCATTTGTTTGATTTCGCCAAATCAATTTGGTATCTGGGTCTTTAATTGTAGGGACGAAGTGTATGTACGAGTATTTCTCTTGCAAGTGTCATTACCCCGTCAAAATAAATTTCTGGTTCCTTTCAGGAAATTATGCATTACCAGTACGTAATGCGCCTATTTTATCTGAGCAGGCAGACGAAGCCTTCTACGGTTGCAGGGTTAAGCGCTGCTTGTCTAGTAGAAGAAAATAGGTTTAAGTATTACTCGTAGTGTAACTTTAAGTACGAATCATTGAATTAGCAACACATTTTAGTTAAATGTCGCGTGCAAACTTTGCTTCAATCCAAAGTTACTGGTTCTGCCTACTAGAAGCCAAGGCCTTTGTGGGGAGTTTATCATTGTTATATTGGCGTTGAGTGAAGGCAGATGTTACGGGACTATTTCCACACCCTGACTAGGCCCGTGTGGTTCAGGAAGAAAGGATCCTTTGAAGAGGAAGTTACTGGCTATGAATCTTGCCTGGAGAGCACTCTTCTCGTACTACACTGGCACCTATGCCATCGGGCGGTGCTGAAAGATGGGCTGGGATGACATCTACGCAACAACAATTGTCCACTAGACGACTGATGTCTCTCTGCGTACGCCAAGTTCCGGGTCAGTCTTCTTCACACATGTGAATGAGGGGAAAGAAGGTTCCAAAGTGTGACTGTCAATAATGACACCCAGTGTAGGAGTATGAGAAAAATCAATGACTGCAAACTCAACAAGCTTTAATAATTAACATAACAGCTACAGAGACAAGAGGTATTTGTCTATGAATCAATAACATTCATCTCACAAACTAGATGCTTGGGCTACATTCGTAGGCTAGCATCAGCTAGTAATTAGAGGCAGGTTAAGAGAGATGCATACCAAGTTTAATTAAATGATCCATACCATTCAGGAATCTGCAGTAGTGGCTATTAGATATTTAAGGAAGTTTTACATTAGGCATTAAATGTAATAATGCAGGAAGACAGTCTAACCAAATCTGATTCAAGCGTAGTGGACTGCTTCTCGCGTCTTTCAGTATTTCTTTGAAAGAACTGGCTTGACCCCGTCGAGTACTGTTTAAACGAAGGAAAGAACTCTTGCCTTCGTTTCGAAGGCACTTAATACGTATTGTTCCTCCCATCGTTCTAATCTTTAAGTGCCTTTCTTTAAGAAAAGACTCGCCACAGATTTCACAAATCCGGAGAATATTCTAATTCAGTACGGTCCTGCGATTGAAGCGCGTAAAAAAAAAAAGTTTAAGATAAACGTCAGCTTACATTGGCGACTGCAGGGATAGGTTGATTCAAACTTATTCGTCCCGAGCGACGAATCAGAGTTTAAGAGCGAGACCAAATTCTCAGAAGTACGGTGAACTACTTACTAAGGGGAGGTCAGGTCAAAATTCAGAGAAATTTAGGTAAAGTTTGGATATATAAGGATTGGTTCGGTGGCGAGAAAAAGTTTTGGTCGGAGTAAACACGTTAGAGAAAGGTTAGCAAGTTGGGAAACAGCGCGGATGTTAGTAGTCGAGAGGAGTCGTGGTTGGGAGTTGTAGTTAGTTGCGGATAGTAACTAGTAGTTCCAAGAGAGTAGATAGATTCGAAGTGGGCAGTTAATAGGAATAGGCCACATTAAAATGTGTTTGGTAAAGAAGAATCTTGAATAAGAACAAGGAGTCTGGTGCGGAAGCTATTAAAGAGAAGTTGCTTGAAGATCAAGGAGCTGGTCCAAAAAAAAAGTAGACTATATATAAGAGTACACAGAAGGAGTGTACGCCTACAGTAATTGTAGGTCTGAACGACAAACGTTATTCCATTCAATGCACTTCTCCCAATGGTGCTATATTGAAACGAACTAAAGAGATCCTACATGCTTCATATATTTCCGAAGACACTAATTGTCAGCTAAGGGACTAAGCTGTCGAAGCGAGTTCCCAGCTAAGGGCAAACCGAAGATTAGCACAGAAAGAAACAGATTAGATGTTTCTTGTGCACTTTTCTAGCTTTTCGTATGATCACTCAGTGCCATTTCTCGGATGGTTGCTAGCTCCACTCCAACCGTAGAGGAAAAAAAATTAAGTGCGTCACAATAGCTTCCAGGGTCTTTAGTCTGTACTGACTTTCAGTACGGTGTGCTATTTCCGTACATGTGCGTGTAAAGAAACTGGAAAATAACTTTTGTTTACATAATCAAAGATCTATTAAAAAAGGTAACCACAAGGACCCATTAAAAGGAAATAAAGGCGAGTTGCCTTTGTAGAAAACGGTACTGAACAGATCTCACTACGAATGTCAAAAGTTCAGCTCAAAATTACAGCTGAAGTACACTATTGAGTTAATTACATGTTGAGTATTCATAGCCACTACACTGTTATTCCCTTCCTGGTTTACAAACAGGTTGCAGTAAACCTAAAAGAACATGTCACTAATTTCTTTAAGATTAAATCTATAAAAGGATCATTTAAGACGAAATTCACTAATTTAACACATTATTTGCATTCTTTTACAGTTTACTGGCAAAATGCTTCAGTTTCTTGTTAGGTCCTGGATCAAGAAAGGACTATTCCTTCCTGATAATTTTCAGTGAGGGAAGATCCGGCGTGAAGAGGGGTGATCTTGTCCTTTCTTCTGAGTAGACAATTCAGATTGTCCTTATACTTACTGATAATACAATTACGGTTATTGATTCTCAGGCATGCAACGCGGCACATGAAAAAAAAAAGAATATCAAATACAGTTTACTGTAAATGCCAGCATACTAATGTATTTAAAGCTGTTTCTTAAAAGTGGACTTTGATTTACACAGGAAAAAGACGACCGCATTACGTACAGCAAGTTTAAGATTATTTCCATAAGAAAATGAATGCATATTCACCAACCATTGTTTCATATAGAAAATTCTAAAATTAGGCTTAACCATTTCAGGTTTGCTTTAAAACATGAGCCTATTATTAGGGCTCAGTTCTTTTACATCGAACTTTCTTTACTAAATAGTAAAGGATTTAATGCCCTTAATTACAATAGTTCGATTATCTTTCTCGTGCTTTTTTTTGAGAGCCACTAATGCATTCCCTGCGTCGTCCTGAGATGAAGAGATCCGCTATTTGATGATGGATTCTGACAATTCGTTTTCTCCTTTGTATAACTTTTGGTCCCTTCCAATGTGGTCCTGAATTAATACGACGGGAAGAGTAGCCGATAATTGCATCCTGTGAATCGTAGTAGGCTTGAGGTCATTTCTCAAATCTCAAGAAACTCCGATATTCATTTGGTCTTAGTTTGACACTTTCCAGCTTGTTTAATTGGGGGAGCACCTCGACTATTGTCTTCAGCACAGAAGAGAGGTACTACCAGGAGTAAACCAAGTTGATCGCGGGTGGCTCAATAACATATTTCGAGAGAATTAACTAGGATCTGATAGAATGCAATCTATTGTCCCTTTTGCTGGTTCGTTACCATATTTGTAAGAATCATTTTCACTATGAAACAATAGTTTTAGTTTTCTTAATACGCTATTTTACTATCTCTGAAGTAAATGGGGTGGCTGAGTTTACGATATAAGAATTCTTAAGTATGGAATAAGAGATCCAGCAGTTTCCATCATTTCACAAGTCTATCATTACTATTTAGATATAGTCTTAAGTACTATTACTTCTTGCTATCATTGTAGCCTTGTTATTACCACAACTTTCACCGATTTTAAACATATCGGTCTTCTATTCGTAAGCATGACTTTTCGTATCGAGAAGTATCTTAGGGGGATACTTAGACAGGGTTTTTTGGGTATAGAATTTCATTCATACTACCGCTCCAGATTGAAGGATAATTTACAAAAAATTGGGGGACGTTGAGGAGGGAGACGTTTCGTTTCTACGAAAGGCCTGCTCATGAAGAGTGCATTAACAATTTTACTATCATAGTAGAATCATTTGCTGATTCTCTCGACTCTTGCTATGCTAGGGTAACTAGGTTACCCTAAATGCTCCTTGATTAATTTTCCATAGATGTTTACACAAATATAAACTAAGGCATACTTTCGAAGAAAGGAAAGATGAAGTACAAAACGTAAGCACAATGACTACTAAAGAATTTTATTTCCATAATAATCTTATGTCAATTTTAAGAAAGACTTGTGACACTATTTAACAGAAAGAAATATACAATATTCAAGATAAATAATACAATTTATCTGATTAAATGCAGCACAACTATTAAGTACGGATCAACGAGAACAAAGAGCTTATGAGTCTTCGGTCAAAACTATTCTGTAACAGAGCTTAGCCAACATGCAATCTCACAACCACACCCCTCAAACAGATTCAGCAATAACCTTAAACTAAGCTCTAGTCAAATTAATACAATATGAAGTTATTGTATTCGGGCAAAGTTCACCACATGAGATTCTGAATACACAATTTCAATTTAATTGAAATTTTTACCCATACAGTTAAAGAGTGCCGTAAAAACAAGTCATCTAAAAAAATTAAGAATCAACGTATTAGAGACTAGATTACAAAAACAATTACCACATTTAATATAACAAGTTTAAGCTGCAGCTACTTAACAGCTTATGGTCCTGGTAGCCATAGTACCAGAAGATCGTCCATTCTTCCAGAATGGAACCTTAAAAAACAAAGGTCCTAGGAATAGTTGGATAAAACTTAATAAGATCTTTATTAAGAGATAAAACCGGTACACGCAGGTACCATGACTATAATACCCCTCACGGCACCATGCCAGGGGTTAACAGCGGCACAGATAGCCTCGCCGGAAGTATAAATGTTAAATTATAGACAGATTATGTTTATAAAAGTTCTTATAGCAGATATTAACTTGGAAGGAAAAAAAATACAAAAAATAATACAAGTTCCGATAACAAATGAGTTTCCTTGATATCGGTTTTCTGTGAGATTTGCCCAGCCATAACGATTTGAAATCAGTTGGTAGTTGGAGACCGCGTGCAGATCTCGGATGAGCAGTTTATATTTTAAAAATGTTCTTGTTTATACCCGGCACGACCACCAGGTCAGTGGAGTTTACACAATAAATACAAATGTTAATTGTATTTAGAAGAGACGCGTTTGAACCCCAGTCCACTCAGAGTGGTACTGCACTCGCGTGCCTGACCACTTACGTCAGGCCTTAGTACATTATATACCTCTGGTCACCAATCCAGTGTTGGCCATAAGCAATGATTGCTCAATGGAAACCTAAGTGAGCGAGTCTATGCATACGTCCTGCACTGCTCTGTAAACGGATTCCACAAGCGCTCTCAAACATAAGTTTGAATCCATACACGGCTGCAGTCAGGATATTCTTCTATCCACATAGATTTATCAAATCTTGCATCACCAGAACTTGATACAGTTAATGTTACTCAATGAAACACCAGTTTCATATTAATTTAATTGTGTTCAAGATTTTTGCAAACGCAACTGTTCTCTCTCAATTCATTTTGTTTTCTGGTCCTTTATTAAAAAGAGGAACTTGGACCTGAAATGTTCAGTAGTCACTGTATCCTGAAATAACGTCTGGCTCGCTTTCCCGCTGCGCTTAAGATTCACAAGTCCACCTTTTTTTTTGTACTTTCTCCAACATATACCACTTCAGTTCTGGCTCACTAAAGAAAGCCAAGCTTCATCAAACTATACGTTTATTTGTTGGTTTTCTTTATACTGTCTGCTAGAACAGGTTGACTTAATAAATTCAAGTGTTATGTGAAAGACTATTCCACACAATTTTCCCAAGATTGCGTTTCGACTAGTCAGTCAATCTAAAGTTTCCACCAGAAAAAAAAAAATAGTGCAAGCACTGATATAAAAAACACTACTTGTATCTTGAAACTGTTTCTCCTAATCCTTGAAGATTCTCCTAGAGGCTTCATTTGCTAAATTTCGATACCTTGATCATTGGTAGGCCTGTGGTTGACTTCGAGGATCGTCTTGGCCATCTCACGGCTTTCTTCCCTCTGAAATTACTGGCCCTATATTCAGAGTATCCTTCTGTATCCGACCCTTCCGAAGCGAAGGATTCTTTATTCTAGATCGGATTCAGAATCACTTACATTATCCACGATTTTAAGATTCCTTCAAGTCTTCGATAATAATCTGCAAGTCCACAAGCTCTTTACACAGGTGATCTCTGCCTGTAGTATAAAATCCTTCACACAACCATCGTCGATATTAGTGAGCCTTCTTTCATAAAATTGGCCATGGGTTTTCTAGCTTAAAAGTACCGGTATTAACTTCGGATATTAAGAAAGAAACTTCAGGATGTATCCCAAACCCGATGCTTGATTTTCGTATTCTCCATGGTGCCAAAAATCGTGGTAATCGAGCACCTAAGCCAGTGTAATC
This sequence comes from Mastigoproctus giganteus, assembly GCF_048544385.1. Lineage (NCBI taxonomy): Eukaryota > Metazoa > Arthropoda > Arachnida > Uropygi > Thelyphonidae > Mastigoproctus > Mastigoproctus giganteus. The sequence continues at coordinate 130,175,609 of NC_143584.1, forward strand.
CTTTGGTTTCCATATATGAAATTAACTTCCTGCGAAACTATCCTTGTGCATTGATTTTGTGGCATCTTAGAAGGAATTGTTTGAAACTGGAGCCCGATGCCCAACCTCGCTTTCGGCTATCCCCCGAAATGCGGATTAGTCCATATGCGCGATTAATAATTCTCAGACGTGAGGAGAATCTGGATATCACAGGTGTCCTTAAATCGAATAATGCTTTAAACACTGGAAAAGCATTTTCCTTTGAGAAACTCAATCTTTATCTGATAAATTGTACACACTCCTGTTGTTCCAGTTTAATATTGGAGTTCACTCAACCCGCTCAAAAGTAAGATGTCAAGACCTGGTAAAGTTAGTGATACGCGCATCTTTGTATATACTTTCAGTATATATCCTTGTTCTATTAATTAGGACTCATTTTGTCATACTTCGGCCCAAAAATATTTTCACTTTAGCAATTATATGCAGTTGCTAATTTCAGCATGGTGGCAATGTTTCAAGTTTTATACATCTCAATTTGAGGTAATTCATTAGATATATTAAAGTACTGCTATAGTTTCCTGAAAGAGTAATTCAGTTTTTCAATTTAGATACCCTTAGTTTCAAGGATTACAATTTCATAGTGGTATGTCGAAATTTCAAATAAATCACAGCAGAGTTCGGACACCTTGGGCCAAATAAGACAACTTGGAAATTAAATTAACCGCATCTCTTCATGCCTTCTGTCTTAAATTTAGGTCATTAATCGACAATTCAATTAGAGTGCGTTCCACCTGTTTTTTTTTGATAAAAAACCTAGAAAAGTTTATGCTTCATACTAGTAATCTAGCGTTTTTATAGTGGGTCAGTTTTTTAATTTGACCCTGGGTTTTCACCCAATTGTTCAGTATTCAAATTCAAGAATTTGAATTAAGTTAACAAATTTTATTAACATTTAATTTTGCATAGATATCCAACTTTAAGTTGGACAAGTTTTTTATATGGGCAAATTATCTAGTAAAATTTAGATTACAATATTATTTAATTGTACACGAATTTGCAAATTATTGCAATTTGCAATGGAATGTTACACGACTTTTAGAAAAAAGTTAATTTCAAGTGGTTCAGCAAAATTCTCGCTGGTTACTACCTGACCCACGGTTATAAGTTGGAGACCACTAACCTGTAGTACAGTAGCAATCACTCTGTTCGAGTTAACCTTTGAACTCAAGTTAAGAGATTAAATAGGTAACTTAAAGTATTCTTTGGGCTATGCATTAAACACTTCCCATTATAAACAAGGGGCTTGCCGATTTTAGTTTACCGATTAACAGCTGCTGGTATGCATAATTATGGATTTATATTTGCTATTCTAATGATACATATCGTTTATCAACTCAGATCTGAAAAAAAAAAACTTGAGGTGAATGTAAATTGGCTAAATTTAAATCAATGAGGAAATTAAGGACAAAGATGTAATGTTGAAAGTGGACTCTGAAATAGTACAGAACTGCGAGAAGATTTGAGATTGGCTTAAAAGACTGATGCCACGAAGGCTTGGCAGAAGAGTTAGTGTATGGTGCTGATCCCGCGGTGGATCAAAGAGGTATTGTTGGAAGAGATTTATGAAAGAAACTTAAGGGATATACATGGGAACACGTAAATTAAGATTGCGGTGAGCTGTTAATTAACAAGGCGACTGGCCAGAACAGTAGGAATTGGATGTCAACTACAGTCAATCTGCTTGCACAAAGAACGTATATATTTGAACTGGTCCTCGCACAAAGTAATGGAAATGCTATCCCAAAGTATTAAGTGCTTCGCACTATGGGCAGGTGTCAAAGTTCTGTAAGGGAAGAGCTGACGTGTTTATAAAGATAGTCAATATAAAGAGTTAAAAAAGTAAAGTGCAGCCCTTATCAATCCACTGCAGGATGGAAGCCTCCTCAACGATTCATGTTGAGGGCAGTGGACCATAATCTGCCACGCTGGTCCAGTGCGGGTTGGCAGATCAACTGCATTTAGCAGTCAGGGGCTTGAACTCCAGTCTAATCAAAGAGCGTGTGCTACTGCACTCCCGCTCTTGACCACTCTGCTACGAAGGAGGAAATGAAAGTACTGTCAACCGTAGAGTAGAACGGGTTGCTTCGTAAAGGATAAATTATGCCTGGAATAAATTAGAAATTTAGACAGTTAAGAGAACTATGGGTAAAAATGTGCAAGGAATAAAAAAAGTGAAATTACTATAAATAAATGGAACAGCTTGTGTGGCTCTGTAAATTAGAAAAATGGAAGATAATATTGATATCCTCCTGGTAAAGTAATCATACATCGGCAGAAACTATGTAAAAAGTTATCCTCTTAAATACAGGGTTGTTCGGGCTGGACCCAATGCCCTGCCAGATATTGTGGCAAGGAATCAGGATATACTAATAATTCAAATACTGATTTGTTCGGAGGTAATGAGTGAAATAAGTAGATTTATATGTAATACGCGCGTGCTGTCAATTTGGGTAGGAGCTGAATTCTATTTGCAGCATTGAGTGAAATTTTGGGAGCAAACCCATGCTGGGTCTAAAGTATAATTGCAGCTTTCTATAGATGATCAATTCTTTTACCAGTGAATCCATTATTTCCCCTAGAAGGGAAGTTAAAAAATTCTGTAATTACACGTGTCACCCTCTGATCTTTGTGAATACATTCGCATATCTGCAGCTTACGAGGACCTCCTGAATCCAAAGATGTTCGCATAATTATGGCGAAGGATTTTCTTAGTTCGTTTGCTGCCTACCTTAATATAATTGGGTAAATACACCCACCCAGGTGGCTTATGTTTAATTTCAACAAATTCTTCCGCTTTCCTTTCAGTTAATACAAAATCGTTTAGCTGTTAGAGCTTGATAAACTTCTAGCATCCCCTTCCTTAAAAAATTCCTCATGTGTGAATGAGAATGCAAATTACTCATTCTGTTTGTCAGCAACCTGAACAGGATCACTAGCCAAACCATCGATATCAAGTGGACCAATTTGATTCATTCCTTGTTTACGTAAGCAAACAAGTTTACAGTTCTTTGCATCCTTCGCCAAAGATTTCTCGTAATTTTCTTTCTTGTCGACTAAATTAAGATTCGCTGGATGTTAATAAAAATTAACAGGAATGGAAGCTAAAAAATAACTAGCTATTTACTAGTGTTTTGTTTGTACCTATGGCCGCGTACAATGCAGGAGCGTGGTTCCATAGTTGGAAGCGAAGTTACAATCAAACTCAGTAAGACAGTCATGCTACTTACTGTTGTTAGCCTGTCAGACGGTCAATAATTGCGCAACAAGTCCTGGCTGAGATTTTGTCCCTAGACGTGCATCTAGCTGTTAAAGGTGTCAGCAACACAATAAAAAACATTCCTCCTGAGTATAATTATAAGTACTGTATAACTAAAAACAGACACCATGAAAGAAATGGATTCGCTGCTGGGATGAATTGATAGGAGTTAAGACAAATTGGATGGAATATCTCTACTAAAGGAATTACCACAAAACATGCCATCTTTGCAGCTGATAAGATCACGGTGGTTCTCCCCTAAGGTGGTTCTCTCTACTGAGAGAGAGGGTACAGACGTGATTACAGAATCTCTCCCAACTAAATTGATGGGAGAGATTCTGTGACCACGTCTGTACCCTCTTACCTCAGTAGAGAGGATTGTCTCGAGGATAAGCAGAGCTCATTCCAAGTCCAAGATTTGGTCGATTAGTTTTTCTCCAGAAAAGAAGTTTTACTGCTAATATTGTAATTCTGAACAGCAACACCTTAATGATTCTAATATCCAGTGTGTGGAGACTAATCTTCTGAAAATTTACCACCGAAGACTGACACCTGAGCCGACTCAGATTTTGTTGTATAGTATTATTTTTTACTACTTAATTTTTTAATCTTAAATTTCATTTGAAATTTATCAGCCCTTCTGGAACAGGATTTCTGTGCCTCTGGCGTGGTCTACCAGGGGTAGAGGATTGCAGGCACTCATTAGGTTTGGCCTCTTGCCCTACGAGTGCGAGATTTTTCTATATTATTGGGCGAGAGAGTATATATAGTTGTCGCCCGCCTACTCGTGGAATGGACGACCGGTACAGGGAAGCAGCCTTTCTAGTGATCGTGTTTTCCAATAGAAGAACCAGAAACTAGAACTGCACAAACATAGCATCACGCCCATTTTTATAAAGGGTATGTATTAATGTACCACGGTAAAGTTGAAGGTTCAGGGGCGATCCTACACAACAATCCATATGTTCTGGTCATAGTTGCTTATAGCAGTGTATTCTCAGTTAAGTGCTTAAGACCCACAATTAATTTCATTCTCACCAATTTTATTTCCTCATTACTCGCAGTTGCTTCAGAGCGCAGTTTTTTCTAAGCTTTGCTTCTTTAAGCTTTACTGATCGATGGGGCACTACGACAACTTCTCCGAAGTATCTCTCCATCCTACAAAAAGGGCTTGCGTTAGTTAATAAACTTATCTATTTTGATATGAAGGCAATTAAGCTGCATTTGTGCATGCTTTATACTAGACAGTTTATTGCTAGCACAGTCAAGTCGTCTTAATACCTATAATTAATTTTGGCATTTTCCCTACTTCTCGTAGTATTTAACTTTTCTTTTGGCTATCAACTACAATAAAATTGTTTTCAAAGTAAATAGAAGCATAACAGAAAAAACTTACTCTTAAAGTTATATTTTAAGAATTAATTATATTCCTACTCTGGGAAACTCCAGGCATACTTCCTCTTACTACACCTCATGTTCAAAAGCCTTGTTATTTTCTCTATTGTAATTGTGGTCTACATAACATTGTTAGAGTGTTGCTCCATCTATTGGATTTGGGCCAATCATTAGGAATATCAGACGTAAAAAGAGATGTCCATTCTCTTTTCGAGACGCGAAAGAAAGAATTCTCCATCTATTGGATTTGGGCCAATCATTAGGAATATCAGACGTAAAAAGATATGTCCATTCTCTTTTCGAGACGCGAAAGAAAGAATTCTCCATCTATTGGATTTGGGCCAATCATTAGGAATATCAGACGTAAAAAGATATGTCCATTCTCTTTTCGAGACGCGAAAGAAAGAATTCTCCATCTATTGGATTTGGGCCAATCATTAGGAATATCAGACGTAAAAAGATATGTCCATTCTCTTTTCGAGACGCGAAAGAAAGAATTCTCCATCTATTGGATTTGGGCCAATCATTAGGAATATCAGACGTAAAAAGATATGTCCATTCTCTTTTCGAGACGCGAAAGAAAGAATTCTCCATCTATTGGATTTGGGCCAATCATTAGGAATATCAGACGTAAAAAGATATGTCCATTCTCTTTTCGAGACGCGAAAGAAAGAATTCTCCATCTATTGGATTTGGGCCAATCATTAGGAATATCAGACGTAAAAAGATATGTCCATTCTCTTTTCGAGACGCGAAAGAAAGAATTCTCCATCTATTGGATTTGGGCCAATCATTAGGAATATCAGACGTAAAAAGATATGTCCATTCTCTTTTCGAGACGCGAAAGAAAGAATTCTCCATCTATTGGATTTGGGCCAATCATTAGGAATATCAGACGTAAAAAGATATGTCCATTCTCTTTTCGAGACGCGAAAGAAAGAATTCTCCATCTATTGGATTTGGGCCAATCATTAGGAATATCAGACGTAAAAAGAGATGTCCATTCTCTTTTCGAGACGCGAAAGAAAGAATTCTCCATCTATTGGATTTGGGCCAATCATTAGGAATATCAGACGTAAAAAGATATGTCCATTCTCTTTTCGAGACGCGAAAGAAAGAATTCTCCATCTATTGGATTTGGGCCAATCATTAGGAATATCAGACGTAAAAAGAGATGTCCATTCTCTTTTCGAGACGCGAAAGAAAGAATTCTCCATCTATTGGATTTGGGCCAATCATTAGGAATATCAGACGTAAAAAGATGTCCATTCTCTTTTCGAGACGCGAAAGAAAGAATTCTCCATCTATTGGATTTGGGCCAATCATTAGGAATATCAGACGTAAAAAGATGTCCATTCTCTTTTCGAGACGCGAAAGAAAGAATTCTCCATCTATTGGATTTGGGCCAATCATTAGGAATATCAGACGTAAAAAGATGTCCATTCTCTTTTCGAGACGCGAAAGAAAGAATTCTCCATCTATTGGATTTGGGCCAATCATTAGGAATATCAGACGTAAAAAGATGTCCATTCTCTTTTCGAGACGCGAAAGAAAGAATTCTCCATCTATTGGATTTGGGCCAATCATTAGGAATATCAGACGTAAAAAGATGTCCATTCTCTTTTCGAGACGCGAAAGAAAGAATTCTCCATCTATTGGATTTGGGCCAATCATTAGGAATATCAGACGTAAAAAGAGATGTCCATTCTCTTTTCGAGACGCGAAAGAAAGAATTCTCCATCTATTGGATTTGGGCCAATCATTAGGAATATCAGACGTAAAAAGAGATGTCCATTCTCTTTTCGAGACGCGAAAGAAAGAATTCTCCATCTATTGGATTTGGGCCAATCATTAGGAATATCAGACGTAAAAAGAGATGTCCATTCTCTTTTCGAGACGCGAAAGAAAGAATTCTCCATCTATTGGATTTGGGCCAATCATTAGGAATATCAGACGTAAAAAGAGATGTCCATTCTCTTTTCGAGACGCGAAAGAAAGAATTCTCCATCTATTGGATTTAGGCCAATCATTAGGAATATCAGACGTAAAATTTGTATTCTTTTCGAGACGAAAATTTTCCACCTATTGAGTTGGAATCATTCGTTAGGAATATCCCAACTTTTATTCTGTTTCTAGCATTCATGTAATTCATCCTTTGTTTTTGTCAGATGCACCTACGTGCATAAGTAAACTTATGCAAAGTTTAGTTTACTGTTCTGAAAGAAGTCAGATGATAAAAAGAACGCCTAAGAAGCAGAGAATTAATAGCAAAATAGTTTTCTGACAGATGTTTGATATGTTCATTGTGGTTGACCAACCAAATGATAATAGGATATAAAATCCAGAGTACTTTTAAATCCGAAATGAAATTTCTTCCGAGTTGATCTTTCATGGTCTCATGAAAGCTTTTGCATTGCCAAAGTAACACTAACAAATATTGAGAACATTTTCCTGAACATAAATTAAGAATCAGCGCTTTTACAATGTTAGAAAATAATCTTAATAGAAAAGGATTGCATAAGCTGCATTATACACCTAAATATCCATCGAATTAAATCATTTAACGATCGTGAAATTCAGCTAACAGAAAAGTACGATTGACGATTAATAGTATAATTAATTCTTACTTAATTTTAGAGAATATGTACACGTGTCATATTAACTGCAATTAGTTGCAAAATTGATATTAGAAATATTTGAGATAAGGTTTTTCAAGAACTAGGTTTATCATCTGAGAGAATATGGTAACTTCCTGTCATTGATGGTACTTCATATCATGATGGCAAGAGAATACCTACTGCAGAACGTCTTAAACAGCATACATTGTGTGCAGTATTTATTCTTTACCTACTATTACAGTAAAGTAATTAATGTAAAGAATATTTTCATTAATATTCTTAAGTCGACGGAGTGAGAAATGACACTTTAGAAAAGAATTAAGCATTTCTGACCACTGCAAAAACCTATCGAATTAACCAAGTGACGAAGAGCAGTCTTATTTGTTGCACAACAATTACATTTTTTATCAAACTATAAAAAAAATATATTGCTAACAGCTCAGCCACTCATTTATACAAATTCCAGCTGCAGAAAGAAATATTTTTAATCTAGCGATAGATACTTGCTAGGCCTTTAATTTCATTCCTTGTTGGCGAATTTGGAAACGAAATGCTATCCGGCCACCAGAAAGAAAAATAACTTCCTACAAGAGCAATGAATTCTCTAAGTACCTATATGATGAGGTGATCGTTAAAATGGCCGCTAAATGTAAGCATTGTTTTCAGCTCCGTGATTTTCGCATTCGATAACGTTAAAAAATAAACTTCAATTCTGTTCTCACAGGAACAGTTCAACAAGAGGAATCCAGTGGTAAGATTTTAGCAGAAAACAGCTCTTAAGTATCTATTGCTAACGGATCGGTTCACCAAGGCACCATTGTTCCCAAGTTCACCAAGAATGCGCTTCTATAAAAAAGCTATTCACGGCCATTTCCTGCATTTGACTGTGGCTAAACGCTATGCGAGCTGAGCAGCTCTAGTGCCTGACGACAAACTTACTTTCGTGCATTTTTAGTGTTTTCTAGATATGTCAGTGCCACCCCACTACCATAAACCAACAACGGTACAAGGCATCACACACATATACAAAGTCCATACACTTTTAAATCTCTGGCTTTTCCAGTCAACTGGTTCACCCACAATGTAACCTACACGGAGATGGGGTGCCGCTTGGCCCTAAACACTTTACCATAAACCAACCATTGTTAAACTAACTTTCCAACTGAGTGTTACTAGAAAAATAACTAGTCTATCATTTTCAGCGTCCCAAGAAACCCCCTTAAAAAGTAGTCTGGTGTTTCTATGGCCCGAAACTTCGGCCGAACTTGACGCGGCCCCAAATTGTCGCATGGACTTGCAAACTGGTGCACCTTGTAACCGCTCTAAGGACATCTCGTCAACCCAGATCATTCCGAAATACTGATTTTCCATACAAGATGCCAGATCCAACTCGGGAAAGTTGCTGAGATGCAACTAGAGCTTTCAAAACCGACTCCAAACATGGTTCCCAACTATTGACCTGCAAGAGAATCCCGACAACACCAGGCCAGCATCGACCTCCAAGAAAAAAACAAATCATCCCGAAATCGGATAAGATCCAGAGGGTGCCCAAGATATCCCTAGCACACAACCTGACCCAACTGAGGATGCCAAGCAACAAGATAACCCTGGATTCTTCACTGAGGGCTCTGTCCTAGAAAAGACATCTTGAGAACTGCTCTGGAAAAGCTACTCAAGGATCAGAGCAACGACTAGCCTTGTGGGACAAGTTCTCCTTATGGAGAAAGCTAGAAGTGTTTTTTTAAATGAACCACTAGTGTGAAACATCGAAAGCAAAACTGGAGGTTAACTTGGAAGGATGGGCAGATAAAATACAGCGCTCCCATTCCTATGGGAATGGGAAGAGGACCACTTCCCAAATGACGAAGCAAGCTCCCAGAGAAACCAACCTAAGAGGAAGAGCACCAAATCTGTCTGTTAAGACCACTCAATGACGAAACTAGCTCTGGAAATATTAAGAGTTTAAATCATGGGAAAACTGACGATTTGAACAACGAGAATTAAAGAAAGACTAGAAACGCAGGAGTGGTCATAGAAACTTACCACTGCAAGGGCCAGTAAAATTGACAGATCTCAAAATTGCTGACTTAGGATTGAAAGGCGAGGCACCAAGAAGGAAGACTCAAATCTTGAACTGTAACCTCGGCAAAGACCTACCACCTGAACAAATCGCAAAACGAAGTCTCTGCCAGGAACCTACGCAGTCACTTACCGGTTTGTCCGGCAGACAAACGAGTTTTTCAACTGAGCATATCCACAGCTTTCGCGAGCAAGTGGCCATAAGAGTGCTACAAATTTAAATACTTTGCATACTTGTAGTCACTGCGCTGGAAAAGCCACAATAACAATTTCCCAAACAAGAGTGCAGCCCCAATTTGCAAGAGCCAAAAAAAGAAAAAATGGAAGCCTCACATTCCATTAAGGACAATGTCCAATATACCTGAAAGCAAAAAGTTGAAGCCAATCAAGAACCGATTATGGCCCCACAATAACGCACAAAGGGCCCGAGCAGTGACTGACCAGGTCAGGCTTAAAGGCAGAGGTAGACAATCATACTACAGGAATCCTACACAAATGCAAAACAGGTGAGGGAGATATTCTTAAATCAAAGGCAGAAGAAACTCCTTGGGCCAATATAGCCATTAGGAACCCTGACGTGACAGCTACCAAAATTACTCAATCTGCGCAGTCCAAACTGTTAATTCCCTAATTCTTGACCTGATAAGACTGCCACGAATCCAGAAACGTAGCAAAAGATCAATCTGGGCTATAACCGTTTCATTCAGTATTTCCGTATGAAAGTTAAATATTCATAAGGATTGACGTTTTTCCTCCCTTAAATAATCGGAATGGTATGTAAATACCTTTCCAAACTGTTTTGGATGTAAAATTTAAACTTCCAGGGATTTTCTGAACAAGGGATGAAAATGAAGTTTATAAACACAACAATCGCTGAGCCGCAGTATTGATCTAATTGGATTCAATAAGGGTACTGAAACGTCACCTGCTAATAACTTAGTATAACAGTGTATTATTATGTAGGATAACGAACCGTACAAAAAAAAAAAGTAAGCTGTCTAAAGAAGTTTCCTTGTGATGTCTTTTCCAGCTAATTACAATTTAGTATATTAGAAACTGTCAAGTAACACCACTCCACTTAAAAAAAACAAAATGGACTTTTCTCAGAAAGGGTTTTCTGAACCATTTTCTACTTCCATTTCAAAAATGACGAAAGAAAATTGAATTTCACAACTTTAGTCGTCGCAGAATGTGCACTGAAATTGCAACAAAATGCTACTTTTTTAGTTAAATATTGAACTATTAAAAAAGCACAATGGTAGAGAGTCCACTAAACACCCCTCATTTTACAAATTGATGGATCAAATTAGTTTCGTTTTCTTGAAACTACTTTACAATCAATCAGTCTGTCAACAATAGTCAGCCATCGTGTTGATATTCCACCTCCTGGTACTCAATTCCAGGTGAAAATTCTAACCCTGTTTTTCGCTGACACTGCCTAGATTTAATGAGAAATAGTCTTGTGGTGAGCGTAAAAAAAAAAAAAGTGTACCTTGACACTCAAGGCTGCACCCAGCTACTAGAAGCTCACCAAGATATTTAACTATCTTGTTTGCAGAGTTTACAGCAATAGAACCGAGGCTAGTCCATTTTTTCTATTCATTTCCTTTAAAATCTCGGAACCTCAGTAAGCGAATTTGAGATGCAACATTTTTAGTTTCTCTTGAGTGATCGATTGGAATTTAGTAAAGACAGTTGAAGCAGGGACCTCAGGACGGTCCTTATCAAGTTTGTAGTAAGTTTCGTGACCAATTTACTAACTTTAAGTAATTTAGAGTACAGATAGCTTGAAGAGAAACTTAGTCAACCAAATAAATTGAAAATGTTGTGTATGGATTAAGTTGTACATTGCAACTGAGTTGAAAGTAGTACCGTCAGTGCAAGTTTACCTATGAAACTTCAGATGAACGCTATTGATACAACCAAAAAACGTTGGAAACTGATCGATGTAGTTATCGTTAGCTTACAAGAAAGGTTTGAGCAGATGAATGAAATATTTTCAGATTTATCTTGTTCTTAAATGAGAATATGAATTTATTTGAAAGTGCGATAAAAACCCAACAGGATTCCAAGAATGTCGGAGATGAAAACGGACAAGAGGAAGACTCCGAAAAAGATGGAGATAAAATTACGGAAGATGCGGAAACGAAGGGAATTGAACGAGAAATAGTAACAGAAGATAAGATCTGGGAAGATAGAAAAATGGAAGGCTTTGATTCACCTGACCAACCGTACTTTAGAACAGCCAGGAAGATATGGAAACCAAATTACAATACCTTGAAGGAATTTCAATGGCGAAGACGAGAGCAGTTACATAAATGCCAAATATTTGCGAAGAAATCCAATATTTACAGCATGTTTTAAAAGAAAACATTTGGTTGCTTAAAATTAACATTTATATAACACAAGCGCGCTCTCTTCCCCCCCTCCACTATAGCTAACTGAAGACGAGGAAACTCGAAAGTCGCTCGTGCGCGATTATTAGCTTATTTTCCTTTCCTTTTTTCTCTTCATTTAATTTAATTAGGCAACCATGGAAGGTGCACCGTCCATTCTTAAAAAATTTTAGCCCATAACTTAATTTAAACCCATAATCCCCATGAAGTATTAGAATCCTATAACCACTATGTATGTGGTAAAACCCTCCACCAGCTAAGCGGATTACTATGAGGTGAGTGCTGAAAATTAAGCTATACATAAGATCTAGTTATTACATTACAGCACATAAAGACTTCTTAAAACAATCAAGTCATTTATTCCAGAATAAATAAATTTAAAATGCCAACATCAGCATTTCTCTTCGGATATTATTAACGTAGAGTCAAACATCTCCAGACGCATCCATAATATTCATGAGCAACAATTGGCCAAGAAAGAATTCAGATTGGCCATTAAGCCAATAGAACAAGAGGTATACTAAAAGTATAAAAACACTAGAACAATTTATATCAAGTAAATATTGTAAGGTAATGTGAAAACTTGAGCTTACAGAAATGTCGGTAGTTTAAATAATTTGGATTAATATTTGTTTCAAATTAAGAATTACACCTTAAATTGCGAGAGAGGCCCAGATATACGGTAATTCATACTTTTCGTTAGTAAAGTGTGTCAATCGAGCATTGACCGTCATCTAGACCACCTGTCAATCAACTGACAGGGGGTCTAGATCTGCAGAAAATACTTGAGTGCAAAAGATTTTTTTTACAGAAGTGTCACCTGCCGATACACTCCCGCATACAAACTGAGAAAGGCCTCACGCCTGAAATGTAACAAAGGATTTTCCAAGAAATCTCCTTGAGAAACACTCGCATATACTGGGCAATGGCCTTGTGTCTGCAAGAAAGGATTTTCGTGGCAATCTCACCTAAACACTCGTCTAGGTACTGGAAAACGGCCTTAACGTCTGCGATGTGTATAACAGTTTTCCCAGAAATTTACCCTAAAGATACATTTCCGCATACATACTGGAGAACGGCTTCTTCGGGGTGTTTGTAACAGGGGATTATCCTGGATTGTAACAATTCTAACAAATGATTTTGTCAGCAATCTTAAGGCTACCGCAAGCATACCGGAGAGCTGGATGAAGTTTACATTTGTAATTAATACCGGCAAGATACACTGCTGCCGCTTGATTAGGTACACCCCTACTGTGCACACAAATGGTTTGTCCCCCAATGTGGCAAGTCACATGACCAGTTGTGGATATAAATGCAGAACCTTTCTAGCATCAGTGAAGCGTACAAACGCGTATCAAGAAAGGGGAAAGGAGTGATCTAACGGACTTAGAACGTGGCATGGTAGTAATGTGCAAGACGTGCTGGACAAAGCATCTCTGAAATTTTCACGCCCCACTGTTTCAAGGGGTGTATCGAGAATGGTGCAACGAGCAGAAACATCTTCTCAACGGCACTCCTGTGGAAGAAAATCGCGTGTTGATGAGAGATCAGAGGAGGATGGCTAGAATTGTGCATACAGACGGGCCACAATGTCGCACATTACGTCAAAATACAACCTCTGTGGGCAGAACAAAATATCGCAACAGACCACTAATCGCACATGGGCTACAACAGCCGACAGCTACATCGCGTAGCTTTCTTATCAGTGAAAAACAAGAGCACGCCTCCCGTGCACACAGCAACACCAGCACTGGTCTATCGAGGAATGAAAAACAGTTGCTTGGTCTTGTGATTTTAAATGTTTCTCACCAACCACGTATTAAAATAAGACACGGAAACTGGAATTTTAAAAATTTTTGGGAGAAGCAACACCAGATCTCCCCAGACGAAGCTATCATCACGGATCGGGCACAGGTTCTGGGACAGCAAGTGGCTCGAGAGTTTGCGGATTAATTCGACAGAGAACATCAAGAGATAAAGGTTTGCGGATTCATCCCTTCTTTGATTCTACGATCCTCAGAAGGGATGAACGATTTCATATGACGCCCTCCCGAGCCGCTTCTACACAGGAGAAGCGAACACGTGGCGATGAAACACGTGATTTAGACGGTGAACCTGCTGGTACTTAAGTTGCACCGCAGTACAAGGAAGCTACCGCTGAAGAAAGCAGGAGCCTTCGAAAGCTACGGTCGGTTTTATTGCTCTTAACCCGGTATTTTAATCTATTTTATTCGATGTATATATTTCGTGTATTTTATCCTTTAGTTGTTATTTTAATTGTAAATGTATAGTAGTAAACAATTTAAAATTCCAGTTTCCGTGTCTAATTTTAATAAGTGGTTGGTGAGAAACATTTAAAGTCACAATATGAATTTACCCAACCCCAGAGGCCTGTTTGAAGAGTTGCTCGGTCTGACGAGTCGAAGTTCCTGGTGCATCATGTTGATAGAAGGCTCAGAATTTGGCGAAAACATGAATCAATGGACCCGTCGTGTCTGACGACTACTGTTGCGGGGAATGTTTTCTTGGCACACGTTGGATCCATTGATACCCATAGATCCACGTCTGAATGCGACATCGTACCTAAACATCGTTGCTGACCAAGAGCATCCGTTCATGTTGAACGGATATCCTCAGTCAGATGGTTACTTCCAGCAGGATAATACCCGGTGCACAAAGCCCGAATCACTATGGAATGGTTCTAGGAACATGACTGACTTTTCTTTGCTGCAGTGGCCCGCTCAGTCCCTGGTTATCAATCCCCACTGAACATCTTTGGGATGAGCTGGAAAGGGCTGTTCGCTGCAGGCCTATACCTCCATCGAATCTCAAAGAACTGAGTGACACTCGTGTCTGCATGGTACTCCATTCCTACGTTTTCAGCATCTTGTTAAATCCATGCCTAAGCGAATTCAGTTTTGAAGGCTCACACTACAAGGTAGGTGTATCTAATAAAGTAGCAGCACAGTGTATATCTCTAATAATCAGAAAAGATATTATTCCATCAGCGGTGACGCTCCTAGTTGTAACAAAGAAAGTGGTGCTACACTGATAGGTGAACTATTTCTAATATCAGGAGAAATCATGGGGAATTTCTAAACATTCTACTAGGGTTGACCAATGTTGGTTCCTTTCATAAGGAATTAATACATATTGTATTAAATTCTTTAATTCTTCCACGTTTTATATTACAGGATTGGAAATCTGCATGTAACCGAACGCGTCCATGTGTTGGCCATCAGATATGGTGGTTCGCTGAGAAATAAGCAGCGGCATGAATAAGTATGTTGAGGGTCTGACGGCTCCGGGGATTTCTCACATCTCCGCGTATGTTCTATGTATCGAGTGACAGCACCCCTGTCTATGCCAGAGGTTTAAAAAGAATGTATGGGTCATGTAGTTTGTTGTACCCATTGTTCATCTGGCCTGTTGACCGCCAGGCACCCAGTGGGACCCGGCGTTACCACACCTAGCGATGGGGACTCCGGCCGGGTGTACCAAGAGACTACTCTGGCAGGTCCTGCCACTTTTCTGGGATTTCGGTGACTAGGACCTAAAATAAAGGTTTTAGTTATCGCTGTTGATTTAGGTAAAATTGCATTTAGAAAGCGCTGCGTGGGGTTTTACGCTGAAGGAACTATTTCTAGAGCCTAATAAGGTCGGGAAAAATCTGATGTGATTTAACAATTGACATGTGGGGCAGCCGCTGTACAAGAGAAAGTGATGGGAGGGAGGGTGAAGACGGGGGATGAAATAGGAAGAGGGGTCGGATAGGAAGGTGATCCCATTTTCAGTGGGGCATGCCCATGCCCACGACAGTGAAAATATGGGGAGGCGAGGAGAGAAGAGCAAGTACTTCCCTCCCCTCCCTGAAAAAACCGCACAAGGGAGTGCAGTTTTGGGTCGCCAATAGGCCATCCAAATCATCCTAGTCTTGTCTTTCTGTGGCATGGTGAGTTTTTCTTGTTTGACCTCCTGCATTCTTCTAATCCGGTTGCTTTGGTGTATTTCTATCATTGTTTTCCTTCTAGAAAAGGCGGCATGGATAGTAAGTCATCATTGATGGCACCGATAGCTCCATGAAAAGCTACAATGGACTGATGTCCTTGTGACATCAGCCAGTTTACACTACCATCAAATTAAAAGGATTGAAATTAAGTTCTTTGCCCCAACTGGAGATTGGCATTTAAGGATTTGGCAGCGATATTCGAGAAGTTGAAGCTCTTTTAGCAGGGCAAGGTTTCTCAAACTGGAATGCAATGTGCTGTAGTCAGCAAAACCGTGGATAGGATTTCTGGTCAATGAAAGGTCATTATATAAGAGGTAAAAAAGAACTGAACCTTGGAGAACACCATTAGTATTCAAGTTAGAAGACAGCCGTCTACCCTCACCTGGATACCCAGTGAAACTGCTGGCAAACCATAGGATGGAAGCTTATTTAGAAGGCCTTTATGCCAAATAGGATCAAAAGCCATTGAAATATCAAGAGCAATGGGCTCTAGTTTCAAACTTCTCCATTGAATTTATTGACGAGCAACAAGCCAAAACACCAGTATCTACACTGACGGAATCCATACTGGCGATCGTTGATCAGATGGAAGGTTTCTAGATAGTTTAAGAGTTTGCGGTTAATTGATTTCTCCATTACGATGAAAAGAGAAGTAATCGCAATGGGGTGATAATTGGATGGAAGGGATTTGTCATCTTTTTAGGAACTCGCTGGATACGAGCAAATTTCCAAGCAGAAGGAAAACGCCTTTGGAATAAGTGAAGAAACAACACATAGTAAGTTCATGAAAATAGCAAACCCAGGGAATCCACAAGTGGAGAAATACCATCAGGAACTGGAGCTTTTTTAGCATCAGATTCCAAATCCTTCTGACATCCTTTTGATGTCAGACAACAGGAGGCATTTGAATGGAGTGTACTGTAAATGGTTTGAGGTTATTTACCAAGGTCATCAATACACGAGTTGGAAGTAAAATAGAATTCTAGCACGTCAGTTGTATCTTTGGCTGAGCTGGTTGTCAGAAGTGGGAAAAGTCGCACAAAAGTTGTGGCCAATAGTTTTGGCCAGAGACCGGAATGGTCCGCTACCACTCGGACAAGCAAGTTTCTACTCAGCCTGTTCGAAATCTCGTTTAGATTTCGAGTACTTTGCACTGGAAATATTTTATAATAAACTTTATACGATTTCAGAGAATATACAGTATAGTAGCCGACTTTAACGTTTGCTTGTGGTAGTGAATAGATGCTGCATTCTTGAATTGCATTCCTCGAAGCTTTTTTTAATGTTGCAAGCCAACAAATACCATTGATATGAAGATTGCTTACTAACTCTTCATTTTCCCAGCTATATCTTCTGTCATTGTAGTGTACAACTGTATCACAGTTGTGAGCTGTATTCCTTTTACGATTCCATAAATGGATTTCCTTATGTTCTGTTTTTCTTACATATTGTATTATTGTTAACCCCCGGCCTGGTGGTCATTTAGGGCAAATATTGCAGTGTATTGATTTATTATAATTAAAGATTTCACTACGTTGTAAACACATAATGGAGCACAAGCTAAGATCATGGCAAGTTTTTGTTAAGGATATAGGCGAAAACGAGCCTTGGGATTAATATATAAAACTAGGAAGAAGTTACCGAGGTATATTTAGTAGTCAAAGTAAAAATGGAAGACTAGACATCCTCAGTTTCTGTTGCCAACCGTATAAGGGCGATGATAAAAATGACTGAGGTACAATAGCTGATACAGATTTCTTCACGTAAGAATTAAAATGATTTTAAATTCAAATAAGTGATTAGGATGAAGTTTGGTAGAAAACTGAATAGCGAAATTGAAATATACTTCAGACTTAAACCCAATTGAGACTATTTCCTGATATTTGACAATGCCATTTTGAAAATAGCAAACCCAGGGAATCCTCATGTATATAGGTCTATTTCACTGTTAGCGAATCTTGGCAAAGATCACAAAAAAGCTTTTAGCATTACAAATTAAAGTTAAGACGAATTATATGAAACCAATCAGGTGGAAAAAAACGGAAGATGCCATTGAGGAACTGATTAATTGATAAGTTAGTCGTGTTCGCATATTTCGAGGTTTAGTTTTTAGCATTAGCAACGGTCATTCCCTGACCTTTCCATCCTCCGTATTTGGTCGTCACGGGCTCGAACCCCGTCTAATCAAGAAGCGTGTTACATATATCGAGGTTGCCTTCGATTCCCTATAGAGGGGAAGGCCCAGGTGCCAAGTGATTTTTGCTATCATTGCGACTTTCTTGGTTAATTGATAGTTTAACTTGTGTTGTCCCCGCTTGGCAAAAGCCTTGAAGATCTCCACCTAGTGGTCTGGGCCGGGTAGCTGGGGTGATAGACCCCCAGCTGGCAAAGCTGGCCTATTAGGTCTTGTGCTAAATTCCGTAGATTTAGATTTGTCTGGCTCTGATCCAATTGTTATTATTAACCATGCCTAGAGGTAGGAGGAAGATTCCAGAACCTCAGATTGAGGTTTTGGAGAAGTCTTCGGAAGAAGTTCCAGTTCCTTCTCCACGTACGAGTGCGGCCAGGACGAGTCCAGGGCCGTCTGCCCCTGAAATCAGGGTCCAGACTGACGAAGATATACTTCGCCGGACGGGCTTCAAGGAAGTATACTATTACCGAGAGAGGACAAGAGTTCGCGTCGCGCTCCACGATGCGACAGGAATGGATGTGTCCCGAATCATGGAATGTTGGGATAAGGTGGCAGACGTTGTACAGAAGGTTTTGCTAGAAAACAACTAAAGACACAGATTGCAACCTTAAGCCAAGAAAGTTTCAAAGCAAAGATCGTATGCGGACGCCGTTGGATCCGCAGGTTTCAAGACCAGAATCAAGTACCAAGACTATAACAATCATTTTGAAGCTTAAAGCGGAGAAGGCTCAGTCCAGTGATCAAGTTAAGACCGAATTGGTGGGCCGAGTTACTCCGATATTAACAAACGTTGTGTCAGCAAGACACAATCAGGAACAAAAGAGGTAGAAGCAACATCTGAAGATGTCCAAAGAATCAAAGACTATACAAAAGTGCAAGATTTAGGACTAGAAGTGAAGCGGACGCTCCAAAGGAGTCTCCGATTAGTCATTTGATGTCGATTCCCATGTAACAAATGATCAATTAAGGAAATTGACTTGAGGAGAGAAACCTGGTGGATAGCGGATGCCTTAAAGACCAAGTGCTCTCAGAGATCAAGGTTCTAACCAAAAACAAGGCAAGAAACCCTTCTGGCAACAACTACATTGAAGAGGTCTCTGCACGTGTTAGGTTTCTGCTTAAAAGGGAAAGAGTATTTGAACTGGAGTTCGCAATCTGTGGACCCCAACTAAATGTTATAGATCTATGGCCATGTGCCCCGGTATTGTGACGCAGACCAGTTCTGCGGGCACTGTGCTGGAAGAGGAAGTCTCCTTCCGCCCATGCCAAGATTTGTCCAGATTATCTACGAGTTGTAGATACGAACAAGCGGCGAACCGAACTAGACCAAGTTTGGTTCGGGCGGAGGAGAACTACTCCGCCAAAGTAGAGAATGGTGGCACCTCACGGCGGTGTCCGGGACTGTCAGTTCCAAACCAGCGTCAGGATCGGCAGAGACCGATCCTGTGTTCGAGCTTAATGACTGTAAGAATGGCGGAGCTTCCTTTACTGATAAGACTAAGGTTATGTTTGTCTTAGATGAAGATCAATGTATTACTTTATTTTGTCTGGCAGGTGACCAGACAAAGGTTTCCTGGCTAGGGCAACCTACCTCTTGGTGGGGCGGTGAGGTCGTCCCCGCCGCGAGGCTAAAGGGTGTGCTCTCCATATTGTTTTCTTGTTATTAGTAAAGACCGACTGTTATGTTGTTTTGATAAATTGACCCAGGAAGGTTCTGTTGTAATCGCAACAATGACAAATCAGCATATGGGAGATAAGTCTAGGAGGCTGATTAAGTCTGACAAATTTCGAGGTTGCCTTTGATTCCCTATAGAGGGGAAGGTTGCTAAATTCTTCGGTTACAAAAGTTTAACATTCAATTGTACAGAGCCCTTTGCTGCTATTTCTTTAATAAAGAAATAGCAACTATTGAGTTGCTGGACACTAAGGATGAAGGGTCCGTAGTCACGAATTGTCGTTAGTGTAGTATCTCAAATAGACAGCTTTATGGCACTGAAAAAAGCTCAGTAGACTGGCTTGACCTAAAACTGAGTAACTAACGAAAAGTGTTTCCACTTGAGTGACAACCGTGGGAGAAGAGTCTGACTTCTTCCTGGATAAGCGACTGGCAGTGCAAAGACTTCGCGCAGGCAGTTTAATTTCCGTAAGTCAGGATCAATAATCCTGTCAATTTGAGTAGGTTACAGCACCCTATTAAAAATATGCCCATAAGGACAGGAAATTTAGATCACTTATAGGAATGAATTATTAGCCAAGCTAAAACAATGTCATGAAATTAAGAGTTTCAATTTTAAAATATCACCGATTTGAGCTTTAGCATATAGTTCATATGCTAATAATTAGCAAGCATCAGGAGCAGTGGAATTTCCTCGTCTTGAGGAAAAGTACTCTGGACAGCGTGTCGGGTTTTCGAAAATTAAATACCAATTTTTCTCCACCATTAATTATGAGTATTAAACCAATGCACTTAAGAATCACCAGGTTATGGTCATGTTTAGGTAGCTTGTGATAATGCTAAAAACAAAGCAGATTAATTGCAAGTACAATTGAAATAGCGAAAGCTATTCAAGTTAAATATGAATAATAACAGGCTTAGAGATGAAATTTGGATATTGCTAGCTATTTCGCAAACACCTTTAAATGATGGTTCAACGTTTAGAAAATCTGCTACGAACTTTGTTTAATTGCAAGGTTCGTTTACAAGTCAGTGAGAAAAGTAGCTTTACGCGCCTTAGTTTAAGTTCGTTTTAGTTCCACTTTCTTTATAGGCGCTGAATTTGCTGGACAATAGCTCAATTTTAAGCGTAAATACTTAATTTGCAGAAATCCGAACAGAAGACGGACCGATTAAGTTTTAGTGCAAGAAAAAGTTAAAAATTTGACCACATTCAGCTTTAGTGTTCTTAAGAGCGAAAAGGCAGAGAAATTTAGTACATTTCCAATGCATATTCAATATCAGAAGCTGAGGCAATCTGGCTGTACAAATATGAAAAACACGAGATTAATCCACGGTTAGTATAAACACCAAATAAGCACTTTGAAAGAAACTTACTACAGCATTAGGAAAATAAAGGAAAGATGTTGAGGACACCAAAGTAACTAGAATTTTATTAGTTGCATCTGCTAGCACTATTAAAAATGTGCTAGACCTTGTATAAATGGAAGCTACCTGTAAGAGCTCCAGAATGGGTGTACTATAAGCATTCATCTCGCTGAAGGTGGTTGAGATGTGCCCGTATTCGCAGTACTAGGTTCGGTAGACGAGCGAGTATATACCCACTTAGGCCTCCCCTCAGTCTAAGGATTTCCACCCAGTTGGGGAAGCTTTAAACCTCTTCTCCCTAACTCAGTTCCCCTTTATCATTTCTTCTAGTTTTTTCCCTAACTCAAAATTAACATGCTATGTTTCTAGCCATTCTCCAGCATCAATGCAAGACGCTGGCAGTTTTGTTTATAGTTGACAAACGCGTCATAGCATCACGAAAGGTTGCATTGTCTTAGTATTAAGTTGTATAACACTGACTAATAAATCAATATTAACAGCTGATACATTCAAGAATATTTTCAACCATAATTTCTTATGAAAGAAAGATTACCATTTTTGAATGTGCCAAACCTCAAATCTGTTTCAGGTTTTGTTGCTTTTAGAAAGCTTGGATACCCATCATTCAAAATCACGTAAGACGCGAAAATCTGAGTGAATCGCGAAGTTCAACGTTGCCAATTATTTCAAATTGGCAAGTTACTGCCATTAAGTGTTTCTCGACATTTCCGCTGTATAACCTATCGCATTGTTTCATTTTGAAGATTCCGTTTCAAAGTGGCTCGCACATAGCAGCAGGGTCAGACTTACATGCGGTACCCCTAGACCTCGGCTAGAAGCAGCAGAGACAATTGAATCTGCTAGATTAGAGATTCATGCTCTAGTTTTGGAAAATACAGCACTCCATGAGTGCTCGATTTAAGAACAATATTTAAAATATTGATTCGACAGTTGTAATGCGTTAAAGGAATAGTTGGAATGCAACAAGCAATGGAGATCTTACTAGTATCGATCTAAATAGAAGCAAATTAATTTTAGTTAAATGTTGCTTTGCAATTTCTGCATTTAGTTTTGGCTGTAGATCAGCTGTCAACATGGAAATTACCATGTTGTCTTTAGGAGGTTAAACTATTTAAGACGTATATTATTGTTATCTTCATCGCTCGCATCGGGGCACTCATGGTTCGTTTGCTTTTATCAATCTATGATTGAAGAGCGTTTCGGGGAATTTACCGTCAATTGTTTATTTGATTTCTTACACAGCTAGCTAGTTTGCATACATATCACAAGTATTGAATGCCACTAAAATTGGCATTCAATACTTATTACAGGTATTGCAAACATGATCTCCTTGGACCGTTTCCATTGAACTCTATTGAAATATTTAACACGATATCCATAGACTTCCAGAAGCTGCGCAACGACAAAACCCACAAGTCTTCCAGATATATATCTGCCCTCGTTAAGCTCCGGGTGAGCTTATGCCTGTGAAGCTACATTGTATGCATTGATATAAGAAATACCAGAGGCTGGTTAAGGCTATGTATTGTATTAACCTGCCGGACTACTCCATACTAGACTGTATAGACATGCTTATCAGTTTTCATTCACGTATCATTTAACCCGTGTCCTCTAGCTGCACAGGGCATTCCTCTGGAAATGACATTTTGGGATAACTGGTTTTTCATTACGCATTGCGTACAATATGAAAGCTAAAGATGTAATTTGATTTTTTCTTTGCTGATAATCCGTGTTATTAAAATGAATATTTAAATTTGTAGGTTTGAGGTAATTCAGATTCACCTTGACGAATACTTCCAGTTGTATCAATCAAGGAGAAAAATAACCGTAGTTTTGCCTTAATCAGCGTCATAAGTTATCAACAATCCTTATCTCATGAGATACTTGAGATGTGGCGATTCAATATTTTTTAGAGGCAAGTTTTCTGTAAGTATATAAAAAAGGTACTGGCTGACTAAGTACTTCCTTCCACAAAGATTTCTTAGAGCAGGTAGCATGCTGAGGACCCTCGTGAGGCAGGTTAGTTTTACCCTACTGATGACTAGTTGCGATAGTAATCCTGCTCAGTAGGAGAGCAACCGCAGGTTCGGACACTTGGTACATATGCTTGGTCGAGTGTCCAATGCCACAAGGCTGCTTTATTTCCTTACAAGATGGCTCATCCAAACCATAAGCTGTGAACCCAGTTAAACGTGCTGTATTTTTACTGATCGTGTCATTTTTTCCTTCGGAAAAAATGAGTCCACCGGGTGGACCTTGTGGCATCAATATTCCTTACATTGAAACAGGGAATAATTTCATTAAACAAAAATGTTGCCTTGGTTTCAAAAAGTCCAGGTTCCTGTTTGTCACTTTTCTAGTCTAACTACCACATTGTCAGTTAGAAAGCTGTGACAAGTGCTCCTTTTTAAGGAAAGGAGATATTTTTGGTGGGGGTAAACAAGAACCCAGGCTGTTTCTTTTAATAGGACTTCTGCACGTAGCTCCATCGACCAACTTTCAGTGTGCCCATGTCTCGATTCTCTCAAGGCAACGCTGTCAAGAAAAAGTTGATTATCGCTCTCATATTCAATGCCACTACCATAGACAAGGGACATTAAGATTAAATGTCACTGCTATAAATAAACCAGAACTCTTAATACAATTCTAAAGAAACTACTTTTCAATAACAAGACACCTTTAGACCGTACAACGTACGACAGAGAAAGTGCACTTTCCCTAGCGAAAAGTGGAAATCTTTGAAGTGGTCACTAATCGAAATAGTTCAGTGTCTATTCTCCCATTGGGTTTTCTGGTTTTTCCCAGCAGCAACTTGCTCCATACTTAAGCGACAGTAGACGTCTGCTTGGTTTGGAATTGCATTCCATTTTTTGCTATTAATAAAAGCAAGCAACCATTTTTAAACTATCCTGACAATTGCTATAAAAATAACTTAATTTCGACAGATGGTCTACGGGAAACGACTATTTGCTTTTTAATAAGCTTTATTTATTAGTAAACTCTTTGGTTTCTGAAAATCATACTTGCAATGGACTTACTTCGGTAATAATCTGGCTAAGAAAAAAGGTTAGCCTAAAAATACCTTAAACTAAAATTAAAGTTCAGGTATTCCAGTTTTAGACGATACTAAAATGCTTGACTTATCGAGAAAGTGACAGCGGATGACCTTACGGAATGATTTGGAGACAAAAACACGCCGACTGCAATTTGTGTCACGTTCCTCAGGGAGTAACGCGAACAACACCTCAGGCTTATGCTGAGGTTGCTTAAAATGACTTAGGAGACGAGCGTTACAAATCAAAGACTAATCGTCAAGGCCTTTATAGAAAGTGAACCAGAAGTAAATTGTCTGATTCTCGATGATATGAAATTGAGAGAAACACCAGATTTGGGGATTTTCCCTGAAGTGAGAGAATTAAGTATGGAGGTCGATAGACCTTACAGGTCTAGCCCAAAAATTCTTTGACATGGATAAAGCTGTTACTCGCGAACAGCTATTAAATAAACTTAAGAGCATTTGGAAGACTGGAATTCAAGAAAATTCATTTCGCTTAATAGTTTGTATGTTTCAACAAACATGCCTACAATTTTGTCGTTCAATGTTCTGGACATTGAACAAGTAACCATAGAGTAATTAGATTCAACAAAAAGAACGAGTTATGTAGAGTATGTGTGCAGATCTTGAGGAGTTCCATGAACTAGGAAAAATTAAGACATTTGAAACTGCCTAAGTGAAGACCAGCTTCAAACTTAACAGCAGCCTGGCAGAGGACAGAGCGAGAATGTAAGATCTTAAGTCAAGGCCATGGTGGCACAATAGATTTAAGGTCGAGGAAGGAAGTAAATAATGAGGTTTCAGAGAGCCAGGAGGAATGGATATGAAGAAGTTGAGAAATATAAGAGGCAATACAAGTAAATTAAGATATGCAAAGGAAAATGGAAACTTGAGACAGTCATGGTACAATTGTCTCTACAAAAGGCAGTCGTAATCAGCGGATATTGCCGTATAAGATTACAATGGAGACGATTAAATTGGATAATTAATTTCTTTATCCAATCTGGCAACTGATAACTTAAAATTGGAGGACTGATTTTAGAGGAATCGTTTTTAAAAGATGCCGTCGAACAAAAATGCATAAGGGAAGAAAGTCTGTTAGAGTGATATGGACTTTAGATAGAAGAATAAAAAGGCTTCCGGGAAAGATGATCTTTCCTGAAGTTAAGGTATTTGCTAAAGAGTGTCCCTCTATATTATTGTCCATGTACAATAATTGTTTGTGAGGTGATGTTTTCCACATTGTTGCAAACTGGCCATGATAAAGATATTGCTGAAAGCAAAAGATGTTAAAGATCCAGGATCCTATAGCCCTATTATCGGTCCTCGGAAAACTATTGGAGAGAATGGTTGTCGAAAGACTAGATAGGTCTCTGGAGAGAGGATAGCATCCAGACCGGCTATTTGGATTTAATAAAGTTCTGCCGAAAATGTCATTTTCTATTTGACAGATTTAAATATACAATGAATAGGTATGCACCGAGTTTTCGTAGGCTTTAAGGGAGCCTTTGACTCTTTATGGTGGGAAAGGATCTTGCGAAGAGTAACACAAATAGTTACTATTAATACTTAGAGGGATGCATAGCTAACTAAGAGCAAGGAATGCGTTAGTTAAGAGTACCCACACAAGTTTGTAAGACAATACAGAGGAGTTTCACAAAGTTCCATTTTTGGACCGATATTGTGCAAACTTGCATTGGATGAAATCTTATTGAGTGGCAAGACTATGTTGCAATGATAACTTATGGAAGCCATGTTAATAATAGAAAATAAGGCTGAAGAGGATTTGTTGAAACTTCAAAGCACTTTTCGCTAGCGAAAGGGGCAGTTATTTACTACAAAACCAGTGAATGTTATAAAAGGAAATTGTGCAAGTAGACATTCCACTAAGGACGTAAGGACTCACAATACGGTAAGGAACTCAGATAAAAATATCCAGGTGTGATGTTGAATGAGAAGCTCAGCTTCGTACCACATGCAGAGTGTGGAAGGGAAAGTGAAAATCGTTTATAACAAGGTCAAGAGAATTGAGATGTGAATGCGGAGTAAAAAGATATGGCCCTAAGAGTGCTATATCAATGTATATTTCTCCCAATAGTTACACTGGAGTGTGATGCATGGGGATCGGCAATAAACCACGTACACAGGCATCTTCAGGCAGCACAACGTGTTGCTGCTTGGAGTTACTAGCGCCGCAGTGTTGTTTCCAACTATGCTTTACAGGTAAAGGATGACTGTAGATTTAGAAGTATTACAGGGATATTTAATAGGACTAAAAATAATCAGCCACAAGCGTTATGAACCAGGCTCTTGACCTGAATTAATGAAGTATATGGACATACAGATGTTAACCATAATTAATACAGTTGATTCAGATATGGCAGGATCGTTGGGACCGTTCAGAGGTGGGCATAGCGACTTGCTCTTCCGACGCCTAATGTAATAACCATGGAGACAAATAAGCTATGGCCATCATTAGGACTGTATCAAACAATGGTTACTGGAAATAGGCCTAAGATGAGGTTATGAATTAAATTTTCAGCAAGAAATGAAATGCAGTTATGTTATTTTGGATTTTAGGAGCATTAGCAACTAAGGTCATATTGCTCCGGGGATATGCGGTGGTCATTCCCTGACCTTCCCGCATCCTCCGTATTTGCGGGTCACGGGCTCGAACCCCGGTCTAATCAAGAAGCGTGTGCTGCTCCTACCCACGGAGCCGCCATGAGATGCAGAGCCCGAGACCTCAACATAGCGTTCTCTCAGAACGTTTTCCCAGCTAGTAGGAAGTGTTGACTCTTTGAAGTTCGAGAGTGTTATGTGTCATTCATTGATTTTGTAAAGATTAGGATTCTAAATGTAATTTTATTGTACAGTGGATTTTAATTTGTAAATAGGTATTGTTTAGATTAAGTATTGTTTGAGACAAATGCAAGTAAAGTTTAAAGTGAGACGAATCTCTAGATCGAAGACATCTTCCCGTGGTAGGTGATGTTACCCTACCACTAGGGCTGATAAATTCAGTCGGTGGAAGCGGCTAAGAGGTCTGTTTTAAATTCATTGCATGTAGTAATATTATTACTAAGTGTTTTTGCATTGATTAGCTCTTCACTTATGACTGATGCATGTAGTGTTCCAAAGAAAGTATTAGGTTGTGGTTTTGTGCGATATTATATTAAGTGACTGATACTTTAGTTCTATATTTAAGAAAATTTTAACCAAAGAGCCTCGACACGATTTCATAGACTCGCACCTTCAGGTGGCCTGGGGTGGGCAGTCAGGAGATTCCTAGTCAGCGAAGCAGAGTCGAATGAGGATATGGACAGTAGTGACAGTTAAATTTGCAGAACACTAAGTGATACTCTGCTTCGTGAATTGTTTAAATGCTCAATCTTGGAGTTTGCCTCTTGATAGATGTGCATTTGACATTTCCATCCCATGAAGATACAGTGAGAAAGATTTAGGTTGTTAGGACCAAGGCAGATATTAAGTAGGATTGTAGAGTGAAACACAGAAGGAACGAAGGGTCTCACCTCATTCGGTGGACTTACTGACAGTGAGTGAGGAGTAATTAGGAGACTTAAAAGAACTGAAAACGGCAGTAGCGAGGTTGGCAAGAATGGAACAAGGTGAAAAGAATGAAGGAAAGATAGGAAAAAGTAGGCTACAAAAGAGATCCAGTGTGCGAGAAATGGAAAGTGTGTGGAAAGAGTTAATGGAAATTAAAGTTAACTAGTCTCCAGAAGTTTCTTTTGCGATGCTAAGAAAGTTACATGGGCTGCAATGAACAGTATCCTCGTAGGGTGGGATATATTGGAGGACAGGCGTTAATTTCGTTGAGAATAGTTTTATTATTAGAGTAGAGGACTGTCAACAAATAACAGAAAGAGCATTTCGTATCCTATGTTTCGGTATTGGAAAAGGCAACTTATCTTCATTAATGAAGAGTGAGAATATAAGTGTTAAATAATGAAATTAGACCATATGAGAGTCAAGAGATAAAGAAGATAATTAAGGTATTTTATCAGAAGTAGATTTGATAGAAGTAAATAGCTGCAAAGCAATCGAAGACCGTTTTTAAGGTGGAAATCCCTAAAAAGCCTCGCATGAAGATAATTGTATGCGGTCCATAAAAACAAAGAATAATTGATGCAGAAAACATGGAAGCAAAATGCTCCAAGAACAAGATTATAGGTAGGAAGGAGTGAAAAAGGATATAATAGTAACACAGCAGTGAAGGATGGGAGTAAAAAGTAGGCTAGTTTTAAGTTGGTATTTTATCACCAAAAAGAACCACAATAATGAGTAAATGCTTAGATTTTAAAGCAGCGGTTAAGATGTTAGACAGAGATCCTTCCAAGGGACAGGGGCCCTGTGGAGGGGATCTGTCTAACAATCACAACATTTATGTTCAAAAAGCACATAACAAATGGAGTGTTAAAGGCAGCCACAGAATGCGATGCCAATCAAATGACCTGTGCAAAGATGGCCGAGTTGGGACTGAGCTGCCTTCAAAGTTATCGCCCAAGCACGTTATCTTCGAGCGGTTACTTCAACAGATCTGGACAAGGAACCTCTAGAACTGGAGTATCAGAAGATTAATTTCTGGAATCAGCATCGATTTTAGCAAGAAGTGCGCAATAAACCCAACTTAAGTTGCCTAGTGAAATAAAAATCTAGCTTGCTCCAGAGAGGACCAATCTTTGGAAATTGAAGTTGCCACAGAGTTCGGGATTTTTGTTAGTGTTATCGCTGCATGGTTTTAGCCATGTGACAAAGCTCTACAGGTAGGGATGACTGCTTCTGCAGGGGAAAGGACCACTTGCACTTTCTGACAAAGAAAGTATCCTTCGGAGACACCGAAGTGTCAACTGTTGGAGGAGGCTGCCCTCTGACTACTGCCGTTGATAGGGCTTGCCCTGTCAACGGCAGTCGCATGTATTTGGAGTGGGGTCTTATCCCAGTTTTTGTCTGGGCCCAGCACAGTTACTCGTGCAGTTCACGGAATGTTTTATGCTGTTGTTTTGATCCCGCTTCTGTGGTGTTATAAGTGATTGATTTTATTGTTAACTGTTATACGACCAGACATTTAGAGTGACTTAACAGAATACTGTTTAGTTGCTAACCTCTGATGTGGACGAGACACCGTTCCCACCATGAGGCTACCAATCTTATTTATGTAGAACTGGCCAAATGAGGTCTATTATACAAAACCACTAAACCGGTTTTTGTCATAAAAAGATTCTGGGTTTCAGCCTAGGTGGCACATAGGCGTCAGCTGATTCGGCTTGCTGTGTCCGGACAGGTCGTGGCTTGAAGTAAAGTTGTACCAGTTAGGTACTTGTGCCTTAAACTATGCTCTTGCAGAAAGCACAAAAACCAGCCTCCACATATTAGTGTACATATATATGGGGATGTGTGTGCTGTGCTAGGGGCACTTGCTCTTCGCGAAATAGTCAGTACTTCAGATTTTGCCGAGTTGGCAAAAGTCTTTCAATAGGAGAGACTACTTTAAGATAAGTTACCTACCTCCTCTTGGTGGACACGTTAACTCGTGGTGGGTGTGTGATAGCTCAACCGCCCCCACCCACCCACGATGCCAAATGGTCGATTGGTCTTTGTGTTGTGTTAAAATTTAATCCAACTAGAATAGTTCATTTATACAACGCGAATGAACCAAGTCGCGTACAGATGAAAGCACAGGTGGAAAATTGGGATAAGAGCTCACTCAAATCCCAAGTCCCTTTAACCCAAATAGAAACGGTTCAGATGAGGTTTTAAATATTCATCCTGTCCACGAATGGCAGCAGGAAGATCTACAGCTTTATGTGAGACGCTGTTTTGTGCTGGAGGCACCGCTCGAGTATGTACTTTCACCTTAAATAAGGTGTGGTTAGATTAGGCAAAGAGCCTTTGTCCCTGTGGATGGGACAGCCGAGAGTTTCTTCCATCTTTATTAGAAGGATCACGCTCGAGGTTCAAACAGGAACTATGGATCTCTTGAAGTTATTTGATTCACTGAATCATTCAGCAATTAAAGGACGCCCTCAGACTGTATTCCATACCTTTTCAAGGTAGCCGTGTAATCTATGGAAGTGCATCCAGACTCACAGGCAATTGCGCAGCACCCACTCGTGGAGTAAGGCAGGGGATCCTCTCCCCTGTTTAATATGGTTACGAGTCTTCTGTTGGGAGATTTACCAAATCATTAGCTTTAGGTTAGAGAGGGAAATAGTGAATGCAATGGCCTTTGCCTATGACCTCATACTGGTGGCTGGCACCAAGGGAGGTCTACAATCTATTGGACACAACTAAATTATTCGAATTAATTTCAAATTCTCTTAAATAAGTCATGAACGTTGTCTGGAAAGACAGACTCCTGCAAGTTTTTTGGTAAAGGAGCCTCTACCAATAATGGACATAACTTGGGGTGAAGTTCTCCGCGATCGGTAAATCAAAGGTAAATATACTTAGAAAGAGTTAAGTCGGCTGAAGAACGCTCCTTAAAACCCCCAGCAGAGATTTTATTTTAAAGCACTAATTCCTAGATTTTATCTTAGATTGGTGCTAGGATGTATAACTGCTGGGAAACAACTCAATTTTGAAAGGAAAACGGATGGAGAAACTCGCATCCTTAGGCTCTTCCCTAATAGGAAAGCTTATAAAAAGCTTTTTAAAAGAAATGCTGAAACTGATTTAAACTCAATGGTAAATAAACAATCGGTGACGAAAAGTAGAATTTACTATATAGTTCTGTTGACGGTCGAGCTCTGCAGGAGTCTTCCTTCGTCTCTGCGCAGCATCAGTGGGTCGGAGATGGAACTCCGTTCCTGACTGGCCGTGAATACATTGAGCTGCTCAGGACCCGTATTAATGCTCTTCCTATTCTCTCCAGGACATCTAGAGGGCGATCTTCGTATCGGAAATCGAGAGGCTGCAATGCAGCAGAGTCCCTGGCTCATATTGCACAGCGTTGTCAGAGATCCCAAGACAAGTGGACCAATGCTGTGGTAGCCCTTGTGAACAACCGGCTTACTCAGAGGGGTTGAAGGACTCTTACGGAGCCCAGATTTACAACAAAAGGAATATACAAGCCAGACATCGTGTAGCAGAGACAATAGTTGTATCTTGGATGCACAGATCGTTGGAGCTGGAAGTGGCCTAGAGGCCGCACATAGGCTCAAGACAAGGAAGTATGGCATGAATAACGATTTAAAATAGCAGATACAAATTAAAAGGAAATAAACCAGTGGTATCACCTACTACAATCTCATATCGTCGCGTTTGGTCGAAAACATCAGCAAATCAATTGACGAGTCTTGGTCTCTCGCGTTCTGATATTTAAGTCATCAGAAAGGGCGCTTCAGGGGACTTATGGTTGCTGGCAGCTCCACCAAAGAAAGACCTCATAATGAGGAGAAACCCTTTGTGTTAGTGTAGAACACAAGGGTCGCATGTCCCGTTAAACATGACAATAGTGTAAAAGTGTTATAGAAGTGATGTACCAAGCAAAACTTGATATTGTTGCGATGGTCGATGACCACATATTCAGCATGTTATGAGCTTAATACTGTTAAGAGTTATAATCACTAACAATTGTTTTGTCTGATGGGGTGTCAGATTAGACTTCCTAGATGTGAAAATTAACTCTTCGTGGTGGGGAGGACACGCCGTCCCAGCTCCGAGGATAAAGGTAGTTGCTTTTATTGTTAGTCAAAGTTAGATTGTTATAAAACTAACCAGAATTTTAGAAAAAATCAATTCTGGACAACTAGCATATGGGCCAGAGCCTGGATAGCCACATTTCGTTGGCAACCCTGCATATCTCTGAGCAGAAGCCTGTTGCCATACACCTCAGCTGGTCGCGACCCCCGGTGTACAAGTCCGGAGACTTCTCTTACAGTGAAGAAAAGAACCATGTACCTTTGTGTTCGTCTGGAAGAACGTTTGAGTTTTGTGGTACATGCCAATTATATCAGATTTAAGGTGAAACGATTGTAAGCCAAGCTACAGCAGGTCACCTGCTTAGATTGGGGCATAAAGGGAGACGCCCTACACCTTTGACAAAGGTGTATCCCGATCTTAACATACACGGCTGGGAGAGTAGAATATTCACTCTGGAGAACCTATTATCTGCTAAACGTTTAGCTCATTGGCATCAACAGGGCGCGAGGAACTGTAGACATTGATGCACTTGACGTGCTTGCATGTTTTTACCCAATTAAAGACCCTGGAATAAACCATAGGTAAGTATTGTACTTAACTCAAGTTAAAAAGGTTGTAATTAAGACTGAGAAGATTGGCATTTTCTTGCCGTTTTAATTCAGTGGACTAAATAATGCATTTTAAAATTAAAGTGTTACTAACGTCGCAGATTAACGTGGTTTTTCACCCATCCTCAGTTTTTGGAACTTACAATTTTATTGGATTCATTAGAACTGCAGTAATCGCTCTAACTTTCTAATTAGGTTTCCAGTACATTAAGCTCAGTTCATTGATCCATAAGAAACCTACAACTTAACTTGTTTGTCAGTAAGTTATTCAACACTGGTTCTCGATCACTACAACTACTGATTAACTTTGCCGATTCTCAGAACTTGGAAACTAGATCAAACGACTGGGAACGGTAACAACCTTCAAGCTGCAATATTTTTATGAACAAACTTCCCAGAATTCTGCCTTAGGAAAGGCACTTCAAATATCATTGCAATTTTAAAAAAAATCATGCTATCAAGAGCATTCGGCTCTAAGTACCTGCTTCGAGCACGCATTAAAATATTTGCTTTGGACTAAGGCCCATGGGAAATGATTCGCAGTATTTTTTACACTACTGGTGTAAAATGTCGAAGTACGCCATTGGAGACAGTCCGCAGACAAGAAAAGGTTTGGTTTAACTTGCCGTTTTACTCGGCAAAAAAAAACATGAAGACATGGTGTCAGTCTTTATTTGAAGATGTTTGTTATTTGGTTTTTAGGAGCATCAGCAACTAAGGCCATGTTGCTCTGGGGATATGGCGGTGGTCATTCCCTGACCTTTCCGCATCCTCCGTATTTGGTGGTGACGGGCTCGAACCCCGGTCTAATCAAGAAGCGTATGCTACGCACTGCTGCTCCTTCCCACCTGGCTACGGAGGCGGCCAATTTTGAAAGACAAAATCGTTCTCAGAAGAAAGAGGTATTAAGGTAATATCCAGAAATTTAGATGATAACTAAGTTTTAGTAAATTACTGTAAAAGCAGGGAAGATGGAGAAACGTCGTCCGTTTTCCTCGCTAGCCTTGAATTTAAGCTGAGGAGAGGGTGAGAACGTAAAGTTTTCACAAACCAGTTTTAAAACCTAATCAATTCCTAGAATTGATTGTATTCTATACTTAAATGAAGGAGGGTTTCTTTCAAGGGATCTGCTTGAAAGTTAACCAGCAGTCATTACACAATGAGATTGATGTAATTTTGTGACAAAGTTAATTTTTTCAATGAGAGAATCGACTGGTGCTATGCCATAGTTGTCCAACTTTGGTAGCAGAAACATTTTGGCCCTAATTCAGTCGTTGGCATGTTAAATAAGCATAGTTACTGCCACTTCCTGAAGTAGTCCAGTGATCAAAGAGAAATTTCACGCGTTTGAGTTCAGTACGGTTCGAATCCACGTGGTAATAATGCGATCAGTGACAATCTTGCCAAATGATTAGAAAATGTTTCTGTATGGCCGCGTTGAGAATAAACGTTTAAGAGCCACGATTTGATGCAAGTTAACAGATTAAGTACATTTGTATTTATAACAGATTATTTAAGGTGTTGCAAGCTTTGATACTGTTGAGGAAGAAAGCCGATGCTTCCGAAAGCTACAGGTTTTATTGCTTTTAATTACGCCTACGTTTTATAGTAACGGTGTTTTAATTCGTATGTCAGTTTTATTTTATTGTAAATAATTTCAGGTTTTATACCACATTTGTTTACAGTAATAATTGAACTTAATGGTTGGTGTACGAGTTGCCTATTTCGTTGACAACTGATTAAGTAGTAAAAAGTTCCCGTTACCGTTTGGCGAAAATAAATTTAAAAATCATTTATACAGGATCTTACAATATTGAGGTTAGAAGCTGGACTGGAGAAGCCCTCTATAACTTAACTGCCTGGTAGTCTCGCCTAACAAATTCATGTTAAGTGCCGTCCCAGGAATGAACTTGAACTAATTACATTAAGAAACAGCCAAAGAAATTCTTTAAAAGGAGAGATTAATATAAAGGAGTGATTACAGTTGACTGCATTATCGAAATTTGAACACGAATATAATACAATCCAATGACCGATTAAAATTCATTACTTTACCAATTCCTACAATTAAAAAGTTATACCTTTTAAGTTATAGAGTAAGAAACTTGTTTTAACTCTTATTTCTCAAACTATTAACTCATGATAGCAGAAGGAAGGCTCATTGTCTTTTAAAAGGCTTTCCACATCACTTCATTCTCTAATTGAATAACTGAATTAAAACAATTTGTGACAAAGCAGTCAAGCTCAACGTAATCTTAGAAATGAGTAATTTTCCCTTTAAGACGGGCAGATGAAATACAACTGGAAACTTTGAGATCATTAAATTTAACTTACATTTCTTTTGGGTAACCGAAAGACCCAAAAGTTTACTTTCGATCAAAGTTAGCTTAATTAGGACAGAAACCGGAGTATCATTTTGCCAAGCTAATTTTACAAATTAGCTTGGCAAAATTGCTAGAATAAGCAAAATAATTCAGTAACATCAATACTTGACCAAGTTCCTAAAATAGATTAAAATTAGGGTCACTAAACTGACGGCCGTAGGCGCTGAGAAAAAAAAAAAAATCAGGAATTTTGATCAGACATCGAAGTGCTAACACGAATTTAAGTAGGGGACTTGGTGACCGCTAGATTTTTCGAAATCAGCATTTTATCCTGTCAACTACTGACCTTAAGTGAACATTGCGGAATATAAACAGAACAGAAAAAAAAAAAAAAAGTTAATCTTTAGAATATGGTACCCCAATGCCATGTATCTTTGGGAGATGCAATAACGGACAAACCTAGCTACTCCTCCTCCTACCCGATGATTATCTCAGTGAGTGGGAAGCTTATTTGCATCGAAATGCGTTTGCAGTATGTTTTTCTCGTACTTTAAACGAAAAAATGAATGAGAATAAAGAATTATTAAATTACAGTTGCTCAGAGCGAAACGGATAGAAAAATAGATTGACAAGTTTAATTATAGGAAATATACATATATTAGATTCATACAAATAAAAGCTTTCGGTTGTTTAGTCAACCTTCTTCAGTTAAACTGACAGTTAAGAATGGAACATGAGGGCGTGTACTGCCAATCTTGTACGTGAAATGCGTGATTAACTGTTGGATGTTGAAGCCTGGGTGTATGCGGACGTGGCCAGTGTTTGTAAATGGACAGAATTGCTGTTTCAGTGATAGGGTGGACTTGATAACCAATGTTCCTGTTCACTGAGGTATTGGAGCATTTGATGTTTAACGAATAAATCTGTCGCGCTAGACCAGTCTAGCTGCTTTGAACCTTAACAGTTCGATATCGTGGTAAAGATCTTCTGTTACCATCTTAATCCGAAACATCGGGAAGAAAACTAATTGAAAATATGGTATCCGCCCTCCGTGTGTCAGGTAGCAAACAGAGTTGGATTAGCATGTATAACGTGCTCTTTCTATTATGTCATCCATTTAATCTTTACCTGGCAGTTCAGTAAAGTAGCTTACGCTAGTGTAGCCAAAAATTAAGTATGATGTTTTAAGTTACTTGCGGAGGATGAGACTTCTAAAGATATTACCGCATTCTGAAGTTTATATAAAGCGGTCATTTATCACAGATATAAAAAGTTGTCTAAGGATAATGGCTCTGAAGTTTAAGAGAACTAAAGACATTTGAGGTACTAGAAAAATTCATGGAATTCTGCCCGAAACAAGTTGAACATCTACGAAACTTAAGTCAGCAAGCTCCGTATTTAAGAAATAAAGCCTATAAAAAATTAACTTTAACTTACATTCAGCATGACATAAGCCTACACGCTTTTTTACCAAATTCTTGAAATCTAAACTGCGTCTTGACATTTTCGATGCTGGCTGTGGGAGTTCTATCTCTGCACTTAATATCCCTGCTTGCGACAGGCTGAAGTAACTACGAAGCTTTATCACTCATTGAAAGTATAATAATATCTACTGGTATTTCTAGAGTTAGCCTTATTGTAGTTCCTCTTGGTTCCCAAGTCTACAGGCAGCCACTTTACTTCAGAATAGCGTTACAGAGAGTCACTTACGTGGAAATTACATTAATTTAAACGTTTGTCTTTCACAAGGTATTTACAGATATTTTATGTTAAATGCTAACTTAACATAAAATGTAACCGAAGCCAAAGTCACTTCTTAACCCACACTAATTGGGAAGCAATCCTTAATTTAAGTTACATAACTTGCCTTGTCGAGGAATGGAATTTCACAAAGCACATCATTCAAAACCGAACGCAACACTATCAACACCACAGTTAATCTGAGCTGCCGTGGAGTGTTTCACCCTACCTCCTCCTTCCCCTGTCAATTTCCACAGTCACCATCGGATATTAGCTGCAATAAAACTTCTTGGTTGTTCCAAATTCCTCGCATTCTGGCAATTGAAGATATTTCCCGATTTCTTAGTTCCACTACACGAAACCTTGAATTGAGAAAAACAGATGGTAACTTTTAAGGAATGAGTACGTCGGAATTTCATTCGTTAAACCTCCGTAGGTTACCTAAATCCTTTAAAAGAAACATAAATATGTATTCGCAGAGGCGAAACTCACCACAGTTGAAACATATAAACCTACATAACCCCACACTTGAATAGAAAACTAGACAATCTAGTTGCACGGTCTGAATTTTATACTCTTCTCGAAACATGATCGTACAAAGGCACTCTGGGATGACCTGCGCAGAAAAATACCCTCCCCCCTTCACAAGAAAGAGACGTATCGAACGAAGTTAAGGTGTCAGTTCAAAGCTTCGTTAATAGTACTATAGGATGCGTATCAAATAATCTGTACAGAGGGTGGGATGTGAAAATCTAAGAAAATTAATGCTGTATATAATTAAATATGTAATTAATAAAATTATTTTACAAATCAGGTAATAAAGACCACACCAAGGGAATAAGTGCCACTGTTACACCATAAAGTATTTGAAATCAATAAAAGCATTCTTTGTTTTAAGTTGTGAAGGTAACAGCGCATTCAAAACGGAAAAAAATTTCATGGGTGTTTTAAAATGTGGCAGTGTATTGATGAAACGAAAAGTTAACCAGAACTCAGTTTCTATTAACAGGGGTTTCAGCATTCCAAAATCCCTCGGTAAAACCGTTGCTGGATATTATGTGAAAATAGAGGATACTCTGAGAGTGAGATGTAAAGGTAAAGTGCAGCCATTATCAACCCACTGCAGGATGGAAGCCTCCTCAACGATTCATGCTGAGAGTGAGACGGGCAAATATTAAATATACGAGTATTAGAGAAAACAGTAAAAAGTTGGAGAGTCTTAATTGCATTAATCTTAATGCAAAATCTCTTGAGTACTGTGTCTTTAAATTCTCAAAATTACTCCTGAACTGGGAAATGTACCGCCAGGGCGAAACTACAGCACTGTCGGGTTCGCCACTGAGGAGGACAAGGAACCCAAACATCAGCAGTTGGTTCGGTATGGTTGTTAAAAGAGCACATGGAGAAACTGCTCTAGTATCTCACGGGAGGGCCCAGAATTTGTTCACTTTTTTTGAAATGGACCAAAATGGGCAAAACAGTGCATTTCTTTAAAATGCAAAGTTTATATATTACCAAAATTTTTATTGGTATTAATAATAAAATGGATGCAAGAAAGCGAATTTATGCTGCATTTGCCGAAAAAAAAGGAAAAATTTCCCATATTATTCGCATCGTCGAAAAGTGCTCGTCCAATTCCTCCTTGGATTTTACCAAATATCTGCCACCTTTGCTGGCAACTTATTTGAATCTTCCGCAACAAGAAAACGAAGGGAAACTCCATAAGGTCTATACATATCTGGGCCAGAACCATATTCAACGCATTTCAGACACTGGACCAGTGTTAAGAGCAGAAAACGAATGATGGCCTTTCGGAACTGGTACCACTAAAGGAAAGGTTTCCCTCATGGTTTCATTCACACTCGTGCTGTTCCTGATCTAATACTATGAAACTAGTTTCTGTTTTATTCATTAACTTTTGATTTTTTTTTTTGTTCAGTATTAGAGTGAGATTCGCATAACTCGCCTCTAATTCATCAAGAAATAGCACAAACGAAGGAACAATCAAAATGCTAATTAATCAAAACCCCATCAACATCGCTGAAAATCCAGGAAAAAAAAGGAGAATTCTTAATTCATTTGTTTAAGACGTGA
The DNA here is from genome assembly GCF_048544385.1 of Mastigoproctus giganteus. NCBI lineage: Eukaryota > Metazoa > Arthropoda > Arachnida > Uropygi > Thelyphonidae > Mastigoproctus > Mastigoproctus giganteus. Next base: position 130,214,142 of record NC_143584.1, read on the forward strand.
AAGGAATTGTAACTTAAACACCTTTAGCGGGAGACAGCCCCGCAACCGAAAGTGATTTCACAAAACTGTGAGGGAAATGCAAGTGTTCTCGATGCGTGCAGTACTATAAGGCAAATTGATATAATACAAGATGTAATTTTTATCGTTTAATATACCTTTCACAGGCCTAGCTGCACATTTTTTCTGGAGGTTTAAACTCGAAGTTTACACATTGCACAGTTCAAACCATTCTGAAATTGCAGTCACTTATTTTAAGGCCTACAACTGACTTCGTTTCTTAGGCTAAGATGTGTGAAGCAAACATTAATATATTTCAATGTAAAACTGTATCGAGAGGTATAACTGATATTATAGCAGCTGATATGCATGCATGAATAGTTTTAAAAAAATGATAAATAACAAATGAATCACCAATGGGGCGCCTCCGTAGCCAGGTGGGAAGGAGTAGCAGTGCGTAGCACATGCTTCTTGATTAGACCGGGGTTCGAGCCCGTCACCACCAAATACGGACGATGCGGAAAGGTCAGGGAATGACCACCGCATATCCCGGAGCAATATGGCCTTAGTTGCTAATGCTCCTAAAAAAAAAAAAAAAAAACCAAAATAAAAAAAGAATCACCAATGCATCGCCTTGGCAAATTGGTGGGGGTAACATTTGGCGCTCAGTTACAGTACCAGCATATACAAGATACATATTTTGGTAATTCCGTTGAAGCAGAAACGCTGTTCCCTTTTTCGGATCATCTAACAGTTTCAAATCCACGTGCCTACAGACCAATTGCGCTGCTTGCTAATCTAGGGAAGATCTTGGAGCGGTTTATGGCTCTTCGACTAACAGCTCTGTTTCAACAACAAAATCTCTTTTCTCCCTGTCAATATCGCTTTACCCCAGGTCATTCTTGCGAGGAGGCCTTGTCTGACTTTGTCTGGCACATTATAAATTCTAAATCCAAGTTTGAACTAGCTATTATGGTCGACTTCGAGGGCGCCTTCGACACTGTCTGCTGGGACAGCGCCCTTGAACATATCCGGTCTGCCAGATGCTCCTTTCATATGTACAAATTATTTCAAAACTATTTCTCTGACCGCTCAATAATTGTCAAGTTAAAATTCCTCCAAGTCTCTAGGAAGGTTTTTCGAGGGTGCTCCCAAGGTTCAGTCCTGGGGCCTCTTATCTGGAACATTGTGCTTCAAGACTGGCTGGGCCGCTCTCTCCAGAATTGCAAAATTTTTGGTTTCGCCGATGACCTGACAATTGTGGTCTCTGGCAGTTCTCGTGCAGTGTTGGAGGTGAATGCAAACCGGATTTTCACTGACCTTTCCACCTGGGCATTGGCTAACAAACTAAAAATTAATCCAGTGAAAACAAAAATGATGCTTTTTAAATCCAAATTAGATCTCAGGCGGCCTCCCCAAGTCAAAATGTTTGGCAAGCGGCTTCCTATAGTCACTGAGGCAAAACTCCTTGGGGTCATTATTGACCATAAGCTTTCCTTCTATCCTCATCTGATTCACATAAGTACCAAAATCAAAAAGTTCACAGGGTCAATTATTCGAATTTCCAGAGGGGAGTGGAGTCTCTCTAGGAAGTCACTCTTTCTTTACTATAATGCTGTTTTCCTGCCCATAGTCACCTATGCAGCAGGAGCTTGGTTTGATCGGGCCACTAATTCCAAAATGAGGTTAAAACTCAATTCCATCCAGCAGAGCATGTTCCTCTCTATTCTCAGAGTCTGTAGAACAGTTTCCACCGCTGCAGTGCAAGTTATTGCGGAGTCCCTCCCATTGGATCTATTTGTCGTCTATCGTGGCATCTGCTTTCGACACAAAAAACAAATACCTTCAGAAGTACTTGGTATCCAGCTAAATTTAAATGAAGATCCTAAAAAAGAGAAATCCAGATGAGTTAACGAGCTAATTAGCATCTGGCAGACCAGATGGGACACCACCGCACTTGGAGCCACGACAAGAAAATTCCTGCCTGATGTGACCTTCTTACTCTCTAAATCGGTTAAAACCTGGTGCTCTTTAACTATGCAAACTTCCTTTCTGATAACAGGACATGGCTCTCTCAATCAAAAACTATTTCAGTTTCGCTTGCATCACACCGATCTCTGCAGCTGCGGGTATACAGAAGATTGGAGTCACCTGCTCTTTAACTGTGCAATCTTCGACGATCTTAGGGTGAAGCTCCGAACTGACGTTCCAGATCTCTCTCTCCGGGGAAAGAGGAAATGCTTCTGCATAATAAGAATCATCTCTCAGCTGTTCAGAACTTTGCCTCTGAGGTTGTTGCTCGCAGAAAAAGAATCAACGCCAGATTAGCGCACCAAAACAATCCACCAAATACAACTGTGTAAGCAGGACAATAGTTTGCTTCTCTGATTTATTTTCTTCTATGGTTCATGTCTGCATGAATTGTCATTGCACTGATCCTAAAGGTCAGCAGTTCCACATCTGAATTATTCTGGATACAAAAGTATTTATTGAAGACTACCCTTTTTTTTTTCTTTTTTTTTTCACCAGCGCCAGTCTGTGTTTCTTCTAAACATTGTTTTAATGATTTTTTTAATGATTTTTTTAAAACCAGCACTACGGGTTGTGTTTATTTTATTATTATCATTATTTTCTTTTGTTTTTCTTTTTTTATTATTATTTATTTTTTTTATTATTATTTTTTTCTTTTCTCTCGCTCCTTTCTTTTCCTGTGGAATGGGCCCTCGGAGGAATCTGGCCCACCTTTTGGCAACATCAGGTGGGTCAGAGTCTCTTTTGAGGCATTACGAGTTCTGCTGGAACTGGCCCACCTTCCCGTGGTTTGGACGAGTACCCAGAATCATCTGTCCAGGTGACTGATGCTTCTGGGTAGCCAAGTGGCCAGAACACAACAACAGAACACACACAAAATACACACAAATCTACGTCACACACATATCTGGCCCATTTGTAGTGTTACTGTTCTTCACAGAGACACGAGGCGGAGTTGAACAGACGTTCTAGGTGCCGCCCATTACATATACACATGTCCACATAACAGTTTCGAAACTGTTCCAACTCTTTCAAAGAAGCACTACTTCTATGAATGTCTCCACATCTATAACCAAAAACAAAAGCAGAGCCTACCCCCAAACTCTTTTTGCACTCACTCTTTGCTCTGTCGTACTCCTGTTGTAAAGGGGATAATCATGTACTTGCACCCTGAGGTTCCGCATGCCCTCCAAATTGTAAACTTTATTAGTCAGTTGACTGGACGTAACAAGTGAAACACCCAGTTTCACTGAAAGTATACTTGTCATGTCGAATGGCCGAGATCGACTCCAAGCCGTCCAAAGGTTTCCGCAAGGTATGGAAGAGCAATGACTGTAGCCAATGTGCATACCACAAAGGCTTATTTAGGTCGTGAGATGTTTTATCCTCTGTAAATTGAGTGTATTTTAGGCTGGTTTGGATGAACGTTTGGATGGAGAAAGTCCTAGAGTTGCTACTCTTTTCCCCCACGTCCATAAAAGTTCAAGGACCATTAACTTTCCTTCCTGATAGAAAGGACGGAAGGAACAGTTATGGTCTTTTGCACACTATGAAAAGAGTTGGCCACCTTCAGGTTTTTTGTCCCAGAAACTGTATATATTAAGTGCAATAGCATCATTAACCATCATCCTCAAGCTCGCAGCTTGAGGCTTTAGCCCTAAACGCATCTTCGTCCCAGAAACTTAAATTTTTTTCTGTACACAAAACAGATGAAAGGACACAATAAAGTTAGACGGTGCACGATATGCTTACTCGGAAGCAACTGTAACCTCTGACAGCCTCACAATTATCGATTACAAGAACGTGAAATTATTACTACAGACCCAATTAGCATTCTATGCACAAGGAGTAATGATGTGGTCATCAATTCTCCTGTAAACAGTCCGTGACTTCCCTAATGAGATAATAACATTAAAGCGATCAACTCAGCATACGACCCCTCATCACATCATTATCCCTGTCATAAAAAGTATGAGCGAAAGATTAGCCTCTAAGTACAAAATTAGAACCTTCTAATGGTGTGTATGGTCAGTGATTATCAGGAAACATTATCGATTTCACATCTTTACCTTCATGACGATCGATAAAAGCAGTTAAAGAAAAAGTAACCACACAGCTATAGATGGAAAAACAGTATTCCATATATTGCAAAACTAAGTTATTGGCAGTAATTTTTAAGGGTTGACAGCTTTTATGAAGTGCAATTGCATGACTGGATTTACGTGTCTGTTATCTTATCAAAGATGTGTTTGAATACATGACACATACTGCAACGATCACGTGGTAGATGCTAAAATGATCACAGAAATGGACCATTCCCTGATGGTACTCAGGACTACTGCATTGTCTGATGACTGTTTCCCTTTTCGTGATTTACCTACCACATTATTGACACAGATAAAAATCCTCGTTCTTTCTAATGCTTTAATTCTTAATTGCGCTGGTAAAAAAAAGGACAATTACCTGCTGGAATGGTCTGCCGGACCTCAAGTAGTACATAATCTAAGAAGTATGCATTATTTTACAAATTTTATAATGTTTTGATAAAATTACATAAGCGCAAAGTTAACTTTAGAAAATTGAAAACTTCCATTTCGAATTTTACTGGTGATCGCAATAAAGACTTCATTAATCGTAATATTTGGAACGGTGTGAAAAATCTTTTGAAAATTGTGAACAAGAAAAGAGAAACAAACAAACAAAATGAACAAACAGAACAGAACCATCTACTTGCTGACGATAATGCTTGAATTTCTGTGGAATCTGTAGAAAAACCTCTGATCAAATCTGAAAGATGAACGAAAATGTCATAATAATTACAGTGCAACGAAATATACAGTATATCTTTCTTTGCCATCTGAAGCAAACAGACTAGACATCTTTCTTAAACGATTCCATGATTCACGAGAATTTTAAAAGAAGGTAAAGTAAGGTTCGAGCTAATATCAGCTCTTCGTTTCTTTTATTTTCAAATTTGCACTGTCCACATATATATCGCAAAATATCTTGAGTGAAATAGAGTTTCCATGGACCTTCTACATAAGTTTCAATGACATCTTTGTAATTGATCTAGCAATTTAAATGGAAGAATTTCAGTTTTGCTCTAATCACCTTCCTCTGAAGAAGAATGATGGTCGATACGAAAATGATGATTTTTATCAGCAAAACGTGCTTCAGAAGATAATCTTTTATAACCACTGTCACCTGGAAAGACCCTTCCAGCAGGCAGCAAATTTCATCATCAGAGAGGAGGCCTAGTAATAGTCATAACTGCTATGAATAAAAAAATCAAAACGAAACTTTTAAATTGAAAAATACAACAGCACACTCACTTCCAAAAAGCCTCAGAAAAATAATAACAAATACATGGACGCAACACTAATCTAACAACAGCAAAATAAATTCTTCAAAACTACAAAGAACACTGATCACAATAGTTTCAATACTGTAGTAGCATACTTAGATACCTAGCATTATCTGGCTAGCGTTGTTGAAATTACAACTGAAGAAGCAACTGCTGCGATCTGATAAACCCCAAACACAATTAACGATTAAAATGAAATTGAACCTCTGCTTAAAATCTAGTTGTATATAAAGTTTGGTAGCCATTTTGGATCTTTCCTGGCTGTTGTTTAACTTCACCTGCAGACTTTAGAGAACTGTATGCTTCGATGGCAATTGCTGTGATTATTGTCATTGTAGCTGACATTGCTTTCTAAATGACGATTGTGCACTCTCACAGTATAACAGCCGTTTTAACCAAAAACCTCCAGTATGTGAGAGTTAACCTTCACGACAGCAGTGGTTGAAATCGATATATATTTGTCGCAATCATTTATTGTCTGATTTCTACGAAAAGGTGACATATACTTTTGTCTTCGACTGATTTGCTCTTTGACCTTCTATCAAACAATGTCCGTCCCTCTGCATGCAAAGAAAACTGTTTTCGTGTATTTTTTTCTTCTTTTTATTTTTGACTATGAAGTTTGAAAAGCCGAATTCATAAATATTTTATGCGCAGCTGTGGTTCTTTCCCAGTGATGTACTTATTAAAACTTCTTGATGGTTCATGGAAGTGTTGTAGCTATTGAAAGAAGTTAAAAGTCCTCGATCTCGTTTCAATAGTAAATATCTTATTCCTCTCCATTTACTTTCTACAACAAACATTTTAGAACCAGCTCACCCTTTTCTTTCTATGTCAAGATCATTTTTCCAAAAGCGGCAGCTGACGTTATCTTTGAAAAGCAAGAAAGCACGCGTAGTCTTTAATGGAAACCGAGTACAAAAAAATATTTTCTTTTTGCACGGTATACGCGCTAATGGAAGATAAATGTCGATCGTTTAAGACATGCGTACATCACGTCGCCTATTTACGTACCTCGAGTCTAAGGAACTACTAACTATTGATCAAAATCCAGCACAACTCCTTAAAGGAAAGTGTAGAGTGAATTTTCAAAGTCAAATTTCAGGCTGCTGCTTGCGGTTTTAGTTTATCGTTAAACATGAAGGAACAAAAATCGGCCAAATTTAAATATTATTGCTTTAAGTTATTGGAAAAATCCATGATCGGAGGCATTCCTCAAATCACAACGACCAATAACATTGCCAGAAAACTTATAAAGACGGTAGTTTTCTGTTGCTGTGTTGCAGGATTTGTTTATCAAACGTTGATGTTTCTAGTTGTCTACTATAATTATCCTGTAGTAGTGGACATACAAGTCCTGGAGACGCCAGAAATGGAATCACCTGCAATTACTATTTGTGGGAATAACAGGTAGGTGCGTTGATTAAACTATGACGATAAATCTGCCTTATTGCATTTTCTTTCTTGCACGTGCGTGCAAATTACTTTACCTTTGATTCCTAATAAATTCTCTCCCAAACCACAGCACTCCAGCTACTTTGAGCCCGTTGCTTTTCTGCTTTAGTCTGAGCTATGATTTCAGACTAAATTCGATTAATTTGAGAATACAACGCTAAACCAACAGATACCTAAATGCAATAATAATTATTACGATATCCAGTTTACCGTCTGTGTATTAAGTTTTAAATTTCATTCATTGAATTTTAAATTAGTTATAGTCTTATTTAGGAATAAAAGTTCTTAGCTAAAAACAAAAAAATACATACCAACCTACGTGATTAGAACCTTCGAATTGCTTATTAAAACCCTACAGTTCCACTACATGCAGTACATTTCTAGTTACGTTATACAAAACAGGAATACCCGTAGCGAGTATTTTGCCAAAACTGTTTTTGAGAAGAAGTAAAGATTAATATGGAAGTAACCTCTCCCTATACAGGATTTTACTAGTAGGGAAAAGGAGGCGATTATCCCTTTGTATAAGGCAATAGTCAGGCCACGCTTTGAGTACTGCGTACAGGTCTGGAGGTCTCATTTTAGGAAGGATGTAGAGTTGATTGAGCGAGTTCAGAGAAGGGCAACAAGATTGGTGAGGGGAATGAAGGGATCCTCTTACCAAGAAAAGCTTAAGTTCTGTAAATTGCAGCGTCTGGAGACTAGGTACCTGCGAGGTGATTGAGTGGTATAAGGCTTTGAATGGATTGAGCATGCCGAATTCTGATGGGATTCTTCCGCTTGCTCAGATTACGAACCTGAGGGGGGCATAAATTCAAATTGAGGAAAGACGTAGACTAGATGTGCGAAAATTTGCCTTTAGTCAGTGGGTGGTTGATTGATGGAACAGACTTCCATCCTTTGTTGTGGAAGTTGATAGCTTAAATAAATTCAAGGAGGAACTGGACAAACTTTTAGAGGGAATGGTTGTGTGAAATTATTATTTTATTTATTTTATTTTTTTTTTGGCTGATGCTACATAAGCTCATACGCTTGCTTTCTTGAATCAATGCCTTCATTACTACTACTACTGCTACTATTACTACGACCTGGAAATTGCTAGAAACACCAACTTGTTGAAAGTTTGACCCTGAGATTTGTTGACTGCTATGGCAAAAGCTAAGAAATTGCCTTCTCTTCAAATTAACGGGAAGTTTAGTTTCACTAGGAGCTAAATAAATTCTCGGGATTCGAAGGTCCGTCGGAAAATTTTTTCGAACTTGTTTTTGGAATCTTATATTTTTTTATTTCAATTTTATTTCTAAATAAACCTATTGCAAAAGGAAGCAGATCGAAAGTTTGTTTAGTTTTCGAGTTATTCAAGTTCAAAGAGCGTCACGGACAGAGGAACACAAACAAATTATTTATTTATTTAATTCAGATAAAGTAAAAGTTACATCCACTCCAAGAACACAACCATACCATAGCAATGCAATATCTATATTGGCTAATATAAAAAATACCAATACAAAGATAAAGATTCAAAGGCGAAGACAGATTATGTTCTGACATAAATGCTCAATATACGTACATTCAGCGTCTATCCAAGATGAGTGCAGAGATGCTGGCAGGATGCTGTAGGCTGACTGGAACAGGAGAAGGAGCACAGATCATCTTCTAGTACAGAAGCCACGTAGGACGATGGTGAAATGAAGGTCTAAAACTGCAAGACTGCGTAGCTATCTGCATAAACTTTTGTTCTGTAGGCCTTGTCTACGCAAATTTCCCCAGGGTTGATGTTAAAGTCGTTGAGAAATCCAATCGTATTTGCTGGGAACATATGACTGAGAGAGCTGATTTGGTTGAGTGCAGGTCGGATCACAGATATTTGCCACTTACTTATTCTTCTGTTATTCTTGGGCAGAATGATGAGGCTATCGATGCTGGGAGCGTCTAGTTTACCGGAAATGAGCTTAGAGAGGGTAATTTGTTGCGAGTGGTGATGATCTGCTTCCAAGGGGTCATTCCATGCAGCGAATGTAGTATACCCCTAGAGATAGTAGGGGGATGTCCTGAAGTCCTATTGAGGGATCAAAGAAGCAATACTCAATCCACAAGAGCTGCAGGTAGGTTGGAGGGGCAGAGGACCAATTTCTGATGCGTAGAGAGCCACCGGTACTACACAAGATCGGATATACTTAGCTGTCAGCTTGCTATTGCCGTAACCCACCAGTTCCTGCAGAGCTAACCAAAGGGCTGAGAAGAATTTGTTTCTAACTTCCTTGAAGTGCTCCTGAAAAGACAGGTTCGAATCCCAGACCAAGCGTAGGTCCTTTTGAGAGTTGACAAGGTTAATTTGATGTCCATTAATAGAGATATGCATTGGGTTTATTCTTATTCTTTTTTTAAACGTCATCCGGGCAGATTTTTCGGCATTTAGTTCAAGACCAATGTATTGAAGAAAGCTGCTTATCTCAGAGATTTGTTTTGTTGCAGCTCTTTGGACAGAGAGCGCTTGCTCCTGCTGATCCAAATGAATGAAAAGCTTCAGATCGTCTGTGTACGATGTCATGTTTTGCAAATTTGCTAGCAGAGCTTCCAAAGCTGCTGCAAACAGTGATTTTGACAAAACACCACCCTGTGTAACCCATCCGAAGATAGTAAAGGATCGTGAGAGACCATTGTGCTCGTCAAAGAGTCGTCTTTCCTGCAATTTTTTTTTTAATACAGAGAGGAGGTTATCGGAGATCTTGAAGTAGTTCTTCAGGATGTTAAGTAAAGACGTGATGGAAATTCTATCATATGCAAATTTAACGTCAAGATAAATTATGTCGAACTGCGTTGCGTTTGAGAATTCAAAGCTTCCTGTATGTGAAACAATGTCTGAAGGAGATTTGTGATAGTAGATATCCCAGGAATAATGTTGTGAAGGTGTCAAGGTCTGTGATGAAAACAGTGCTCAATGAGTTGCGCTAGGATTGTCTTTTCAAAAACTTTGTCTGCGCGGGAAACACAGTGGTATTGTCACCGTCCTCCCCACACTGGGTGGAAAAGGCCCAGGTTCGAATTCTGTTGATGACGCGAAGAACTTTAGTGGGCTTTTTTCACTCCGTGGCTGAGTTAGTAGGTCTCAGGCATAGATAGCAAGGTTTTTTCCCTCAGAAACTGGGGGTTTTTTCGTTCAGCAAACAAGCAAATCGACCAGAGAACACACGCAATGTACAGACAAAATAAATATGTGTAGATGTAATCATTTACAGGGGACCCTAATATCATAATTTGATTATTTTCAAAAATTTTAAGAAGCGAAGAGCCTTATATATATATAATAATTTGCGCCAAATCGCCAATACAAATGCTCTACAAATATTAAGTCATAATTTACAAAATCTCCAGATAAATTTAAAAATAAGTCAACAAACATGAATAGGACTGTTAAACTATTTGCTGAACAATTTTTCCAATAAAGTAAGTCTTTTATCAATTGATGCACTTACAATACACAATTGTTCTGGTCCCAGAATCACCTTTGCATTCAGCTGAGAAAATGAAACCTGAGAAGATAACTGCTTAATCCCATTCACACGAAATACATGATTGCATGTAATTCTGTCACCACACTGTACCTCAAGTTCACCTTTCCACTTCTTATTGTCCTCCAGCAACTGAATATTTTGGCGAGTGAGAGGTCTTCTAATTTTCTCTAATTCATTAACCAACCTAACTAAGAGTATCCACCGGTTGGAAATTGCCTCGTGTAAATAAGCGCCCAGTACCCACTATGCATCATTCATAGAATTCCACATGTAATCACCGATGTGCTTCAGAACCTCGGAAAATGACAAATCTATTGAGTCCACCCTGCTGGAGTGAAAATTATCATAATCCAAGTTTTTATTGATCCCATCCCACTCCCTGCGAGTTTTGTTTTCCCGCTCTAATAGACAACCATATTCCGGCTTCGCATGACATTTTTTTTTTTTATTATTGCTAAAAAAAGGCGGTCCCATCCAGTTTTCCTGGCAACCCCACCACTCATTGCAATACTGAACAGATAATTTCTAGTATAATATATACTACCACTATTTGGTATTATTCCTGGCACGTGGAGACGACCAGGAATCGTCTGTCTGCCTACAGATGATAACAAATACAGCATCAATATAATACCCCCAAATTGGAGAGAATGTCAGTTCATTAGTTATATATTTCAATGAAATAGCAAAAACAGCATCAATATAATATCCCAATTTGGAGGATATGTTAGCTCATTAGCGGACGCCGAAGTCGAAATTACCCTACAAACCACATCATCCACATCTGTGACTTGTTCCGCGCCACCAACATTATGATTGGACAGTCAACGACTAGGAAAAAGGTACCTTGGTTCGGCAAATCGCTTCCTTTTGTACCATGCTTATAGAAACAAAAGAAACTCACCTGCTTCAGACAGTGCATACTGGTATAATCATGTCATGGTCTGGTTTTGATGAAAGTCTTTGGGATCCCTAATATATCTTCCAAAACTTCGCCAGTTAAGTGATCTTTAATGAGTACCATATAGGTAAATAGAAAATTGCAATTACATGATTGATTTATCTCTATTGTTATTGGATAATGCTATTGATTGATTGCATACCCTATTATTACTTAGCTGTTTTTATTAACAGAGCAATTTGATTACAATAATGGTCTTTAATTGTTGCAGTAATTTGATTACAGTTTGTTATTTTATAATTCTATATACTTCTCAGACTGACTACCTTGTTAATTCACGGATGATAAATGGGGAAGTATCCCCGCTGTTTTAAATTGATTAAACAAAACATAAGCAGTTTTCTTTTCAGAGTTTTAAAGTCGCTTTGCAAAGAAAAGCTTAAAACTTGTAGCAGTGAAGAAAGGAGTAAATACTTCAATATATGTCAGGCTACCGAAGCCACTCCAAAACCGGTGAGTATGCTTTTGTGGGGTGGGGAGGTTTTCATTATTTTCATGGTGATGTTTTCGATTATGCGCTAATATAGTGATAAGCTGGTGAATATTTTTTTACTACATACACTTAAGTGTATCTAGCTAAAAACAATTCAGCTATACACACTCAAGAAAATACACTAAAAAAGCACGGTTTTTTCCCCTTAGTATTTAGGTTTTTCTTTCAGAAAACAGGCAAATCACCACAGAACGCACGCAATTTACAGACATAATATACACGGCGCAATATGGCCTAAGTCGCTGATGCGCTTAAACGCTTCAACAATCAATCAATCCTTTAGGAGCAGTGCTATTTATTGAAGTGCAAGGCCGAGACAAGACATTGCTATTTTACTGTAATGTTACTCAAATGTCGTTTTCGGAAACAGTCTCCATATCGGAGACTGTTTTCGTGAAGTATACAACTGGCGACACCCGTGTAGGACAGTGGTCTCTAAAGTGGGATGCGCGAGATAATTCGCAATAAATCAATATTTATTAATTATGAAAACTTTAGTTTTTCGAAACGTAATTGAAAATAAAAATTATTAATGTTTTTTTAATACTTCAATATGCGGCTTTGTTTGATCATGCAATTTGGGAAGATGGGCTGGGAAATGGCAACTGAAGTTTAACATTGACAAATGCAAAGTACTTCATATGTACTTTGGTACATATGCAGTACTTTGGGTAGAAGTAACCCCAGAGGAACGTACCAACTGTGTGGTACTACACTTAAGGTGGTAGAAAATGAAAAAGACCTGGGAGTAATTGTGCAGTCAGATATGAAGTTTTCTGAGCAATGCAGACAAGCTGCTAGGGCAGGTCATGGGGTTTTGTCAATGATATATAGGAATTTTGCTAGCAGGGAAAAGGAGGTGATTATCCCTCTGTATAAGGCAATGGTCAGGCCACGCCTTGAGTATTGCGTACAGGTCTGGAGGCCTCATTTTAGGAAGGATGTTGAGTTGCTTGAGCGTGAACAGAGAAAGGCAACAAGATTGGTGAGGGGAATGAAGGGATCCTCTTATCAAGAAAGGGCCTAAGTCTTGCAAATTGCAACGGCTGGAGACTAGGCCCCTGCGGGGTGATCTGATTGAGGTGTATAAGGCCTTGAATGGGTTGAGCATGTTGAATTCTGATGGGATTCTTCCACTTGTTCAGATTAAAAAGATGGGCTGAGAAATGGCAACTGAAGTTTAACATTGACAAATGCAAAGTACTGTGTATGTACTTTGGTAGATATGCTGTACTTTGGGTAGAGGTAACCCCAGAGGAACGTATTTGAATTTATGCCCCCTAAGGGGGCATAAATTCAAATTGAGGAAAGACAGTTATATGATAGATGTGCAGAAATCAATGGTTAATTGCTGGAACAAACTTCCATCTGTTGTTGTGGAAATTGATAGGTTAAATAAATTCAAGGAGGAACTGGACAAATATTTAGAGGGAATGGTTATGTGAATTTTTTTTTTTTTTTGGCTGATGCTACATAAGGTAATACGCTTGCTTTCTTGCATCACATGCCATGATTGCTATTACTATGCCACCGATCATGCACGTTCAAGCACATGCATTTTGTACTTGAACTTCAGTTTAAATTTGTTTTGTATTTTTTTATTTGTGATCTTTTAACATTATATGTGATTTTAGATATAATTCTTTTCATGTAAATGATTTATAAATAAAAAAAAAATATTAAGCTTATATACACTGTGCTGCCACTTTATTAGGTACACCCGTATTGTATACACAAATGGTTGGTTCCACAACGTTGCAAGCCACATGACCACAGTTGTGAATATAAGTGCAGCAGAACATCCTCTCTAGTATCAGTTAAGCGTACAAACCGTAGCAAGAATGGGGAAAAGGAGTGATATCTAACGGACTTCGAACGTGGCATGGTAGTAGGTGCAAGACGTGCTGGATAAAGCATCTCTGAAACGGCAGTTCTCCTGAACTTTTCACCCTCCACAGTTTCAAGGGTGTATCGAGAATGGCGTAACGAACAGAAAACATAATCTCAACGACACTCCTGTGGAAGAAAATCGGTTGTAGATGAGAGAGGTCAGGGGAGGATGCCTATAATTGTGCAAGCAAACAGACGGCCCACAATGTCGCTCGCACATCACATCAGAACACAACCTTGGTGCGCAGAACAAAATATCGCAACGGACCACTAGTCGCACTTTGTCGCGAATGGGTTCTAACAGCCGACGGCCACATCGCGTACCTTTGTTATCAATGAAGAACAAGAGAGCACGCCTCCTGTGGACACAGCAACACCAGCACTGGACTATCGAGGATTGGAAAACAGTTGCTTGGTCTGACGAGTCGAAGTTCATGGTGCAACATGTTGATGGAAGGCTCAGAATTTGGAGAAAACAACATGAATCCATGGACCTGTCATGTCTGACGACTACTGTGCAAGGTGGTGGGGGCAGTGTTATGGTGTGGGAAATGTTTTCTTGGCACACGTTGGGTCCATTGATACCCATAGATTCACGTCTGAATGCCACATCGTACCTAAACATCGTTGCTGACCAAGTGCATCCGTTCATGTTGACAGTTTATCCTCAGTCAGACGGTTACTTCCAGCAGGATAATGCGCCGGTGCACAAAGCCAGATTCACGATGGAATGGTTCCAGGAACATGACAATGACTTTTCTTTGCAGCAGTGGTCCGCTCAGTCCCTGGTTCTCAATTCCACTGAACATTTTTGGGATGAGCTTTAAAGGAGGGCTGTTCGCTACAGGCCTACACCTCCTTCGAATGTCAAGGAACTGCGTGACTTTTGTCTGCATGGTACTCCATTCCTGCAAATCGTTTTGAGCATCTTGTTGAATCCATGCCTAGACGAATTTAGGCTGTTTTGAAGGCTAAAGGAGGCTCAGCACGCTACTGGGTAAGTGTACCTAATAAAGTGGCAGCACAGAGTATATATATATAAATACACACACACACACACACATATATATATATATATTTTATTTATTTATTTATTTATTCCGGCGTGCGCGCTAGCCCTTTTAAGTAAAATAAGGGTGCGCAACCAAAAAAGTTTGGAGACATTGGTGTATTACACGACAACAAAATGATTATCGCAGTGCGTGAAATGGCAAAAGTTGTCTAAAACTCAAGTAAATTTAAAGTGAAAGCCTCGGACATATGTTTGTTTGCTGTAGAATTTTAGGTATATCAACCACATTGACAAGCCACATTGTGCATATGTATTATGTCTGTAAATTGCGTGTGTTCTTTAGTCTATTTGGCTGTTTGCTGGAGGAAAAACCTGACAGATGAGTACCATTAATCATTATTGCATCTGGGTTGAAGAAACGAGTAGGAAATGGTCCACCAAAACAATTAAGGACGTGATTTTGTTGAACATGAATTAGACAAGAAAATAACAGAAACAAGACATGACACGTACTGTGTCTGTTTTCTTGTATTTTATGGTCGGTTTTTCTGGATGACAAACTCAAGTTATAAAAAGTTCAAAAAAATTCATCCCGTCAAAGCGTTCTCACTAGACCTTTTCTACATGGTGTGAGAGAAAAAAAACTGTGCTGGCTACGAGGACAGAATAATCTCTGAAATTATCATCAGTGTTATACCATACATTATAAGTATTTGCTATTTATTAGTAATCCCGTAATTCTGTAACTTAGTGCTGTACCAAGCGAACCCTTCGTAACTTCTTCATAATATAAAATCGATGCATTTTTAGCAAATTAATTTACGCTTATTTGTGCACATAATCGACGTTTTTCTCAACAAATTTAACTGTATATTATCATACAAAAACCTCTCGACTTCATTTTGCAGCCAATTCATAAGAGAGAAGGAATCCAGCCAGGAGGACCGCAGTCAATGCCCCATTTGCCACCACCACAGGATGATGCGGATGAGGAACAATTTATTTCTTGTCTCAATGAACCACAATTAACAATAAAAATCAGAGATTGCTCATATGGTGACTCAGCAGATAGAGGGCCGCCTCCACCACCGTAAGATTTTCTCTTTACTTATGATTAGCAGTACTGAAATTTTAAATACTTTAAGAGACACGCTCAGTTTTATTTATTTATTTTTTTAGTCAACTAGTATGGAAGTATTCCTAATTAAAAAAATTGTATTGATCACATCAATGGTAGGCTCTTATAATCAGTGGCCCGCTCCAGAGATGTTGGAAAAAAAGTTCTGAAGGCAGAAAAGAAACATTCATAACATGATAAGACCTCAATCAAATAGGTCTTTCTTATCAGGATTTAAGGATGTCCCGCGAGATGTTTTTTTTTATTTTTTGACGTGAATACGTCTTTAAATTCAGTCCGGTATAGGGGGTCTCTACGAAAACTTCAGCGATCAAAAAAAAAAAAAAAGGCAAGATTTTTCGCGCTTATATCTCGTAAACTATAAATAATAATCTAATGATTTAAATTTTGTTGGATAGAGGGTTTATGTCCGTATCTAAAATGGTGGGTATCGGGGGGTGCAGCGGTGAGGGGGGGTAGCGCTTGCGCGTAAAGACTGAAAATGGCGACGCCGCGCAGCGTTTGGGCAGCGTAACTAAGTGTGGGAGGAGACAGGTTTGGGAGATCGGCAGCTTAAATTTATTGCCTTCAATAAAAAAAAAAGAAACCTCAAAGCTAATTACCCCGGACATGGTGGTATCTGCAACCAACAAGATCAGCTGATGACGACATATATTAAACTAGCCACACTCAATATTATGACATTGTCAGGAAAAATGTGTGTGGAATCTTAAAGGACAGAAAAATAAGCATACTTGGATTGAGTGAATCACAGTGGAAAGGAAATGGGTGTAGAGAGTTACGAGGAGGCTATTACCTATATTGGTCTGGGGGTGCTGGAGCGAGGAAGGGTGTAGCCATCATTATACATCACAGGATTAAAGAAAGGCTAATGGAGGCGAATAATATCAGCAACAGACCTATGTCAATTAAACTGCAAATGAATGACAGCGAAACACTGAAGATAGTACAACATTACGCACCGCAAACTGGTTGCGAAGAAATGGAGAAGTTGGAGTTTAAGGACAAGCTCGAAGAGAACATCACAGGTGGAGATACAGTTATCATGGGTGACCTGCACGCAAAAGTCAGAGTGGAGAGACAAGGACTAGAATACGTTATGGGTCCACACGGTTAGGGACCTAGGAATGATGATGATGGTGACAGGCTGTTAGATTGCTGTTCACGGAACAGCTTGGTCATAGGAAACACATAGTTCAAGAAGAGAAAGTGTCACTTTGTGACAACTTCCACACCCTTAGTTTTCTCTCTCTTATTATTTTTGTCCTCTTCAATTTAGGGAATCACAAGCTAGTTGTTGGAGTTTTAAGATTCCCTAAATTCAAGAGGGCAAAAATAATAAGAGAAAGAAAACTAAGGGTGTGGAAGTTGAAAGAAGAGGAAAAACGGGCGATGTTCAGAGAAGAGTTCAGGACGGTTGTATCTCAGACAGTGGTGAACAGCTTGAAATCAAAATAGAATCAGAATGGAAAGCATTCAAAGATTGTATAGTAGGACTGACAGATCAGGTTTGTGGAAGGACAAGCAATAGAAGGAGATGGAAAGGAACCCCAGGGGGGAATGAGAGAAGCTTCGAAAATCAAGAGTAATGCTAATGCATTCCGGACCTACATTGGTGCGCAAAACGTAAGAACCAGCACTATTTCTAAAGGTTACAACCACAAAATCTTTAAGGTACTCTTTACTGATGAGAGTAGATTCAGTCTCAGCAGCGATTCTGGACGTCAGCTAATCTGGCTAGACGTTGAAACACGGAATCACCTCCCAAACATCACTGAAAGGGATCGATATGGCGGTCGAGGTGTTCTCGTCTGGGGAGGCGTTATCTTGGATGGACGTACACAACCCCAGATACTGGAAGGCTGTATTGTAACCAGTGCACGCTACTGTACTGAGGTAATCCTTCCCCATGTGCGTCTGTTCCAAGTTGCCATTGGCCCCGAGTTTGTGTTTATGGATAATAACGCACACCCCTATCGCACTGCAGCTGTTGATATGTTTTTGGAAAGTGAGGATATTGTTCGTATGGATTGGCCTGCCCGTTTCTCTCGATCTAAATCCCATCGAACACATATAGGACGCTCTGGGGAGACACCTAGCGGCACGTCCACACCTATCAGAAAATGTTCACCAGCTGAAGATGGCGCTGACAGAGGAATGGACGATGTTACCGCAAAAACTTATCAATAACATTGTTCTAAGTATGGACGGGCGGTGCAAAGCCTGCATTGACATTAGGGGTGGCCATATCTCCTACTGAGGACCATCTTTTCCCTTTGTTCCATCTTTGGCAGTGATGCATCTGTATCATGGCAGCCAGTGCTATGTTGCCATTTTTGAATAAAGTCCCTCTGTACCGTTTTGTTTCCGTTGTTATATCGGTGTCATTATTATTTCTGTACCTCACGAGGTTTATTTAGTATGCTTTTCCCATTTCCAGGCCACTCATATGAGAAGCTACAGATGAAAACCTGACTGGTGCTTAAATTTTGCACACCAGTGTACTTTCAGAACAGAAATAATGAGAGTAAAGAGAGATATGAAACCGTGAAGAGAGAGGTTAAGAGGACAGTTAACGAGGAGAGAACACTGGTTGGAAGAATGAAGTGAAACTGTACGACAAGATATCGACGGTAATAAAAAGACGCTGTATGGTAAGGTGAGGAACAGAAGAAGAGATGGTGAACACAGCAAATACTTGACGGATGAGAATGAGAACCTAATAACCAAGGATGAAGAGATAAGAGAAACATGGAAGAAGAATTTTGAAAATCTGTTGAACGTGCACGACAGCCAGCAAAGGGGACAAAGGTAGGTTGATCATAGAAGAGGGGATGGAAGAGGGGACACGGAGAGAGAGCAGACAGACTTTACGTGGAATGATGTAGTGCAGAAATGGAAATACATCAAGACAGTTAAGTCTGCTGGTATGGATGAGATAAATGGAGAGACGCTTAAGTCTACAGGTGAGTCAGGGATAGTGTGGATATACAGACTGTTCCGTAAGATCAGGGATGAGAGACAGGTGCCGAAGGACTGGAAAGGTCTGATCATCCCGTTGTTAAAGAAGGGGAACAGGAAAAATTGTTCCAATTATAGAGACATCACACTGACATCACACTGACATCACATGTGAGTAATCTGTTTGAGAGAGTATTAGAGCGGAAGATAAGAGGAATGATCGAAAATAGGATGGCCGGGATACAGTATGGCTTCAGGCCTGGTAGATCGACGGTGGATCTAATTTTCTGCATCAGGCAACTGATGGAAAAGTTTTATGAACACAATAAAGAATTATGGATGGCATTTTTGGGTATAAAGAAAGCGTTTGATGCCTTAAAGAGAGAGGGAAAGTGTGGGAGGTTTTGAGAAACTTGGGGATAGAGGAACATCTTGTGGAGAGAATATGTGCTTTGCTCACCAATACAGTGAGCAAAGAACAGTGATGGGGTTGATGGAGAGCTTCGAAATAACATCAGGTTTGAGGCAAGGAGGCGTCCTGTCACCACTACTGTTCAAACCTGTCATGAATGATGTGCAATGTAGAGTGGTGGAACAAATAGGACAGGATCAGGTGAAAGTCATACTCTTCGCAGATGACCTCTGCATATGGGGAGAGAGCAGGGAACAAGTGCAACGGCAATTTAATATATGGGCTAGTATGGCCAATGAATTTGGAGTGGTTTTCAGTCAGGAGAAGAGTGAAGTAATGATTCTAAAAAGGAGTGGCGAGCTGACGGATACATTACAATTACAAACGAAGGGAAAGAGCTAAAAATGGTTAACAACTTCAAGTATCTAGGAAGCACCATTACAAAGAGTGGAGTGATAGACGAAGAAACAAGTAGAAGGAAAAATGATATTAAAATTGAATTTATTAAATTCGTCTCGTATTATAACTAATATAGGCTATATATATACTTAAGGCATTCTCCTTCAAAGCGTGATATTGACGAAAGATAACTAGAAAGAAATGTTAAAATAAACTAGAATAAAAGACTCAAAGAAACGTCCTCAAAATAAAGCGAGCATAATTTTGGATTGTCGTAATTAAAAACTTAAGAGTATGAAGAACATTTGATACTGTAAAAAGGAGTTTCCGGAGATTCTGTCTTCCTCCAAAGCATGAATGAAAGCGCAAAAAAGGGTGAACTGACAGTATAACATGGAAGGTTACATGTCAGATAGGGTAACGTGTGATCCCATACAACAATGCCTTGACGTAAAAAAAAAAAAAAAAAAAAAAAAAAGATACGTTGGAGGCACCCTCACTTAGAACTTCTACAGGAACCGGTAACGGGACATTATCACTGAAAAGTTTTGATAGCCAACTGTTCATAAACTTCAAGATTTATAATAAGATGAATTTCACCTAAAAGAAGTTAGCACAAAAATTGTTTGCAATTAGAACTTAACTCTGGAAATAATTTGAAGACAGCCATTATGGTAAGAATAAACTCTTTTCTTATAATTTGTCGATGTACTGCCAATATAAACATACCGGCAGTGTTCCTGACATTCCATAATGCACACTATATTATTCGAACTGACCACGAAAACGTGAAGAAAGACGGAGATTGTCTTTTCTTTAATATTAGGACATTAGAATACTAGTTCGGACTGAACTGACTTTAAGATCTGCGCGCACAGTGGTATCGTAACCGTCCTCCCCACACCGGGTGAAAAAGGCCCCAGTTCGAATCCCGGAACTTTTATGGGCTTTTTTCACTCCATGGCTCAGTTAGTCGGTCTCAGGAGTAGACAGAAAAGTTTTCACCACGGAAAACTGGGGTTTTTCGTCCAGCAAAGCAGGCAAATCGACGAGAGAACACGCTCAATCTACAGACACAATACGCAAGTAGAAAATTACTTTCCAGGTGACCCTAATACAGTGGTTCGGCTATTAGTTTTGAACTGACTTTAAGCTGCACCGTTTTATATAGCAATATTAATAAAATCAATCGCATATGTACGTTTAATAAACATATTTTTGCAAGTAAAATTTCCTTACTTAAAACATTTTCATTGGATGTGTACAGAAAGGCATTTAATAATTTGTCGTACTGTAGTGATTTTTTAATCATGGTGAAAATAAAAGTGAAAAGGAGATAAGATTTTCATCCTAAACTGGAAAGGGGAATAAGATTTTCATCCCAAATAAAACTGACTATTATAATAACGTATTGGACATCCTCAAAGATACAAGTGCCATATACAAAATGCTTTTAAACTCAAACAAATAAGAAGTAAAATTGATTTATTTCTATCTACGTTAAGAAAGGAAGCGAAATTAGCTGAATACAATTCCGAAATAGTGACATAAAAAGCTTCGTCATGCTGCAAAATTTTGGAATTGTAAAACTACATAAAATGTGTGTCCCTCTTCGTACTGTTTTTGTACACAAACTCAGCTTTTTTCGTGCTTTCTCCTTCAGTAAATTTTAATTATCCAATCTTTTTCAATATTCTTGAAAAAGAAAGTTTCCAGAAACTTTCTTACTTTGAAATTACTGTCTCATGTTCCTCTGACGATACCTTATTTGATGTCATTTCGTTAAATATAAACGTAGACATTGAATAGACTAGTTTTTTCGTTTAATAGAGAAAGAATAGTGATTTAATTTACCACACCAAACTCGCCTCTTCTGAGATTAGCCGGTGTACCTCAAGGGGGGGGGGGTCCTGTCTGGCATTCTCTTCTCAGCAATCATGGTGCCATTTGTGACCAATAAGTGCAATTGGATCACATATGCTGACGATGTCAAGCTCTTTACTAGAATATCGCCATCCAACTCGGCAGCCGAAATCACTCAGCAAATCACTAGCAAACTGCAGGACATGGCTGACTACCTCAATACCTTCAACCTCCAAATCAACCCCCTAAAATCGGCACAAATTACTTATTTTCTAAAGGACAGCCCAACAACGTTGGAGCCTGTGCTTAACGGCTCCTCAGTTCCAAGTGTTCAAACACACAAAGATCTGAGGGTCGTCTTCGACTCCAAACTATCTTTCAACGATCACATAAACCTCATACAGTCGAGGCTGAATTCACTACGCTGGGTCGCCAAACAACAGCTGCTCCACACCACCGACCCACAACTGGTAAAAAGATACATCGTATCAATCCTTTACCCGACAATACTGTATGCTTCAGAGATATGGGCATCGGCCGCCGAATCCAACATTAAAAGAATATTCTCTGCCGAATTCTGGCTTCTAAAATGGGCCAACAGCAAACTCCACCTACCCCCAGCTCTCAGATCAACGCAGTCAGCAGAAGCTCTTCACCTACGCAGGCTCCGGTCCTACATCGGAGAAAGAAGGCTGCTGTTCACCATCAAGATGGCCACCGGTAAAATTACAGAGCCGAACTTCTAGGATCACTGCTCTTGGCGCATTCCTCCCCCTTATCTCCGGTCTTCAGCACAGCTGCTAGCAAACCGTAACCGGCTAGTACTAACCGACAGATTCCTGCCAAAGCAAATGCTGCCCTCACTGCAAGCCATCGACGGGGACCTCCAAGAAGTGGTCAATAATAAAAAATACAGGAAGGGTATCCTCGTCGAACTGAAAATGTAAAACTGTGCTTTGTTAATAATCTGATTTATCTTTTTTTCGCATGTGTATCTCTTTTGTAAATATGTTTTGTTAACCCCTGGCACCACCTTGCCGTGACGGGACTAATTGTATGTCTATCATTGCTGCAATTAAAGATTCTATTCTATTATAAATCTGACAGAGTTCCTCATTAAATCCAGATGCTCTGTATTTTGAAAATAACACTTATAAACAGATGTACCTGCTCTCCCTGGGGGTGAGCATTTTGCTCCCCGCAGCAAAACTGTATTCAGCAATGCTTCAAGAGACCATCTTAATACCTATGCCTCAAAGTATTAGGTTGTTTGTTGCATACAGTGAAGATGAATTAATTATTGAAAAACAAGAGGACATTAATAATTTATTCAATAGGCTATTGAATAAATTATTAATGACCTTTTTCAAAATAGACTTCCTATGGCAATCGCGGAATATTATAAAATCAACTTTCTTAATGTTACTGTTACTAAGGGCAATAACTCTGAGCATTAGTATTAATATTAGAATTAGTGGTGGAAAATGATACAAGAAAGCAAGCTTAATAAAGCGTCAACCAAGAAATAAAAAATCCTCCCACACCACATATCCGTCTCCTGTACTAATTTATCCAGCTCTTTCTTCAATTTATTTAAACTGATCAACTTCTACAACAACAGATAGAAGTTTGTTCCACCCGCTGGTTGAAGAAAAACTTCCTTCCGCAGATCTATCCTGCAACCATCCTTCCTCAATTTGAATTAATGCATCCTCATGTGTCTGAACAAGAGGAAGATGATGCCTCAATCAGATCTTCTCGCAGGTGCCCAGTCTTCAGACGCTACAATTTGCAAAACTAAGCGCACGTTAATACCATGCTTGTTTCATTTCACCAATCTCGTTTCCCTTGTCGCCACCTGTTCCAAAAGATGCACATCCTTCCTAAGCCTCCAGACCTGTATGCATTACTCAAAATGCGACTTAACCATTACCTCTTACAATGGGATAATCACCTCCTTATCCCTGCTAGCAAAGTTCCTGTGTATCATCGACAAAAATCCCCTAGCTCTCCAGGCAGCCTGTCTGCACTCTCAGAAAACTTCATATCTGACTGAACAATTACCTGCAGATCTTTTTTCATTTTCTACTACCCTGAGTAGCACACAGTTCGTACGTCAATCTGGGATAACTGGTACCCATATGCAGTATCTTTGTTAAAATGTATCATTGTTAAACTTCAACTGCCATATCTCAGCACGACTGCCTAATTTTTCTAGATCTTGTTGTATCAACCGAAAACATCTAGACATTAAGCCTGATATACCTCTATCAATATCATTAATAAATACAGAAAACAACATTGGGCTCAGCACAGAAACCCAAGTAATTCCACTAATAGCATTAATTAGTCCATAAAGGGCAATGTCCATTAATAGCCACTCTCTGTCTTATCCCAGTCAACCATCTCTTTATCCATAGAAATAACTTGCCCTTAATGCCACACTACTTGAATTTGCACAGCAGTCTTTTCTGTGGAACAGTATCAAAAGCTTCCCAAGTATGCGATATCAAAATTATATTTTCCATCCAGTTCCTTTGTTAGTTCATCATAGTATCAATTAGATTGGACAGACAAGATCGCCCCTTAACAAATCCATGCTGTGATTGCAGTATAATTTCATGTCTGTATAATTGCATTACTTCTTTAACCACTCACAAATCCATTATTTTCCCTGGAATATAAGTTAAGCTATTAGGTTTATAATTACATATCATCTTTTGATCCTCCCCCCTTGTGAATTGGGGATACAGATACATTAGCACATCTCCAGTCTATAGGGACCTCCTACGAATGCTAAAATGCTCTCATAATTATGGAAAGGGTTTGCTTACCTCCTTTCCTGCCTCCCTGAATACAATTAGATAGATTCCATTCAACCCAGGTGCCCTTTTGCGTTTAATAATTTCTCTTTCACTTTCCTCTCAGTTATCACAAAATCATTTAGTTTCATGGTACAGTTTTTAAACTTTGGGCATCATCCCTTTCCCTAAAAAATCCGCATGTGTGAATGCAAAATACCTATTCAGTTTTTCAACAACCTGAGCAGGATAATGAACAGTTAAATCGTCGCCATCAAGTGGATCAATGTGATTTAACCTCTCCCTTCTACTGTTCATATAGGCATAGAAGTCTTTTCTGCTTTCCTTCGCATTCCTTGCCAGAAACTTCTCGTAATCTTCCTTAGCTTGCGTAACGTTTTTGACTTGATTACAGACAAATTTATACCTATCACTGGCTTCTGTTATCACTTGATAATTTATATGTACCACATGCATTTTTCTTCTCTGCCACAAGTCTCATCAGTTCATCTAACATCCCCTTAAGTATAAGCCTTGAACTGTATTTCTTCGTTGGTATGAAAAGTCTTCCCGAGATGTTTCCAATTTAAGATTTGCTGATGGTAACCTCATCAGTTCCACTGCATAGAATTTACAAACTGTCCGAGACCACCGTAGTCGCCTTTACGAAAGCAACCCCCCCCCCTTTAGCCTTGATGGTAGTTACATATTTAAGTAATCCCAAATCAGTACATTGAGTACTAAAATTTTTAAGAAGTGGGTGCGTAGAGTTATTGTCTACACAGGATTAAAATGTCAGTTTTCTACTGCTAATAATTAAATGCCTCTCTTTATACGTCAGACAAAAATTATTTAAATAAGGAAATTTCACTTATAATAATTTATTTAATCTTCATTTCAAAAATAAGTAAACTCAAGAGTACAACTTTACTCCGATACGGTGTATATGCTAGTGGGGTAGAAGGGAAGAATACATGCAAGGTTCAAGGTGAGTTGCTCTCCAACATCAGTGTGATGTTGGAGAGCTGGTGACTCCAACATCAGTGTGAAATATGTTTGTTAAACATATAAAGAAGTATTCTGGAATAAGGACATTACATTAACATTCTCCTTATATGGTAGTTTAGTTTAGCCTCTATGTTGCTTAATGAACGGATCGTTTACTATCAGGAAACAAACCTAAACTTTCGTGTAAGATAATTACAACCTAAAGTGTGCTGAACGTCTTTTTGAAGATGCCTATCCTCCAGTGTAAAGATAATTTAATGTGCGATTTTAATGTGCGTTTCGTCCAAAACGGTTGGAAAACTTGAAAAACCAGCGTTTTCAACGAGATGCTAAAGCGATAAGTGATTGCAGTGTTTTCAGAGTCCTTGAAATCGCCTGTTAACAAAACAAAATAACAAAGCAGCTTCATTGCATAAAGCTAAATGAATACAAAGTTTAGGTGCGTTTCATAGAATTACATCATGGTTAGCTTTTAAGATTTTTAACAATCCCGAAAGAAGCTTTTTATTCTCTTTTGATACTCATTGAGATTTTTCTTTCACAAAAATTTTTTATTTGTGGCTGTCCATTGCAGATCGTCAAGTCCCAATATCAAATAAGAATTATCATCGTTTTTATTAATATTTATCCTCCAACCGTAGTCCTCTATTACTTCGAATTTAAGGTGATAAAGAACTCATTCTACTTGCAGCTAACTACTAATGTCAGTTAATTTATTCTAGTGAATCGGGAAGCGAAAATTTCTGCAACTATCACGAAATGATATTTTCTGGACCTAAAAGAATGCTTTACAAGTGTCTTATTATCAACTCTGTTAATAAAACGTCCGAAACAGTCCGTAATGTCCAAGTTGGAAAGCGTAAGTACCATATAATGGTCACATCATGCTACTATTTAAATTAGATTTCAGTTACTGACCAAAAATTAATTCAGGGACGATTTGCTTACTTACTTGTATATTAGCATTTGTATGAAATTCATTAAACTTCACTGAACGCTTTTTCTCTCTAAAAGGTATTAAATTTCGGATCGACCCGGAAACAGAAGAATATATATTCCATCGGCCTCCTATTGTCTTCATCTCCATCCACGATTCTCGCTCAACTAGCAATCCTTTTCGAAACGGAGTTGCTCTTATTCCCGGAATGAAATACACTTTCATCCCTCAACTGGTAAAATGTTATTTCTAGCATATTAAACAAAGTTAATAACGAAGATATTGCCTGTTTGCCTGTAACTACTAAAATATTATACGATTCGAACCCGGGCCTTTTTTCCCCGATGTGGGAAGACTGTGATTACAACCATTATAACCACTGCGGCACCAGCGAGGACGATATACATAAGAAAGAAAGAACCTGAATTTGACATTAATGAAAAGTTACCGCCCGCATCTTTAGGCGTTGAAAGCGATATGAGAAAGTCTTCATCTCGTGACTAAAAAAGATACTTTTGGGATCTCCCTCTCCTCGATTTGTCTTGGATATCAGGCCATTTTAAGCAATCTTCTTTTGGTCACTTAAGTTCAAAATTGTATATGTTTCTTCGAATATCTTTCTCTTCAGGTTTTTACCTGTGATGATTTTTTGTAGGTCATTCTCCATGCCATCACAGAGATCGATAGTGTTCAAGGGGAACATATCTGTCTTGAAATTTGATGATATTTTGTGAAGGTGAAAGAGAAATAGTAGTCATCAAAGAAACAGGAGAGGAAAGTCCGCGAAATGTAATTCACACACTGGCCAAAATAATTTAACCTTTATTCAGTATCGAATCGGGCCGCCTTTGTTTCTGATAACAGCAATTGCTGCACGGGATGGATTCCGTGCGTTTTGATTTAATTGTAAACATTCTTCCAACAAAATATCGCGTAGTTACGACAAAGTTGAAGGAAGAGGCCTTCGTTGCTGAATATGCGCTCTCTGCACGCATATCCCACACATTCTCAATAGGATTGAAATCAGATGAATGCGGGGGCGCCAGGGAATATGGTGAAAATTCGTGTCATGTTCTCCGAACCATTCTTGCACGATGCAATATTATACTGTCATCCATAAAGTGCCTATCACCTTTGAGATAAAAATTGACATAGTATAGAAAACATTATGGGAATCCTGGTGTCTCGAAACTTTATACTAGACATGTTGGACAGACAACTTGTGTAATCGAGACCCGCTAATATCAGCGGGTCTGGATTACACAAGTTGTCTGTCCAGCATGTCTTTGAGATAATAATGTAACATTGCAAGTTGCAGTAGATCTGATACAAAATTCAGGTACTCCCTGAATGATATTAGAACTTCCACTGCTATCAACGGACCCAGTCAGCGCAAACAAAATGTTCCCCATTCCATGATACCACCTCCAGGTGCTTGGGTTGTCTGAACAAAGCAAGCATGGTCCACCAGTTCGTGAAGTTCTCGCCACACTCTCTGCCTATCATCAGTACAAAACAACATATATCGTACTTCGTCTGACCACCTGACTTTCTTCCATTGTTCTGCTGTCCATTCACGACATTCTTGGTACAAATGCAAGCAGATTTTTCTGTTTTTCTCTGAAACAAGTTGCTTCCGAATAGGCAGGCGCCCATTCGCCAATACCAAATTTCTTCAGGTCCATGCTCATAGTCCCTGTTGGAAAAGGGCAGTTCTGAGCTTAGTTGAATTCATGTTATTTTCTGCCTTTCCTTAGAGTATGACTTCGCTCTTGAAATATTGTTTTTCAGCCACATTTACGTCTTTGAGTCTTATTACTGTTTGCAAAATCTCAGATGTAGGAAAACTGCTTTCCAGTCATTAACAATATTGCTTTTGAGAACCAGTTGGTATCTTTCGTTTCTTGAATCGTGGTTCTGCTAAACGTGCACACACGATAACACCTTTTTCAAAGTCTGATAATCACTCGTTTTTCCCATTCTCGCTTCGGATTACTGCAGTGGAGCAGCCTGTGCAGTCTTTACACTCAACGAGCCAACACGTCATCATATCACATGACAGCTTTCCTTGCATCTTATTGGCATTTGCATTTATTGGCATTTATTCTGTGTATGACTGTATTAATACAAAATTTCATATTTTTTTTTTTGGCCAGTGTGTGTAGATTCAGAATTTAAGCAAGCCAATTTATGTTATCATATTTGAAAAAAAATATCTTTCACTTCATTCCATTCAGTATTTAAATTTGCCATAAATTCACAAGTTTTCATGAAAAATACATAAAAAACACACGACCGAAAGGTCAACAGGCATTACTTTCGGTAGCACCCATTCGCACCTTTAAATTTTTTAAAAAAATGTCACAGTTTCGGCTGTCTTTTAACTTAATCTCTTCTTTCATCTGAAAAATTAATATCTTGAAAACTCTCCTAGTAAGAAGGAAATAAATAACTGTTATTTTATTCCGTTTTGGTACAGGTAATAAAAAACACACTCTCGACTCCTTACTCGACCAACTGTACCAATTACACAAAGCTGGCATCTGAGATGAAGCTTCCTTCTTCAAGACAAGTGAGTATCTCTTTCAAGGAAATGTTCAATGTTCATAAAAATACGACAATGTTAAAAATTTGCATATATTTTTTAACTTAATTTGTTTAAAAAGTTTCAGAAGTTAATATTACACAATATAACCAAAAGCCAATAAAACACAATTTCTTTACTTTTACGAGGCTCATACTAAGAGTAATGAGCACACTTGTGCAATAAAACAAAAGTACAGGTACGAAAAGAAATATTGATAAAACTTAGTAACCTAATAGAGATAAGGTGTTCCAAACTCGTAACATTTATGTGATGAGATGTCCCCATTCGCACAATATGCCTCCCGTGTATGGATCTCGGTCCCCACCGTTAATCTAGGAAGATTTCTATTTGCTAAATACTGGATTCTGAGGTGGCTAAACCCCTATCTGGGAAAGCCATTTACAATTGTAGACTTATTCTTCATGCTGACCTGAATTGAGTACCGTGGCGATTAACTATAATCAAACTGAACGTATCCGTCCTGTCAAAACACTTCACTTGAAAGAATAGAAATTCCAGCTCTCGCCGAGATTGTCCTCAACAATCTCCGCGAGAGCTGGATGTATCAATGCACCCCGCGTTTACCGTAACCAAACCACACTGCAGCCACCCAGGAACAAGATAAAGAATCTTGACGAGTTGTTTCCTTCCAATACTTTAATATTAGTCGCAAGGAAGCTTTTCACTTTTGCTGTATCGGTCAAAAAATAATAAAAAACCACCTATTTCACTCCCTCTTCAGGTGGGTGTCAATGCAGCTGAGCTCTGAACTTCCTCAGTCAGCCTCAACCACCCATGGAGATAACTTATTCCAATAATTAATAACTCTGGACGAAGGAAAACTTCCTGCAGACCAGTGTATACTTCATCTCCGTAGGACTGTTGGAATATTGTTGGAATGTTCCTCACCCTCAACATGGATATGTGCATATGGACCTTGGCCCTGGAGGCACACATAGAACGAAGCTGTTAATATATATATATATATGTATATGTACCCTCAACATGGACTGTGGCCGATTTTTGTAAAGATAAAGGCCTATCAGTGTGAGATAATGCATCGAGTGTATACCTTCCTGTCCAGCCAATCAGATTGACGTTTATTTAATAGATAACACCCAAAAAGGTGCTATCTTTTAAGTGAATGTATACATTTTCCTTTTAATTATAATTAACGCTTAATGCGTATTGTTGTACGTTACGTGTTATTATGTATATTTATTACCCATAAAAGTGATGTAATTTCATTAAGGTAATCTTCTTTGTGTATCGTTTTAAAAAAAAAAATAATAATGTAAACCGTTTCGGGGGTGAGGCCTCGAACTGATTTAAATAAATAAATAAAAAATCATCACTTAGAATAAAATTACCAGAAAGATCCACGCATTTCTGCCAGCACTGCGTTAACTTTTGAAGGTGGGTTAAAAAATTTTTGTCGGTCACAAAGCTTAATTATTGAATACAATAAAACAAAATAATATATTTTGGGAGCCCACCAGGAAAACTAAAAGGAATCCAGCCCGGGAAAAAAGTTTGCATGACATGGGCTAATACGAATAAAAAGTTGACTCGAAGTTTTCATTTCAGATGTACTCATAGCCGATCGAAATAAATTTTTCCCTCCGACCATCTCAATCAGAGTACCTTTAGAATCTATCCTGTGTAATTTGGATTCGATCGGGCTATGAATACGGTTTCAAAAGGGGTGGAGCTAATACTCTACCCTAACTTTAAAATCGCCTCTGTTAATAGTTGATCAGGTCCTACCCAACTCTACGTGTCAGATATAATTATAAATACAGTATGTTGGCACTTCAAATAATTAATATTTGTCAGACATAAAACAACTGAAAAGTCTCAAAAACGTTTAATTGAATAAAAACAAAAAATCTTCAAAATTAGGTCCACTACTCTATAATTGTATTCAAGCTATAATTTCTCTTGCTTCATTGAACGGAACTGACTCATATTATAGGAAGACGCTTACCTTTCCTTTCAGTATAGTTCCGGAAGAGCCTTACACATTTCTTTCCATCTTCTTTATTTGTGCTGTGAAGACTACAGTGAAGCATTCTTTAGGGAGTGTGTTCTGCCGCGAATTAAGTGTTTTATCATAGGAAGCAAGAAGAAGTCGATTCTTCTTCTTGCTTCCTATGATAAAAAAAACCTTGTATATTTTGAAAGAGAGTGTGTGTGTGTGTGTGTGTGTGTGTGTGTGTGAGAGAGAGAGAGAGAGAGAGAGAGAGAGAGAGAGAGAGAGAGAGAGAGAGAGAGAGATAAGTATTGTGGGTGCCTATAACACTGAAAATTTGTTCCTTTTGAAAGCTTTCTGTGTTCATAGAACGCACAGCCAAGCGACATTGTTACTTTGTCCACTATTATTCATCGCAATGTCTTCCACAGTCGCTGCTTTAGCATGGCAAATCTTAGGCTTCACAACTACAATGATGTCATGCATACCGCTTTACAAATTGGGGCAGTTGAAATTAGGAGATTTTATCACTTTAACGTTGCTCTTAGAACATAATACAGAAAAATCGACTGCAAATTCACATGCATCCGTGTGCTTGATAAATGCAAAATGGGAGATTTTCTCTCACAGCTATTTTTGTCTTTCGTGCTCCCTTTCAGCCAGCGCCTACAACCACATTTGTTATTCATAATAACATAACAACGTTGAACCATAGATGTCTTTAAGTTTCCTGATGGAATCCCTTTCTCCGACTGTAAGGAATATAATATACATTGCAGGTTACTTGCCTCTCTATCTGGAAGTTGTCAAGAGGGGTCTTTTCCAGCGCCTGAAGAAGGGAATCCCAACGGAATTGTTAAATCTTCAGTTGACCATGCAAATGACCCTAAGAAGGAAAGAAGAAAAATTGCAGACCACCTACAAAACCTCTGGCAAGGAACATGGGATACAACGCCGAAAGGAGCAATTACCAAAAGGTTTATTCCCTCAATAATTCGGACTTCCCCAAAGCCTCCTCCCTGGTACGCGCCTGGATTGCAAGTCGCCTTCCTGCTTACAGGCCATGGACCGTTCCAGCAAAAATTAACAGCCATGGGAATAGAAAATAACCCATATTGCCACTGTGGTGAAGAAGATCCCCGGGAACACGTTATGTACGAGTGTCTCACTTACGATAACGCCAGACTTCAATTCCTCACAGAGATTCAAGGAAACCCCAGCAATCAGGAGTCAACTTTACTTCAAGAAGAGGCCACATACCTACCCTTAACACGCTATGCGCAGGCTGTTTTCAATTCTAGAAGAGAAAGACTTGCGGAACTCAGGGCAGAACAGAATACGTGCCACCCCTGTGATCCCCGACTGGGGTAGGATAATGCAATTCACCCTGGGTGCAGGATACACAGGAGCACCTGCTCCTGTGATTTTCAACTCCCTTCTCCATCCTCTACTTTAGAGTGGACTGCGTTCCCTTTTGGTCCACTCCAACTACTGTTCCCCACATTTTGACCTCTTCTTCTCTTACTCCCCCATATGCTCTCTTCAGAAAGGAAAAAAAAAAAAAAAAAAAAAACCGCCTCAACTTTTTCCCCCCCTTTCTTTTCATTTTTTTAATTTTTTAATATATATATTTTTCCCTCTCTTTTCATTTTTTTTTTTTTTTTGGCCTCTGTCAGGAAGCTCAGGCAATCTTGGCAGAGGCAGCCAGAGTATAATGGGCAACCTGGCTCACCTTCCAGTGGTTGTGGCGGGCAATGTAGGGTCCCGGTAGGGGCCCCGCGGCCAAGCAGCCAGACACAACAACAGAACAAAGCACAATACTACATTAACCAGACATTACTCTTTTTTTCTGGCTGTGCAGTAGTTCTGCATTTCATTACAGAGTACATATGGCGCAGATGCGGGAAACCGCCGGTGGCGCCTGAACCTAAATACTATGCCACTACTATGTAAGGAATATAGTGTTTGCGCGGTAGCACAGTGGTATCGTCACCGTCCTCCCACACCAGGTGGAAAAGGTTCAAGTTCGAATCCCGTCGATAACGCGAGGAACTTTTATGGGCTTTTTTCGCTCCGTGGCTGAGTTAATCGATTTCAGGTGTAGATAACAAGGTTTCTCCCGCAGAAACTGAGATTTTTCGTCCAGCAAAACAGGCAAACCGACCAGAGAACACCCGCAATTCACAGACACAAAACACATGGACAGACATAATCAATTACGGCTGACTGTTATAATTAATTTGTTTGTTGTTATGTCAGGTGAGTGATTGTTATGATGGAAGACTGTGAAACGACTCTAGTGGAAATGTGAGATAACTTCTCGACTTTCCAGGACTTGGAAACTGCTACATTTGATAGGCGATGGACGCTTCTGGGATTGGTAATGCAATATAGTGTGGGGTATGAGCTGGCTTAGCTGGAATTCTGAGAACGTGGCTTGCTGAAGTCATGTTGTGTTGTGTTCATGTAGTGAAGTCACATTCAAATCCTTATCTCTTCTGGCAGAAGTAAGTCTATTAATTGCGAAAACTGGGGATCCCTCGTGGTACAATATGACACTACGGTAGATCAGGCCCGTGTGATCTGGAGGTCAGATCTTGAAATTATTTGGAATTCAGCTGCCAATGCAGGTAAAGAAAAACGTGTATTATTATAGTTACAAAGCCAACTTCACAGTCTTCACAGTGCCTTGTGTATACAATAAAGTGTTCTTCTCATAAAGAATTGTACTGCGTGATGAAACGGAACGAATGAATTCGTTTCGATGGAAGTGGACAAGGATGCAGTATTCAACGCCTGAATTTGGGTGGGTATCCACTCCCACATCTATATGTTTGACGTCTTGAGTTTCTTTTTGACATCCTCTGGCAATTCATGGTGCTCTCAGCATTGTTGTGATTGTCACGGGCAGCTCCTCGTGCTACTTCGTGAAACTACAGACCTCCATCTCTGTAGTATCAGGAACCACTCAACCACTCATTACCTAAAGGCAAACTTCCGCAAATCGCCTCACAGGTGCCCAGCCTCCAGACTCTGCAATTTTCAGAACTGAAGTCTGTCTTGGTAAGAGTACCCCTTTGTCTCCCTCATCAATCTCGTGCCCTTCTCTGTACTTGTTTCAGCTGCACATCCTTCCTAAAATTAGGTTTTCAAACCTTTATGCAGTATTAAAGATGTGGCCTGACCATTGCCTCATTCAATGGAACAATAACCTCCTTATCCCTGCTAGCAAAATTCCTGTATATCATAGACAAAAACCCCCATGTGCTGTCCTTGCAGCCTGTCTGCACTGCTTAGAGAACTTCATATCCGACTGCACAATTACACCCCAAGCCCCGAGTGTAGTACCACAGGGTAGTGGAAAACGTTGGTAACGCTCATCTGGGATTACTGCTAACCAGTACTTTGCATTTGTCAATGTTAAACCTCAATTGCTATTTCTCAGCCCAACTGCCTAATTTTTCTAGATCTTGTTGCAGCAGCGTACTGTTATTAGTGTCATTAACAACCCTGCCAACCTTCGTATCATCTGAAAACTTAGACATTAAGCCCGATATACCTTCATCAATATCATTAATAAATACAGAAAACAACACAGCACAAACCCCTGGGGAACTCCACTGATAACGTTAGTCCAGGATGAGCAGTGTTCATTAATAAACGTTCTGTCTTCTCCCACTCAACCATCCCTTTATTCAGAGCGCTTACCATTTAGAATTTGTCGTTGGTAACATCGTTAGTTGGTCCTATTGTAGACAATTTAAAAACCGTCTGAGAGATCACTGTACTCTTTTTGACGAAAGCAAAAATCTTCCCTTTACCCTTGATGGCAGTTATCTCTTTAAGTAAATCCCACATCAATACACTGTGATCACTGCCTCCTAGTGGTTCTTTTATCTGCAGATTATGAATGTATGAATAATCACTGCTGATAATCAGATCAAGAGTATTTACTCTCTCTTTTTGCCTCTCTAACATGCTGCTGTAGAAAACAGTTATCCAATAAATCCACAAAATTCTTGCTAGTGTGTGACTGACCAACCCACAATACGTCTGTAAACTGTGTAATCTATGATTGGTTTGTCTTCTGTCGGGATAAAAAAATTCTTTGCTATCAACTCGAGCTTAAACAACATTTAGAATGACTAATATTTCACATTTTCATCGACGAAGACAAACAAATATTGAGGACAGTTTAAGTGGATTTAACGATTGAATTATTTCCATTGAAATATAATGTACATAATAAGTTGTGCACTGAAAATAATTTTATTTTTTAGGACTGCATAGACCGGTGTATTTACGATACATACCTTGCTAAGGGTGAATGCGTACCACCTGATCTCCGACATGATGGGAAATCTTTAATAAAAAATATAACTAAATGTAAAAAGGGTAAGTAGCACAGATTGCATGCCCCGCACTATGATATTTATTTCGGTGATAGTCGCGTAATAGTTTGCTTAAAATACAAAAGAAATTTGAATATGCGAATTTATTAATCATATATATATATAAAACACCACTAGCTAAAGGTAATTTTGAACAGATAGCAAAACCACGCTTCTTGGTTTAAAAAAAATCAGAAACTACAGACATTAACGATATAAGAGTAATAGAATTTTAGTGCATGTGTTCATATGAAGCGTGGAGGTGAAATGGTTTATGTACGAGCCTGATTATTATTATAGTTTTACTTAAATTATAGTGCGTTATTTTTTATTAAAGATATTAAGGTCCCTTAAAGGTAAAAATGTGACCTGGTTTTGATATTTTATACTTCTGCTTTCGTGGCAATATTTTCATTACCACGATATGATTCAGATCGTTGAATTAAAGTTAGTTTAAAGGCATTAATTAGCCTTAGACGCTAATGTGCCATAAAATCCTAAAACAACCAACCAACCAACTGTGCCCAGCATGGCCGTTCCACGTTATGTTACACATCTATATTCTGATCCATAGCAGACTAGTATAATATGAAAGTCATCACATATAAGTAGATTCCAGTCCATACTCAATATAGAACTCAGCAAACAACGGATACAAATCAATGAATTAGGAATGTAGCATTTTATTCACCATGGTGCAGAACAAGGAGTTGCATCATAAACTAGTGTTATATCCTCCAAATTTCAGCACAAGGAACTGCGTAAAGCAATTACCATACCTTCTATATTGCAGCACAAGAAGCTGCGTGAACCTTTCCATATCTTCTGTATTCCATACCTTCCTTGTGCTGGACTCTGCAGCACAAAGAACTGCAAAGGGCAGAATAAGGAACTACATCGCAACCGATAACCACCTGTTATCAATAAGCACAGCATAATGAACTGTACGTACTATGGCAACGCAACTGTTCATCCTACAGACACGGCACCATGAGCTTCATCCATATGAATTCATTATCCACTTATTACCATCAATTCACAACACCATGAAATGTGTGTTGAAGGAACTACAATCCGCCATGTATTCTTCTACATTCATCGCTATACCCATCCAGAAGCCTCTTCCTTTACTTTCCAATGGTGTTTTCCCACAAAATTCTTGTACCATTCAACTTTTTAGGCTAGCCTAGGCAATCTTTCGTAACCAAACTAAGCTATTACAGGAAGACTTCAAATATTCTTCCATTTCAGATCGCTTACATACAAATCGGAGCCACTACATATCAATGTCTCCCTAACGCAATATGTTTGCAAAATTTATTCGTGAAATCCATTTCTCAAAAGTCCGAACACAGTTTTTATGTGTATATTTTATTTCTTGAAATGGCGTAAAAACGTCGCAGGACAAGTATCCCACCTTTTAACTCAGAATTTTACCACACATTCACTTGTCTTGCATAAACTACATTACTCTATATGCCAAATATAGGTCTAATAGCACTTTGCTTGTTATTAACTGAAGTGTATCCGTTGAAACGTTAATAAAAGAATTCCTTTGTATAGTGTATAACTTACTGATATCCTTTTTTTTTTCAATGCAACTAATCCATCCTGGAATTCCGTAACTCACTATAGGCAGGAACACACACATTTGTTAAATAAGTTTAACCCTTTTCCTTTTATCCCTCAGTCTTTTTTAGTTATCCATGATATCATCTCAACAAAGTTCGTTACCTTCTCGCTTATTCTCTTTACATGACTGTGGAACCTTAAACCCCTATCGATTTACAACCAAGATATCGTATCAACATGCGGTGATGGTGTCTGGTATCCGGAATCAGCAGCTTCGTTTCGTTGAAGGATGACAACAAAGCGATGTATTGTTTGCAATATGTTCGAAAGCATTGACCTCCGAATGGTTTCATTATCTTGTTGAACAAGTCCCTGGATTAATGTCCAGAAAATAGAGAGAAGTGCTCAATAATTTCCAATTGCTGTCCTTGAAATAAAGTCCTCACAGCACCAGCCACATAGCACCTTCATTATTCTGGTACGACTGGGACAGCATCATTTTTTCATGCTGTTCCAACTAGCTAACACTAAATGCCATTTATTACCGCTCTTTCCTGGAGAAGCATAAGGTTATGTTCATACACGGGGGAACAGAAATAGAAGCACATGTGTTTATTTGATACCGCGAACTAGTGCTTGTTGTCCCAAGTAGCCAATAAAACTACAGAGGTGTGAAGGGTCTTTATTTTTTATTGGTCGGTTGGAGCAATAAGCACTGTGGACATGTGTTTGTATCTTATGTAGGCCAACTTCCAATAATTCAATTCCACCATGATTCTCTGTAATGATATACAGAACTCGGTAAAATTGCCAGAAATGAGTGCAGTGCTATGTTTATGCAAAACACGTGTATTTTATGTTGTTTGTTTGTTTGTTTGTTTGTTTATAGCAACTTTGCTACCGGAAAGCAGCGACCACCAGTAAGGCTGATTCACAGCACTCCTTCACCCCAAGAGGAGGTGGGCACAACTATTCACATACTATCCTTAATTGATTATATGCAACATCCATAGGAAGTAGTGCAAGTTATATGGGTCCCAACAGTCCACTATGACGTACAGCGGTCATAACAAAGAACACCACATCCACTGGAGACAGTGCAATCCCAGTGGATACCAGCAGTAACTGCAGGTATCCACCTACTGATACCCAAGTCCAGGTATCAGTAGGTGGATAATTCCGTCACTACACTTGTGTGCAAAATTTAAGGACCAGTCAGGTTTTCACCTGTAGCTTCTCATAGGAGTGACCCGGATAAGGGGAAAAGCATACCAAAGGAACCTCGTGAAGTACAGAAATGATGAAGGAAACAATACCGACACAACAACGGAAACAAAACGGTACAGAGAGACTTTATTCAAAAATGGCAACATAACACTGGCTGCCATGATACAGATGCATCACTGCCAAAGGCTTTGCACCGCCTGTCCATATTTAGAACAATGTTGTTGATAGATTCTTGCGATAACATCGTCCATTCCTCTGTCAGCTGGTGAACATTTTCTGGTGGGTGTGGACGTGCAGCTAGGCGTCTCCCCAGAGCGTCCCATATGTGTTCCATGGGATTTAGATCGAAGGGAAACGGGCAGGCCAATCCATACGAACAATATCCTCACTTTCCAAAAGTATATCAACAGCTGCAGTGCGATGGAGTGTGGCGTTATCATCCATAAACACGAACTCAGGGCCAATGGCACCTCGGAACTGACGCACATGGGGAAGAATTACCTCAGTACAGTAGCGTGCACCAGTTACAGTACCGCCTACCAGTATTTGGAGTTGTGTACGTCCATTCAAGATAACGCCTCCCCAGACGAGAACACTTTGACCGCCATATCGATCCCTTTCAGTGATGTTTGCGGGGTGATACCGTGTGCCAACCTCTCACCAGATTAGCTGGCGTCCAGAATCGCTGCTGAAACTGAATGTACTCTCATCAGTAAAGAGCACCTTAAGTAAAGATTTTGTGGTTGTAACCTTCAGAAATAGTGTTGGTCCTTACGTTTTGCATACCCGTGTAGTAAATACTGGAGACCAGCGAATCCTGTCTCAGAAGCATTAAAAAAAATTTTTCCACTCTTCAGCAAAATCAGTATGCTGATATCATAAGCCCACAGTATTAGCATTAGTAGACGCATATGATGCAAGAAAGCAAGCTTATGCAGTATCAAAAAAAAAAAAAAATCCCTCCCATTTCATACCTCCATTCGTTCCAAATGCCTGTCCAGCTCAGCCTTAAATTTATTTAGGCTATCAACTTCAACAACAAAAGATGGAAGTCTGTTCCACTAATAAACCACCCGCCGGCTAAAGGCAAACTTCCGCTCATCTATTCTACAACTGTCTTTCCTTGAATCTATGCCCCCTCAGGTTCTTAATCTGAGCAAGAGGAAGAATCCCATCAGCATTCAGCTTCCAAAACCCATTCAAGGCCTTATACACCTCAATTAGATCACCTCGCTGGTGCCTACTCTCCAGGCGCTGCAATCTGCAGAACTTAAGCCTTTCTTACTAAGAACACCCCTTTGTTCCCCTCACCAATTCTCTGTACTCGTTTTCTCCTTTGTAATCTCCTTTGTGACTTGATTACAGACAAGTTTGTATCTACCATGGGCTTTTGTGTCACCTGATACTTTATATGCATCCCATACATTTCTTCTCTGCCAGATGTCTCATTAGTTCATCTGACATCCATTTAGGCCTAAACCTTGAACAGTATTTCTTAATTGGAATGAAAAGCCTAGTAGCCTCCAAGGTTAATTCTGTGAATGCTTCCCATTTAGAATTTGCTGTTGGTAACATCATCAGTTGATCCCAATGTACAGAATTTAAAAACTGTCTGAGACCCCTTCACGAAGGCAAAATCCCTTCCCTTTACCCCTGATGGTAGTTACATCTTTAAGTAATTCCCACATCAGTACATTGTGATCACTGTCACCCAGTGGTTACTTTATCTGCAAATTCTTAATGCATGAATAATCACTGCTGATAATCAGATCACTCTCTCTCTCTCTGGTTGCCTCTCGAACATGTTGCTGTAGAAAACAATCATCCAATTAATCCAAAAAAAAGTTTTTCTAGCGTGCGAGGTACCAGCCCACAAGTTCCAGTCAATATCTGGAAAGTTAAAATCCCTCATTATAAGACACTCTGATTTACTGGCCCAATCTATTTCTCTGCACAATCGCTCATTATACTCATCAGATTCATTAGGCCTATAACACACACCTACTCTCATTTTTCTTTTCCCACTGCTTATTTCACACCAAACAGACTCAACACTGCATTGTCCACCAACATCAATTGAATGCACTGCCTTAGATTTTGTGTTTCTTAACTAACAGCATAACTCCTCTTCCCTTCCTACCCTGTCTGTCCTTCCTGTGCACATTGTACTCCTCAAATTCCAATTCTGCACTGCTTATGTCTGTGTGACACCACGTCTTTGATATCCCAACAGTATCTGCCTGTGATGTCTTGACTAGCACTTCAAGCTCATCAAATTTATTAACTATACTCCTAGCATGTGTATATGCAAGTATACATGCACCTGTTCCTACTCCTAGTTACCCTAACACAGTCCATGTATTTACCTGTTCCACTATGACTCCCAGCAGTCCTGGAAATCTCCATTACCTTGCTTTCCATGCTGCTGCTCATTCCAATAGAAGCAGTATAAGAATCACTTTTGCCTCTGCCTGCGGCCACTGTTAACCTTTTAGTCTGTGTATTCCCCCAAGCTAGCAGTTTTCCTACCCACCTAACACTGCCTCGATAGCATCAGCAAATATTCTTGCACCCTTTCTATTTAAGTGTACCCCATGCCTGTAGAAGCAGTCTCTTCTGCCAACAAGCGGAGACCAGGCTGAAAGAATTCTACTCCCTGAGCCTTGCACAGTCTCTCCAGGTCCGAAATGATCGAAAAGGAAGTCAGAAATCGAGATATATAAGTGGCTGGAGATTACTTTGAAAGAAAGTAGCTGCCAAATACTTGTAAATAAAACTCGTTTATTTATTTGTTTTATTATTATTATTTTGTAACAGCCGTTTTGCACTGCTTGCCAAAGGTCGTGTTGCTCATATGCAAAAAACTAGGAACACACAATAAAGTAAATACGGGGGAAGGGTGGGCAAAATAATGGAAACACTTGATGTGAAAATAGTTTTAGTAATAACTCTATGATGTATTTATGAACATGTAGTGAGAATTTTCTTTTTGTTTCTTCCAGGTTAGTGTTAAGGAAAGGCGATAAAAACTAACGTTTAATTTAGAGGTGATTCAAATGATTGACGTGTCTGAATTCTAAAGAGGTTAAATTGTTGGTGCACGTTTAGCAAGAGCTAGTGACCAAATTGGTGATTTGTTTAATGTATCCAGAAGTAACTGTATCGAAACTATATATTAGGGTTACCTGGAAAAATACTTTCAACTATCCATTTATATTGCGTCTATAAATTGCGTGTGACCTCTGTTCGATTTGGCTGTTTTACTGGACGAAAAACCCCGGGTTCAGGGGTTAAAACCTTGCTATCTACGCCTGAGACCGACTAACTCAGCCACGTTGTGAAACAAGCCCATAAAATTCCTGGCATCATCGACGGGATTCGAATCCGGGCCTTTTCCACACGGTGTGGAGAGGACGGTGACGATACCACGCAGACTAACTGCATCGAAAGTGATGTCTGCATTCACCAAGTATAAATAAACGAAACCTGCTAGGACGAATTGCGTCAGAAGATCGAAGCTGACTTAAGAGGTCGCTGGACACGAAAAAGAACTGTAGCCCCAAAGTGTGAAACTACTGCCTCAAAAATAATCCGAACTTACTGTGAATCCCAGCAATCCAGTTTCTAAAAACAGTTCAGCGAGAACTTCATAGTGCTAAAATTATGGCAGAGTCACTATTGTCAAGTCATTAGTTACTGATAATAATGCCAGAAAGAGGATGCAAAGTGTAAGAAGCACAAAAAGTGGACACTGATGATTGGAAACATGTCATATTTTCAGACGAATCATCTTTCACACTTTTTCCAACGTCAAGAAGAATTTACGTTTGGCAATTTGCCAAAGGAAGTGCACCATCTTGGCTGTCTTTTGCTAACTGTCACACAAGGAGGAAGATCGACAATGGTTGGGAAGTAATATCTTGGTAATTTTTAGGTCATATCGTCACCATGAACAGTCATTCAGAATATCAGAATATTATTCTGATATTCTGAGTGACCAAGTTTATCCCATGGTGCAAACATTGTTTCCAACAAACTATGCCATGTTTCATTATAATGCAACATTAACCAGCCGGATGTGTTCAACCTTGGTTTGAGGAACATGAAACTGAAGCTAAGAATCTCGATAGCCTGCACAATCACCGGACTTAAATGTTATTAAGCCACTGTGGGCATATTTGGAGGTGAGAATGAGAAGATTTTCCCCACCTTCATCACTCGAGGAGCTCATTTCTTCCATCCGGACGGAAATATTTTTCAAGTTGAACCGTAAACTGGAATCAAACATAGGCCTTTTCTACAAAGAGTGCAAAAGCAAGACACTATCCATTACTTATCTGTCAGTTTTTTTGAATATACTAACACAGAAACAAATTATGTTTTCTTATTATAATAATATGTCGCAAAGGTTAAAGAAGTTTCTGTTGCGTTTCCTTGCAAGCAAACACTTCAAAATATTAATTTCACAGTCACTCGTTAAAAATTTCACATTTCTATCTATAAATTAACATAGTTTTCCTCCTAGTGATATTTATTCGAGCCAATGGGAGAAGAGGACGGGGCAGTTATGTCACTACAAATTATTGTAATTATTGACAAATTAATTATTGACAATTGCCTTTATAACGTTCACCAACCTCGTGCACGTGATGCACTGTCTAACATTTAATGTTCCATTGTAACGATTTTTGTATATTAATGAAAATTGTATATTTGTAAATACTGTGGTTTAGTATTTTGTAAATATTTTAAATATTTGTATAGTTTGTAAATATTTCAGTGA
The DNA here is from genome assembly GCF_048544385.1 of Mastigoproctus giganteus. Taxonomy (NCBI): domain Eukaryota; kingdom Metazoa; phylum Arthropoda; class Arachnida; order Uropygi; family Thelyphonidae; genus Mastigoproctus; species Mastigoproctus giganteus. The sequence continues at coordinate 130,256,911 of NC_143584.1, forward strand.
AATATTTTAGTCCTGCCCTCTGGGATGTAACAATATTCCTCGTGCATTATGGGAACCCAAAGCAAAAGGCCTTTTCCTAAGTGACCTATGTAAACGCAGGTAAATAATTACATAGTGATGATATTGGCTGAAGTTCAGTGAAGTATGCACCGGCAGGTACTGCGATGAAAGAGAGGAAGACGGCGATAATTTACAGGTGAAGGCAACTCCCTTTCCTAATTGTTTTCTGTCGTCTAAGGAGGGAGGCTTAGCTTAGGTAGGGTGTTTATCCCTCCATACCGCTGTTTTAAAATGGGAAAGTTCCCGATTTAAAAACATGAGCAAATGTGGTGAAAAAAAACCCCTAGGCATATCAACCTAGAATGGGCGGGGGAAAGCAGTGGCATCTGCCAATCATTGCTTTGTTCCTGTCCGTTTGTCAAAATATGGGAGTCACAATTTGTCAATCACTGCTTTCCCACTGTTTTGCTTGCCGCCATGTTGGAGGGTGTACACCGTTTTGGATTTTTACCGTGATATTTATTCGACTTTGAGAATGCCGCGCAATACAAATGCACAGGTAAATAATTATGTAGGTCACTTCCTGATTAGATATCGACCAGTGCGTTTCAACAGGTGTGTCTTTTACGTAGAAAAGATTTGACTTACTCCGTATCCTCTACATTTTACATAGAAAAGCGTGTGCGGGGGTCGAGCAACGCGAGCAGGGAGCGAAGCCCCCTAGTATTCATTAGAGATAATCCTGGTACAGAATGTGCACCAGGATTTCTAATACAATAGAGGCATATAGTGTGATAATGGGTGAATTATGATTGTTCTTTTATCTTGGCTGTATTGTACTCGTACAAGTTTATAAAGCAAAGCCTACGTTCTATCACTCGTATGCTTAGGTTGTATCACTTTCTTAAACAATTATTTTCAGTTCTTTCAATCAATCAGACTTAAAAAGGTATTTTTGTGTATTTACTTATATATTTATCTTATAATTTCAGCTTCTGATATTGATGTCAGCATGAAATGCATCAAAGCATGCAGTGAGGACTGTAGGTAAGAATGTTTTATGCCTAGTCAAATAAGATAGCCTTGATAAAAATATAAACCTCTATTACGTGAATACTAACTACAGTTAATTTCTAGAAAACCAATTAAGGGTTATGTTTTACTATTTACTTTTCCGATGAATAAGTTTCAATGAAAATCAGTTAATGTTAGAAAAGAAAAAAAAAACGGATTTTTCTAATAGAAATTTTGATTTATTAATTTAATACAAAGGACATACAGCGTTTTAATTGTGCAATGGAACAATCAGAAAAAAATATATTTCTGTGTATTAGAAAATTTTCATACGTTAACAAAATAAAAGTTACGCAGCTGTATCCAAATCTATGTAATAATTTGCTTATTTCTCCAGGTCCCTCTGTTCCGGAACTCAATAACTTGAATAACTCAAGAGTAAAGAAGCTTTCGACCTAAATTGTGACCTGGTTCATCCATGAATTTCCCAAAAAGTTTTCGACCGATTTTCAAATCGTGACAATTAATTTAGCTCCGAGTGAAACTAACTTGCCGTTTACTTTAAAGAGAAGCCAATTTCTTAGCTTTTGTCAACACAATCAACAAACCTCAGGGTCAGACTTTCATCAAAGGTGGCGTTTTTGCTCATGGACAACTTTACTTAGCATTTTTCAGGTCCACATGATTTGTATGCAATAACTGAAATTTTTTAAAAGGACGACATAGTCATACATTTTTACCAGAGTCCGTCCCACTGATACCTTAGCTAGCAAGGGAAGGGAGCCGATGGAAAGGCTTTTGTAATTACTTCGATATTAATCTTTACTTCTTCTCAGAAACACTTTTGACGGAATATTCGCCACTGGTATTTTAGTTTTTATAATAATCGACTGCATATGACGGGAAAGGGAAGATAACGATCGTTTATACAAGGTTACCATTTATCGCTCAATCTATAGAATCAACAGTGTGCACGAGCAACAGAGGATATAACGTCATCAGATACGTTGCGAAATATTTTTCGAGAAGTTGCAAAAGGCAGTTTCATTTGCTATCTAAACAAGCCCGTACCAAATAAGAGCCATTCAACGCATTCACGTCAGTGATAAACATCCTCTTCGTTGCATCACACACACTAAAAGAGATGATACATTTGTGTACACGAGCAAGAGCCACTTCCAGCACATTACGCGGCGGTTTTAATTAAATTATGTGAATACAATTTTTTGTATTGAAAACGAGGTTGTATTTTAATTGGATAACCGTGCACGTACAGTCACTGCTTACAACCAAAAGTTGTTCTGCATGGAAGTACCGGTATTTTGGTAAATAATATTCTTCAACTGTAAATGAAACCGTCACATGCCAGAAAAGACATACTACAATATCTTTTTGAGAGAAAGTAGAACATTATGATTTTCTGCACGTGAAGGAAAAACTAATAAATCACGCGCAGTTGCGTGATTTATTAGTTCAACATCGGTGACATTGAGAACACGCAAATGCGAAGATGTTGAAACACATCAAAGATAAAATAATGAAAGAATCAAAGGCTGCGATGAGAATTAACTACGTCGATGTGCTTTACTGCCCAAAAGATCGTAATTTTTTTTTTTTTTTTGGAACTCAATATGTACACCAGTGGTAGGCGACCTTTTTTTAATAACGGCACCCCTAAGTAATTTATTTTATTTTGTGTCATCCCTCCTCGTTTTTCTGCCTGTTAGATCCGATTCTCTGTGTGTCTATATATGAATACGATTTTTCTGTATTGAAAACGAAGTTTTATTTTAATTGGATAACCGTGCACATGTAGTCACAGCTTAAACAAAACATTGTTCTGCATAGAAGTACCGGTATTTTGGTATAATTATATATATATCCCTAGAGGCTCACATCTGGTGAGTATGGGCTTGGTACACCCATACTCACCCATACTTGGTACGCCCTGGGTCCTGAAATGAATATCATCAATCATTCTTCTCTTTCTTGGTAATTCCTTTCTACTCTCTCTCTCTCTCTCTCTCTCTCTCTCTCTCTCTCTCTCTCTCTCTCTCTCTCTCTCTCTCTCTCTCTCTCAGGATAATTCAGAAAATGTTTTTTTGTTTTTTTTTGCTGGTGCAACATAAGCCTCAGGCTTCCTTGCACCATATAGCTAATAATAATAAATATCTATCTATACATTAAAAACCATTTTCCTCCTAGTGATATTTATTCGAGCCAATGGGAGAAGAGAGGGAGGCAATTACGTCACTACAAATGCAATTAATTATTGACAACTGCCACCATAACGTTCACCAACCTTGTGCACGTGATTCTCTGTCTAACAATTTGATGTTCCATTGTAACGTTTTTTGTATATTAATGAAAATTGTATATTTGAAAAATACTGTAGTTTAGTGTTTTGTAACTATTTTAAATATTTGTTTGTAAATATTTCAGTTATAGTTTGTAAATATTTCAGTGAAATATTTTAGTCCTGTTCTCTCGGATGCTACAATATCCCTCATGTATTATGGAACCTGAAGCAAAAGGCCTTTTCCTAAGTGACCTATGTAAACGCAGGTAAATAATTACACAGTGATGATATTGGCTGGTCCAGTATAGTATACACCGGCAGGTACTTCGATGAAAGCCAGGAAGATGGCGATAATTGACAGGTGAAGGAACCTCCCTTTTCTGATTGTTTTGTGTCGTCGAGGAGGGGGCTTAGCTTAGGTAGGGTGTTTATCCCTCCATCCCGCTGTTTTAAAATGGGAAAACAAGTTTCTGATTTAAAAACAGAGGAAAATGTGTGGGAAAAACACTCTAGGCATATTAACCTAGGATAGGCGGAGAAAGCAATGACATCTGCCAATCACTTTTTGTTCTTGTCCGTCACAACTTGTCAATCACATTTCCCACTGTTTTGCTTGCTGCCATGTTGGAGGGTGTACACCGTTCTGAAATTTCACCGTGATATTTATTCGACTTTGAAAATGTCGCGCACTACAAATGCACAGGTAAATAATTACATAAGTCACTTCCTGATTAGATATCGACCAGTGAGTTTCGACAGATGTGTCTTTTACGTAGAAAAGATTTTACTTGCTTGGTATACCTCTACAATTTACATAGAAAAGTGTGCGCGGGGGTGGGCTAGCAAAGCGAGCAGGGGGCGAAGCCTCAAAATCTAATATATATAATATACATATATATACTGTATATAATTTGTAATATGTATATATTAATATACATACAATAATTTTTGTATATATATATATATATAAAATTTGTAATATGTATATATTAATATACAATAATTTGTATATGTATATATATATATAAATAAATAATTTTATTCTTTATATAGAGGTACTAAATAAACATCAATTATTGATCAACACAAATTAAGAAAGATACTGTACATCTTTTTATAATGAAATAAATATATAAATTTAAAAAAAAAAAAAGTTTAAGTGGTACCCCGGTTGGAAACCACTGATGTACATTGTAGCGAGCAAATCATTCAGTCAGTATTTCATTTCATCCATATAAAGTCATTCAGGTAATTAAGTCCGTTTATTTGTATACGATATATTATTTAGGTATAGTAGTCATATACACTTGTACTTAGGATTTCTTCAAAAAAGTACATGGGTGTACAAAAATGGTCACAGAGGCCATTAATTAATTCATTACAACATGAAAGTACGAGGTATGTTCAAAAAGAGTACAATATGAGGGTTATGCTCATTTTTCAAGGTTGCGGCAACAGAGCTTACTGCAATAAAGCATAACGTGGTGAGACGAGGCTGACCACGCTATGCTTTGTTGCACAGTTAGCTTTTCACTCGCTTACAGCAATCTGTTATTCCCAGACTTCGTTATAACTATTGTTATTTGTTATAACGAGTTATGGCGCTGGTGGCACCAGCTGTATGCTAGCTAAATTAGTGCGCTATTAAAATTAATTAATAAAGGTTTTCGGGAGTGTTGCTCAAAAAGAAGTTATATTTTAGATAAAATAAGTGTGGGTGAGTGATAGGTTAAGATTTGGGACTTAAAGGTGGTTTTATTTTTCGGACTGTGAACTTTTTTAAAATGGTTATCATTATTATGTTCGGACATAGGAAAACATAGGAAATTTCAAGGTCATTAAATTTTTAAGGAACTATAACCAGTCACTGGGAATTCTTAGTAGAATAGTTGTGCTACCTGATAGCTGTGATGTAGAAGTTTTCAGGATACCAAATTGTATTTAAAAATACTCACGTGTTGCTGAGTTATACATTATTGGTATTTTCAAGGTCACAGTAATTCTACCGAGTCAGCCATTTGGATGTTTCCAGGAGATAAAAGAACTACAGCAGTGCCACCTGCTTGTTCAGTGGTGACTAGAAATTCGGCATAAATTGCGTAAAATTATTAAATTGTGACATCACGAGGAAGTTTCATCACTGAATAACAGCTACTCCATTTATATGGCTGCGGGCAGGTTTAGTAGATCGGCAGCTTAAATCCCAAGCCCGGATAAATGGTGAGGGTTGACGTCAGGAAGGGCATCCGGTCGTAAAAACTATGCCGAAACCAATAGATGTGTTCCAGTTAAGAAGTTAATCCAACTAGAGGAGAAGAAGAGGATGTAAAGTGTGAATTGGGAACACTGAATGCCGACCCCATATAACGTGGGAAAAGGCTAAGACAAAGAAGAAGAAGAAGAAGAATACTTGTTATAACGAAGACGTGTGTTCACATCTCATCGTATTTCAAAATGTCACAGTGAGCTGAACAACGCGCGTATATGTTAAATTTTACTTTAAAATAGGAGAAAACGCTACTGCAACATTTGATCTGCTTAAAATAGCTTACGGGACTCTGCAGTTTACCATACACAAGTTTTCGACTGGTACCGACGTTTATAAAGAGGGAGTCGAAAGTGATCTGTCAACTGGACGTCCCTCAACTTCAACATATATGAACTTACGTCTTAAATGTGAATTTTGGTGCTAAATGACTTCCGATCAGTCATCCTAGTGGAACACTCCTTTCAACTCCCGACCCAAAAAACGTGTGGAGCAAACCGAGGCCCATGTTGCTAGCATTTTGTTACTGTAAGGGTGTTGTTGGGGGGAAATAATTAATAAAGAGTTCTACTGAAGTTCTCATAAGCTATGTGATGCAGTTCGAAGAAAACGAAACTCCAAAGACTAGCTGCTTCACCACGATAATGCGCCTTCGCATTTCTAGCTGATTGTAGAGAGGGTTTGGGTAAACACCGTGTTCAGGAGCCATATGTGATATTCATCACATATGGCTCCTGAACATTATTGTCTTCTACACTGAAAAGAAGTTAATTTGATGACGTATGAGAAATAAAGAGTAATATGATGGCTCAGCTTTCGACCATTCCGAAATCTGATTTCCAGAAGTGCTTTCAAGGGTATGAAAATCGTTGGGCTGTGTGTCGTCTCAGAAGGACACTATTTCGAATGGAATTAAGTCGTCAATAAGTATGCTAATTGACATTACAGTAGTCCCCATACTTTTTTTTTTTTTTCAACAGACCTCACATATCGACTGTTGTGCGGGAAGTCCTGAAGTCACAGCCTGTGAGCTCTGGTTTACCTTGTCGCTAGAAGATAACTAATTTCTGTAGTCGTGGATCTATAAAAAATTTAGATATCCTCTGGTTATTCCCAGTTACTGTTGTCTTATCGAAAAAATATTAGCATTAGCATTAGCAGAGGCATATGATGCAAGAAAGCAAGCTTATTCAGCATCAGCCAAAAAAAAAAAAAAAAAAAAAAAACCCACTCCCATTTCACCCCTCCGTTCGTTCGAAATACCTGTCCAGTTGAGCTTTAAATTTGTTTAGGCTATCAACTTCAACAACAAGTGATGGAAGTCGGTTCCACCAACCAACCACCCGCTGGCCAAAGGCAAATTTCCGCACATCTATCCGACATCCGTCCTTCCTCAATTTGAATTTATGCCCTCTGAGGTGATTATTCTGAGAAAGATGAAGAATCCCATTGGCATTGAGCATGCTCAAACCATTCAAAGCCTTATACACCTCTATCAGATCACCTCGCCGGTGCCTAGTCTCCAAACTCTGTAATTTGCAAAACTTAAGCCTTTCTTCGTAAGAGCAACCCTTTGTTCCATTTACTAATCTTGTTGCCCTTCTCTGTACCCGTTCCAGCAGCTCTACATCCTTCTTGAAATGAGGCCTCCAGACCTGTATACAGTACTCAAGATGTGGCCTTACCATTGCCTTATACAAGGGAATAATCACCTCCTTATCCCTGCTAGAAAAATTCCTGTATATCATTGACAAGACACCATGAGCTACTCTTGCAGCTCGTCTGCACTGCTCAGAGAACTTCATATCTGCCTGCACAATAACCCCCAGGTCCTTTTCATTCTCCACCACTGTCAGTGTAGTACCGCAGAGTTGATACGTTGCTCTGGGGTTACTGTTTCCCATATGCAGCACTTTACATTTGTCGATGTTAAACCTCATTTGCCACCTCTCAGCCCATCTGTTCAACCTTTCCAGATCCTGTTGCAGCAGCATAGCGTCAGTATTGTCCTTAACGACCCTGCCAACCTTTGTATCATCTGCAAACTTGGACATTAAACTTGATATCCCATCATCAATATCATTCATAAACACCGAAAACAACAACGGACCCAACACTGAACCTTGAGGAACTCCACTAATAACATTAGTCCACGTTGAGCAGTGTCCATTGATTACCACTCTCTGTCTTCTGCCACTCAACCATCCCCTTATCCATAGCAGCAATTTGCCTCCAATGCCACACTGCTCCAATTTGTGCAGCAGTCTTCCATGTGCAACAGTATCAAAAGCCTTTCTAAGATCCAAATATATAATATCAAAGTTATTCCCTGCATCCAGTTCTTTTGTGACTACATCATAGTATCCAATCAAATTGGTCAGGCAAGACCTGCCCTTAACAAAACCATGCTGCGTCTGAGCTATAACTGAATTCTTGTCTAGATGATCCTGCAGTGCTTCTTTAACCAGTGCCTCCATTAATTTACCTGGAACAGAAGTTAAACTAACAGGTCTATAATTACTTGTGTCAGCCTTTGATCCTCCTTTGTGAATTGGGGTTACATTTGCACATCTCCAGTCTATGGGCACCTCCCCTGAGTCCAAAGAAGCTCTCATAATTATGGCTAGGGGTTTGCATACTTCCTTTGCTGCCTCCTTTAATATAACTGGATAGATCCCATCCACCCCAGGTGCCTTTTTTATGTTTATCCTCAACAATCTCTCCTCCACTTTCCTCTCAGTTATTACAAAATCATCCAGCTCACTGCCAATGTTTACTTTACCTACATCATTCTCCTTCCTGAATAACTCCTCATGCGTGAATGTAGATGCAAAATACTCGTTTAGATTGTTAGCCACCTGAGTAGGATCCTCAACTGTTGAACCATCAATATCCAGTGGACCAATCTGATTCATCCCTTTCCTTTTCGAGTTCAAATATGTAAAGAACTCTTTTCTGTTTTTCTTTGCATCCTTTGCCAAGGATTTTTCATAGTCTGCCTTTGCCTGCCTAATCTCCTTTGTGACTTGGTTACAGACCAACTTATATCTATCATAGGCTTCCATGTCACCCATTAATTTGTATGTATCCCATGCATTTTTCTTCTCTGCCACATGTCTCATTAGTTCATCTGACAACCATTTAGGCCTAAACCTTGAACAATATTTCTTAGTTGGTATGTAAAGCCTGGTAGCCTCCAAGATTAGTTCCTTGAATGCTTCCCATTTTGAGTTTGCTGTTGGTAACATCATCAGTTGGTCCCACTGTATAGAATTTAAATACTGTCTCAGACCATCATAGTCGCCTTTACGAAAACAAAAACCCTTCCCTTTACCTCTGATGGTAGTTACCTCCTTGAGTAAATCCCACTTCAACACACTGTGATCACTGCCACCTAGTGATTCATTTATCTGCAGGTTCTTAATGCATGAATAATCACTACTGATAATCAGATCAAGAGTATTGCTCCCTCTTGTTGCCTCACGAACATGCCGATGTAGAAAACAATCATCCAATAAATCCACAAAAGCCTTGCTAGTGTGCGAGTGACCAACCCACAAATTCCAGTCAATATCTGGGAAATTAAAGTCCCCCATTATAAGACTCTCTGATTTACTGGCCCACTCTATTTCCCTGTACAATATCTTATTATACTCATCAGAGTCATTAGGCCTATAGCACACTCCTACTCTCAATTTTGATTTCCCTATGCTTATGTCACACCAAACTGACTCGACACTGCCCTGTCCATCGATGTCGACTGGCTTCACTTCCTTGGACTTTATGTGTTTCTTAATTAATAGCATAACCCCTCTTCCCCTCCTGTCCTGTCTATCCTTTCTATACACATTGTATTCCCCAAATTCCAGTTCCGCATTACTTATATCTGTGTGACACCACGTCTCTGATATCCCAACAATATCTGCCTTTGATGTTTTGAGCAATACCTCAAATTCATCAAATTTATTTACCAAACTCCTAGCATTGGTGTACACGCAGGTATACATGCACCTGTTTCTATTCTTAGCTACCCTAACACAACCCATGTGTTTACTTGTACCGCAATGACTACCAGCAGTCTCTGAAATATCCTGCATCTTGTTTTTCAGACTTCTGCTCATTTCAATAGAAGCAGTGCAAGAATCACTTCCACCTCTGCCACTGGCTACTGTTAATCTATTAGTCCTTGTATCCCCCCCAACTAGCAGTTTTCCGACCCACCTAACACTGCCTCGACAGCATCAGCAAAAATTCTTGCACCCTTTCTATTTAAGTGTATCCCATCCCTGTAGAAGCAATCTCTCCTGTTAACAAGTACAGTCCAGGCTGAAATAATTCTACCCCTTGAGCCTTGCACAATCCCTCCAGGGCCGAATTGATCGACAAGGCTCTCATCATATACTCCCTCCTATCGTGTCTGGGCAGAATTGCAGACACTTTCAAGTTCAACCCTAATTCACGGCTTTTTTTCAACAGTGACCTGTACTTGCTAAGTAATTCCGCCGGTCTCCTACTCTTAATATCATTAGTGCCAACGTGTACAACTATATCACCTTTTGTGCCCTTAAAAGATGATATCCGCTCTACAACGTCATCAACCTTTGCCCCTGGCAGACATACCCTGGTCCTATTCCACCTATCCTTTTTACAAAGTATGATTCCCGTTTCCCTGACAATAGAGTCACCTTAATATCCTTAATAACTACACTGCCTGGTCACTTTATTAGGATCGTGGAAGGCCATTTTCAATAATCTATGTGTAGAAATATGTAAATCGGAGAAGTCACGTGGTGTGTGACGAAGTATAGTTCTGAAAATTTTCCAAATAATTTTAATATTTACAATTTTGCAAAATTGTAAAAATTATATTTGAAAATTTAAAACCTTTAGTAAATTCTTTTAAAAGATTTATATTTGTGGATATCTTGCATTTTTTAATCTGTGATTCAACCTATAAACGTAAATCAACAAGAAAGTTCTATAACATTGTGTGACCCGATTATTGCCCGAATTATTTCATCCTCTTTTGGCAAATTGCAATTGGGCAGAATCTCACGGACTTGTAGAGAAGTGCGATTGATTGGTGCGCATTTAGCAGGTGCTGAAATAGACGGGACAACAGTGTAAAACGTGTGAATGAGTGGTTCGAAGAATACGAAGTATATTTCAAGCATCTGCCCTAACCATGAACTGGAAAGACGTGTTGGCCAGCGCAGTATTCTGCCCACGTCATTTTGGACATTCAGAACAGTTTATTTTTATTTATTTTTCTATTGAATCTCGGACGGGATTCTTCCCACAAATGATCCTAACATCTTGGAAACCAAGACTGGGATGCTGCCCTAGCCACAATTTTTCTACTGGCTCTCAACCGACAGCTATTGCCAATGTGCCAAATAGGCGATTTGAGCCGGCTCCCTTGCTAGCCACTATTCCTCCCCTTCCCTGGGCGGGGGGAAGTATACGGCCTCGGTGTCCCCTCCCCCGTTCCGCCGCCCCCACTTTCCCATCTGGTGGGGCATAGGCAGTTGCCTTCCCTATCGGCTCCATATTTCTGTCTATCTCACCGTTGTCTTCAGTTCCCCCAACTCTACCTGCACGCAAGGAAATGCTCCACAAAAACTAAATTCGACAATCTAAAATCAACTTCGTCCACAATTTTTGGCTTTCTTCTAGCGCTTCCCCGCTACGAGATCACTTTTTAATTTTTTTATTTTTTTTTATTTTCAAGTCCTAGCTACTGAAATCTCAGGAAATTAGGTGGCAGGACCTGCCAAAGTAAATTTTAAACTATGGGTACCTGGTCTGCCTCCACGGGGCGAAAGTGTGAAAAAATCGGGCCTTAGCAGAGGTCTGGCGACTAAATAGCCAGAAGAACAACGGTACATGACACCACACACTTCAAGATCCATACACTTTTAAATCTCTGGCTTTTACAGTGATCTGTATCACCACACAATGTAAACTACGCGGCGATGGGGGAAGCCCTGGTGCCGTTTGATCCTAAATACACTTTACCTAAACATTATTGCTGACGAGGTACACTCTTTCATGGTAATGCCCAGCGATCTCAACCATTCAGACGGCTCTTGAGACTCTCCCGGGTGGAAGACTACTAATAGCCATGGATGCAAACTGCAGATCTGTGCTCTGGCACAGTCGCACCCCTGACAGATCTGCACAAAGAAATGGTGCAAAACTAGAAGAATTCTTCCTAGCCACAGGCCTCCAAGTAATAAACCGACCAGGTCAACTTCCAACTTACAGTGGCCCCCTTTGGGAGAGCACCATAGATGTTACAGCAGCCACCCCAGACATTGCCAACAAACTAGCCAAATGGACTGTACAAGAAGCCTGGACCACGTCGGACCACAGAGCGATATCATTTTCTCTGGTTCGCTCTGTGGAACGGACCCCTCCGATCCCACGAGATGTGATACGGTAAAGTAAAGTGCAGCCATTATCAACCCACTGCAGGATGGAAGCCTCCTCAACAATTCATGCTGAGGGAAATGGACCATAATCTGCCACGCTGGTCCAATGCGGGTTGGCAGATCGACCGTATTCAGCAGTCGGGCTTGAACCCCGGTCTACTCAAAGAGCGTGTGCTACTGCACTCCCGCTCCTGCCCACTCGGCTACGGATGTGATACGGTACAATACAAAAAAGGCAGACTGGCCACGTTTTCGGACTGAGCTAACAAGAAGACTCCCTGAGGACACTCCACTCCCTGAAGCACTCCCTTCAGACGATTGCGTACAGATTATTACCACTGCCATAAGATCTGCATGTGATCTCTCCATCCCACGCAGAAGGCCCTACCGGTATGCAGTTCCCTGGTGGAATCCCCAACTACAGGATCTCAGAAGAAGAGTCCACCATGCAAGAAAAATGTTCCAGCAGGCTCGATCAAGGCTACCTCCCCATGAGGTAGATGTCGCCAGGGAGGCTTACCGCATTGTCAGAAATGAATACACAAAGCTAATTCGTAAAAGTAAACGTGGCAAACCCTGGTATCCACTTCTGGGAATAAGGACCCCTGGGGCATCGTTTTCAAGATCGTAACAAACAAGCTGCCGCGAGGAGAGGTACTTGATACGACACTAAAGATGGATGGCTCCTCTACTTACACCTGGAAGGATAGCATTAACAATATTCTAGACACCATTTATCCCATTGAAGCTGCAGCTATGACTCAACAACAACAAGAAATAGTAGATGAAAATCACAACTATCATCCTGCCTCTGTGGAATCCCCCTTCACTAAAATTGAGATGGACTTGGCAATAAACAAAATGAAAGTAGGAAAAACACCTGGTGCTGATCTGCTGGAAGTGGATGTGGTTAAAAAATTTGCAGAATGCTATACTGTTACTCTCCTAAGCCTTCTAAATAGGTGCCTGACAGAAGGCACCTTTCCAACAACCTGGAAAACTGCAACCCTGAAATTTATATTGAAAAATCCCGACAAGCCACCACAAATTCCAACCTCCTACCGCCCGATTGCCTTGCTCTTTGTAATGGCCAAGCTACAAGAACGCCTGCTCCTATTTCGCTTAACCGCCAGATATGAAGAACAAAAACTTCCAAGTGACAAGCAATTTGGATTCAAAGCAGGCAGCAGCACAGAAGATGCCATTAACAGATTAATCACCCCAGCAACTCACACAGCCTTCAAGTACTCCCTTGCAATCATGGTAGACTTCGCTGGGGCCTTTGATCGACTATGGTGGCCCAGTGTTCTTCGGAGGCTTCGGCAATCAAATGTTTCCAACAACCTATACAACAGTTTAAGGTCATATTTAACTGGTAGAAAAGTACAAGTTACCAACAGATTCCAGACAGTGACTAGGTACATCGATCGAGGCTGTCCGCAGGGCTCTGTGCTTGGCCCTTTCCTCTGGTCTATTGTCCTTGATGAGTTCCTCGGCATGGACCTGGGAGGTGTTGAGTCCTTGGCCTTCGCGGATGATCTTGTCCTTTTGGTATGTGCTAACACCAGGACGAACCTGGAGAAAATGGCAAATGGAGCACTGGTAAAACTTCAGAACTGGGCAGCCCTGCACAACCTTACCATTTCAGGAGAGAAAACAAAGTCCATACTCCTTAAAGGCAGGCTACAAATCACAAGACCACCTACAATAAAATTAAACTTTATGCCCATACGGCTGCACACTGAAGTCAAGCTCCTAGGTATCTTCTTAGACTCGGGGCTTACCTTCCACCACCACCTAAAGTATCTAGCCAACAAAATTCAAAGTTACAGTGCTATGATAAGGCGGGTCAGCAGGGCAGACTGGGGGCTGAAGCACAAAGCTCTTACTCTGATATACCAAGCGGCATACGTGCCAATTGTGTGTTATGGTGCCTCCATCTGGTACCGAAAAGCCATCCTAGCAAGAAATAAACGTAAGCTGGATTAAATCCAGAGATTCATGCTCCTTTCAATTTGCAGGGCCTGCCGCACCGTCAGCACCCCTGCTCTGCAAGTAATAACTGGATGTCAGCCACTATACTTAGAAGTGGTTAAAAGAGGGCTTTTTTATCACTTAAGGAAGGGAGTTCCAACCCAACTGCTAAATTTTCAACTTGACACCACAAACGGCACCAGGCAGGAAAGACAACGGATAACCTAACATCTACAAGAGATATGGCAACATGACTGGGACACCACAACAAAAGGGGCCATCACAAAACGATTCCTTCCATCATTAAGTTCAACTCACCCAGAACCTCCACCCTGGTTTTCGCCTGGCCTCCATGTGACCTTTATCATCACCGGCCATGGATCCTTCCAACAAAAACTGACCGCCATGGGAATTGAGAATGATCCACGTTGCCACTGCGGCGAAGAGGAGTCCTGGGGGCACCTCATGTATGAGTGCCCCAGCTACGACAAAATTAGGCTTAAATTCCTCACCACAATACAGAGAAACCCTCGCAATCAAGAATCCACTCTGCTACTCGAGGAAGATACCTATAAGGCATTAACCACCTACGCGCAAGAAACATTTGCTCTTAGGCGAGCTAAGATTGCAGAACTCAGAGCCCAAGAACTAAACCGGACCGGCGTGGGATAACTCTCCATTCCCCCGGAAAAAAGCAGACATAATCATGCAAACCCAAATAGGGTAGGATGTATTGCAGGCACCATCCAAGGTGCGGGATGCTGGCACTCCTCGGAGTGCGGGATTTAAGTCATCGCAAACCCGAAATGGGTAGGATATACTGCTGGCACCGATCTAGGTGCGGGATTGCTGGCACTGACCTCAGTGCGGGATTTGTTGGCACTATGCCATTGGCAATTACACAAGAGTGCCTGTCCCCTGTGACTTTTAAACCCACACTCTTTCCTATACTTCGCCTAAATTAGGGTGGATTTATTCTCCCCTGTCAACCCACCCAAATTCATTCTCCCTGTAATCCTCTCTTCTTCTATGCTCCTCTCTCTCTCTCTTTTTTTTTTTTTTTTTTACTTATTTTATTTTATTATTTTATTTATTTTTATTTATTTCATTTTATTATTATTTTTTATTATTTTTTTTAATCTATTACTTGATTTTTATTTTTTATTTTTTATTTTATTTTATTTTATTTTTTTTAATTATTTTATTTTATTTTTTTTTTTGGTCTCCGTCAGGAAGCTTAGGCAACCCTGGCGGAGGCCAGCCAGAGTATAATGGGCAGCCTGGATCACCTCCCAGTGGTGGTGGCGGGCAACGTGGGTTTCCCTTAGGGGCCTTGCGGCTAAGCAGCCAGAGACAGAACAACATACCACAGCACAACTCTGTCACAAACCAGACACTACACTTTTTCTGGCGTTTACAGAGATTCTGTAAATTCTTCACAAAGTACCATGGTGTAGATGTGGGAAACCACCGGTGGCGCCTTCCACAAAACACTATGCCACTATGGTCTTCCCCTCTGGCGGTGCCGTCTTTCAACAGGATAATGAGCCATGCCACACCGCCCAGATTGTTCAAGACCGGATCACGGAACATGAGGAAGACTTCCCGGTATTGCCCTGACCTCAAAATTCCGCAGATATCAATCCCATTGAGCATCTGTGGTTTGTGTTGGAACAGCAACTCCGATCTGCGGCGTCTCAAAAACGGACATTACAGGAGTTAAAGGATCTGCTGTATGATTAAACAACAGCTTATGCACGTCCGTGACCAGGCTTTTGGGTGCAGATATATTAAAACATGTGTTTATCCGGTCATACTCTATGGCGCCAAAGTCTGGACTTCAACTGCTACGTCCCATCTTAGACGGATTTTCGCGGGGGAATTCTGGCTATTGAAGTGGGCCATATGGAAATTTCGGCTTCCCCCCCGCACCAAGGACCACTTAGATGGCGGCAGCTCTCAACATGAGACTTCTTCCTGCTATCATTCACGAGAGAAGACTCGTCTTTGCCGTCAAAATGATGGTCGGCATTATTTCAGTACCAAGCCTAAGGGCCAATCCAATCCTTCAGGCAATTCCAAACCGGTTAAAATTATCTGATCGGTTCTTACCAGTGCAAATTCTGCAGGACATACACTCCTTGGACGGCGACCTCTACAAGTTCGCAGTAGTTAAGAAATATAGGCAGAACGTACTCGGTCAACTTTCTTCCCAGGACCAAGTCACAGGACATTAGAACCTGCTGCCGAGGACCTGTCCATCACTCCAGTGTTCAAGCCTTTCTGGAGTCGTAATGCTGTTTGTTTGATTTTTTTATCTTTGTTTATTATGTTGTGTAGTTTCTTTTATGTAAACCCCTGGCGTGTAGCCGTGAAGGGAATTATATACAGCAAAGTGCCTTCTGTATATAATAAAGAGTTCTTCTTCTGGTTACGTGTTGGTACCAGATATCACAAGACACATTTAGAAATCTTGTGGCGTCCATGCCTCGCCGGGTACGAGCTGTTTTGGCTGCACGTGGAAGACCAACATCATATTAGGTAGGTGGTCATAATGTTTTGGCTCATCGATGTATGTAAAATGTCTACCACTTGTTGGATGCTAGCAATTTAAATGGTCAGCAAAGGCGTTGCCCTCATGCGGATTTCGTTATGATTACTTTAGTTTTGTATCTGACATTGTTCAGGAGTTCCCTCTAGCACTGCATTAAATCATTTTTAATTTTTTTCATTATTCCTTTCATTTATTAAACTACGAGTTACATTCAAAAAGTCCCCGGAATTTTACTAGAAAAGTTTATTGAGTGAACAGTTGGGCTTACTAACCTAATCATCCTCAAATTCCTTCTACACGTGCACACACACACTTGCTCACCGGTGTTCCCAAGCTTTGAGATATCTCAAAAATCGTGTTTTTTTTTAGCACGCGTAGGACCGCTTCAACGTTTTCTTTGATGTCATCCACTGTAGCTTAATGGCGATCCCGAAGCTCCATTTTTTCGTAACCAAGAACTACTGAACTGCCATCGCCGTATGATTGAGCGCATTCTCATGGCCAATGCACAAATTTTGCAGACACGCGACGCATCCTTAAATCGTCATCCTTAATTGCGTCAGGATTAAGTGTACTGAGCCTAACAGACAGTCCAACTTCATGAGTAATCTCACGAACTTGGTTTTGTTATTTGGTATTTTTTTAGGAGCATTGGCAACTAAGGCCATATTGCTCCGGGAATATGCGGTGGTCATTCCCTGACCTTTCCGCATCCTCCGTATTTGGTGGTGACGGGAATCTCAACAACAGTCAATCGCCTATCAATTCGAACAAGTTCCTTCACTTTCGTGACATTTTCATCGTTTCCCAAGTTTAAAGAACTTGATGTTAGCACGCTGTTCAACCAATCAGCTGTAGCACACGAGTGAAGTGATCGAACGTGCGTTCCCACTTGGCACGCTCGCACACCCAGGTCAACGCCCCACGAAATCTTAAGGAAATAGCACAAACTGTTTAAATACAAGCGTGCGATACCGGGAACTTTTTGAATGTACTACGTATTATCCATATTTATTAAGATTATACAAGACTACTCATAGTGAAGGTTTATCTTCTTTTTATAGGACAGTAAAATTTGAAACAACTATTCAGACATCCCCTTCGTTATCTCCTCCGGTAAGTGTCGAGCCTTTTTAATTAAATCATATTATGTAGCAATGTATTGCGATTGGTTTTCTCTTATGTGATCTATAAAAAAAAAAGAAATACAAAAGAAACAGTTATTGGATGCATGAATAAAAGAAACTGGTTAAACAAACTTTTAGCCAAACATGATTTCACAACAGCAACAAATATAGTCAAGTTCGATCTTAAGTGCACAAAACCACGCAAAAAACGCTAAAACAGAGGAGGTAAAATCATTTACCAAAAAAATGCTTTGTGGTTCGCGAATACGAATGTGAACATGTGTTGTGTCTTATGTAAGGCGGCCCCTAAACATTAGTTCAACTCCGCCATGATTCTCTGTAATGATAAACAAAACTCTGCGCAATGGCCAGAAATGAGTGTAGTGCTATGTTTGCGTAGTGTGTATGTTGTGTGCATAGTGTTGGGGGAAAGGCGCCTCCGGTGGTTTCCCACATCTGCGCCATATATACTCTGTGGAGACAAACAGTATCACTGTGAAAGCCAGAAATTTTTTTTTTGTGTATGTTGTTGTGAAATAAATTTAGTAACTGCAGACGAAATGTAAGAAACAGCCCCGGCGCTAAGAATGCGCACATGAGACACTGCCACAGGCGCCGCCTAAAATGGGCGCTGCTGGGTGCGTTACTGTGTGTGTGTGTGTGTGTGTGTGTTTATATATATATCTAATTGTCTGACAAATATAATTTCATGCACGTATAATGCCTAATTGCCCTATGTGCAATAGCATTAACGTTGCACAACTGACAGGTACCTAATACGGTAAACTTTACCAAATGCCATTTTTATAGTCTTCAGTAAGAACACAATATATATATATATATACACACACACATATATATATATACACAGGGTGATTCACTACCAGTGCGACAAACTTGCAGGAGGTGTAGGGGGCACAAAGACGAACCGGAATCACAGCATTGCAGGGTCCGAAATGCCTTCGTCATGTGGTAGAGGACGTTGAACGGGAGGTCGCGTGAACAGCGATCCCGCTGGAAGTCAGCATTTGCGAACCGTTTCTGTTGAAGAAACCCAGTAGCAAAATTCCTCCGGAGTAGATAATCCTCAGGCTCCAATGATTGGACGTGTTGCAGATGGTATGAACTCATTTGGTTTGTTGACAGTATCCTCCATACAGTGGATTGGGAAATACCCAATCGTTGCCCTATCGCTCGAGTACTCGTACTCGGATTGCCTTCTGCAAGACGTAGGACATTCTCCTCATTGTCTGGCGTCCTCGTCGTTCGCTCTCGATTCATGGTACCTCTCGTGAAACAACCAGTCTCACGTAACCTTCTGTGCACACGTGCGAAAATCGTATGATGAGGAGCACGCCTGTGCGGGAAACGTTCCTGGTACAAGCGCAGAGCGGTGCACCCGTTACAGTCCGCAGCTCCATACGCGAGGTGCATGTCGGCCAGTTCAACGTTTGAATACTCGTCCATCCTACTGCCTCGGGAACCGGTTCGCAAATGCTGACCTCCAGCGGAATCGCTGTTCACGCGACCTCCCGTTCAACGTCCTCTACCGCATGACGAAGGCATTTCGGACCCTGCAATGCTATGTGATTCCGATTCGTCTTTGTGCCTCCTACACCTCCTGCAAGTTTGTCGCACTGGTAGTGAATCACCCTGTATATGCGTGTTAAGATATGATATGAGAGTATCACTTACACCTTTGCCTGCAGCTATTCTTAATCGATTAGTCTGTGTAAACCCCCCCCCACCCAAAGCTAACAGTTTTCCTACCTACCATCATTATACAGAAAACACGGTAAGTGCGTAAAATAAAGTACGCACACTTGCGTACATAAGTAGATTCGTGTTTTTAATTTGATTTTCTGCACGTACTGTTTCTATGTTATATTGAGTCTTAATTTTAATTATATATAGTATTTATAATTTTATTCATTTTAAATGAATCTTTGATAAACCTTGTACAATAGTTGTGGAAGAAATATAGTGTACCTCAAAAAGGACACACTATACGAAAGACGCAAGTTGATAAGAGTCTCTGCATAACTATATTCCTTGCCACGTAGATGGATTTTCATCCCAGATGTAGAGCAATTAATGCATAACATACCAAACATTGATATAAAAATGTCATTCTTACTATTCTTGATTGATATTAATATGTTAAGCAAACAAAATGAATGAAAGAATTTTAAAGATTATAATGGGCTGTGATATCGTTTGTCTCTTTAAAAAAAAAAAAAAACCTCTAACTAGAGAGTTTTTTTTTTCTTTTTGGTTTTTTTAAGAAATAAACTACAAACTCTAACTTTTTTTTTTAATAGGAATTCTTTTGTGACCAGCTTCCAGTCAAAGTAGGCAGGTAAGCTATAGTCTACTTGATTGTGGTATTGAAGTACAATCACGAAACGTTAATTAAACAGATTAGATTATTTACAGAAACATTTTCTCGGATACTTCTGATCTGAGAAAATAAATGAATTTCTTGCAGTCTCATATTTCGGACCTCTGGCCAAATATATGTAATTTCCGAGTTCCTTAAATTGTCTGACCAAATTAATTAAAATGGAACTTGTTTGCTGACATTCGCAAATTTCAGTAAATAAGTTTTATTTGAACAAAAACCAAGAATTATATCGCAGTTGGACAAGTATATTTATGTTATGTTGTATGTAGATTTATTTAAAGGGCTTTCCACCCAAAAAATATTAATAAATAAATAAAATAATTTTAGTGTTATTATTTAGTTAGTTTTAATCATTTTCATTTATTTAATATGATATACTAGTTTTAATGTTTCAGATGTGCCGAAATAGAATTTGAGATTACGTTCAATCGAATGGACGTTTCTGTTATCAGTTTTCGTCCCAAGTATGAGGTAATATTCATTTCTTGCTTCTCAATAAACAGACTTTTTTTGTCTTTAGTAATAATGCATTAATAATGAATTTTTAATAAATTTTTATAGATATACAGCTCATTAAACTTAGAAGCTCAAAACGTGAATACTTCTTTAGATGGGTTCCCAACTGATACCTCTCATCCAATTTCCTCTCAGTTATTACAAATTCATTTAGCACACAGTTAGAATTTGATAGACTTCTAGCATCCCCTTCCGTAAAGAATTCCTCATGTGCAAATGCAGATACAAAATGCTCATTCAGTTTGCCAGCAACCTGAGCAGGATCATCAACAGTCGAACCATCAATATCAAGTGGACCTATTTAATTCATCCTCTTCCTTCTAGTATGGCCATAAGTAAAGAAGTCTTTGCTGTTGTTCTTTGCATCCTTGCTGAAGATTTCTCGTAATCTGCCTTCGCCTGCTGACCTCTTGACTTAATTAAAGACTAGCTTACACTGAGTGATCAGTGAATTATGACCCACCTACCGTTTGCCCTCAGTACAGCAGTTATACGATGTGGCATTGATTCAACAAGATGTTGGAAGCGTTCGGGAGGTATGGCCAACCAAACTGTGTGTAATGCGGCGAGTAATGCAGGTATGGAAGTGATTGGTGTATCCACAAACCTGATATGCCTTTCCATAGTGTCCCACAAGTGATCTATGGGATTGATATCGAGGGAGTTCGGAGGCCAATCGATATTCATTTCATTTCATTTATTTACACACAGTTTATGTACAATTCCAAGATAAATATACAATTAATTTATATACATGATTTATACAAGATTTATATACATTCTCAATATATCCATCCTAAGGGTGTACATGTGTGTGTGTGTGTGTATATTCCGGTATCGGGATGGCTCCTAGGCAGATGCCCATCTCCACCTTGTCCTCTGTGATCGTACAGAAACTCTGTATAGTGAGCCTGAAAAAGTGTTGGTATTCGGTGTTAGGAGTAGTGAGTTCTGTTGTTATCATCTGTATGTGCTTTTTTTTTTGCACTGATCCAGCACCCACCGGAGGTAGTGCAATACCGATGGGTGCCAGCAATCCCGCTCCCAGGTTGCCCATACCTGGTAGCCAGCAAAAAAAAAAAATAAATAAATAAATAAATAAATAAAAATGAATCAATAAGGGATCGTTTTTTCTTTTCCTTTCCCCCCTTTTTTTCAAGTTCCCTGAGCAGCTGAGGCCCTCAGTTGAAGCCGCTTTTAAAGATATTAGAAGCGAAGTCTTGCAAGGCTCTAAAATTTGTCTTGCAAGGCCAATCGATATGAGTGGGTAAAGTGTCTGCCTGGCAACCCAAAGTGTAAAGGTCGCGGGTTCGAATCCCGTCTCGGGTTTGGATCAAAGTACTGCAAAAACCTTGGGAGGTGCATTATGGCCACAGAAGCCGATGTGGCCACAGAAGCCGCCAACAACTACCAAAAAAAAAAATATATATATATATATATATATATATATATCGATATGAGGTATTAGGTATATTGAGGGTCTAGCGGCTCCTGGGATTTCTCCCATCTCCGCGAATGTTCTATGTATCGGTGACAATACCTGTCAAAGCCAGAGAGTTTGAAGTGTGTGGGTCATGAGTAGTGTTATATGTTGTGCCCATTATTTATCCGGCTTATTGGCCGCCAGGCCCCTAATGGGATCGACGTTGCCCATACCTCGCCACGTGGAGGCTAACTGGGTGTTACCAGTGAGTCAATTGTACTCTGGCAGGTCCTGCCACTTACTTCCCTGGGATTTAGTGGCTGGGACCTAAAATAAAATTGGAACGAGTGCGGTTGATTTTAGTTCAGTTACATTAAAGCGCTAATATGGGGTTTGACGCTGAAGGCCTGTTTCTGAAGTGCCTAAAAGGTCAGGCGAGAATTTTTTGGTGTATTTTAAATTTGGACGTGTAGGGCTATACACTGTGCAAGAGAAAGTGCTGGGAGGGGAGAGTGAAGGCGGGAAATAGGAAGAGGGTCGATAGGGTAGGTGACCCACAGTTATTCAATGAGGCATGCCCATGCCCCATTGGTGTAGCAAGGGAGAGAGGAGACAGCGAGCCATCACCTACCCCCTCCCCCTTGCTGGGTATAGAAGAAAAAAGGGTTGCACTGCACAAGAGAGCGCAGAGCCTTGAGCCAAAATGGCTCCGTCAAAGCGGCAACTTGGAGTTTCTATATCTTCTATGTCATCGGTTTTAGTATCCAGGTTTGTCCTCCTCAGCTAAAAAAACTGGGCAGTTCCGTTATTAGTGGCTGCGGCCAATTGATATGCTGGAAGTCAGAACTGTGTTCCTCAAACTATTCCTGCACAAGTACCCGATGGCTCGGCGCATTGTCACCTTGGAAGACACCATCACCATTCGGGAAAAAGTAAAAATAGCGGGGTGTACACAGTCAGAAAGCAGTTGACGAGAGCGGAGACCAGTGATACGTTGTTCCACATATAAAAATGTACCAGGGGTACATTTTTACGATAAAAGCATCGCTAATACCGGATATTGCACTGGGCCTTTTATAAACATGCAACGTAATAAGGCGAAAATTGCAAAAAAGTAGAATCAGAATATAATGAAACATTTTAATAAACACGAAAATTGCAAAAAAGTAGAATCAGAATATAATGAAACATTTTAATAAACACGAAAATTGCAAATATATTCAGATTACGCTGCGGACCACCAAAATTCTCTCACGGACCACTGGTTGCCGACCACTGCTCTAGACAATCATACGACTTCCAGCAGTCCGAAACTATAGTCGTTCCGGGCAAAATGGAAGTCTTAATGATGTCCAGGAGGACTTCTTTACTCCGATTTTCAACGACCCTTAAAAAAACAGCTTGATGTACCTCGTTCAATCCCACCAAACATTCACTCTTTATCCTCTATTATACTTCCTCTTTCCAAACTTACTTTCATCAATTTCAACAATCACACCCTCGCCGCCACGAGGGTGTGATTGTTGAAATTGATGAAAACATTGCAACATTTTCCAAATCCAAACCGTGCAACATTTTCGCACTCACTTGCTCCATTGGGATTGAATAAAGGTCAAAAAATTACAAAAAAGAGACACAAAAAGAAATAAGAAAATGTGACGGCAACACACAGCAGTAAAACACAACGAAACAGTTTACCTGCAGGATGAAACAGGGTACACAAACTCAGGACGACACGAGGAAACACTTGGCAAGCAAACACCAGAAACCAAGCGAACAAAGCAAGCAAATGTGACTACGAAACGATACTAATCTCGCATTTACCGTTGAGTGACATCGTGTCAGGTGACATTCGCCTGAAACGAAGAGGGGGAATGCAGTGAGTGGGCGGAGCCACAACTTGTCAATCGCTGCTTTCCCCAGCTTTTCGTCGTCATTTTGAAGAGTGTACCTAATTGGTGTTTAGCCCCCAATGCTTATGTCACACCAAAGCGACTCGATATTGCACTGGTGACCCATGTCAACTGGATGCAGTGCCTTAGATTTTATGTGCTTCTTAACTAAAAGCATAACCCCCCTCCTATCCTGTCTTTTCTTTTTGTACGCATTGTACTCCCTATATTAAAATTCACTATTGCACGTTTAAGTGACAACACGTGTCTGATATCCCCAAATGTTTGCATTTGCTGTCTTGACCAACGTTTCAAATTCACCAAATTTATTTACTATACTCCTAGCATTGGTGTACATGCATGTACACATGTACCTGCTGTTACTCTTAGTTACCCTAACACAGCCGATGTATTTACTTGTTAAACGATGACTCCCAGCAGTCCTTGAAATCCCCAACAGCTTCTTTTCCAGGCTGCTGCTCATTCCAATGGTAACAGGAAATAATCACTTTCGCCTCTGCGTTATGGCTATTGTTAACCTATTAATCTGTGTATCCCTCGAAGCAAGCAGTTTTCCGAACAATCCAACACTGCCTCGACAGCATCAGGAAATATCCTTGCGCCCTTTCTATTTAAGTGTATCTCGTCCCTGTAGAAACTGTCTTTCTTATTAACAAGCACAGATAAGCTGAAAAAAATTTTACCCCTTGAGCCTTGCACAATCTCTCCAGGGGCGAACTGACTGTCAAGGCTCTCATCATATAATCACTTTTGTCGTGTCTGGGCAGAATTTCAGACGCTTTCAACTTTAATCGTAACTAACGGCTTTTTTTCCACATTGCCCTGTACTTGTTAAATAAATCTGCAGATCTCCTACTCTTAATGTCATTAATACCAACATGTACAACAATATCACTTTTTGTGCGCTTAAAAGATGATATCCGCTCTACAACGTCATCAACTTTTGTCCCTGGCAGCCATATCCTAGTCCTATTCCACCTATCCTTTTTGAGCAATATATTTCCCGAGAAGCATTTACCGACAACAACTAATTCCTGTGGGACCAGCACATTCTGCTTTAGGTGTAGTCTGATGATCAAGTGTAAACTCTGGCATCTTTGTGGGCAGCTGAGAGCTCGATGAGTCCCAATTGTCAGATCGAAACTAAAATTTGTGTGGTTGCTATAGAGATTTCAAAGTATCAATAAAAAAATATAAAAAATTCATCTTTTTGCCACAACTACTTCTGGTGGATACAAATTTTTTCTGAACATCCCCCCTTCCCCTCGTACTAAACTGAATGAACTCTTGTATGGGTTGCGTAGTCGGGCTTTGTAAGCTAGGAAGGTGTACTCGATAGGTTTAAAACTGAATCATGAAATTTTAATTCATTCAATACAAATGATATATGAAAGAGAAACAAAACTGACTACATTTTCTACATAGTCCCACACATCTGTTGCATAATTTTTCCCAATTGTGGTGTTAGCGAAACGTTAATAGAGCTATGTTAGCACACCTTTAATAGTACTAGGTGTTATGACCTGCTTGGAAATGAAAGGAAACTCTCGCGCACTTCTGGTTTTTTCGGGAAAAAACGAGAAGTGCGAGTTCTGATGGATATGGAACAAGCTCAAATGTTTTTATCTCTAAAAAATTCTTGCACCTGGGAAGCACGATGGGGAAGAGCTCTATTCTTTTCGAAGTGAAGACGAATTGTGAGAGGTGGGCGTTTTTGTTGAAAGTGGAAGGAATTTCTCCTTTAAGAACTGCTAGCGTTGTAGTGCCCTTGGGAATGCAGTGCGCGAGAATGATACCAAGAAATGTCAGTCTTCTGTCCTCCTTCCCTGAACAAGGATAGTGTTGTCCTCTGAACGACTTCTTTCGGTCTGCGACTGATGTTTCATTTTCTGATATACACTGGCGTGCAAAATTTAAGGAGTCAGTGAAACCAGTCAGGGTTTCACCCATAGCTTCTCATAGAAGCTTCTGTACTCACGAGGTTCATTTCTGAACTTCGTGAGGTACAGAAATGATAATCACACCGACACAACAACGGAAACAAAGCGGTACAGAGGGACTTTATTCAAAAATGGCAACATAGCACTGGCTGCCATGATACAGATGCATCACTGCCAAAGATGGAACAAAGGGGTGAGGTGGTCCTCAGTAGGAGATATGGCCACCCCTAATGTCGATGCAAGATTTTAATTGCCTGTCCATACTTAGAACAATGTTGTCGTTGATACGTTCTTGCGGTAATATCGTCCATTCCTCTGTCAGCGCCATCTTCAGCTGGTGAACATTTTCCGTTGGGTGTGGACATGCCGCTAGGCGTCTCCCCAGAGCGTCCCATATGTATTCGATGGGATTTAGATTTCGTATGAGGGCATTGTTCGTATGGATTAGTCTGCCCGTTCGGGCAGACTAATCCATACGAACAATGCCCTCACTTTCCAAAAGCATATCAACGGCTGCAGTACGATGGGGTGTGGAGTAAACACGAACTCGGGGCCAATGGCACCTCGGAACAGACGCACATGGGGAAGGATTACCTCAGTACAGTAGCGCGCACCGGTTACAGCACCGCCTTCCAGCATCTGGAGTAGTGTACGTCCATCCAACATAACGCCTCCCCAGACGAGAACACCTCGACCGCCTTATCGATCCCTTTCAGTGATGTTTGTGAAGTGATACCGTGTGCCAATTTCTCGCCAGATTAGCTGACATCGAGAATCGCTGCTGAGACTGAATCTGCTCTCATCAGTAAAGAGTACCTTAAGTAAAGATTTAAGTAAAGATTAAAAACTTAAGGACCAACACTTCAGAAATAGTGTTGGTCCTTAAGTTTTGCACACCAGTGTATATATTTTTTATATATTAGATATCCACCATAGTTCCAAGATACTCTTCCGGCATTTTTCGGTGAATATTTGTAAGAAAATCTGATGATAACAAGCTGCTCTTGCAAGGAATATGATTCCATTTTCCCTTTGTAAAACAAATTTGTGTGGTGGGCTTAGTGCTGCCATCCAATGGTAAGTGCGCGAAACAACCAATACACGTTATGTGAGCAATCTATTTATAACACTACGTAACAAAATTAAGTTTATATTTAACTGTTCCTTGTATGTATTTTGTGTGCTGAATCCAACGGTGTCACTGGGTTTTCTCTAGTATCAATATTTTGCGAAAATTAAAGGTTTTATGTTTTCGCGACATTTATATGTATTGCTTACATCGAGTGGCCACTTTATTAGGCACACCTAACTAATAGTGTGTAGCTCACTCGCGTTAGCTCGCAGAACAGCTTGGATTCCTCATAGCATAGACTCACTCAACGAGATATCAAAATCGTGCTGCAGGATGCTGATACACGTTGATTCATACGCTTCGAGCAGTTGGTGCACATTGGATGGTTGCAGATCTCTACTATAAGCTCATTCTACCTTATCCCACAGGTGCTCAAGTGGGTTAAGATCTATGGACCGGGAAGACTACCACAGTAGGCTGAATTCATTCTCATGTGCCCGAAACTGTTCTGTACAATTCTGGTCTCTTGACATGGAACATTACCCTGCTGGAAGAACCTATTCGCAATACATACACTGTGGCCACGAAAGGATGCGCCTGGTTGGAAACAATTTCCAGATAACCCAGCCTACAGATAATGCTTCAGTGATATCAGGAGAAACAAGATGACCAAGAAAACACTCTCACCACATTACACCGCCACCACCATCCTGCATTGTTGACAACTGGCAGCATGGGTCCATTGATTCATGCTATATTTTCATCATATTCTGGTCCTACCCTCAGGGTGAAATAGCAAGAAATAACGGTTTTTTCTTTTTAAATCCTTCACTGTCCAGTATCCTGACCCTATGTAACCATACTTCTTGTTTTTTTTTTGTTTTTTTCTGATAGGAGTGGAATCCAGTTTGGTCATTGGCTACGATACCCTATCCATGACAAGATGCGAGTTGTGCTTTCTGAAATACCTCTTCAATTATCACTGGGTTGTTCTTTGATTGGCTGTAGCCTTTCTGTCACCCCGCACAAGTCTTGTTAGCCTCTCGCATGAACGAGCTGTTTCCAACTACTCATTTATTTGGCTGGATGTTATTTAATTATTGGAGTAATCTCGATACATTCGAGACACGGTTGCAACTTCCTTGGTACTCATACGCCTCTAGCACGTTCAAAGTGACCATGGAACGTTCAAAGTCACTTAAATATTTCGTCTTGCCCATTCTTGCGCTGAATTGGACACACACACACACACACACACACACACACACACACACACACACACACACACACACACACACACACACACACACACACACACACACACACACACACACACACACACACACACACACCTAATAAAAAAGGGTGTGTATGCCAATACTGTGATATACAAGAGCCTGTAGTATTCGAATAACTTTTTGAGAGTTTGCTACGGATATGCCAAACGAAGGTATACGTTATCTCGACTCGTTCTGTTCTGTATGTTTGTGGATATCACATAGGACTGAAGAAAATAAAGCAAAACATCATTGGTGACACCAAGTGTTGCCGCGAATATGGAGCATATTTTGGAACAGCTATGGGTGATAAAAAAAAGTTGTGGGCTCCTCATTATTTCTGCTATGAGAGTTGCAAGTCAACGTTAGAAGGATGACTGCGTGGCAGTCGTAAATATATGCCTTTTGTTATACTTCGAATATGGAGAAAGGCCATAAACTATCAAGATGACTGCTACTTTCATTTCTGGGCAAGACCATTGATGCCATGCAAGAATTTGGTTTCCGAAAGAAATGCAGAACCTTCTGTTTTTTTTTTAATTCGTTGCATAGTGTAATCAAGATCTTATAAACTGAATGAACTCGTGCTAACTAAGCCTAATCAGTCAAGAAGGAACAAAAGTGGAGATTCATCTGATACTTGCTTTCCCCCACTTCTTTACTTAAATAGTTTTACTATATTTATTATACTGTTATCTCTGTTATCTAGTATTCCTTGTACACATACAGACTCCTTATCCAATGACTCAGTATTTACTATAGAATTTCGACAATGGTGTAATCGCACAGCTCTCGTAGGTTGATATAATGCTATTAAGTACTTGTAGGATTACGAGACAGTGTACAATATATCCCAGCAGTAGTCTACAATGTACAACCTGTACAATTTATCCTTACCTAACCTATAAAAGGCACAGACGACCAGAAGCGTAACTACAAATTCTTCGCCTCTTCCACAAGATTTTTGAAGTAGCCCTTTTGCTATTTAACATACAAAAGTAATAAACATTTATATAGACATTATAGCTTGCAGCTGAGCTGTAAATGATATGGTGCGTTTTTTTTTTCTCTCAAATATTTGAGAGAATTTATTGTTGAGTTAACTTACTTGTATTTGTTTCTTTTGTGACTGTTTGTGGATCATTTTCTGTATCTTATTTCCGTGCACCATATAGACTCTCCATATTTGATAATTTGAATATCAAATTATCAGAATTATTTGATTATGAAATAATCACGCTTTATTTGCACCCTGGGCGAGACCCCAGTAAATACGACCCTTGTCCCAATTCACATTTTGCTCTATGCATACGCCCCACTCAGAGAGCGTCGGTGATGACTGCTGCTCTGTCTGCCCACTCCTAGTTCCGCCTCTGTACTCAATTTATAAATAACTTTATACATTTATTTTTATTTTTTGAAAAAGTAAGTTATAAATAGCTAACACCAGGATCGCAAGCAAATAAACGTTTCAGCCAACCGAACGTTCATTAGTACAGGTTTGTAATACAATATTTATTATTTTGATTTCGCTGAAAAGGATTTTAATTGGCATGCTATTAATAAAGTTTATGTTACTCCTTTACTGTGTAAAGGAGTAACATGAAAATATCTATTTAAATTCATTTTAACCTTCATTCAACTGTTGAATAATAATGTATGTTAACATTGATCATTATTTCAATAATTTATTTATAACATACCCACGGTACAGTTCTGTTTTTTTTTTTTCTTTCTGCAGGCTGTTGAACTCTTTAGTTACATAGGCGGATTTATGGGTATCTGGCTTGGAATCTCCCTGGTGGCTGTCTTTGACTTTCTTGAGATGATTTCCTTACTGGTTATTTTCAGCTGTAACGCACTTTTTAGCCCTCAAAAAGTCGCCAGAAAAAAACGAAATAAGGACAGACTAAAGAACAAAGTTTCAATTTATCCTCATCGCCCTGTTTTTGCATTTCAGTAGAAACTATAATTAACCATCCAATAATCAATCATGAACCCATTCAGTGTGAAATGAGCGGTTCATTCATTTACCAACTGAAGAGGAACGGACACTAATTAATTGGTAATCTTGATATTTAATCTAATACAGTATGCGATACACTTATTATTTATTTATTAATAAAAAACAGAGATGGTCACGCAGGTATAAAAATTTTTCACTTGCGTTTTTGGCAATAATCTGTCGGAATGATGGAAATTTTGGAATAATTTTTATAATGATAAGGAAGTGATTCTTTTTATTTCAGCGCTCCATTTATTATTTATAATTTCAGCAGAATGGCAATTTTGATAAAATACCGGATCTTGAAATCATTGAAGAAATTTATGGATATTGAGGTGGTCATTTGACAGTTTATATTTTAAAGAAATAATAACCTGAAATCTTCGAGAATTTTACATTAAGTGTAAAATGTAGGTTAAGCTGAAGTCCAGAAGGTGCAATTTTCTCCCTTATAAACTGGCATTAATGTGCTACATTTTGTGCTTTCTTCAAGTAAGTTATTCGATGATTACGGATTAATGTGCTTTGGTATTCTGTGATCCAAATAAATTATGCATGTACTACGTTACCAGAAGTATTGAGACACTAACTGACAGATATATTTTATTGAAACTGTTGGTTTTGCAAATAATGTTGAGGTGGTGCAGAAAGCACAGAGCTAGGCTATAAAAGTAGACGCAGAAGGTAAAGTTAATTTACAATCAACATGACGCCAGAATGAGTTCCCGCATTGCATGTTGATTGAGCGAGAGGAACACTGGAGATTTGTGAAGACATGTCCATGGAGGCTTAAATCATTTACATAAGTAAACACTTCTGCTGGAATAAATAAAAAACATTTTCGTCGACGTCTGTCACAAACTATCAGGAAATGTTCTATGAATCCCATGTGTTATATTACAGGAAGGAGGAGGCCTACACTGATTAACCTCTGATCTGTAAATCCACTGTTGTCATTTCTCTTCGTATATCAGTACATTTTGGCAATGCAGTCTAGTTTGTATGTGTACAATTAAGTTATAGATATCTCAATTTTAACATTAAACTACTAAAAATATATATGTATTGTTTCCAGCCTTCCAGTTATGTTACAGAATTCACCGATATGCATCTCTTTTATTTTTATATTATTGAATTTTTATTGTACATATATTACTATACAATGTCCCATCACAGATATACAGCTAGGGGTTATACAAATTACAAATATGATCTTAAACATTCTTTTAGCGGCATGGTGTGCAGCTATATCAAGAACTCGAAATTAGTGAAATAATGAACCTGCGTAGGGTGCAATCTGCCTTTAATTTCTTAAAGAATTATAAATTATTCTCAGACGTTTCGTGGTGCCTGTGCTACTTCTTCATCGACTATAAAGGCAACAGAACCAGTAAATTGTGATAACTTGATTTTCATAAAACTGTTAACTTGATTTTCATAAAACTGTTAATTTGATTACACATTTCTTATTTGCTTTCTTATTTTCTTATTTACACATTTCTTATTTTCTTATTTGCTAATTGTCTTGAATTAGTTAACAAATAGCTATTAGCAAACATCAAGTAAAGATTAAATTTTAACAGTTTTAAATAATTTTTCTTTAGTTATTAACTAAATGAACCTTATCTTAATAAGTTTATTAATTACAATTAAAATTTAATTTTAATTGTTAATCTTATTAACTAAATTAATAACTAATGTAAAATTATTGGAAACTATCAGAAACTATATACAATTACAGTGAAAAGGAGAGAGAGAGAGAGAGAGAGAGAGAGAGAGAGAGAGAGAGAGAGAGAGAGAGAGAGAGAGAGACTCTTACATGCCCGCAGGTTCAAATTAATTTATTGCTTGCAGAGTCACTTCCGAGAAGAGACTCCTGGTTTATGGCACACAATTATGGAAAAGTCATATAATTTCTGCAAGGATAGTCTCCCTATATTTGCTCTCCTCCACAAAGCGTTTCAGATCCGCATCCTTTGTTCTGCTTGAAGCATTTGGGGAGGAAAGAATCTGTTTACAATATGGAGGTGACCCATGTTTGACCCAAGGGATGGCAAGGTCCTTAGGGTGTTAAGAGGAATCCTCCAGTGGCATAACTCCCAGATATTTGAGGAGCTAATTATGGCCTGTCGTCATCTTTACTGTGGTGCACAGTGTTTTCGCGTAGATGTTATGGTATAGCCTGGTATATTGCAGGTTCTGTGCCAACTTTTGGTTCGGATTTGAGGTGGCAGCTGGTGCTAGAAGTTCAGCCATTTCAGAAGCCAATGCTCATCTGCAAAAAGAGGTAGTAGGATAGCAGGGATAGCAAAAGACCAAATTTCTAAGGCATACAAGAGTACTGGGTGAATTTACCCCCCTATTTAATGTAATCATTTTTATAATGCATTAATAATACTTTAGCATTTTATAATGCTTTAATCATTTATTATAATATACTTATGTTCCCTCTCATTTTCTCTGTTAACCTTTGCCCTTGACACTATGAGGGCAATCTTGCAAAGTTTTGTACACTGAAAGGACAGAATTCATGGGATACATGGTTCCTGGGCAATGCAAGTATATAGGTACACTGCATTACTTCATTCAAGTAGATGATAATTCGATGTCAGTATGGATAAATGTTGTCAGTTAACCGACTTTGAAAGAGGGATGATAGTGGGTGTCCGACGCATGGGTACTTTATACTTTGGTATTATCTCTATCGCGGAAGTGGTTCAGAAATTGCACTATCCCCGTTCGACAGTATCAAGAGTGTATCGGGAATACGCCATTTCCGGAATAACATCTCATCGTGGACAGCGCTGTGAGCGGAGAAAGTGGTGGATGAACGTGGCTGTCGACGTCTGTCTTGAATTTTTTTCAGCCAACCGGAGAGAAACAGGCACAAATCACTGCCGACTTCAACAAGGGAGGTGCCAGAAACGTCTCCACCAAGACCATCAGGCGATTATCAGCCGAAATAGATTATGGGAGCCGCCGACCCACCAGAGTCCCATTGCTAACACTCTACGTCTCAACTGGGCGAAAGAACATCGGCACTGGACCTTGGATGATTGGAGACGGATCTCCTGGTCCAACGAGTCCCGTTTCCAGTTATTTCGAGCGGACGGGAGGTGCGTATCTGGCGGAAACCGCACAAAGCTAGACGCATCTCTGAACGGTTGAGGTTATGTGTCCATCCCTGCAGACCATCCGTTCATGGTCATTGTGCACCCACCGAGCAATGGACTCTTTCAGCAGGACAACGCAAAACCCCACAGGGCCGTGGTGACTAGAACATGGTTCGAAGAGTATTCGGCAGATTTTATCACCATGGAATAGCTTCCCCGTCTACCGAACATGAACCCTGTAGAGCATCCTTGGAATGCTGTGTGGAAAGCTTTGGATCCTCCCCCATGAATGCGACGGAATTATGGACAGCGGTGCAGCAAGCATGGATGGAAATACCCGTGGAACGCTTTCGTGAAGTAGTGGACTCAATGCCTCGTCATGTGACTGCCCTTATCCGGGCGAAAGGTGGGCTTAACCGTTACTAGGTAGGTATTCCGTGATTTCTGTCCACTCAATGTACTTCATTATTATCTGTTGCTATAAAGACGACTTCCACTGCTTATTTTTATTTAAATATTGTGAAAAAATCGATCTCCTGGCAATAGCCAATTAAATTTCACGAATTTAATCAAATTTATTAAATATATATAAAAAGATTGTTATATTAAATTTTTAGAAAAGAATATAATATCTCAACAGACTAATTACATTATGTCAAGAGATGAATGTAGAAATCAAATAATAAAGTTAGTTTACATACTTAAGTTCGTTTATTTATTTAGCATTCAAACACACATTATGAATTTCTCCTCCCACTTCAATTAACAATGTTTAAAATTGACGGTGTGAATAATTGAAACAGAAACGTAGCTGGTAATTAATTCAAAAAAGGTTTTGTATAATGGATGTGGGGTAATGTATGCCTAACAGGGCTACAAAATAAACTAAACTCTTATTATTCTTATTGAAACTAAGAATAATGAAATATTAGTTTCATTATTCTTAGTAATGGTCTAATGGTCACAGCTAAAAATAAGTTACAAAATTTTATAATTTCAGAGCACTATTTTTCATATTGACATACGACTTTAGGGAACTCAATTTCCCAGATAAAGTTCTTTTCTTTACTTAAAAAGTTATTTTAGTCAAGTGGACTTAATAAAATGATTCAGCGGAGATAATTTTCCGTATTATATTCGAAATTTTAGTTTGAATAAAACAATGCTTCGAGTTTGACGTATTCGTAAACTTTAAAAATTATTTCAAGAAATAAAGAATTGATTTATTGATTATTATTATTATTATTTGTACTTGAATATGACTTGTCCTCCTTTCATATGCCTTCTTATCATTAATGGTTTAAAGTTCTATTTATTAATATATAAAAAGGAGTACAATTCATATCCAAGGGGAAAAGATGAAGCACTCTTCCCCAGGTTCAAAATTATTAAAATCATGTTTTTCTGCAACTCCATTTCTTATTAACAATATTTTTTATACTGAAAGAGTTTTGAGAAGGGATTGAAAAGTTTAGTGAGGCAGGCCTCTTTAAAAATTTAGAGAGGAAAACCTCTGGGAAAGTTTAGAATAGGATTTTGGGTTCTAAACTTTATGGGCAAGTCATATTGGCGAATCTGAGAATTCTTGCCGGATAATTATTTCATAGGACCTTTTTGCATTAGACTTGCATAGCACACATTAGCATGCTGAGGCACATTTTGCCTGTTCCTCTGTATTAAATGGACGCTCTGAAATCTCCATTGTAACATTGAATAATAAAATGATTTTTATTTTATTTTATGTGGGCATTTTATTAAGACTTGATCTTCACAATCCGTGACAGGGCCAGATTAATTTTCTTCGTTAAACGGATTAGGCTGTGAGCCACAGTTTTAGGACCCGCTGGTTTATACTTTTCTGAGGTAGGGAAAATCCTTTCAATATCTGGCTGTACTGATAGCCTCCACTCTTCTTCTTTATCTTCGCCTTCTTCCCACGTTTATATGGGGTCGACATTTCCATCCTTAATTCTTTTCCTCCATTCCTCCCTATTCTGGGCTTCCTCTCTCTTTTAAATCCTCTGCCACCTTGTCCATCCATCTCAGCTTAGGTCTCTCCCTCTTCCTCTTCCCTATCACCTCCAACTTTTCGCATCTCTTCCCCACATACTCCTCACTTCTTCGTTCCACATGTCCAAGCCACCTCAACCTAGATTCCTGCATTTTTTTAATCAGAGGCCCACCTTAAACGTACCTCTGATGTAGTCAACTGATAGCCTCCACTAAAAGTCTAAAAATAGCGTTGCAGTTAGAGACCTCTGTCAATAAGGCTCTAAGTCTAAAAATAAGATTCAATTCACTAAAATATATCGGATCTTCTTTGCGAAGACCCTGTATATTTTAGTGAAGTACAGTTCAAAGAATATTTTAAAATTGCCAATAGCGAAAATACGGATAAGTCTGTACAACTCTGCTGCAGAGGTACTCATTTAAAATTCATCCTGTAAAGGCTGCTCTAGTGTAAACTGCATTGTGATGCCAGGCAGCCACCTTTAAAAAAACAACGCAGCGTCGTATCATCGAGTATGGGTCCTGATTCAAAATTCCTTTATTGACTCCGAAAGTAATTTTTTCTCCTTTAAATTTACCTTTCTCAATCCCTGAGCTCATGACCTTAATGCACCTGTTCCACTTTTACCATGGGGTAATACGCCACCTGGTCCGACAGACTTCCTTTGAATTCATCTTAAGCGGCGAATGTGAATCGGAGCTTTCTTTAAGCCGTGTGTGTGTGTGTGCGTGCGTGTGTGCGTGCGTGAGTGAGTGTGTGTGTGTGTGTGTCGTTCGAGTTGTTGAGCTCTGCTACAACAGGAACAGTATTTTCAAGGCAAACTATATACAGAAGTCTCGTAGCTGGAAGTTGGATGATACATGGCTATTCAAGTTAAAAAATGTATTGTGAAATTAAATACTCTTATGATTAACATATTTATTAAAATGTTAAAATGTCGCTGGTGGCACCAGCTGTATGCTAGCTAAATTAGTGCGCTATTAAAATTAGTTAATAAAGAAGGTTTTAGGAAGTGTTACTTAAAAAGAAGTTATATTTTAGATAATATAAGTGTTGGTGAGTGATAGGCTAAGATCTGGGACCTAAAGGTGGTTTCATTTTCCGATTGTGAACTTTTTTTAAAATGGATATCATTACTATTCTTGGATATAGGAAAACATAGGAAATTTCAAAGGTCATTAAATTTTTAAGGAACTATAATCAGTCACTGGGAAGTATTAGCGGAATAGTTGTGCTACCTGATAGCTTTGCGGTAGAAGTTTTCAGGATACCAAATTGTATGTAAAAATACTCACGTGTTGCTGACTTATTTATTACTGTTATTTTCAAGGTCACAGTCATTCCACCGAACCAGCCATTTTCATGTGAGAAAAGAACTACAGCAGTGCCACCTGCTTGTTCAGTGGGATTAGAAATTCGGCATAAATTGCGTAAAATTATTAAATTGCGACATCACCATTGTATAAGACTACCACTTCTATATAGCTGCGTAAGGCTTGGCAGATCGGCAGCTTAAATCCCTAGCCCGGATAAATGGTGAGGGTTGACGTCAGGAAGGGCACCCGGTCGTAAAAACTATGCCAAAACAAAAGGTGATTGATGGAAAGTAGATGTGATGCCGACCCCATATGAACGTTGTTGTTTGTTTGTTATTTGGTTTTTAGGAGCATTATCAACTAAGGCCATATTGCTCCGTGAATATGCGGTGGTCATTCCCTGACTTTTCCGTATTTGGTGGTGACGGGCTCGAACCCCGGTCTAATCAAGAAGCGTGCGCTACGCACTGCTGCTCCTTCCCACCTGGCTACGGAAGTGCCTCCATATGAACGTGGGAAGAAGGCGAGGACAGAGAAGAAGAAGATTAAAATGTTAAAATAAAATTGATACAATACATATACCTAATATGAGATTGGCAACGTTTCAAGGTTCTAAATCTCGTCGTCAGACCTACAGAAAAACGTTACAAAAATAACTATTATTATAAATTAATTACTCGCAAAAGATATTTAAATTAAAGAATTAAATACAAATTTAATTCATCCATTTCCATAGAACTGATAGTCCTATTGAACTGGACCCTCCATACTCCAGTATGATAATGCTCCATGCCATATAACTTAAACACAATCTGATTAGACGAAGTTTAACAACTCGCCTGGGTTGTCTCAGAATCCAGACCTGAATCAGAACAAACACCTATGGAATGAATTGAAACGCCGGATTCTTTTCTGAGGTAAACTTTAAAAATTATTTCAAGAAATAAAGAATTGTTTAAATATTTATTGATTATTATTATTATTATTATTTGTACTTGAAAATATGCGGAAAATATGCGTTTCTTCTACAGATAAACTGCTCTGACAAACAAATGGACAATTCCTGTTATCTGCTACATAGAACCGGCCGAAAGTGTTCCACAACGGATTGACGCTAACGCTGGAGCAAAAGTTGTACCTTATTAATTTTTTCATTAAAATTCACGTTTTTCGAAACATGATAATGTTCCAATAATTTTATAAGGTAGTGTATATCATAGTTATAATTCGCTGTCGTTCGATTTTCAGTTTGCTTGCTTTTTTTGATTGAAAAACTGGAGTTTCTGTGGAGGAGAACTACAGCGAACATTGAAACCCTTTAGACAGCCATGTAGCAATAACAACAGCTATGAGCAGTGACAGTTGGCTACCATCGAATGGTAATTTATCCGAGGTATCTATTCAGAAGCATATCCTCGCTAGATTCTTAAAAATCTTCCCGCACCCAAGATTCTAAAGCGCATCCTTCTTCTTCAACCTCTTTTTAAATCCTCAGTAGCTTTGCAATCAAGAATCTAGATAGGGCTCGGAATGGACATCGGGATGCCAGAACGCAGTTCTGATTCGTCACAGGCATCGGTAATGGTCGTGAAAAATACAGTATTTACAGAATGTAGCATCAGTATACAAAGTACAAAGTACAAAGTATGTTGAGGGTCAAACGGCACCAGGAATTTCTCCCATCTCCGCGAGTGTTCGCTGTATCGAGGGACAGTACTCTGTCAAGACCAGAGATTTAAAAGTGTGTGGATCATGTGTTGTGTAGTATGTTGTGCCCATTGTTCTTCTGGCCTATTGGCCGTCGAGCCCCTGATGGGACCCGACGTTGTCCGTACTATGCCAACGAGGAGGCTGGCCAGGTGTACCTTGAAATTTATTATACTCTGGCAGGTCCCGCCGCCTAATTTCCTGGGATTTCAGCGGCTGGGTCCTATAAAAAAAAAAAAAAAAATCGCTGTGGCATAATTTCAAAATCGCTATTACGAGATAGTCTGTGGGGTTTGTTCCCCGAAATTACCATGGGGTTGTACGCTAAAATGACAAGTTCTAAAGGCCTAATGGGGCGGGCAATAATTTTGGTGCTAATTTAAATTTGGATGCATGGGGCTTTCACGGTGTATAGTCAAAGAGAAGGGTAGGGAGACTGAAGGCTGGGGGGAAGAAAGAGAAGTAAGGGGCCGATAGGGTAGATGGCCCCTGCAATCAGTGGGGCATGGGCAGTGGGGCATGCCCATGCCCCACCAGACGGAAAGGGGGACGGCAGGAGGAGGAGGAGAAGACAGCGAGCCATCTCTCCCCCCACTGCCAAGGAATAGGAGTGAAAGCAGGCTGGTCAAGGTTACCAGCCCAGACGCCATATGGCTAGGTGGCAGCAATGTGCTGCAGTCATTTCTCTGAGCCCTTGCATGGTAGTCTTGTTGTCTTGATCAGGTTGTCAAATGCCTGTGCTGGATGATGTTGTCTAATCGGGTTGTCACTGTGATTTCTTTTTTATTATTTTTATTTATTTATTTGTTTATTTTATTATTATTATTATTATTTTTTTTTTTTTAGTTGGTCACTTCCAGGTCAGGTCAGGTCCAGTTACCTTATTCATGTCATGTTCATGTATTGAATGAGATTGTCACGTCAGGTGGATACATCTATCGGTAGTCATAGAGATTGTGACTTCAGGTAGACTCAGTTGTGAGGTTTAATTCCTTGGTTGTTTCACCCTGGTGTCAGTTCATCATCTGGGAAGGTTTCCGTGGTTGTGTAGACTTTCTGCTGGTCTGCAACCATGACCATTTAAGGTCATGGTTGTTTACTGCAGTGGTTGAGGCTGTGGGGGCGTCCTTCTCCTTGTGAAGAGGTCCTGAGGCAGCTGCGCGAATGCCTTGTATGTGTAAACTTCAGTATGGCGAGGTCTTCTTGATTACGGAGGTTAAGCTGTGTTCTAGTAATGAACCTGCAATAGAGGTCCTCATATAGTGGGCAACTGTACATTAGGTGCTCCCACGTTTCACGTTCACCACAGAGGCAAAACGGTGTATCACTCAGTCCAAATCCTTGTAGTTTGTCTCCAATGGCCCCGTTTCCCGTCAGCAGGTAGGTGGTGTAGACTCCTGGTGAAAGCCACGGTGGATAATTCGGGTATACCAGCCGTATGTTGGGTAGAAATTTTCTAGTTATTGCGCCTTTGCTGGAGGTCTCCCAGCGGGCCTGCCAAGTTTGTTGGAGGTAAGCGGAGAAACGGTTCCTTTCTACTTTGGGATCATTTGACAGATCTATGGTGTAGTCGAGGCATGTTGCCATTCTGCCTTTGGTCAGTTGATAGAGTAGCCCATGCTTAACAATCTCAAGGTCCAGAGGGAGGGATCCCGTTAGGGCCTGGAGTGCGTGGGTACTTACAGTGTTACATGCTCTCGAGATGGTTATGAGTATGTGTCGCTGCATAGTCTCCAATTTTTTCCGGTTCACTGCAGTGGTAGCCTTGCGATACCATATTCCAGCAGCATATGTAATCGCTGGGAGGAAAATAGCTTTATAGTAGAGGCTGAGGGTTTTCCTCATCAAACTCCATTCCTTGCTTGTGATTCGCGCAAAAAGTGCGGAGTATCCTCTAATTTTCTTCTGTAAGTGCACTATATGTGGTGTAAAGCTCAGGTTTTTGTCTAGTACGGCTCCAAGGTGCTTTAATTCGGTGGTAAGCTTAATTGTGTTACCTTGTATCTTGATTTGAGAGGGTCGTCTGGGTCTAGGGCTCCTTTTAATAATATAGATCTTGTCTTCGAGGATGAGATCTTCAAGTTATTGTTGTTAGCCAGTCCTCTAGAGTTTCTATTGCTCTGTTGGCGGTGTTCTCCAGTTGCGCCCTAGATCCCCCAGGCAGCATCAGAACCACATCATCCGCATAGGCTAGGGGAACGACGTCGCCGAGTTCCAGGTTCAAAAAGCGGTCTAGAACCAAGTTCCATAGGAGTGGACCCAGGATTGAGCCCTGTGGACATCCTCTGAATACTTCTCTTGTTACTGAACAATATGGTGCTCTAACTGTCACGAACCTATTCGACAGGTAGGATTTGATGACTTGATAACGGTAAGTTGGCCTTCCGGAGTCTGGCCAGGACGCTTGGCCACCATAAAGTGTCCAACGCCCCAGCAAAGTCTATTGCTATGACCAGAAAGTATTTCTGATCTGAGGTAGTTGCAGCATTAGTAATATTTTCCAGGACATCCAAAGTTGAGCATCCCTTCCTAAATCCATATTGTCGGGGTGACTGCAGGCCGGCTGCAGTGTAGTGGATCCCTATTCTGTTTCTTAATAAGTGCTCAAAGAGCTTCCTCAGGACTGATAACAGTGCTATGGGTCTGTATGACCCCCGGAAGGTCCAGTTGTTTGTTGGGACTTTTGGGAATGAGGCACAAGTTTGCATTTTTCCAGGCCTGGGGGAACAGGCCTTCTTTGAGGCAGTGGTTGTGATAGGGAATAGCATCAGTATAGTGAACATAGTGTGTATGTTAGGCGGTTCTTGTAGTTTCCACACACACTTTGTGATACCACATAACTTCGCAAAACCAGCCGGTGTCACTAGCGTGGATTATACGAGTAGCGTGTTGTTCGACTGGTCATTTAGTTACCGGGTGGCACAATCACCAGGAAGGTCCTCCCAGCGTCCGTGGCACAGGGAGCCAGAAGCACAGGGAGTACTGTAGATAGAAACATTTATTCGAATAGCTAATAGCAGGGAAGACAGGAAGGCATCCCTCCCATGCGAGTGAAAAGCAGGAACCTAAAGCAGGCATACAACTCTGTAGAAGGTTGTGATAGAGAATAGTCCGAGTAGGGCAGTAGAAACAGATAAAGATACGAAGGAGTGAAAGTGAGGGTTTGCCACAAGTGCACATAGCTTTCAGCAGTAATTCCACCCTAGTAGAAAGACTCAGTGTATAAAATTTTAAAAATAAAAGAAGAAAACCTTGCTACTTCTTCGTAAAGGACGCTATATAACGCCCGTTCAATTTTGGTTTTGCGGGAAGGCAATTAAGGTCATGCGGTATCGATTTGCAGTGTCGGTATACTGCATATTTTCTAGGGGGGATTTCCAGAGATGCAGTTAGGGGCGGATCAAGCAGAGCACATGACCTGGGTGCATAAAAACTAAGGGCGCAAAATCGTAGGATTTTAAAAGAATATATTTTTGAGGTTTAGGTAACGCTCGCATGCAATATAACGAAATGAACTCAGCTGAAAAGGAGAAACTGTCGGGAAATGAGAGAAAAAAGAAAAATGCTCTTGATAAAGCTAGTCAAAACGGTCACAATATAAATGACATGTTCACTTTACCTGCATCAACATCAAAATCTAATATCATAAATAAAGAGGAGGAAGAATATCAAGGTGACCGAAGTAATACAAAGACATGTCACCAATGCTATATCAAAATTTTTAGTCTCCATCAATAAATTTAAAAGTTACTGACGGTTTTTTGCAGGAAGGTATAAATCTTCCTACAAAATATCCTGCAAAACTTGCAGCATTATGCAATATAACTCCCGAGTTTCGGAAATTTAGAGTAAAAACAAAAAGAGTTTTTTTTTTTTTATGATAAAACTAAAGACGAGCCAATAAAGGGATCCCAATGCAAAATTTAAGACTGAAACATATAATGTCATTCTGGACACAGTAATACAAAATTTTACTGAGAGATTTGAAAATTTCAGGTCGTTGACAAGGATGTTTAAGATTTTAAATCCCAAAAATTTTTCTGCTGGAAGTCATGTTTCGATAATGAAATAAATTGTCTATCAGTGCTTACTGAATTTTACAAAAATGACATAATAAATGCCGACGATGTCCTCGCCGAATCTTTTAAGTAATTTTAGAATCATAATTTTAGACTATTCCGAAATGGCAGAATTAAAATTAGAAGATACAATTGCATTTAAGTTGACAAATAATTTGGACGTAGTGTATAATAATTTATTAATATTATATAATTTTTCTAACTATTACGAGTGCACCAGCTGAAAAAATTTCAGTAAATTGAAACTGATTAAACTGGGACTACTAGCCAAATGTTACACGGGGACAACCGCGTCTATGTCTGGTTGACGCCTGTGGTAAGCATCGTGTGTCTCGTCTCGTAACACAGCAGCGACACACCAAAATGGCTCAGCTATTCGAGTAAATGTTTTTATCTACAGTACCTCGTCCGGCTCCCTGTGCCATGGACGGATGCTGGGAGATCCTTCCTGGTGATTGTGCCTCCCGGTAATTAAATAATCAGTCGAACAACACACTACTCACATATCCACACTAGCGACAGTACAACGTAGGAATATCATGACCAATATCCACATGGACTATGCGCCAGACTCATATAACTATGGTAGTCGACGGTCGTCACGGGTATCCATGCTCTCTAAGAGACACAAGAAACTACACCTTGCGTGGGGAAGTCAGCACTAACATTCGACTACCGACACTTGGAAATATGTCGCAAGGTCTGACGAATTCCGTTTCTAACTATATCATAATGATGGGTGTACATATCTGCTTTTGGAGAAAGCAACATGAGCTCATAGCACCTGGATGCACTATTAGTGTTCGACAGGATGGAGGTGGGGGTGTTATTGTTTGAGACTGTTTTCGTGGCATACTCTAGATCTCCCCTGATCACCGTTAACCAACGGTTCGATGGGAACGCCTATCTATCCTCGTCGCCTACCAAATACACCCCTTCATGATGACG
The DNA here is from genome assembly GCF_048544385.1 of Mastigoproctus giganteus. NCBI lineage: Eukaryota > Metazoa > Arthropoda > Arachnida > Uropygi > Thelyphonidae > Mastigoproctus > Mastigoproctus giganteus. Next base: position 130,300,303 of record NC_143584.1, read on the forward strand.
GTATATCCGTGTCTATCAACAAGACAACGTGCCACGCGACAAGGCCCAGCTGGTTGTTAATTGATTTCAGGTGCATGACAATGAATTCCTCGTCCCATGGCCACCAAACTCAACCCAATTGATCATGTTTGGGATCTACTGAAAAAGGACATTTACTGCTACGATCATCTGCCTAACAGGGGGCAGGAATTGCTGGACATCCAGGAGCTCACATCTGGTGAGTATGGGCTTGGCGCACCCAGGATCCTGATCTGGATATCATCATTTTTCTCTTTCTTGGTGATTCCTTTCTACTTATAATTTTTTCTCTCTCTCTCTCAGGGTAACTCGGGATTTTTTTTTTTTTTTTTTTGAGCTGACAGCATAAGCCTCAGGCTTCCTTGTACCATATGGCTAATAATAATAATAATAATAATAATATTGTGCAATGCTGGGTAGCACAATCACAGGGCACCCTGTGACACCTTGTGGAGTCCATGCCAAGACATGTACTCGCTGTATTGCGAAAAAAAGCTTGCCGTAAGGAGTATTAGCTAGGCGGACGGGGGTTAAAATGTTCGTGGCCTGAGTATGAAAAGATTAAAAATTTAACCATTCAACAGTGTCAAAAACCCACAAAGTTTCATACAGTTTCAATATTTTTTTTTTTTTTTTTTTTTTTTTTATTATTATAATTACAGGTCCTGAAGTCAATAAACCTGTGTGAATGAAGAAAGACAGCCAAAATCAGTCACCTTCCAGTTATCCAACATTTAAGAAAAAAGAGATTAATGCCAAAGGTAATTCATGAGGATATGGTAACAACATTGGAGGAGGATGCCCCCTTCCTGTTCCATAGTTAGGAAGTGTACAGCACAATTCAATTTAAACGAAGATCCTGGAAGATGACCCATTTTATGGAACAACTGCAATATTCATCACTCCAGAAGTTGTTGACAGTGCATGATCTTGTGATGAGTGATCGACAAATGACAGTTCAGTGCATTTCCAGCGGCTTGAGCATTTCATCTGAACGTATGTACCACATAACAGACGTTCTCGCTACGAAAAGGCGTCAACGTGGTGTCCCACAGTTGTTGAGAGCAGATCGTGTATGTGTATGTTCCCTGTTTATTGCCCCTAGGCATATGCCTATCTCCACCTAATGTCTCTGTGAGGAAATAATCCCTGTTCAATGGGCCTGACATAGTATTAACACACACTACAATACTGCAGTATGTGTTATCCAAGTCAGGCCATTTTGCCACCAGGGAGCAGCTCTCCCTGGACCTCCTGGACAGCCAATTCCCGGCGCACGTTCGACGTCATGTAAAGCCAGGCATGTTCCAATAGTCTGTGCTATAGCACCAAGTCCCACATCCACCGGCGGGTGTGCCATAAGTCCAGGAACCGTATACACATCTAAAGCGGGTCGCAGGTACCCACACAATTATAAGGTGATCCACACAGATGACGACACCCCGTGGGCTGCCATTCTGGTAAGAAACACCAACATCAGCGCAACTAAAATCACACAGCTGTGTACTCCATGGGCTACTTGTGCACAACTTGGCACAGCATTAGGATCCCTATATGTCGTGGCACTCTACTGCAGACCAATAGTCTACAAGGTGATAACCAATAAGCTCCCCAGGGGCGAGGTCATTAGTACTACCAGGACACCGGAGGGAAACCTAACGACCACCTGGGAGCAGTCAATGGGCAACATACTGGACAAAATCTTCAAGGAACCAGCAATATTAACCATGCAAGAACAACACGAAAATTTGCAAGGACAACGCAAACTATAACATCTCGGCAATCGAATCCCCCTTCACCCTGGAGGAGATCAGTGAGGCTGCCACCAAGATCAGAAATCGTAAATGCCCAGGACTTGACATGATTGAACCAGAGATCTTGAAGAAAACTGCAGAATTTGCACCGCACTTACTACTTACTCTATACAACAGATGCATGGAAATAGGCAAATTCCCCACAGCATGGAAAACAGCAAACACCAAATTGTTACTTAAAAATCCTAACAAAAAACCGAACTGCCCAGAGTCATATAGACCTATCGCACCGCTCTCAGTGGTCAGCAAACTATATGAGAGACTGCTGCACAAGCGAATCAAAAACCACTATGAGAGGACAAACCTGGCGGCTAGGAATCAGTTCGGATTTAAGCCAGGTTCCTCCACAGTGGATGCACTTGGAAACCTGCTTCGGAAGGCACAGGAACGCAGAAAAAAATACCTACTAGTCATTTTAATTGATTTTGCTGGGGCGTTTGACTCACTATGTTGGCCAAGCGTTATAGGCAGACTAAGGGTGGCTGCAGTCCCTATCAACCTATACAAGGTAATGGAGGGCTACCTATCTTGCAGGAAAGTAGAAATAAATGCCAACTACCAAAAAGTCACAAGATCTGTACACAGGGGCTGCCCGCAGCGGTCTGTCTTGGGGCCACTCCTTTGGAACATGGTAATTAACCAGAAGGGTAATTTAATTTAGCGTATACTCAGTTGGGTAGTTTAGTGTGAATTGTGTGTTGTTTTGTGTTGTGTGTGGCTGGCGTCTGGCGTTTAGCAGCAGGGGGTCGAGGGCGAGATATGCCCCAACCCCCCGCTCCCGTCCCTAGCCACGTGGAGGCAGCCAGATTTTACTATCCATTAGGTGCCCTAGGGGCCAACTAGAGCTGGAACAAACAGTATAATTAGCATCTATTAAGATCATAATTTATGAGTCACTTGCCTTTATCCCTTGCTCTTGCTTCCAACACTCGCAGGGCCCAATCCTGACCAGTGTGGGAGCACCCTGTTAAAAGGAAAAGCTCTTATTCAGTTATTTACACGTGGATGGTACATTCATCTTTTGTAGATTAGCAAAATATTGTAGGTCTCGTGCCCCCAACTCCCGCAGGGCTCAACCTGACCAGAGTGGAGACACGCCTATATGTTAATTAATTCTCAGTTTTTTGTGATTGTTTCAGTTCACTCCTCCCAGCCCAGCAGGGCCCAGTCCTGTCCCAGGCTGGGGGAGAGGGGGAGATTAAAGTTTCAACACACACAATGTCACAATTACCTCAATAGTAAGTAAGGAAATAATACACTGAACACTTAACACTGTAAGTCCTTAACACTGTAAGTCCTTAGTCCTTACTCCACATGTTCTTTCCTCGCTCTTCCTGGCGGGTTTGGATGACCGATCCCAGTTTGCCTCCTATTCTTCGCTTTGTAGTTGATTTTAGCTTTGTTGTTTCCAGTGGTAAGTTATTATTACTTTTTAATCATGTTTGACCACTTTGTACTAGGATGTTTACTCACCAATCCCTGTCTTCACTGGATGTTCCTTGGCTTAGGTAGTCAGGATCGACTTATCTTGGTGAGCGTGGCGCTGGTAATTTATGGAACATACAAGTTATGGCCATAGCTGTGGTTTCCTGTGATGTCAGGACTGTAGTCACCATACACTGTTCCAGTGGCACATGTCTGCTTGTGCAGTACAGTGGTATCTAGGACTAAGACACTGAGAATGTGGGTCAGTATCATGCCCCTTAATTTTAGCTTTGTTGTTTTTATAGTCACAGTTGTCACTTTTGTTCATGCAATTATGCTGTGATCTAGGATGAATATTCTCCCTTCCCTATACTGGCTAGACGTTCCTTAGGATTTAACTGGACCTGTGGCCTGGTACTGATGATTTATGGTGCCTCCATTGTTTAAGACCAATGTTATGGTTCTCTTAGATGATAAGGCTGTAGTCACCATGCATTGTTTCAGTGGCCCATATCAGCATGTGGCAGAGTACTGTGTTATCTAGGACTTGGAATCTGAGAGTGTGGGTCAGTTCCATGCCCCTTGGGTTAGTTTTGATGTTTCCAGTTTCAAAGGGTACTAGGAAAGTTTTGCAATATGACGCAACAATGAATCACAGGAAGCTGCTTGTTGAGACATGTTCATACGTGCATAGTAGCCGCCGCGCCAAGTCGATGGGCTCAGTTATTCATTAGTAGTGAGAGTGTAAAGTGCTTGCGATGGCATCGTGGTCACGAAATGAGATAAGGACAGTTTTGCGGTATAATTTCGTGCGTGGTTTAACCATAGACCAGTGCTTAGAAGAAATGACTCTTGCACTAGATGATGATTGTCCACATCGTACAACGATATTCAGGTGGTATAGAGAATTCCAAAGGGGAAATTTCATTCTGGAGGATTCTGAGAGGCCGGGAAGGCCACGAACGTCAGTTACGGAGGAAAACGTTACTGCTGTGAGGAAAATGCTTGACGAAAACAGGCGAGTGACCTACCAACAGATAGAGGATACTTTGGGCCTAAATGCACCAGCAATTCGTTCGATTCTGCAAGATCATTTGCACCTGAAGAAACTTTGTTCTCTCTGGGTGCCGCACAACTGACTGAAGAGCAGATGACACAGCGTGTGACTTGGTGCCAGGAGATGTTAAAAAAGTTTGATAAGGGACAATCTCGGTATGTGAACAACATCGTGACAGGTGACGAGACTTGGCTGTGCTATTACGATCTGTCGACCAAGGCTCAAAACAAAGTTTGGGTCTTTGATGATGACGACACACCCGTAATTGCCAGAAAATCCCGATCTGTAAACAAGAAAATGATAGCTGTATTTTTCAAATTGAGTGGAATTGTGGAACGTGTCGTTTTGGACACGCAGAAGACAGTCACAGCTAAGTGGTATACTGAACAATGCCTGCCTAAAGTCATTGGATCTATGAAGAACCTGCGGCCAAAGTCAAGAATGGACACCTGGTACCTCCATCACGATAATGCTGCAGCTCACCGCGCCAAAGCCTGCACCGAATATTTGACCACGACAGGACTGAAACTTCTCGAGCACCCTCCCTACAGTCCACACCTTGCTCCCTGCGACTTTGCACTGTTCCCGCATGTGAAAATGAAGCTAAAAGGGAGGCGGTTTTCCAGTGATGAGGATCTTCTACGGGCTTGGGACAACGAGTGTGCTTTACTCCCTAGTGAAACTTGGCAGAACTGGTTTAAAGATTGGTTTCGGAGGATGGAGAGGTGTATTGAATGTAGAGGAAATTACTTTGAAAAAATAAATAAACAAAGCTGTATTGCAAAACTTTCCTAGTACCCTTTGTACACAGTATATTGTCAAAATTAAGAGGACACCTTTAGTTTTTAGAACCGTTTGATACAATATTTAATGTTTCAGCTTACCCTCTACCACAGTTACACACTGTATAGTGTGTAAACAGATTCTTCTGGACAATTTTGACTTTAGAGAGGGTCAAAAAAAGTGGTAGCAATATTTTAATGCGGCAAAATGTAAGGTCTTACATTTGGGGAATAACTACCCCTTTTGATAAGGTTGAACTAAAAACAGTAGAGGAAGAAATTTGGGAGTTACGATACAGTCTGGTATGACGTTCTGTTAGCAGTACAGACAGGACTCTTAGCGTCCTATTGCCAATTTATCAAGCATTCGCTTGCAGAGATAGGGATACGGGCAACGTGTCTGGTGTGAGCAGCAAAAGGACGTCCACATGAAAAATGTTGTTTAGGGTTTTAGGTGCATCAGCAACTTAGGCCATATTGCGCCGTATATAATGTTTATAAACTGCGTGTTCTGTCGTCGATTTGCTGTTTGCTGGACGAAAAACGCGGTTTCCAGGAGGAAAACCATCGCTTGCAACTGCCTAACTCAGCCACTGAGTGAAAAAAGGCCCATAAAAATATCAATAACGGGATTTGAACTCAGGTCTTTTCAACCGTGCGGGGATGATGGCGTTCTACCGACTATGCTTATCTCCTATCTCTATTCACGTATCCCTATCTCTAGCCACGAGTGCAAAACACTTCGAATATGTGGGCAGCAGGGCTTCGAAACTAGACATCTTTGAGATTTGACTGCGGTGTATAAGTCTTCAAGAGGTGAAAGAAAAATAAACAAGGTTGAAATATTCAGTTTTACCTAAAGGATTCAAGAACTAGGAGCCATAAATTCAAATTACGGGGGTGGGGGGGGTAGACTGATTTGCAGAAAGTTTTCTTTTCATCAACAAGTTTTAATTATTGGAATAAGTTTCCTCCACACTTGGTGAGGCTGACTGAAGAAATTCAAATGAACAGATACCTACCTGAGGAGAGAGCCAAATAAGTGGCTTACTATTATTATTTAGTTTATTTTTATTTTTTCTTTCTTTCTCTTTTTTTTTTTTTTTTTTGTCTAGTGCATCAAAGGCTTCCTTGTAGCATTACTAGATGATCATCATCATCAGCAGCAGCAGCAGTCATTTTCAATCCACTGCAGGATGAAGACCTCTCCAGAAACTTTCCAGTTCCTTCTGTTTTGTGCAATGGCCATCCTTTTCCTGCCCACGAACTCTTGAATTTCATCTGTTCATTTCCGTTGTTGTCTTCCATGTTTTCTTTTAGGTACTCTCTAGTAAAATTCTGTTATTTTTTTAGTCCATCTGTCATCGTGTCTTCGAGCTGTGTCCTGCCCAAGTTCATTTCAATACTTTAGTTCCTCAAGTTTGCTGCCTAATCCACGTGTTTCTCTTCTTATCTAACAGTCTGATTCCCAATATAATTCGTTCCATTCTTTGCTGTGTAGTTTTCAGCTTCTCTTTCATTAATTTTGTGAGTGCCCAAGTTTCACTTCATAAATCATGGTGGGGAGTATACATTGGTTCATTATTTTAAGTTTCAGACAAACTGGGATATTTCTCTTCAGTATGTGACTATATTTATTTGATACTTCTTTTGACTTCCAGCCATTTATCATTATTACGGCTAAACACTTGTCCAAAGTAAGTATATGAATCCACCTTTTCAATTTCTGCTCATTTAATGATTGTATCCCGTCCTGTGGCATACTTGTTCATCCTTACTTTTGTTTTAGCCGTAATAATGATAAATGCTATGATAATGATATATTTATTTGCTTTCTCCATTAGCTGTGACATTACGTGAAGGTGATTCACAGTTGAGAATCCTGTCCTAAAGCCAGCTTGCTCTTACGGTTGATTCTCATCAAGTATTTTTTTTTTTCTAATCTGCTGGTGATGACCCTTGTGAACCACTTTTAGATATAGGACAACAAGCTAATTGGTCTATAATTTTTAATCTCTGATTTATCTTCTTTCTTATGGAGCAAAATTATGATTGCATTATTCCACTCTTAGGCGTCACGCCTTTCCTAATATATTTTGTAAAGAGTCTTGCCAGTTTCTGTGTTGTGTCTCTTCTTCCTAATTTTAATACTCTACAGTAACTTCATTTTCACATGGGGCTTTTTGATTCTTCATTTTCTTCAATGCATATTCTACCTCGCCAGGAACGATACCAGGTATGTCGTATGTGTTGCTAATTTGTGATCCATCTTCTCCACTGATTCATATCGGAAGATTACTATATAATACTTGATAGTAGTCTTCCGAAATGGAATTATGCCTTTTCTGCAATTTACAAGTACACCATCACTATTCTTCCGATTTAGTATCATTAGTCTTTCTGTATTACTGCTGATTTAAGTCTTTTGTTTTCCCTTAATGCTTGTTCTACATTTCTTATGTTAAATCTTCTTATGTCCTCTCTGAGACTCTTTCTAATGGCTTTGAATAACTCAGTATACCAAAATTTGTCCTTATCAGTTTCTAACTTGCTCTTCATTTGTCGTCTTTGGTTCATCATGACAAGTGTTTCTTGACTATTTTCTTATTTATATCAAGTGTGCATCTTTTCATTCTGTGATCACTTCCAACGGTTACCTTGTTCAGGGCGGTATCATCTTTCACAATATATCTTCTGTTGGTGTGGATGAAGTCAATTTCATTAGCTGTTAATCCATTTGGGCTCTTCCATGTCCACTTTCTGTTCACCCTTTTCTTGAAAAAAGTGTTCATTACTGACATTCCTCTAGATTCTGCAAATTCCAGAAGTATTTTCACCTCTTTCATTTTTCACCAATTCCAAAATTTTCTAGTTTCCATTTCTGTGCTGTTTTGTCTCTTTCCAACGTTAGCATCGAAGTCCTCCATAATGATGGTGTAGTGAGTTTTCTGTTCGTCTAGAAGTCTCTCAATTTCGGTGTACATTTCAACCTCTTCATCGTAGCTCGATGTTGGTGCATATCATTAATACTTTTAGTTTGTACCTCTTAGAATTCTTGAGTAGTAGTCTTGACATTCTTGATGATGAACTTTTGGATTCCAAAATGTTTTTAATATCTTTATGGACCAGAAAGCCAACTGCATCTTCACTCTTTTCACTGTTTCCATTGGTGTACAACAGAGATTTCTACTAGATGAACTTGTGATTCATTTCTTTTTTTCTAAGCCGATGATAGCCCAATTCACATTTTCTGATTCCTTTTCCAGCTCTAATATCCTATCTTCACCAATGAGAGATCTTACGTTGTAACAGGCCAGACTCAGTTTCTGCACACAGAATCTCTGGGTACAGCCTGGTCTTACCCAGAGAGATTCTTTGCACCCTCTGCTTCCACACTGATCTTCTTGCTGCCATAAGAGGGAGAATGAAAGCGCTCGGGACTGAGCCATTTGTTTCATATTTAATAAATTGCTGAGGGTTTGGTCTTTTCCTCTTCACACTGACCAGGTGATTTGAAGGAAACCACTCTATGTTTGCTGCCACCAAAGTGACATAACAGGTCTTACCAACAATGTGTTCATGAGTTGATTTTAAGGAGGAAAGCTAACCGGACTTCTTCTAAATCTTTTAAAATAAAAAGATATTGGATCCATCAGTGTTTTAGATTGTGTCTGATAACACACAATGCCTGTTCCCCTCTAAGCTCCTGGTTTATGTGATTTTGTGTTTGATATGTCACCCATTAGAGACAAGAACCTACACCCTGGTATGCGTTTTCTATATTTTTTGGAATGACTTCTGGGGAACACCAATTCATAAAGAACAGTCACAAATTTTACCGAAGTTTGTGCGTTTTAACTATTTTTTTTTTTTTTTTTTTTTTTTTTACATATTAGGTGATACAGAAGCCTATGGCAGATATACACTAGTCGGCAATCAAGTCATAAAGGAAGTTACGTAAGCCAAGGCAGATTACAAGAAGTCTCTGGCAAAAGAATGTCAAGAAATGCAGCAAGAATTCCATCACTTATATTAATAGTAGCCAGAAGGGGTTGAATCACATTCGCCCACTTTATGTCGTTGGTTTAACCAATGATCCTGCTCAGGTTACTAACAGGCTAAATAGGTATTTTGCATCTACATTCACACAAGGAATTCTTTAGGAAAGTGGGTGCCAGCAGTTATCAAACTCTAACAGGGAGCTAAATGATTTTGTAATAGCCGAAAGTGTAAGAGAAACTGTTGAACACAAATCACCTGGAGTGATATATCCAATCATATTGTGGGAGGCAGCAAAGGAGGTAAGCAAATCCTTAGCCGTAATTATGAGAGCATCTTTAGATTCATGGGAGTTCTCTGTGGACTGGAGAAGTGAGAATGTATCCCCAATTCACAAAGGAAGATCAAAGGGTGACTTGAGTAATTATACCTGTTCCAGGTATAATTACTCAAGTCTGTTAGCTTAACTTGTTCCAGGGAGTCACTGGTTAAAGAAGTAATGCAGGACCATCTAGACCAGTGCTCTCCAAACTATGACCCGCAAAGGGGTTTTATAGGTCCAGTGATATTTTTTTATTGAGATCTAAGAAATCATAAACTTACATTTTTTTCAACTGGAAACAGCAATATTTTTTATCTTTAATATTCTTTTTAATAAGAATATTCATTATTTTTATTCCAGGGATAATTTGTGCATTCACTTTTACTTGAATAGTAATCACTTAAAACTTGTGGTCGTTTAGGTAGGGAGGTTCCTGAATGCTGGTTTAAACTTCGCCACTGGCCGTGAAGGGTAATAAAGATTATATCTCTCTCTCTCACGGTACCGTGTGGTAATTTGGCACTCTGTAAAATGGCCAGAAATAGATGTTATGTTTGTGCTATCTGTGTCATTATGCTGTTTAGTTGCTTCTGGCCACATTGCCACCAGGAAGGCAGGATTCCGAAAAGCCTACCCTAAGCCCATCTACACAACTAAGTTTGAACTGTGGCTGATCCAACTGCCTCATACAGAATGTGCAGAACGAGTTTGAGATCTCTCTCTCTCTATATATATATATATACACACAGTATATCTAAGAAAAAAATTTAATAACAAAGAGGAAAAAAAGTAATAAAAAATATATATTAAAAAAAGAAAAATTAAATTATATAGGAATGACCAAAGATGTATAAGGATGCCATACTCTATGTTTATATCAGTCAGCAATTCATGGAATCTCCCCAACTTAAGTTTTGTGTTCTCATGCCAAAGTTACCGAAGAGCTGATATAATGCAGTTGTGTCAAGTGTAGTTCTCTAAACCAATTTAGTTCAGTTCTGTTTAAAGAGGATGCTATCTGTTCTTCTGTGTTCCAATAACGTTTTATAGTAAATAAAATTTAATCCATTTTTTCCAAGATGTCAAGGAAGAGGAAAGTGGGCAGTGAATCATGGTTTTAAAGAGCAATGGGCAATGAATCGTGGTTTTAACAAGCAGTGGGAAATTTTAAATTTTTTCGTAGCCTAAACACAGATGTGCAATATTTGCAAGGATACTGTGTTTTCAAAGAATATAATTTGAATAGCCAATATACTATGAAACATTGAAAGAAATACAACAGCTTTCAAGGGAAAGCACACAAGAAAAAATTCAAGAACTCAACAAGTTTGACAAGTCAATATATTTTCAAAAATTTCTCAAATCAAAATGCTGCAGCAGTAATGATGTTAGTAACTAGTTTCCACATTGCTAACATCATTGGTGAAGAAAGCAGGCCCTTAACTGATGGTCAGTTTATTAAAAAATGTTTTAGCAATTGCTGAAGAGGTACTCCCGGATAAAATAAATTTTTTTTCTAAGTCAGTCTGTCTCTTAAAGCAAAATAATTATAACTTCAAGCACAAATAATGTGTATGTACAATTAACTATTTAATAAAATAGATATTATAAAATGTCAGACAAATTTTTGGATGCAGCCCACCTACCACACAGAGTATTCCTGTGGCCCTCTTCAAAAAGTTTGGGGAACCCTGATCTAGGCAGGAGAGCAGTTATTTCAGTCACAGCATGGGTTTAAGGGGAGATCTTTCCTGACTAATTTGATTGGATACCATGATGCAGTACAAAAGGAAATGGATGCAAAAAATAATTTTGATATCACATACTTGGATGTGGGGAAAGTATAAACTGCTGTATAAATTGGAGCAGTGTGGCATTAAAGGCAAATCTCTCTATGGATGAAGGGGTGGTTAAGTGGGAGAAGACAGAGAGTGGTTATTAATGGACACTACACTTCATGAATTAATGTTATTAGTTCCCCAGGGTTCGGTGCTGGGCACATCGTTTTCTATAATTAGTAATGATACTGATAAAAATGCAAGATACTGCATATGGATAGCAGTAATTCCAGATTAATATACCAACTGCATATTCAGGGTAATGGATAATGAAAAAGATTTTGGAGAATTGTGTAGTCCGATATAAAGTTCTCTGAGCAGTGCCGACTGTCTGCCAGGGCAGCTCATGGGGTTTTGTCAATGACAAAATTTTACTTTAACTTGATAGTACGGATAACGTGATTATCCCATTGTAGGAAGAATTCAGATCTGCTGGAATGAGTGTGCAGAGAGGAAAAACAAGGTGAATGGGACAAAAAGTGGTCTTACCAAGAAAGGCTCGAGTTCTGTAAATTGCAACATCTGGTGACTGCAATTTACCTTCAAGATGATTTGATTGATGTGTTTAAGGCTTTGAATGGATTGAGCAAGCTCAATGCTGATGGAATCCTTCCACTTGCTCAGATTCACACAAAGAGCATAAATTAAAATTGAGGAATGATGGTTGCAGGCCAGTCGACGTGTTGGCATCCAGCAAGCAGGTGATTGGAAGAAATTTCCATCTGTTGTTTTTGTGGAAGTATTATGGTATTTTGAATAAATTCAAGGAAGAACTGGTCAAGCTATTGGAGGAGATGGACATGTGATGTGGAATTTTTTTTTTTTTTGGTTGATGCTGTATAAGCTTGCTTTCTTGCATTGTTTGCCACTACTAACACTAATATATAAATCAAGCGAAAGTCCATTATTATAGTCTGTAATAAGCATCACTGATTCATTTAATAATAAAATACACTTTGTATGGTACATACTTATTTTTATTTATACACATATATATGAAACTTTTTGCTATACTGCTTTAAATTGCAATCAATGATGGAATTTTTCTGACATTTCTTGAAAATATGCATTTCTTGTTAATGATGCAATTCAGCATCATTAACAAGAATGATAATGGCTAAAATTAATATTTAATTTTTCAGATAATTGTTTTCATTTGTCAGAATTATGGAAACGAGTTTATGTTATATTAAATATTTGAAGGCAGGGAAAGCATGCACAGTTTAACTTGCCTTGCCTTTCAGTTTTTACTTCTGTAGGTCAGTAGCCGTCAGATGTAACCATTGTTGCAGAGTGAGCTGCGCACTTGGAAAAGATTGATAGTTGAGAAAATTGACTGTTATTTTCCATGGGAAAATGGGTAAGGTACGGTTATTGGCATAGACTTACACAGTGCAATATTTATATGCACGATACCAGATCAGTATTAATTTCATTATTCTGTTTGTTTAATACAAAGATTACTATTATAATGGATGAAATCAGAATATAACATATTTTCCCAGTTTCTTTTAAGACTGTTACAGAGAGGAGTGAAAAAAAAAGAGAGAAAGATATTATATCAATAATAATGCAGTATTTAAGATTTAACTTGGCAAGGCACATATTATGTCACTCAGTACCAAAGGTAACAATAAAATAAAATAATGGAATTAAAAAAAAAAAACTAAACTGATGCCTATCCTAGCAGTATAAACTAGGGCTTACAATACCGGGATCCCGGTCATTTTATTCCAGTATTGATACAAAAAAAATACCAGTTTTTCGGTACTAATTTAAAAAAAAAAAATGTTTATAATTTAATCACATAAAGATTATAAAATCACCTTTATGTGATTATGACGTCGTTATCTCTACTAGCAAATGTACGATAAATCATCGATGGGACACCATGCAACATTGCAACCTGTCCACAATTCTCGGACAACTTCATGTCTGACCGTATCGTAACTCCCAAGTTCCGTTCCTCCATACTGACTTTAGTTCAACTCCACCAAGCGTATAAGTTATTTTGGGGTTGCTGTTCCCCAGGTGTAAGACCTTGCATTTTGCTGAATTAAAGCATAGCTGGCACTTTTCTGACCATCCCAAAAGTCTATCTAGGTCTCAATGAAGCTCTGCTTGGCGGCGATCATTAACTACTGATCTTTGCATCATCTGCAAGTTTAAACCTCACGCCCTCCATCCCTTCATAGATGTCATTTAAGATAATCAAAAACAAGAGTGATCCCAATACCGATCCTCGGGGAACCCCACTTCTTACATTAACCCAATCTGAGGAATAACCATTTATCACAACCCTCTGCCAGGTGCCCTCAAGCCATCGTGCTATCCATCTAAGGATTTTCCTTGATTCCAGCCTGCTCCAGCTTATAAAGTAACCACTCATGTGGGACTGAGTCAAATGCTTTGCTGAAATCCAAGTAAACAATGTCAAAATTATTCCCTAAATCCAGCTCACGAGTGACCTGTCAAAATGACTAACCAGATTTGTTAAACATGATTTTCCCTTTATAAAACCATGCTGTGTATCCTACAGAGTTCTATTTCCATCTAAATGATCCTAAATTCCACCCTTGATCATTGCCTTCATGACTGTCACTACTACTGAAGTTAGATTGTTCGGTCGGTAATTTCCCACTGCACTCCTAGAACCACCTTTATGTTCCAATTTACACCAATCCAACGGAATCTCTCCTGAGTCCAGTGATGCTCTCATAACTAGCCTTAATGGTTCAATGCACTCACTTGCCGTCTCCTTTACGATATAGGGTATATGCCATCAACCACAGGAGTCTTACTCGTCTGTGGGTGCAAAAGTTCTCATTAAATAATCATTTGAAATTTCAACATCATTAATTACATTTTTTTCAATTTCACTTCCATATCTCATTGACACAAAAGGTTTTTTTATGTAAATATCGATGCAAAGTAACTGTTGAGTTCATCTGCAACTTCAGCTATGTTATCTAATACTATCCCACATCCATTGCATAAGGGTCCAATCTGATTTGTCCTTCGGTTCTTTGCATTTATATATGTGAAGAATTCCTTAACTGCACTCTTCTTTGTTCTCTCCTAGACTCAGTAAAGATACTATAGTGAAAATTATACTTCACTGAATAAAATGTCTTTCTTCTTCAAAAAATGAACAGAATTCAACAGTGGAAGACCAACATGGAACAGAACATCAGTGTTCTGCAAATTCTTTCCAAAATAAGAAATTGCTGGACTCCAATGAGATTTTAAAAGATGAACTTGAGTCGAAAATTAATGAAATACTTAACTATTTTTGATAAAAAAAAGTTCAAAGCCTAGAAAATATGGACTGAGATAGTCTACGATTATCTCAGTACAATAGTACCAGAATAGAATCCGAAAGGGCGTTTTCTGCTGCTAATGAAATACAGTATGTACCAAAATTAGATCCATTTTAAACGATACTATTTATTCGCACCTCCGTAGCCAGGAGCAGCAGTGCGTAGCACATGCTTCTTGATTAGACTGGGGTTTGAGCCCGTGACCACCAAATATGGAGGATGCGGAAAGGTCAGGGAATGACAACCGTATATCCTCGGAGCAATATGTCCTCAGTTGCTAATGCTCCTTAAAAAAAAAAAAAAAACCCCAAAACTATTGATTGCTTATGTTTCTTAAGAGCTCACTTTATTTGGACAGGTAGTGTGGATGCTTAAACATAACTAAACTTTCCAGTAACAATATGTATTTTTTTGTTTTCAGAATAGCTGTATTTTAATGATTTTTTTCAGAATATTTATTATTGCAATAAATGTTTATTTAAAACATGGATTCAAATAATTACAGTACTTGTTTTTTTCCTTACTTTATTGCACCTAATTGTCATCAAAATTTATTGAGAAAAACCTTTGTTTTTGGAATACCGGTATTGTAAGCCCTAGTGTTAACACAGGCCTCCATGCCCAAGTAGACACTCACCAAAGGAAGAGGAGTATCACTCATAATAAATGAAATAGTTAAAAAAAAATAAAAAGTCAGTGAACCCACAATGACCACTTCTTCAGGGAACATCGGCCCTTACGAACTCCAAAGGATTGTATTTCAGACATCAACTGTTATTCAGCAAAGCAATAAGATGTCCATATATTATCCAGAACACATTGCAGAAAGTAATGAACTAAAACAAAAATTTAAGCATAACATAGCCATAGCAATCAACCACCCTCTACAGTTTAAAATGCACAAATGTAATTAAAAAAAAAAAAAAAAATGCAAATTTGTAGATTCCCACAATCAATGTCTAAACTAAATGTAGATATGCAAAATAATCCTAAAACCAAATCATAGTAAACAAGGCTAACATAAATCGTAAAAGTTTTTTTTTAATTAAAACCCCCAGCATAAGAAGTATTCAAACTTACAGTACTAAGTACTATGCATAGGCTGAAGGTTTAGAAAATGAAAGATACTTGTTGACATTAGCCTTGAATTGCTGTAGATTGTAATTTTCAGGAAATATGTATGAAGAAAGGGTGTTCCAGAAAAAGGAAATTGAATGAAAGAACGGGAATTATAGACACCTATTCAGAAGAACAGTGCCCGCAGAAGTATCTATAGAAAAGGCATGCAGCAGAAACAAAACATCTATGAGACAGAGTGGAGAGACTGTAAGAGATGAGTCACTGATTAGTCTGGCTCCCTCTTTTGAATGGAATCTAGAAGTCTGAAAGGGGTTTGGGGGGCACCATCCCAAATGTGGGAACAATATTCCATGGTAGAGCAACTTGGAAAGTTTCTAAACAGTTTTAAGAGTTGATGGTTAATTGATTTCTTCGTTACTTTAGAAAGAATAGAGGTGCAATGGGACAATAATTGAAGGAGAGGATGTCATCCTTTTTGAGGAACTGGCTGGATATGGGCAAATTTCCCAAGCAGAAGGAAATGCAACAGTGAATAAGAAAGTGTAAAAAGTAGACACAAAAGAAGTTCAGGAGCAGAGGTTTTGAGAACAAGTGGAGAAATACCATAAGGACATGGAGCTTTCTTAGCATCGAGATTGTTCAAAATCCTTCTGACATCCCTTTGACAAAAGACAAGAGGAGGAATTGAATGGAGTGTACTGAGAATCGTAGGTGGTTTACCAAGATTATCAATATATGAGTTGGAAGAAAAGTAGGTTGCTAGCAGGTCAGATTTATCTTTGGTTGAAGTGGCAATAGAACCATCTGGTTTCGACAGAGGCAGGAATAGAAATGGGTAAAAGTTGCAGCCAATTGCTTTGGCAAGAGACCAAAATGCTCGACTATCATTTAGACAAGAAGCAAGTTTTTTACTCTTAGCCTGTTCGAAATCTAGTTCGGACTGATTAATAACTGCTTTACAATTGTTGCAAGCTTTGGTGTAGATAGAAAATGAACCTGTAGATTTGGATACAAGCCAATTGGAATATGCAACATTCTCATCTTGAACAGCTTTAGCACATTTATTGGAAAACCTTGGTTTTCCAATAAATGCTAAGGCTGTGTCAAGATAAAGGACAAGATTTTAACGTGGAGTGTGGAATAAAGGATTTCATCTACACAAGAAAAATTTCATTGACATGTTCAGAGCAAATGTAGACACCAGAAGATTTGAAACAGAAATTTGACCAAGGAAAATAAATCTGATTATCCCATTTTGTATTCTTGCAAGGCCAAAAAACATGGGGTTGAAAATGACCACAAGGGAATGGCCCCACCAGAGAAGAAACCATCACCAAATTGGGATCTGAGGTGCCTAGAGGGCCACCCACATTGGCTGTGTACTTAGAAGGGTTGTTTGTGAGAAAAAGATCAAGCATGTTGGCTGCGGGGTTAGGATTGTCTGGTATTCTGGTAAATAAATGATTGGTTGGTTGTTTGGGTTTTAATGGCACATCAGCAACTAGGTAATGCGCCAAGTAGGTAAATGAATAATCTGTGCAAGGTCGTTAGTAATTGAAAAAGACTCAGCATCTCGACCAGCTGGGTCGGTGTGACCGAAAATGGAAGCCAGCTGGAGCTGTGAACATTAAAATCACCAAGGAAAATCACCTCACTGTTAGGAAAGTTGCATTGGAGAAAGTCAAGTTTCAAAGAGAGGAAGTGAAAAAGTTCCAAGTGATTAGTGGAGTTGGGAGAAAAATAGAGGCAACAGATGAATTTAACAGAATGTGGCAGAGAGATTTTAAGCCAGGAAGGTCGAAAAGAGGAGATTCCAAATTACTAAGTCTCTGACAGGGAATATCAGAATGGACATATGCACAAGTACTATCTTTGAAATGAAAGGACTCATACAAGAAGTAATTCAGACAACTGAGATGAGCAGTGATTGAATTAACCGATAACTGGAATTGTGTCAGAAAAAAGTACACAAAGTTTGGCAGACTGTAAGTGGAAATGGACATCATTGAGATTAGAAATGAGACCTCATATATTTGTGAAATGAACAAGGAAGTGTTTGGGAGTTTAGATCTTTTTACAGATACGTTTATTCTATTAATTTGACAATTCATGAGGTATTCAGTAATGAAATTTTTGGATATGGCATACAGATGGCAAAAATATACTCAGCTTCTTGACATAACGTAATCTCAACCCCCCCCCCCCACACACACACACCCACAGTACTTGGGCTCCCTCCAGTCACTCTCTGGCAAAGCAGAGGCAGCAAGATTATATGCTAGCTGATCCAGAAGCCTCCTATAGAGTTAGCAATAGGTTCAGTCAAGTGGTCTATATAGCCTGCAAACACTGTTTTAGAGCTGTACCCTTGAAATTTAAGGTACACTGGATATCACCATGGTGTCCATTATAACCTCAAAAGACATCTATCATATTGCATGATGGAAGAAGTGGGAGGACTGCTGGAGAGTTTGCTCCAGAGATTAAACATGGGTTCCACCACTTCAACATTCCACTAAGCAAGGTGGTGGTATCGCACTGGTTGACGAGTCATCTAACACCTAGTATTGCCTGGTAACACAGAGGGGTGCCACACCTTGACCCCTGCTTATGGTTGTTTCAGAATTTTTTAGGCGAATCACCATCTATAACCATAGTGCGCCAACTTATGTTTGTACACACCTGGGTGTTCACCTCCAGTATGCTAGGTGCCATATTTCAGGACTTAAACATGGGAGTTATACCCAGGGTTACTAACAGTGCCACCATCGAAAAGGTGCTAGCAAAGCATTTGGCAGTCTCAGACAGACCAGGCTGTGTCAAAATTAGGTCCACTTGGCACACCTGAGAGAATGTCTGTGACAACCTCAAGGACCAAAAATTCAAGGATCATTAAAGCATAATGAAGGAAATGGAGAATGGCATGAACTTGTTTCCTTCATTGTACAGTATTTTAATTTATTCTGTTTGGTTTGCTTTAATGAACTCATAATTTATTAAATCATTTATGTTACTCCTGTTTATTACTATTTGGTTTTAGGATTATTTTATACACTTGCTTAAGTTTTCATTTCATTCTTTCTGTCTTGTAATTTTGTTCTTATTGGGTCACTTGTCAATGTTTTGCTGGTTAGCAGTCAAACTGAAATACAACTTCTATACAGAATTAAAAACCCAATAAATATAATTGACACTTTTATTTTCAGTTAGTGAATATTCATTAATTACAGCATCTATTTACTGTAAACATGGAATGTATATAAATGAAAACAAAATCTAAAATGTTTCCTAACTTGTTTTATTTTGTAAATCTGAAATTAATAAAACCAGTTATATTTTTATACATTTTTGTACAAAACAAAGTGACTATACAGCCTAAACCAAAGGAGGCAGCTGCAACACACATCTCTAGATTTCCTTATAAAAATTACTTCCATCAGAAAAACTCATTTTACTTGATAATTCTGTACCTCCAAATCAACTCAACTCACAATATACAGTAAGAAATGACCAGAGCTACCTAGTTTAAACTGCCATAAAAATTATAATTTAATAGTCCACGCATAAAAAAAAATTAATGATAAACATAACCAAGATCATGTAACATTGCAACCAGAAAATTATAAAAACAAGCACAAAAGGTGAGGTAATCCCAAACTTAAAAATAATACCCAAATAAACTTACAATAATATACACATGTAACATGATTATACTACACTTCACAGGTATTTGAATGGTGCAAACAAAATCTGCATTCTTCACATCAAATCACAAAGATGGCAGAATAATAACAGGCAGGTCACAGATCTTAAATATAGCTTAAGTATTACTTAAATTTTCGTGATTTTAAATGTTCTTCAAGAATTATCAGTACTTTGGTTCTAGTATAGAACAATTATTTTCAAATGAAATTAAATAATCAACACATTTTGTACATATATGTATATATACACAAATACACAACAAAATAAGGTAATACTTGACATAAAGCCACACACAGAAATTTACCATTTCATAAAGCTGCACTCTAAACTTGCTGACATTTATGAATGTGCCAGTCATGACAGTAAAGAAATATTTCAGCAGTGAGATGAGGCTGCATAAAAGCGATCAAGCAACATATATAAAAAAATAAAAAGGTACTTCTCTCAGTAGTTTTCCATAATAAATATGGCCTAAATTTCCTTCTATTAAAATAAAACAAATGTTAACACCCAATATTAATGTTACAAAAAAGAAAAGAAACATTAGCTTAAATTTTCATTCTTAATGAATTAAATTATAATCCTCTTTTGATTTTTTTTATACATTATCAGTGCTTTCAATATAGATATTAAAGTTTCTCTTTCGTCTATTTTTAATCATTCAGCAAATGATTATTTTGTTCATGAAACAGGTAACTGATTCAATATATATTACTGTAATATAAAAGACCAGTTCTACTGATTATATATAGAAGAAAATTATTTTGGAAACAGAATATAAAAATCAGCAGCAGCGCGCACACACAAAAAAAAGCATTTTTTTTTAATTGTAAAATATAAATAAACTATGTAGTAACAAAGAATATAATGCAATAACAGTTTTCATTACACTACTATATTATATTAGATTAGATTAGAGAATATAGTTAACCTTAAGAATACAGTTGTACAGCAACCTGAAAATATAATTAATCTTAAATTAGATTAACTATATTCTCAAGTACATATGTGTAAATGTATAAAAAAATTAAATTATGCTGCTGCATTTAAGCTGGTCCTATAGCAAAATAATAATCGCAACTTGAATTAAATAAAAATGTGAAAACAAAACACTATCATTTTGCATTACAGCTGGTGAAAGATATCTTTAATAAAACTTCCCCAAAAACACAAGAACACATTACAGAAAACATGGCTTTGGTGGTGGAAGTTAACACCTGAGAAAGCAAATAAACTGCTACACGTTTATGCATTATAAATAGGATGCAGACTCACAGTATACTCACTATATGCTGCCAAATACCAAGATCACACATGTACCATTAACTTGCAATAGTCCAAAAAACACTGCTTAAAAATTAGATTATATAAAAGAATTGCATTCTCTATAGCAAAGACAATTAGCTGCAAAATTCAGTCATTATATATTATGTGGAATTCCTGCATGAATTGTGAAACAAGAAAACATTAACAGTAAAAGATACTATATTTCATCAAGCAAAATGAATAAAAAGTATCTTTTTTGAAGATTATCAACACTTATAAATTAAGTACTGCAAATTTAATACCAGATATATTTTTGTCTTCAGTAAATGATATGAATTTATTTATGATGAGAAGCTAACTTTATCAGACTACTGGCAATGGATGGGTCCAAGGTTATTTTTTGGACCACAGCATATCAGATCAAACTAAAGTAGGAAACATGGTCCTTCCTATGGCACAGACAGTGGTCTGGAACTTTGGTTCTTCCTCCTAAACAATGATCAGCACCATGTTCACAGCTTACTAAACAGAAATGTGTTGTTACCTTCGATCTTGATAAAGAAGGTAATTTTTCATGGCTGTAGGAAGATTGAGCTCATGTATCCGTCCAAAACGAGTCTTCCCAATTTGTTGTCTTATTACACGTCGGCATATATCTTTTAATGGCAAAGGCCCAGCTGGAAAAAAAATAAATAATAAATAAGGCACTTTCAGCCATTATTCAGATTTTAATACAATTTTAATAAAAATATATGGGCTGGGGAGGGATACAGCAATGAAAGGACTTGTATGCATAATTACAAGAGATACTCAATTATCTTAACAATCAGATATTTTTTACTTTGCATTATATAAAGGTTAACCGAGCAATATATGTATTTAATATGGGTCTTAACAAATAAGAAATCAGGCTTGTGCACTCTTCATATGTTTATATATTTCATTTAATTAGTTGCAGAACTATTATAAAATATAATGAACACCTCTACACTGAATAAATCAAATTTTAATGCCAATTTACCCAAAATTAAGATAATTACATTCCTTGAATCATTAATAATAATTTTTTTTTTTTTTTTTTTATGGCAATTCCAAACAAGAAAAAATTTCATGGTTTATAGTAGTGGTGCTCAATCTGTTATGCCAGAGAGGATCTCTGAAACTCCATGGACCAAGAGGGAATGATTGCCATTAATGTCATACTGTTTTCCTCAAAAAAATAACTCAATAAGACTGCAGAATTTAAAGCTTAATAAGAAAATACTTTAAGACTAGTGTTGTTTGAACCTATAGTTCCATATTCAGACTGTAGGATTTCTAATAATTTTAACTCAAATAATTTTCTAAATTCTTTTGATGTGTGTGGGTAAAAACCTTGTTGAGGGACCCAGCCAATGAGCTATGCTTTGAGCACCTGTGGCTTATAGCATTCTGCTACAATTCTCAGATAGGCTGAGAATTGTTATTACTGGGTTTTAGGAGCATCAGCAACTAAGGCCATGTTGCTCCGTGTATTTGTCTTTAAATTGTGTGCATGTGTTCTGAGATTAATTTTCTGTTTTGCTGGATGAAAAGCCAGAGTTTCTACGAGAAAACACCATGCTACCCTGCCTAAGACTGACTAACTCAGCCACAATGTGAAAAAGACCTATAAAAATTCCTCCAGTCATTGACACAATTCAAACTCGTCTTTTCCACCTGGTGTGGAGCGGATGGGGATCCTACCAACTGTGCTACCCAAAAGGGCACAGGCTGAAAAACCAGAAGAAATTTAATATTGGACTTGAATTTCTGCAGGTAGTAATTTTCACAAAATAAACATAAAAGAGCGTTATTCCAGAGAACAGAATGTGGTAATGATACGAGTGAGATGCTCTAGTACTTTCTCATATCACTAATATGGATTCTCTTCATAGTAGTGATATAACTTCAATGATCGTTTCAAACCAAAAGGGGCATTTCTAACATTGCAGTGGACAGTTCAAGATGGATGCTGTTGTTCAAGTCGGATGCATTGCACGTTTATGTATATACAGTTGATTGCGAGTACAAAGAGAAAACGATGGCGGATTCATCCAGCAAATTCAAATAGGTTAAAAACAAGGCATTTTTATATTATGTTTGAAACACATAGGAAGTTTCCCCGAGAAGTTATTTTTTTTTTTTATTTTACAGTATGTCAATACAGAGTAACTTCTAATGTTAATTAGTTAAAAAATCTCAAATTTTGATACCGTGATGCGGAAATCAATACAAACTACTGTTTTACTGCAATAGACGCTGGTGCTTATGGACATGATGGTAATTCAAGCATTTTTAAAAATTCAAATTTTGGAAGAAGACTGCTAACGAAACAATTTAATTTGCCGTTAAATAGAGCTCTTCCTGGTACAAATGAGCTGGCAATGCTATTTGTTTTTGTAAGGGATGAAACATTTGGACTGAGTGAAAATTTAATACTACCATAACCATCAAAAAATTTGAGCAGTGAGTGATGAATTTTCAATTATAGATTAACTTGAGCAAGGTGACGTGATACAGAATGCACGTTTGGAATACTGAGCAATAAGACGTGCATTTTTCACTCTAGCATATTATTGAATCCCCATTCTGCTATCACCGTAATAAAAATTTGTTG
This sequence comes from Mastigoproctus giganteus, assembly GCF_048544385.1. NCBI lineage: Eukaryota > Metazoa > Arthropoda > Arachnida > Uropygi > Thelyphonidae > Mastigoproctus > Mastigoproctus giganteus. Next base: position 130,323,567 of record NC_143584.1, read on the forward strand.
CATATTGCATAATTTTGTGAGAAGGGAAGGGATGGATATGTTTTTGAAGACAGATTTAATTTGTGAGATGGAAGAGGGAATGGAAATGACAGCAGTTGGAGGGCAGTTTTCAGGTGCCACATGTAGAAAAAGGGATTCGTTTTCTACATATTTCAACAGTGTCGGCACCCTTTCATGGCAAAATACTAGAATATAATTACAATAAAATTTATCCTATTTTTTAAAATAAATGTTAGTATTTAGTAGAAAATTAAAATTCTAAAAAATAAACAAACTACATACAACGAATTTGAATTAAATGTATGTGGCAATCAAAAGATTTTTTAAAATTATTTAATACTTTCACTCACATAATAAATTTCATTAAAACCCTTTGTTAGTGCTCTGGGGTAATGCTTTAATGATGTGTTGTAGAAGACAAGACTTCTTTCCACCTGACAAATAAATTTTTTGGTGTCAAACATAGCCTTCTCCAAGAAGGCCAACCAACCCATGCATGAGGAGAATTTCTCATCAGGTAATATAGACGGCAAGTCGCTGGCACTTTCAGCATCTTCAATGGCATCAGCAGACACTGAATGCCAGCTAAAATCATTGGAAGTGCCTGTCTAGTTTGCATGCCTTTTCCCTCTGCTTCCTGTAAAACCGGGTGCTCAAAGGCATTTCCAGCACTGTGCTTTAAGCGTCCTTAAAGATGAAAAGTTGGAGATGCCTCAAGGCCTGTTATGATTTTACAACTCATTCATGGAATAACTTTTAAAATCTTTTTGTTACAGTAAACAGCAACAAAAATAGTAGGGTCTATATCGTTCATCATCCAAAATCATTTTAAAACCAGAGAATCATCTTTTCACACCAACAAAAGTGATCAGATCAATTTAAAAACGTGAACCTTCAAAGCCTCCACTTGAAATGGAAGTTCCTGTTCATTGACATTAACAAAGTCATTTATTTTCCTTAAAACATGATATCGGGAGTTCTTTTTTTTTAAAAAAACTATTATAAAATTGGTCTTAATTTTCTCTGCTTATTTCCTCTAGGGAATGGCTGAAATTTAAGTTAACTTTCCCTATATTTTCAGTATGCTCAAACAAAGTATCATTGCTTAAATTTGGTTATAGAATTAGGTAACCAAGTAAAATGAGTTTTGATGAACAACAAATTCTGTCTAAAAAAATAATTGCCTTGGCATCAACTGCAGTATCTAAAGCACTGACAATTTTTTTTTTTTTTTCATAGAATCAAAATTTTTAGCATAAAACAATACTTTTTTATGTAACTAAGTTCACCACTTTGTTAGAACAGCCTCTAGTGAAAAAGGTAGGCCAGGTTGCATATCTCTGTAAACATGGTATATTAGCATTAGTTTAGGCATATGATGCAAGAAAGCAAGTTATAATACAGCATCAAAAAAAAAAAAAAAAAATCCCATTTCACCCATCCAGTCACTCCAAATGTTTATGTCTAGTTCAGCTTTAAATTTATTTAAGCTATCAACTTCCACAACAACAGATGGAAGTCTGTTCTAGCCACCAATCACCCGCTGACTAAAGGCAAACTTCGCACATCTATTCTACAACTGTCATTCCTCAATTTGAATCTATGCCTCCTCAGGTTCTTAATCTGAGCAAGCAGAAGTAGCCCATCAACACCGAACCTGCTCAAACCATTCAATGCCGTATACACCATGATCAGATCACCTCGCAGGTGCCTAGTATCCATATGCTGCAACTTACAGAACTTAAGCCTTTCTTCGTGAGCACACACCCGTTTATTCCTCTCACCAATCTTGTTGCCCTTCTCAGTACTCGTTCTAGCAACTCTACATCCTTCCTAAAATGAGCCTCCAGACCTGTATACAGTACTCAAGGTGTGGCCTGATCAGTGCCTTATACATAGTGATGACCTCATTGTCTCTGCTAGCAAAATTCCTATATATCATTGACAAAACTCCATGACATGCTCTGGCAGCCTGTCTGCACTGCTCAGAGGACTTCATATATAACTGCACAATTACCCCCAGATATTTTATGTTCTCCACCTCCCTGAGTATAGTACCACACAGTTGGTACGTTTCTCTTGGGTTACTGCTACCCATGCGGAGTACTTTGCATTTGTCAAAGGCGCCTCCATAGCTAGGTGGGCAGGAGCAGCAGTGTGTAGCACACACTTCTTGATTAGACCGGGGTTCGAGCCCTTGACCACCAAATACGGAGGATGTGGAAAGGTCAGGTATTGACCACTGCATATCCCCGGAGCAATATGGCCTTAGTTGCTAATGCTCCTAAAAACCAAACAACAACAACAGCATATGCCAATGTTAAACTTCTGTTGCCACTTCTCAGCCCATTTGCCTAACTTTTCTAGATCCTGTTGCAGTAGCACACTGTCTTTACTGTAATTAACAACCCTGCCAACCTTTGTATCATCTGCAAACTTGGACATTAAGCCTGATATACCTTCATCGATATCACTGATAAATACACTAAACAAAAATAGGCCCAGCACCGAACCCTGGGGGAATCAGCTAATAATATTAATCCACGTAGAGCAGTGTCCATTTATTACCATTCTCTGCCATATTCCACTCAGCCATTCCTTTATTCATTGCAGTAACTTGCCCTTAATGTCATACCACTCCAATTTGTACAGTAGTCTTCCAAGTGCAACAGTATCAAAAGCTTTCCTGAAATCCAAGTATATGATATCAAAATTATTTTTTGCATCCAATTCCTTTTATGACCACACTGTAGTATCCAATCAAACTAGTCAGGCAAGACTTCCCCTAACAAAACCATGTTGTGTCTGAACTACTGCTGCTGTCTTGTCTAGGTGATCCTGTATCACCTCTTTAACCAGTGACTCCATTATTTACCCCGGAACAGAAGTTAAACTAACAGGTCTATAATTATTTGTGTCACCCTTTGAATCCCCTTTGTGAACTGGGGATACATTTTCACATCTCCAGTCCACGGGAACCTCCCCTGATCCTAAGGATACTCTCAAAATTATGGCTAAGGGTTTGCTTACTGCTCTTGCTGCATCCTTCATTATAACTGGATAGATCCCATCTGCACCGGTGCCTTTTTTATGTTTAACTTCAACAATTTCTCCTCCAATTTGTTCTCAGTTATTACAAAATAACTTAGCTCCCTGTTAGAGTATGATAAACTTCTGGCATTACCCTCATTGAATAACTCCTCATGTGTGAATATAGATGCAAAATACTAGTTAGTTTATCAGCTACTTGAACAGGATCATCAATAGACGAACCATCTATGTTAAGTGGACCAATCTGATTCCTCCCCTTCTTTCTAGAGTTTACATAAGTAAAGAACGCTTTGCTGTTTTTCTCTGCGTCCTTTACGAAAGATTTCTTGTAATTTGCCTTCGCCTGCCTAACCTCCTTTGTGACCTGACTACAGACTAGCTTATATCTGCAGTAGGCTTCTGTGTAACCTGATAATTTATTTGCATCCCATGCATTTTTCTTCTCTGCCATGAGCCTCATTAATTCATCCAACATCGATTTAGGCCTGAACCCTGAACAGTATTTCTTAGTTGGTATGAAAATCCTAGTAGTCTCAAAGATTAAGTCCATTAAGGCTTCCCATTTAGAATTCACCATTTGTAACATCATCAGTTGATTCCACTGTATAGAATTTAAAAACTGAGACCATTGTACACAGTCACCTTTACGAAACAAAAACCCTTCCCTTTATACTCTTGATGCTAATTACATCCTTAAGTAAATCCCACATCAGTACACTGTGACCACTGTCACCTAGTGGTTCCTTTATCTGCAAATTCTTAATGCATGAATAATCACTGCTAATAATCAGATCAAGGGTATTAATCCGTTTGGTTGCCCCTCTACAGGGTGTCTCAAAAATATTGGTACAAATGTTTAGAGAAGGTAGGTAACATCTAAAGGAATGTGAATTGCATAGTAACCCATAACAGGAAACGTCACTGTAAGTCGGTAGATGGCGCGGTAGTCGCCGCACAAAGAGCATGCATCGAAAAACGAACTGTGAGCTGGCAGAAATGCACCTAGTGTATGGATTAGCAGAGAGCAATGGACGAGCCACTCAACGAATTTATGGAGAACGCTTCCCAGACAGGCATGTACTGGACCACCGTTTGTTTGCATATGTGCATCAAAATTTGTGCGATTATGGGTCATTTAGAGGTAACAGGAGTAGTATGGGCAGATCACGTTTGACGCAAACTCCTGCCATGGAAGAAGGTGTGCTGAATGTTGTCCAGAATAATCCTACTATTAGCACACGTGCCGTTGCCTCTGCCTTAGGAGTGTCTCATTGCCGTGTACAGCATGTCTGGCATGACGAGTCCTTACACCCCTTTCATCTCCAAAGGGTTCAGTTACTGCTCCCCCAAGATCATCCTGCACGTGTGGCTTTTGTGCAGTGGTTTCCCCAAGAAAGTGTTCAAGACTTGAATTTTCCAGCCTATGTTTTGTTCACGGATAAAGCTTATTTCACTCAGGAAGGCTTATTCAATCAGCACACACAATGCTCATGTGTGGGCTCACGACAACCCACACGGTGTGTGCCCCCATGCGGCACAACATCGCTTCGCAATAAATGTGTGGGCAAGTATGGTCTGTGACTGCTTAGTCGGTCCATACCTGTTACCATCCCGCACAAACTCCGCTAAATATCGGATCTTTCTTGAACGAGTTCTACCAGGGTTACTTGACGATGTTCCAGCAAATGTGAGATGCAACATTTGGTTTCAACATGACGGGGTGCCTGCCCATTATGGAAGGTGTGTTCGTGACCATTTGAACAGGCGTTTTGGGCGTCAATGGACTGGCAGTAGTGGACCCGTTGCCTGGTCCACCACGCTCACCTGATTTATCGAGCCTTGATTTCTTTCTGTGGGGGGTGGCTCAAATCTATCGTCTATGAATCGCCTGTGGAGACGGAAATGGATCTCGTGGCGAGACTCATCTGCGCTGCTGCTACTGTCAAAGAAACTTCAGGTGTGTTCGACCATGTCCACCAATTCATGCTGTGTCGGTGTCACGCATGCATCGCGTCTTAAGAGAGAAATCTTAAGAGAGACTTGACAGAGGTATATAAGGTCCTGAAGGGAATCAGTAAAATGATTTTTTTTTTTTTTTTTTTGTTGTTAGTTGTTGGCGCATTGGCTTCTGTGGCCATAATGCACCTCCCAAAGTTTTTGCATTTTACTGTGATCCAAGCCCAAGGCGGGATTCGAACCTGCGATCTTTGGGTTGCCGGACAGGCACTTTACCCACCTGGCTAGCCTGGTCGGCCAGTAAAATGAATGTTTGTTTGTTATTCGGTTTTTAGGAGCATTAGCAACTAAGGCCATATTGCGCCGGAGATATGCGGTGGTCATTCCCTGACCTTTCCGTATTTAGTGGTCATGGGCTCAAACCTCGGTCTAATCAAGAAGCGTGTGCTACGCACTGCTGCTCCTGCCCACCGAGGCGCTGTAAAATGAATGATAGGCATATTTTCAATGTGAGAAGAGAGATGAACCAGAGGACAGAAATGCAAAATTTGTGCTAGAAGAGAGTAATAGAAGGCTGGATCTCATGAGGTTTATTTTTGGGCAGCATGCCATAGATCACTGGAATGAACTGCCTGCCACAGTGGTTGAGACTGATATTTGGACAGAAAACCTGTGCATAAGTTGCCTTTATTATATATAGACTAGCATCTCTAATTAAAAATGCAGACTTTTTGCTATACATCAATTCTCAGCCTGACCAAAACTGTAAAGATTTATTCACAAAATTTATGATATGTGGAATGATTCATGTTTTTGAGAACCACACAAGCAATCAAATGCTAATGAAAAGATTCATCTAATTTTCCACAAACCCATTGTGCAATATAACAGCCATAAGCCAATGGCAAAACTATAAATTTTGTCTCCCCATTTAACTTTTTGACCCGTCCCCAGAGCACACACAATGGAATCTCCAATAGCAGGTGTTGATCTCAGAGGAACCAGTTATTGTTAGTGATTATGTTGTCAAGCGAATAAGCAATGCAAAAAAAAAAAAAAAAAAAAAAAAAGGTGGAATAGGACCAGGGCATATCTGCCAGGAGAAAAAGTTAATGATGTAGAATTTATCAACTTTTAATTAAGGGCACAAATAGTGATACAGTTGTACTTTTGGCATTCATATAAAGGGCCTAACTTGAGGATATGCGGACCCTATAATAATGCTTATTATGAAATGTCATTTAAAATTTTTGGATTAATAACAATAATGATAAATGGATAGGCTTTGATGCTGGTTTATGAAGTCATGGTGCCAATGCTGCATTCAAAAAGTCATCTTGTCAATAATTCTTGCTTGAAACTGCTTTTTATTACCGATATACTATTCTGATCTAAGATGAGGAATCCATTTCTTCAATACCATACAGTTGAATACTTATTTGATACATATCAATATATTTCACAAACAAAAATTAACTTGCAAAATATCAAACAGAGAAATGTGACTAATTAGGAGAATGTACAGTATTAGTTACTTAGAGACTCAGTTTTATTGCAAAATAAGATGTTTATTCAATTATTCCCAATGATTTGAAACAAGCAATACTCTACAAAACAAAATCAAAATTAAGACACAAATAAAATATAAAAATTCACTACAGAAAATGACAAAAACAAAAATATACCATCTATGTAAAACAGAGGTACTCAAACCGTGGGTCCCGACTCCATTGTGACTAACGGAAGAAGTTTGAGGTGTCGCAAGGAAGTGAGAAATAAGACCTAAACGTAATACCTTTATCATATCACTTGGCAATGTAGTTACTAAAATGTTGACAATGGAATTGACAACATTGCTTCGAGACCCCATTGTAGCTCCTACAATGTAACAAGTTATGCTTTTGTCGTGTCCACTGCCATTTATGGGCTCCCTCAAAGTACGAACCCTAGGCACATGCCGCGTTTGCCTAAGCCTAAGACAGGCCCTGTTTATATGTTCTGAATTAGGTTTAATAAGAGCAAAATGAACAATACATATTTGTTTATATATGAATACAAGGAGCACAGAAAATAAGTTTTACAAAATTGAAAAGTTGGTTTTGGTTAAGTCATCAAAAGGGGTTGGCAAATATGAGTACGATGTGTATATATTTTTATTTCTATTATGTAGGCACTTTCAGCACAAATGACAAACCTGTCATTATTTTGCTGATATCATTCTTTGTAAAGACCAGCCAATGTACACTGAGTGGGCAGAAATCATGGGATACCTACCTAGTAACGGGTAGGTCCACCTTTTGCCCAGATAAGAGCAGCCACATGGCAAGGCATTGAGATCACTAGTTCACGAAAGCGTTCCACAGGTATTTCCATCCATGCTTGCTACACCACTGTCCATAATTCCGTTGCATTCATGGGTGGAGGTTCCAAAGCTTTCCACAGCATCCTAAAGATGCTCCACAGGGTTCATGTCCGGTTAACGGGGGAGACCATTCCATGGTGGTAAAATCTACAGAATGCTCTTCAAACCATATTCTAGACACCACAGATCTGTGGGGAGGCACATTGTCCTACAGAAAGAGGCTATTGCCCTGTGGGTGCACTACAACCATGAAGGGATGCAGATGGACACAGACACCTGGACCATTTAGAGATGCGTCTAGAACAGTGGTTCCCAAATGTTTTTGAGTCACTGCCCCCTTGGTTCCATAAATGCATCCTCAACACTCCCCAGTCCTAACTTTAGTATTAAATACACCAGCTGCCGTTGCAGATGAACTCAACAGTTATTTTGCATCGATATTTACAAATGAAAAACCTTTTGTGGCAATAGGAAATTGTGGGAGCGAAGTTGAAAAATATGTAAGTAATGATATTGAAATTTCGCAAGATTATTTAATGAAAAAACTTTCGAGCCTACAGGTCAATAAGGCTCCTGGAGTTGATGGAATATACCCTATAATCTTAAAGGAGGCCGCAAGTGAGTGCATTGAACTATTGAGGCTAATTATGCGAGCATCACTAGACTCTGGGGAGATTCCCTTGAAGTGGAAAAGTGCCAATGTATCTCCCATACATAAGGGTGGCTCTAAGAGTGAAATGGGAAATTATCAACCTGTCAGTCTAACTTCAGTGGTAGGGAAAATCACGGAGGCAATGATCAAGGGTGGGATTCAGGATCATTTGGATCGAATTGAAATTCTCATGGATACTCAGCATGGTTTTGTAAAGGGAAAATCCTGTTTAACAAATCTGGTTCACTATTTTGAAAGGGTCACTCGCAAGCTGGATTTAGAGGAATAATCTCGACATTGTTTATTTAGATTTCAGCAAAGCTTTTGACTCAGTCCCACATAAGCAGTTGCTTTATAAGCTGGAACAGGTTGGAATCACTAGGAAAATCCTTAGATGGATAGCAGGATGGCTTCAGGGCAGGAGGCAGAGGGTTGTGATAAATGGCTATTCCTCAGATTGGGTTGATGTAAGAAGTGGGGTTCCCCAAGGATCAGTATTAGGACCACTGTTGTTTTTAATTTTCATAAACAACATCGATGAAGGGATAGAGGGCGTGATGTCTAAATTTGCAGATGATGTTAAAATTGGTAGAGTAGTTAATGATCACTGTCAAGCTGAGCTTCTTCAGAGAGACCTAGATAGACTTCAGGAATGGTCAGAAAAATGGCAGCTATGCTTTAATCCAACAAAGTGTAAGGTATTACACCTGGGAAACAGTAATCCCAAAATAACTTATTCACTTGGTGGAGTTCAACTAAACCCAGTACTGGAGAAAAGGGACTTGGGTGTTACGATACAGTCAGACATGAAATTCTCTGAGCATTGTAAACAGGTTGCAAAGAATGGTGTCCTATCGATGATCTATCAAACTTTTGCAAATAGAGATAGGGACATGATAATCCCATTATATAAGGCTTTTGTTAGACCACACTTGGAATATTGTGTTCAGGTATGGAGACCGCACCTAAAGAAAGACATCGAGCTTCTTGAAAGGGTGCAAAGACGAGTAACTCGCCTGATGAGATCGGCAAAAGGGTGTCCATTTTCGAATATGTGGGTTGCAGAGTTTGGAAACTAGACACCTTAGAGGAGATTTGATTGAGGTGTTTAAGGCTCTGAGAGGAATCAGTAAAATGAATGAGGACGAAATTTTCAAGGTTATAAATGATGCTAGAACTAGGGGACATAAATTCGAATTACAGGGGGAAATGTTTAGATTGGACTGCAGGAAGTTTTATTTTAGCCAGCGAGTTATAAATTACTGGAATAAGTTGCCTACATGGGTGGTAGAGGCTGACAGTTTAGGGTAATTCAAAGGTCATCTGGATAGTAATTTCGGGTCAGGGAAGCGCATAGGATGATAGGCTTAATTTCCTTTTCTTTCACTAATTATTATTATTTATTTCTTTTATTACTTTTTTTTTTTTTTTTGGCCAGTGCAGCATAAGCCATAGGCTTTCTTGCACCATGCGGCCATTAATAATACTAACTAAATTTAGTAACAAGGTCATTTTTCTGTAAATTTTTAATGCGGGGGATGGACCCGCATTTAAACCAGACATCGAGAAACTGGTATTATTACATAATATCAGTTTCTCAATGTCTGGTTTAAAGTTGCTTAGGAGTCTTAAATCACCATGTTCAGTAATCTGAAGTAGATATTTTTGCTTGGAGATAAGTTGGATGACCACACTAAAATCACATTCTACTAAATATGAAGTTGGGAATGTAATAAGTTGCTTCTTAACCACTGTCCATAGTGCAAGATAGTGATCAGAAATTTTCTTCTGTAACCAAAACTGTTGATAAGATTTCTTAAACTTTGGTTTCAGTTGAATATCATTTTGTAACTCAATTAGTTCTTCCACTAATATCGCAACTTCCTCAATATCTAAAAATGGATTCATCACACAATCTGGAATTTCTATCAAAAGAAAATTCTTAAATCATTCAGACATATATCTTTATGCAGCATAACCAAATTGTCACAAAAGACTTGCAGATCTTCATCTTGTATTCCACCAATCTTTTCTAGCTCAGACAGAGAGGGAAATTGATACAGCTCATGATCTTGCACTTGAATAAAGTTAAGTTTGAAATAAAAGTGGATACTACAGATTTGCCCTTAATAAGGGTGATATTAATTCCTTGCAACTGTAAATATATTTCATTGAACTTTGCAAATAGTTCAGACGAATATGCAATGTCATGCCTCATATCTTTAAGTTTATCACTGAGAAAAGCATCTTTCTCTTCAAAAAACCCCACAACAGATTCAAAAAGGTTATAAAAGCATCTTATGCAGTTACCTTTTGATAGCTAATGAACTTCAGTATGAAGCAACGAACGTTGAAAATCTTCATTATTCTCAACAGAAAGCTCCCGAAATAGTCTTTTTGAGAGTATGAGCTTTGATTTTATTAACACCAGTAATGACATTGTGAAGGCGATCACAGAGGTTTTTTGCAACCAGATGTTGGCAATGAATGACAGTGAATGGTAGAGACATTTGGTACAACTTTCTTAAGTATGCAACACAACCACGGTAGCAACCAGTCATTGATGGAGCTCCATCCGTTGCAAGAGCAAGCATGTTAGCAAGTGGAATTTTCTTGTCTCTAAAGAACTGCTCAACAACATGAAATATTGACTCACTTTTAGTATCTGTTTCTAACTGACTTGCAACAACAACTCTTGACCTAACCTTTCATCTTTTATAAAGTGCACATATGCTAGAAGCAAAGACTCGTTGCCTGGCAAAGTTGACTCATCGAGCTGTAATGTAAATTCTGTAGTCCTTAGAATGCTACACAACATATCTTCCACAGTCTCAGCCATTTCATCTATGCATTATTGAACTGAATTGTTGCTTAGAGGAATACTCGTAATTACTTACGTCTTGTGGTGACTTAGGTAAAACAGGACTCAGAATCACACTTACTGTTGGTAAGATGAGTTCTTCGCCAATTGTGTGGCTTTCCAGACTTGGCAATCAACAACAAAATATTGTATGATGCACGAAAACAATCAGTTTTTGTTGTGAGGCATTACAAAATATACTTGACAAAATATGCTTTTGCAATGTAACACGAAGTGATTGAAAAAATGTTAAATTCTTGTCTGTCATGTCAGGTTGTGCCTTCTTCAAATGTTTAATAAGTCTGGAAGGTTTCATTACCTCATTAGAAAATACCCTTTTGTATATTATGCACTTGTTTGTAGTTGCTGGTTTAAATCAATACTTCAGATACTTCACACTATATTGTCTACATTTCCTCTTTGATTTTTCTGCTTCTGCCATTCTTTTTCTGATACAAATATTAATTAATAAATTTAAATAAAAATAAATCTATCCATATAAATAAAACAGAATGTGTGTGTATTAAAAGAAGAGACATGGGTCAGAATCTTAAGCAGCTGAATTTATTAAAGAAAATGAGAAATATTAAAACAGAATGTGTTTATACATTTCAGCCTTAAAATAGGGGATTATGTCATCCAGAAATTTCTCATTCTCGTAATTAAAGTATAAAAACTATTTATCATTTGCAGCTGGAGTGATTATTATTATTAAGATAAGGACAAATATTATAAATTTCGCACGATCTTAACTTTTCAAGCCCAACGTTTGTTAATGATGTCAGTCTCCTGATTTAGATGCGCTAACCTGAACAAGAGAACATAAGCAATCAACACACTCGAGGTCTAGCCTCAAATGCACCCCTACTGCCCCCTAGGTAACTCCTCGAGGGGGCAGTACCCCCCACTTTGGGAACCACTGCTCTAGATGTACCAGAGGTCGCAAAGTGTGACAATTGAACACGCCCCAGACCATTAATTACCGACTGACCATTTGCCTGAACAGTTCCTTGTTGACTCGACGGGTGCATACCTTCATACAGTTTTTGCTAGATATGCACCCTTCCGTCCGCTTGAAATAACTGGAAACAGGACTCGTCAGACCAGGAGACCCATCTCCAATAATCCAAGTCCAGTGCTGATGTTCTTTTGTCTAGTTGTTGAATAGAGTCCTGTATTGTGGTGGTAGCAATGGGACTCTGGTGAGTCGGCAGCTCCCATAACCTATTGCGACTAACGATTGCCTGATGGTCTTGGTGGAAAATGTTTCTGGCACCTCCCTTGTTGAAGTCAGTGGTGATTTGTGCCACAGTCACTCTCTGGTTGGCTGAAACAATGCAAAACAGGCAACAACGGCCACGTTCTTCACCACCACCACCTTTCTCCACCCACAGCGCTGTCCACAGTGAGATGTTATTCCAGAAATGGCATATTCCCGATACACTCTTGATACTGTCAAACGCGGATAGTGCAATTTCTGTACCACCTTCATGACAGAGTGACCTATGCGTCGGACACCCACTATCAGCCCTCTTTCAAAGTCGGTTAACTCATGACATTTACCCATACTGACATCGAATTACCGTCTACGTGAATGCAGTGATGCTGTGTAGCTATATACCTGCCAAGCGGTGGGTTCGTCCACTAGCAAGACGGGTGACAGCATCGCATTTCCCAGGAACCCCATGAATTATGTCCTTTCAGTGTAGTTGCATTGCGTATCTCAGCGCTTTGTCATGTTATGTTGTTTGTGTTTTTCTGATTGGCCACTCGGCCCAGGTGGGCAGAAAATGCTACTAACTGGTTTCCATCCCTGCCACATGGAGACAAGCCATTTGTGATTAGCATTAGAAATGGCCACACGGTGCAAGGAAGCCTATGGCTTATGCTGCACCAGCCAAAATAATAATAATAAACAAATAAAAATAAAATAAAAAATAAGAAAATTTTAAAAATAATAAATAATTAATAAGAGAAAAGGAAATAGACAACCTATGCATTTCCCTGCTCCCATAGGTAATTAATCTGCTGACCTTTGAATTTTCCCAAACTGTCAGCCTCTACCACCCATACAGATAACTTATTCCAGTAATTTTACTTGCTGGCTAAAATAAAACTTCCTGCAATACAGTCTAAACATCTCCGTCTGTAATTTAAAATTATGGCCCCTAGTTCTAGAATCAATTATAACCGTGAAAATTTCATCCTCATTTATTTTACTTATGCTTCTCAGAGCCTTAAACACCTCAATCAAGTCTCCTCTAAGGTGCCTAGTTTCCAAGCTCTGCAACCGACATATTCAGTCTGTTCTCATATGGACACCCTTTTGCCAATCTCACCAGGTGAGTTACCCATCTTTGAACCCTTTCAAAAAGCACAATGTCTTTCTTCAGGTGCAGTCACCATACTTGAAGACAGCGTACCAAGTATGGTCTAACAATAGCCTAATATAATGGGATTATGACATCCTTATCTGTACTAGCAATTGTTCAATAAATCATCAATAGAACACCATGGGACCCTCCTTGCAACCAGTCTACAATGCTCGGAGAACTTCATATCTGACTGTATCGTAACACCAAAGTCTCTCCTCCACTACTGGCATTAGTTCAACTCCACCAAGTCTATAAGTTATTTTGGGGTTACTATTCCACAGGTAAAACCTTACACTTTGCTGGATTAAAGCATAGCTGCCATTTTTCTGACCATCCCTGAAGTCCATCTAAGACACTCCGAAGAAGCTCTGCTTGGTGACGATCATTAACTACTCTACCAATCTTTTTATCACAACCTTCTGCCTCCTGCACCCTGAAGCCATCCATTTAAGGATTTTCCCTGTGATTCCAACCTGCTCCAGCTTAAAAAGTAACCGTTCACGTGGAACTGAGTCAAATGCTTTGTTGAAAAAAAAAAAAAAAAAAAAAAACTTAAGTTGAAATTATTCCATAAATCCAGCTCGTGAATGACCCCGTCAAAATAGCTAACTGAATTTGTTAAACATGATTTTCCCTTTACAAAACCATGCTGTGTATCCTTCAGAATTCCACCTTTGACCATTGCCGCCAGGATTTTCCCTACTACTGAAGTTAGACTGACTGGTCAGTAATTTCCCACTTCACTCTAGTCCATCTGATTGAACATATCCAACATTATCTTATTGGACATGTCCCTCTTAATGAAATACCTAGTTCAAAAAAGCTTGTTTAAAAAAAAAAAAAAAAAAATCCGTACTTTTATGCATAGCAAAGTTATTTCTAGTGAAAACTTTCTTGTAACCATTCCCTTATCTCCAGTAATCCTGCCAAATTTCTAGCATACAGAAAAGACAAAGGAGTTAAATTTTTGGTTAAGAAGCACACAGATTCTAAAGCAGTACAACAAAATGACAGTTTGCCACTGTAATGTTGAGTTACTCTGGTGTAACATAAGCATTGGGAAACAAAAATGAGAGCAGGAGTATGTTTTATGCCAAATGACTGTGAAGAGTATAATGGACAACAAAACAGACAAGCAGAGTGGATCAGAAAATTCAAATGTCTTATCAAGGCAAATTTTAATTTTCCAAATACTGGTCATTTACAGTAGCAGAACATTTCTGAATCTATTAAATGACTGTTTTCTTTACTAGCACGTTAGAGATGCAACAAGAGAAATAAATAATCTTGATATGATTATCAGTAGTGACTTTTGAATGCACTAAGAATGATTAGGTAAAGGAACTGCTAGGTGGCAGCGACTATATTGTATTTATGTGAAATTTATTTAAAGATATAATTACTGTCAAGGGTAAAGGGAAGGGATTTTGCTTTTGCAATGGTAACTACAATGACAGTTATATAGTTTTTAAATTCTTTTCAGTGAGACCAACTGATGTTTTCAATAGCAAGTGCCAAGTGAGAAATGTTCACAGAAATATGTGTAAAAGCTGCTAAGTTTTTTATACCAATTAAGAGATACTTAATTGGTATAAAATTGGTATACAGCACGCTCTTGCTGAGCATTATTGGGAGAAACATCATCAGGTCTCCCCGGTGAATGCTGTCATCCTTGACCGGGCGCATAGGTTCTGGGACCATAAGTGGCTAGAGAGTTTTTGGATAGGCTCGTCTGAGAACAATAGTATGAATAGGGACAGGGGTGTTCGATTTCACCCCCTACTAGAAGCTGTGGTCCTGGCAAAAGACGAGCGTTTTATATTTCCGTGCTCCCGAGCCGCTTCCGGTTCTGGATCATATGGAAGAAATATTGAGCATGCGCCTGGTCAACCACGTGTGCTGTGAGCCTGTTACTTAAGGATGTGTTGCTTAAACACCATTGTTGTTCAGAAAGGAGGCGGAAGCCTCCGAAAGCTTCAGTCAATGTTTTATTGCTTTTATCTTTATTGTATTTTAAATATTTTATTTATTTATATTTTATTGTATATTAAAATTTCATCGTATATTTATTTTGTAAATCAGTCTTTTGCATATATCATTTTACAGTGTAGTATCATTTGGTACATTTTAGTTTCTAGTATTAAACCATTATAATTAAACGGTTGGTGTATTTGTTTTAAATTCTGGATATGTACTCTCCCAACCTTAGAGGCCTTTTTGAAGATAGGGGATTAGGTAAGCTATGGAAAATTATAAGGCATCTTGTAATTTTCTTTTTGTCTTCTTGCTTGGCATCTTTGGCCAAAAAAGAAGAGAAATAGCAAAAAATTCTTTGCTTATGTTAACACTAGAAGGAAAGAGATGAAACACATTGGTCTATTGAATATGAATGGCATAACTATTGATGATCCTGTTCAGGTTGCTAAGAAACTGTATAAATATTTTGCATTTATATTCTAGCATGAAGATATTTTTAGGGATGGAAATACCAGAAATTCTACAGAAGCTAAATGATTTTATAACTGAAAGGAATCTAAGAGAAACTGATGTAGCAAAAAGCAAATAATGTACCTGGGACCAATGGAAACTATCCAATTATACTTAAATTAGCAGCAAAAGAAGTAAACAAAGCTTCAGCCATAATTATGAGAGCAACCTTAGATTCGAGAGAGGTATTACAGCCTGGAGATGTGCAAATGTCACTCCTATTCATAAAGGCAAATACAGTAGTTACAGCAATCGCAGCAAGAATTTGTTAATGGGAAATATTGCCTAATAAATGTGATCAGCTAAACTTGATGTAGTCACAAATAAACTGTGATACAAAAAATAAGTAATCATAAACCATGATTTCCATAGGGCATTTAATACTGTTCTCCATGAAGGCTGCCATTTTAGCCTATGAAGTGACCATACACATGTGTTCAATGCTCTTGTTTTTCGTTAAACTATGTGGTTTAAAGTATATTTAAAACTAAAAAAGTTTTATACAAGCAGAATGCCCGTGAGATGAACTACATATCGGTGAAGTTGTTTTAAACTTTCTAAGGGATTTTAAGAGGATCACTTTGTTTTTCAGCCAATCACTATTGTCTATAATACTGGTTGCAACACTACCATAGACTTTATATTAGCATTAGCATTATCATTAGTAGAGGCATTTGATGCAAGAAAGCAAGCTTATGCGGCATCAGCCAAAAAAAAAAAAAAAAAAAACCCCACTTCCACTTCACCCCTCTGTTCGTTCAAAATACCTGTCCAGCTGAGCCTTAAACTTATTTAGGCTATCAACCTCCACCACAAGGGATGGAAGTCTGTTCCACAAACCAACCACCCGCTGGCTAAAGACAAATTTCTGCATGTCTATTCTACATCTGTCTTTCCTCAATTTGAATTTATGCCCTCTCAGGTGATTTTTCTGAGCTAGAGGAAGAATCCCATCAGAACTGAGCATGCTTAAACCATTCAAGGCTTTATACACCTCTATCAGATCACCTCGCTGGTGCCTAGTCTCCAGACACTGTAATTTGCAGTAATTTACAGACACTGTAATTTGCAGTAATTTACAGACACTGTAAATTGTGACTTAGCATTGGGGAGGGCAGTCGCTATTAAATTTATGACCCCCACGACTTGATCTTTCTTTCACTGGGGTGGGAACTCTCTGTAAATGGGTGCCCCAGCCATTAAGCCATGTCTTGAACTTTACTTCAGTGTTTTTATTTCCCCTAGTGCTAACCCCAAAAGACTAAAATGGGCAACGCTAAACTTTTTAATTGTGCTACCTGTTGAAAAACTGCAATCACCATCAGACTAAGCATCCTTGATAACCCCCAATTAGAAGTTGAACAGGGTTTCTTGTAACTTTTTTCAATTTGCTGTTTTTCTCCCCCTTCATTATCCTTTTGTAGCCCAAAATTTTGATGGGACATGACTCAGCACCTAATCACTGCTTGGAATTGTCCCAACCACCATTCTTCTTCTCAGAAGCTACCCTTTACTAACTACACTATCCAAATCTCACTAACCTGGATTCCTGATAATCGGCAAATCTGCATATCTACCTTATATTGACCAACTAAAAACATGTCCGACTCCAAAGCAGAGCACAATTCCCGTGGCATCTCCTACCAGAACGAGGCTTGAGTTAGAAGATAACAATGACCCCAGTGACTGCCAACCATGCCCTGAATCAAAAAAGAAAACTAGGTCGTCAGTTGCCAACTCTGGCACTGAATTCTCCACTCCCAGCTTTACAAATGGAAATGCAACACAACTAGATCCTGGCCCAAATTTCGAGCTGAATATCTCCATTGTGGAGAACCAACCCAAACAGAGCCCACTGGACACCATCATGGTCCAATGGCGACAACTTGAGGAAGTTCTTGCACTTCAATAAAACCGCATAATGGCAGCAGTCAGATCACATAGGAGGTGGTCCAGGCCACCGCAGACTATAGGACCATTTTCTCCCTGGTTCATCAGGTAAATCCAGATATGAATTATCATGGAGAGAGTCCTCCTGGATTCTTCATAACCAGAATTAAAAAAATCAACACAAAATTTGAGGCCCATATTGAAAATATCAAGCAAGCAAACCAAGTGAAATAGACCTTGCTTGTATGCCAAAATGACCATTCCTGAGTCACAAGCTCCAAAGACTAAGGCCAAGACAACATTTAAACAGAACCTTGTTGTTCTCAAATTGGCAGAGGAATCAACAGAGACAACTAGTAAGGTCATTAAAGAAGCCATCAAAAAACATATCAAGACAAACAAGAAAAGTCTAAAAGTAAACTTCATCAGAAAAACTAGAAACCCTGGAGTAATAGTAGAACCTGCTATCACAGCAGATGTTCCTCAAAAACCAATCAGTTTCTGACATGCCTTTGAGCAGAAATTCCAAAGCCGAAGGGTCCTATCACTATCTTTTTCTGAGAGAGGAAAAATCAATGATGATAGAAGGCCCAATAATGACTAGTGAACAAAGTATATCAAAATCTTTCTGAAGCTTTTCTACAGAGAAGAAACAAACAAGGGATTCATCCCCAAGTATTCAACACTCCCAACATCGAAGACCAACGTAAACTGGATTGTTAAGCTCACTCTCCAATGATCTGGAAGACTATCTCCACCCAAAACTAGGAGATACATCAAATGACCATCACAGATTTAGGGAGCATGTCCCTGTTCCTAAATGCTTCTGGTATCTTAGGTTTGGGCACACAACTCATACTTGTTCCCAAACTGGGTCTATCTGTAGCTATTGTTCCGAGTGTGGCCACTCGTTCAACAACTGCCAGAAGAAAACTGAGCCCCTAGTCTATGCAAACTCTAAGTCCAACAAGATGGACCACTCTCACTCAACCAGAGATGCCAACTATCCAGTAAACCAGAAAGCCAAACATCTAATGGAGGCCGCCGTAGCCTAGTGTTCAGGCGCGCGGGTGCACATGCCTTGAGTGACCGGGGTTCAAGCCTGTGACTACTGAATACGGTGCTGTTTCTTGTATTCTATCTATCTTGTGAACTCCTCTGACCGTTTGGTTGTCCCGGAGTATAAACAGAAAATTTATTTTATTTATTTAATCAAGCAAAAAACGAACTATGGATATACACAATAATGAGTCCATAGAAACAATGCAATAAACTTTATCCAGCATGCTTGACTAGTCATGTACTAACTTAAGAAAAAAGCTGACTAGGTGAAGGCAGATGTTCTGCTTGCCCAAGATACACATGTCCACTTTGGGAAAATTCATGGATACCCACTATCCTACAAAGTAGTTGAAGTGACTGGTGATATTCTCAAGGCAGCGGTCATCATCAGAAATAAAAACATGAGACGAACTCCTTATGCACCCATATGGCTGCATGCACGCTTCATTACTGATTTTGGATTCATCTATGCCATCTCTATCTACACCAGGCCTGGCAAAGACATTACTCCAAAAGTGCACTATTTACAAACAATGGCATCCATTCTGACCAACCAAAAGATCCTTGTTGCCATGGATGCCAAATGCACTGTCGGCTCTGGCATAGTACAGACCTGACTGATGGTGGTGGTGGTGCCCATTGTGCAAATGACACAGTTCTCAAAGACTATATTGCTACCCACTCATTTGAAATCCTCAACAGGCCTGAACACCTACCACCCATTCTCCAACACTATTCATGAATCTACTATTGGCATTACTATGGTCACTATCATTCATTTCACCATCTCACCCAAGTTTGCCTTCCAGAGGGTAAATGAGGCCTGGACCACCTCAGACTATAGGGCCATTTTCTCCCTGGTCCATCAGGTGAATCCAGCTCCTCCCAAGGTTTGCCCTCAAGCACACCAGGGCAGGTCTGCCACTGTCCTCCATTCTACTCTGCAGGACTTCTCACCCTCAATTCTTGCCACACTCTTCCTGGAGCAACATGCAAACAAGATCACCAGCATCATCTTAAATACCTATAGTGGTGCAATTCTGAAGAATTCTTTTCAAAACTTGGTTCCTTGGCAGTGCAATGCAATCAACATCCTCAGAAGACAAGTGCATAATGTCTGTAAGAGATTTCAGTGAGGTAAATCGCCACAGGCCTCCGTGCCACATACAGAACAGGTCTGCAGCAATTACACAAAGACCATCAGAGAAAGAAAGGAAAACAACTATCCTTGGGCGGGGGGGTGTACTTTATAAAACTGTTACTTCAGAGCTCCCCCATAGTGAAGTAGTCAGTTCTACACTCACCCCTGCGAGCATCGTTACCAACTCTTGGGAGGAATCCATAACATATATACTGACTGCCCTAATTTCTGAAAATGACCAACAACTGACAGAAGCATAGAGAGCCATCTGCAGATAATACACCATGACAACTGAAGAGCCTTTTTACCATTGAAGAACTAAATCTAGTGTTGGAGAAAACTAAAAACAATTAAGTACCAGGATTTGACCTCCTTGAGGTAGAAATTATTAAAAAATTCCATAACCTGTTCCCTCAGCATCTCCTGGCTCTCTACAACAAATGCCTTGTTCACTCCTCCTTCCAAAACTTCTGGAAACTTGCATCTCTACATCTCATCTTAAAAAAGCCTGACAAGCCACCAACTCAGCCTAATTCTTATCATCCAATTGCTCTTCTACCAGACCAGTACAGCAGAAAACATTTCAGTGCCTCCTTCACTACAGCACCAAACTCCATATTCTACTGCAAATCTTCATTCTCCCTCTCTTACTATTGCCTCCACTAAGTATTTCTGTTCAGCTATTACTGTCATTGGTACTTTTGATACCTTGTAGTAGATGAGTGCAGCACCTCAGGCATGCTGCTGTCCCCGGGAAATCTCTACCACTACATTTGTGATTATATCAACACCAGGAAAACCATCATGGTCAGGAATAAACAGGACTTGTGGTGCAACTGATATCTGTTTTTGGGCTGCCCCAGAAAGCTCAGGTGACCCCAGGGGTTGCCCAGCCAGAGTTCTACTACCCTATGTCCTGGCTCGTCTCCCTGTGGCAATGGATGGGCAATGTGGGATCCACTAGGGGGGCCATGGCTAAGATGCCAGATGAACAACACTTCAACACAACCCTCACTAACACATCACAAACCACATTAACACACGCCACTCTGACCTTGAACAGTTTTGTAGTCATCACACAGACATAAATGCTGAGGTGGGGGAGACTCCCAGTGCTGCTGGACAATGACCCCATATACTAGGGGTGGCCAAGTTAATTTGTGATGTGACTTACTTTTTTTCTTCAAAATGTGCTGCGATCTACCATCTCAAAAATTTCATTGCACACGGTTAAAAAAGTTAATCAACATATTTTAAAATTAAATACAATTCAGAATTCCTTTTTTAAATTCATACATATTTAAATTTTTAATTTATGTGAAGTGTGGGTCTTCATGTCACCTGCCAAGCTTTCAAAATCGGAGATATACCGTAATAAGGCCAACCGTAAAGAATTTTCTGTATGCAAGTCCATAAGAGCAGGACAATTCTTCATCTTTGTTTGTTTAAAATTCGAAAAGGCAGATTCACATAGATATGTGGAACCAAAACAGGAATTTAAAAGTTCACTTCATTTTTTTTTACATTTGGGTACTTTTCTCGGCAAACATATTTCCAAAAGTCTTTTCTGATGATTTGGCTTTTAGGAAGATATAGTTTCGCAGTGTAATAATTTCATTTTCAAGTAATATTTTCTCCATCTGGAAAATCTCAGCGATTTTTTCTGAAGTTTGTTTTGTATCTAAGTCGATATTAAATGGATAAGAAATATATTAGAATTAGCAAGGGCACATGATGCAAGAAAGCAAGCTTATATAGCATTATCAAAAAAAAAAAAAAAAACCCTTTATTTCACCCATCCCCTCGCTCCAAATGTTTATCAAGTTCTGCATTGAATCTATTTAAGCTATCAACTTCTACGACAGATGGGAGTGTGTTCCAGCAATCAAACACCCTCTGGCTAAAGGCAAACTTCCACACATCTATCCTACAGCTATCTTTCCTCAATTTCAATTTATGCCCTCTCAGGCAATTATTCTGAGCAAGAGGAAGAATCCCATCAGCATTGAGCATGCTCAAACCATCCAAGGCTTTATACACCTCAATCAGATCACCTGGAGACTAGGCACCTGTCTGGAGACAGGTGCCTAGTCTCCAGACACTAATTTAGGCCTTCGTAAGAGCAATCCTTTGTTCTGTTCACTAATCTTCTTGCCCTTCTCTGTACTCATTCCAACAGCTCTACATCCTTCTTAAAATAAGGCCTCCAGACCTGTATACAGTACTCAGGTGTGGCCTGACCATTGCCTTCTACAAGGGGATAATCACCTCCTTACCCATTGATAGAAAAATTCCTGTATATTATTCACAAGACCCCATGAGCTACTCTTGCAAACCATCTGCACTGCTCAGAAAACTTCATATCTGCTTGCACAAATACCCCCAGGTCCTTTTCATTCTCTACCACTGTCAGTATGGTACCACAGAGTTGATACGTTACTCTGGGATTACTGCTTCCCATATGTGATGCTTTACATTTGTCAATGTTAAACTTCATTTGCCACCTCTCAGCCCATCTGCTCAACTTTTCTAGATCATGTTGCAGCAGTGTACTGACAGTGTCATTAACAACCCTCCTGACCTTCAAATCGTCTGCAAACTTGGACATTAAGCCTGATATACTATCAATATCATTAATGAATACAGAAAACAACAATGGATCCAACACTGAACCCTGAGGGACTCCACTAATAACATTAGTCCACGAAGAGCAGTCTCCATTGATTACTACTCTATCTTCTCCCACTCAACCATCCCTTTATCCATAGCAGCAATTTGCCTCCAATGCCACACTGCTTCTTTAACCAGTGCCTCCATTCATTTCCCTGGAACAGAAGTTAAACAGGTCTGTAATTACCTGTGTCTCCTTTTGTGGATTGGAGTCACATTTGCACATCTCCAGTCCTCTCATAATTATGGCTAAGGGTTTGCTTACTTCCTTTGCTGCCTCCTTTAATATAACTGGCTAGATTCCATCCACCCCGGGTGCCTTTTTTATGTTTATCCTCAACAATTTCTCCTCCACTTTACTCTCAGTTATTACAAGATTATCTAGCTTACTGCCAGAGTTGAATACACCTCTGGCATTCATCTCACTGAACAACTCCTCATGTGTGAATGTCGATTCAAAATATCCATTTAGTTTGTTAGCTACCTGAGCAGGATCATCAACAGTTGAACCATCGATATCAAGTGGACCAATCTGATTCATCACCTTCCTTCTAGAGTTTACATAAGTAAAGAACTCTTTGCTGTTTTTCTTTGCATCCTTTGCCAAAGATTTCTCGTAAACTGCCTTTTCCTGCGTAACCTCCTTTGCAACTTGGTTACAGACTAGCTTATATCTATCATAGGCTTCTGTGTCACATGTTAATTTATATGTATCCCATGCATTTTTATTTTCTGTCACATGTCTAATTAGTTCATCTGACATCCTATTTAGGCATAAATCTTGAAAAATATTCCTTTGTTGGTATGAAAAGCATAGAAGCTTCCAAGATTAATTCTTTGAATGCTTCCCATTTTGAATTTGCTGTTGGTACCATCATCAGTTGGCCCCACCGTATAGAATTTAAATACTGTCTCAGACCACCTTAGTCACTTTACGAGAACAAAAACCCTTCCCTTTACCCTTGATGGTAGTTACCTCTTTGAGTAAATCCCACTTCAGCACACTGTGATCACTGCCACCTAGTGGTTCCTTTATCTGCAGATCTTTGATGCATGAAGAATCACTACTGATAATCAGATCAAGAGTATTACTCCCTCTAGTTGCCTATTGAACATGCTGCTGTTGAAAACAATCACCCAATAAATCCACAAAAGCCTTAGTAGTGTGTGAGTGACCAACCCACAAATTCCAGTCAATCTCTGGGAAATTAAAATCTCCCATTATAAGACACTCTGATTTACTGGCCCACTAATTCTCTGCACAATTGCTCATTATATTCATCAGATTCATCTGCCCTATAACACACACCTGCTCTCATTTTTCCTTTCCAGTGCTTATGTCACACCAAACAGACTCAACATTGCATTGTCCACTAACATCAACTGGATGCACTTCCTTAGATTTTATGTGTTTCTTAACTAAGTCTGCAGTGCTTATGTCTGTGTGACACCCTGTCTCTGATATCCCAACAATATCTGCTTTTGAGGTCTTGACTAGCACTTCAAGCTCATCAAATTTATTAACTATACGCCAAGCATTGGTGTACATGCAAGTATACATGCAACACAGCCCATGTATTTACTTGTTCCACTATGACTCCCAGCAGTCCTGGAAATCCCCATTGCCTTGCTTTCCAGGCTGCTGCTGAATTGCATTTCAATAGAAGTAGTGCAAAAATCACTTTTATCTCTGCCAGCAGCTACTCTTAATCTATTAGTCCTTGTATCTCCCCAAGCTAACAGTTTTCCGAACCACCTAACTCTGCCTAGATAGTATCAGCAAATATTCTTGCACTCTTTCTATTTAAGTGTATCCCATCCCTGTAGAAGCAGTCTCTCCTGTTAACAAGCACAGACCAGCCTGAGAAAAATTCTACCCCTTGAGCCTTGCACAATTTCTCCAGAGCCAAATTGTTTGACAAGGCTCTCATCATATACTCCCTCCTATCGTGTCTGGACAGAATTGCAGACACTTTCAAATTCAACCCCTAACTCACAGCTTTTTTTTTCAGCATTGACTTGTACTTGTTAAGTAATTCTGCTGATTTCCTACTCTTAATATCATTAGTGCCAACGTGTACAACAATATCACCCTTTCTGCCCTGAAAAGATGATATCTGCTCTGCAACGTCATCAACCTTTGCCCCTGGCAGACATATCCTGGTCCTTTTCCATCTATCCTTTTTGCTCAATATGTTCCATGTTTCCCTGACAATAGAGTCACTTACAACAACTAGTTCCTCTGGGCTATTTGCTCGTTTTTATTCGTATGGTTTTCGATGATTCTGCTGCTAGAGAAGAACTACTGGGTATGGTTCCATTAAAAGAAAGAACTATATCTTGATATATTTAAAGGGTTCAAAAATTTTATTAAAAAAAATTAAATTACCACTATTTAAGGTCATATTAATAACAGATGGAGCTAAAGAAATGATGGGACATCTTAACGGATTCATTGCATCATGCCAAAAGGATGATGAATTCCCAGATTTTTTGAGTTATCACTGTATCATCCACCAACAAGTGTTAGCCAGCAAAGGTTAAATACTAAAAGTGTTATGGACATAGCTTTCAAAATATTGAACAATACTGGTCTTCAATTGTTTTAAAATCACCCACAACTTTCTAAATTTCAGAAACATATTTCTCACTATTAAATTCAAAAACAGGATATTTTTGCAAATGACCTTGCATATTTGCAAAATGATTGGCTTTTTTTACCTCTGAGATCCTTAGCCATTGCCAAAAATTGATATTTATATGCAGAAATACTACTAATTGTGTCACCCACATTTTTATTTTTTCCTTGTAATTTAAAATTCAGATCACTTAATTTACTGGTCACACAACCACTCCGTATCTTGTAGCTACTGATCATCATCTCCACTTTGATCAACAAATTTTTTTTAATTTCATTCAGCAAATTTCGAAATCCCTGCAGAAACTTACTCCGACTTAGCCACTTCACATCTGTGCATAATATCAGATATGGTTCATTTTCATTGAGTTGCATTTTGAAAGGTCTCCTCTGAAGGGACTGTCCTCTGATGGAAGTCACGATTTTGAAAGCTATGTCCATAACACTTTTAGTATTTAATCTTTGCTGGCTAACACTTGTTGGTGGATGATATAGTGGTAACTCAAAATATCTGGGAATTCATCATCCTTTTGGCACAATGCGATGAATCCGTTAAGATGCCCCATCATTTCTTTAGCTCCATCTGTTATTGATACGAGCTTAAATAGCGGTAATTTAATTTTTTTAATAAAATTTTTGAATGTATTAAATATATCAAGACCTCTAGTTTTCTTTTAACGAAACCATACCCAGTAGTTCTTCTCTAGCAGCAGAATCATCGAGAACCATGCGAATAAAAACGAGCAATTGAGCTGTATTACTGACATCTGTAGATTCATCCAATTGTAAAGTAAAGGACACACAATTAGCAATACGAGCACGCAATTGTTCGCTCACATTTTTACTTATTTCTTTCGATGTGTCACATCACAGTATTTCAAGATAACTGCAGGTCTTGAAGAGCACTTTTAATTTCATTTTAGAATTTTCAAAAGGAGAATCTATTATTTCTAAAAATGCATCTTCGATGTGAATTGACCATCAGAAAATGGTTTGCATTTTTTTTGCAAGAAGATGACTCACTTTAAATGATGCTACAGTTACTGTTTTAGATTGTAAATTAGGTATCATTAAGAAATTTTATTGTGCGAATTTAAGGTCACTATTAGGTGGAAAGTTTCTAAGGTCACTATTAGGTGGAAAATACAACTGGTATTTACCATGGGCCGCTATACACTATGCCCCCCCCCCCATGAAAGACTGGTACAGTGTGACATTAGAAGTTGGTTGTTTTGTTGTTTATTAGTGCATTGACAACGGAGATCATAGTGCGCCAGTTCGTTTGTTATGTGACATTAGAAGTAAATGACTGCTATGGATAAAGGGATGGTTGAGTGGCAGGAAACAGAGTGGTTTTTAATGGCCACTGCTCTTCACGGACTAATGTTATTAGTTTAGTCCCTCAGGTTTCAGTGCTAGTCTCCTTATTCTTTTTAATGTTTATTAATATTGATGAAGGCATACCAAGTTTAATGTCTAAATCTGATAAAGGTTAGCAGGAAAGTTAATGTCAGTAACTCCTGAATGACTCCAACACCCGAATAAATTAGGATGATGAGATCAAAAGTGGCAAGTGAGGTGTAAAATTGATAAATGCAAGGTACTGCCATGTGGGTAGCAGTACCCACAATACCAGAATAACACACCACCCATATTCAAAGTAGTAGATCTAGACACAGTTGCTAACTTTTGAAAAGTAGAGATTGGGTAGTAAGAAAGAGAACAGGGGATTTTTTGGTCAAAAACAGGCAACTATGGGAACTGTTTTGCAAAAAAAAAAGAAAAGAGAAAAAAAAAAAAAAAAAAGGAAAGGAAAAAAAATTGGAAAAAGCAGTGTTTTTTAAAGTCCACACTGAACTATAAAGTAAGTTCACTAAACATACACATTTTATATTAAAATAAAGCTTTAAGAGTGTTTGCCAATACAGTATGCTTTCAAACATTAAATTACATAAGATTTTTGTTTGAATTCTCATGTAAATATCAAGTGATTGTTTCAAGAAAGATACTGTCACAGACTTTGCCCTCTTTAGAAATGTTCAGACAAAGTTTTGTTTTGTCTGATAATTTAGTCTTAACATCACGCATTTTGTCTGATATTTAGACCTTGGGCTGTCAAGAGCATTTCCAAAGCTTCACTAGGAAGAGGAGATCTGAAGTCAGTTTTTGTTATTAACTACCTGGCTGAATATCCCCCGAGTTTGGCAGACGAAGTTTGATGGCATTTGATGATTTCAAGTTTCTCTTCTAATTTCAACCATTTACGTTGCTTTGGCTTGGTATCATCCCATTTTCTTTTTTCACTCTTAATAAAAGGATCACTGAGGGAAAAAAATCACAAAAAGAATACACCCGTGTTTAAGAAGAAGCTGAGTTAGACTACCTTTGGAAGTAAGTGATGCCAATACTTATATATAGTACATATGAGCATGCGCATTGTATAGGCTTGCAGAAAGATCTAGAATAAGCAAGTGATCCAAATTTGTGGAGATCATTCTAGAAAACTGTCAGCCATATATAGTAACAGTAAACGTGGCAATTGATGCTAGAAAGCAAGCGAATGAACTTATGTAGCATCAGCAAAAAAAAAAAAAAAAATTCACACAACCATTCCCTCTAAATGTTTGTCCAGTTCCTCCTTAAATTTATTTAACCTATCAACTTCCATGACAGATGGAAGTTTCTACCAGCAATTAACCAGGCTAAAGGTAAATTTCCGCACATCTATTCAACAGATGTCTTTCCTCGAGTTGAATTATGTCCCCTTAGGTTTGTAATCTGAACAAGTGGAAGAATCCCATCAGAATTCAGTGTGCTCAACCCATTCAAAGCCTTATACAGGTAACACCCACTTAACGCTGATCATTTGTTCCGGAAAAACAGAGCGCTAACTGAATCCGCGCTAAGTGAGCGCCGCTCTCCCATAAGGTAACATATGTATTTGTGAGCTGCGGTCGGTGCCATAGGATATTTCCTAATCAATAATAAACGGTAATGAAAAGATGCACAGATGTCGGTCAAAATATTTAATATTCAAATATTTGCACATATAAAATATTCTGCATTACATACGTATAATTATGTGGTAACTACTTGCGTATCAAAAGTAAACTTAAAATTCCAATTAAAATAATGAATTTAATTGATTTAATTTAATGGATGAATTTGATCATGAAAAATGTGTGGATTTTGAGTTGAACTTTGGCATTCTTCCAAATAAACTAAAAGGGGTATTAATTTTAAATGGCCCGCAGCATTACCACCCAACAATAAAGTCAACTGATCCTTCGCCGCTTTGAAACTTGGCATGTTTTTTCTTCTTTCAATATGAAACTTCTTTTAGGCATTCGTTTCCACAAAAGTCCTGCTTCATCTATGTTAAAAACTTGTTGAAAAGTATAACACATAATACCCCTCTTCAATAATTTTAACAAGTTCTTTTTTGAAAGTTTCGGCTCCTTGATCTGCACTCCCTAGATTTTAAATCTATTCTACAAGCCCTTACCAGTTTTAAATGGTTCCACATTTTTTTTTTTTTTTTTTTTTAGGCAAGTTTTCTTCAGATCATCATATTGGCTAATCTCTTTCTCTCTCTCTCTCTTTTTTTTTTTTTTTTTGTTAATATTTAACTTAACTGAATTCTGCATTGGAATCTTAAATAAAATTAAAGTCTTTCCATTTCAATCCTAATAGCCGGCCTAGTCCTAGTTGCTTGCAGTGGAACAGCTACCTTTCCCGCTGCAAAAATTAATTCTTTATTTTTTTATAATTGTTCTTACAGTTAAAGTTGCAAGTCCTAAATTATGGCACACGTCCGCTTGTCGTTGACCGGAATCGATTCGCTTCAAAACATCTAATTTAATTTTCAAATTCAGTCTTTTTCTTACATTTATAGTCTTCGGGGGACATTAAGGGGACATAATCCGTACTGCGCTCAGACGTTGTTGATTTTTCATTCTTCAAAAATGTAACTGCGTTGGTTGCATTAATTAATGTTCAAGTAAACTGTCCGTTTCGCACGATGTCTAATACGGTACTGAGTGATGACTAGACTTCGGATAAATGCACATAACGCAAATATTACAAGCAATATACTTGGTCATTTTTTAAAATGTTGATCTCGGAACTACGTAACAAGTCACTGTACTGAAATTAAATTAGCGTGCGAAAAAATTTCACTCAGCGTGGGAAAATTGCTCAAGTCGGCGTGGAAGACGTTTTAATGCTGTTTTGCTATTCATTTTCAAGCTGTAGACTCCATCAAATGAAACGATTTCGTTAAATATGTCAAAAATGTAATCTGTAAAAGAACGTTATAGTGATCTGTGACAGCGTCATAGTCAGATATGGGTTATAATATAAGAACAGCGTTATAGCGAATCAGCGTAAAGCGAACCGCGTTATAACGCGGGCCTGCTGTACACCTCAATCAGATCACCTCACAGGTGCCTAGTCTCCAGCCGCTGCAATCTGCAGAACTTAAGCCTCTCTTGGTAAGAGGATCCCTCAATTCCCCTCACCAGTCTTGTTGCCCTTCTCTGTACATGCTCAAGCAAATCTACATCCTTCCTAAAATGAGGCCTCCAGACCTGTATGCAGTACAGTAATACCCCAAAGTTACGTGATAGGTGGGTCCGACGAAAATCACTTAAGTCGAATTCGCGCAAGTCGGGTACAACTTTGCATATAAATACATATAAATTTTGTTTAATTGGGACCAAGGACTACCAAAAACACTACTTTAGAAGAAAAATATTAATAAAATTGCAGTTCTTTATACATATTAATACAAAATATGTATTAAAAAAATAAATGACTTACGTAAAAAAGTTATGTCGATGGCTTCATAAAATCTAACAAATTCGTCTGACGACACACTTCTTTTTTTCACGCAGAATTTCTTCGTAGCAAGCTAATAATTTTTTTATTCCTTGCTTTGTAACTATAACGCGTTCTTCGTTGGAGTCTGTTTTCTAAAATTTTTAAGCCCTTTTCAATTGAGCTGAGACCTTCTATCAAGTTTGCAATTGTCATGTGCTTTTCGCCATTGCCTCATTTAGGCCTGTAGCACGTGCAATATCACATGGTCTTTCATTTGGCTCAAAGCGTTTCACAATTTCATATTTTTTCTCTATCGACAGAGGCGGACTGGTCATAAGCCTTACCGGGGAAACCCTGGTGGGCCTGTGTGATTTTGGCCAAAAACCATAGTATGAGGCCACTACAAATTTTCCCGGGTAAGAATTTTTGACCCAGTCCGCCTCTGTTTATCGATATTGCTTTTCTTTTTCTCTCTGAATCTGCAGTGTCTTCACCAGGACACTTCCTTTTCACACCTTTTAAGTATTTTACTCATTTTTAGGGAATAAAGCACAATTACAAAACGAGGAGGCACGCTTGATACACAAACAAAGCTGCACGCATGTAGCAACTGAATAAACAACACCATAAAGGCAGAGATACACTATTAACACCTCACATTTCTAGCGGTTACTACCATAAAACAATAAAAATCCAGTTGCTTTTCTGCTAGTGGAATCTGTTGTAAACAGGTAGTAAACTCGATCTAACTGCATACCGATAGCTGGAATTGTTACATTTTCAGAATCTCCTCTTCATTCCTATCGTGTTGCGTTCGGTTGGGGTGATTCTGCGTTCGACTGCCATTTCTTGTAAACACAAAGGCGAATCATGCATAAGCCGATTCGGTTCGTGTTATATTATAAGATATCGTTACCGTATTTATAAATAGTGTATGATCGAATTCGTGTAGTGTAAACACGTGTTATACGAGGACTGACTGTATACGGCTTGACCGACGCGATCCATTTCTCTCGTGAAAACGATGTAATTTCCGACAAACGTTGAGCACGAATTCGAATGCGCACACATAAATATGAGAGTTGGAATACAAATTCTTGTATATGTGTGCAGCTCATGCACAGCAAAGTTGAATTTTATTCATCTTTTGCTCTCACTCTCCGCCGTCGCACCATATATCGATAACATATGAAAAACAACCTTGAAGATAGTGGGTGGCAGTGTTGCCAAACGAAAAAATCAAGAACCGCGTAACTCCGAGTTCGTGTAAGTCGGGGTATTACTGTACTCAAGGCATGGCCTGACTATTGCCTTACAGAGAGGGACAATCATCCCCTTTTCCTGCAAGCAAAATTCCTGTATATCACTGACAAAACACCATGACCTGCTATAGCAGCCTTGTCTCCATTGCTCAGAAAACTTCATATCTGACTGCAAAATTACTCCCAGGTCTTTTTCATTTTCTACCACCCTGTGTAGTACTACACAGTTGATATGTTTCTCTGGAGTTAATTCTACCCGTATGCAGTACTTTGCATTTGTGAATGTTAAACTTCAGTTGCCACTTCTCAGCCCATCTTCCCAAATTTTCTAGATCCTGTTGCAGTAGCACACTGCCAACTTTTGTATCATCTGCAAACTTCAACACTAAGCCTGATATACCTTCATCAAATCATTGATAAATATACAAAACAACAGTGGCCCCAAAACAGAACCCTGTAGGACTCCACTAATAACATTAGTCCACGAAGAGCAGCGTCCATTGATTACCACCCTCTGTCTTCTCCCACTCAACCATCCTTTTATCCATTGTAGCAACTTACCCTTAATACCATTCTGCTCCAATTTGTACAGTAGTCTTCCAGGCGCAACAGTGTCAAAAGCTTTCCTGAAATCCAAGTATATAATATCAAAATTATTTTTTGCATCCACTTCCTTTGTAACATAATATCCAATAAAATTTGTCAGACAAGACTTTCCCCTTTAACAAACCCATGCTGTGTCTGAATTATTGCTGAAGTCTTGTCCAGATGATCCTGCAATGCATCTTTAACCAATGACTCCATCATTTTACCCAGAACAGAAGTTAAACTAACTGGTCTGTAATTACTCGTGTCACCCTTCGATCTCCCTTTGTGAATTGGGGATACATTTGCACATCTCCAGTCGGTGGGGACCTCCCATGAGTCCCTGGATGCTCTCATAATTATGGCTAAGGGTTTTCTTAGTTCCTTTGCCGCCTCCTTTAATATAACTGGATAGATCTCACCCACCCCAGGTGCCTTTCTTATGTTTAACTTCGACAATTTCTCCTCCACTTTGCTCTCAGTTATTACAAAATCATTAAGCACCCTTCTACAATTTGATAACCTTCTGGCATTTTCAACCCTTAATAACTCCATGTGTGAATGTAGATGCAAAATACTCAATTCAGTTTGTTTGCTATCTGAGCAGGATCATCAACAGTCGAACCATCGGTAGCAAGTGGACCAATCTGATTCATCCCCTTCCTTTTAGGGGTTTATATAAGTAAAGAAATCCTTGCTGTTTTTCTTAGCATCCTATGCCAAAAATTTTTCGTAATCAGCCTTCGCTTGCTTAACCTCCTTTCTGACTTGATTACAGACTAGCTTATATCTGTCATAGGCTTCTGTGCTGTCTGATAATTTATATGCATCCCATGCATTTTTCTTCTCTGCCACAAGTCTCATTAGTTCATTTGACAACCATTTAGGCCTAAACCTTGAACAATATTTCTTAATAGGTATGAAACGATTAGTAGCTTCCATGATCAATTCCTTGAGTGCTTCCCACTTAGAATTTGCTGTTGGTAACGTCATCAGTTTTTCCCACTGTACATTACATGACTGCATTATCAATCACAGTCACAGATTACAAACCGCACTATAGTGAATCCCGTACTGACTCCAGATGCACTGTGCAAGGTTTTGCTGTACACGATGATAGTTTGACGTGTGTCACTGAAAATGGTAGGACAATGTGAATTTCAACTTCACAATAGCCCAACATGTATAACAATTATTACATACCAAATGCAAACAAAAGCTCCCACTTCGTTCTCTAACAAAACTGAACTGAGTCTACAATCCAGAAAGAAAGGAAAGGATGTAGCGACGAAGGAAACTAGGCACCTGCAAGGTGATCTGACTGAGGTGTATAAGGCCTTGAATGATTTGAGCAGGCTCAATGCAGATGGGTTTCTTCCTACTTTTTTTTTTTTTTTTTGGTAGTTGTTGGCGCATCGGCTTCTGTGGCCATAATGCACCTCCCAAGGTTTTTGCAATATTTTGATCCAAGTCCGAGGCGGGATTCGAACCCGCGACCTTTGGGTTGCCAGGCAGGCACACTTTACCCACCCAGCTAGCCCAGTCGGCTTCTTCCTACTGCTCAGATTACAAACTTGAGGAGGGCATGAACTCAAATTGAAGAAAGACAGTTGTAGAACAGATATGAGGAAGTTTGCCTTTAGCCAGCAGGTAGTTGATTGCTGGAACAGACCTCCATCTGTCATTGTGGAAGTTCACAACTTAAATAAATTCAAGGAAGAACTGGACAAAATTTTGGAGCAAATGGATGGGTGATACGGGAAGGGTTTTTTTTTTTTTTTTTTACTGATGCTTATACATCATAATTTACTGATGCTGTATAAGCTTGCTTTCTTGCATCATATGACTCTACTAATGCTAATGAACAATGTAATACCATTAATATCCAGACATCTCTCAATTGATAATCGCTCATACCCAAGCACCACATGAAAGACAACTATAAATATAGTAGTAAACTTCAAGGAGACAGCTGTATGATTATGAATGCAAGAGGCCACAATTGGCAGAGTAACGGACTTCCAGCATGGAATGATAATAGGTTGCCACATGATTAATCAGTCTGTACACGACATTTCAATGTTAAAGATTTATAAGGTTGACAATTGGTGATGCAACTATCAAATGGAAGTGGACTGTGCTGAAGTTGACAAAAAACAACTCAGAAAATCTCTGAAACTGATGGAACATAAGAGAACCCTACAAAGAATCACCTGCCCAGAACACAGGTCGTTGTAACGAAGTGTGATGGGCTTGGGCTGTTCTTCATGGTTTGGCCTGGCACAATTGGTTATTTTCGACAAAACCATGAATGCTGGGTCTATTTAGATGTCCTAGACCAGTGATTCCCAAAGTGGGCACTAAAGCCCCATGTCTGCGCTAGAAAACTCAAAGCGGCACTGGAAGGCAAGGGACGGTGGGGAGCAAGGGGATGCAAAGCTCTCAAAAAGGGCAAAGAATATAAATCGATACCTCCTACGCATAAAGTTATATGTCTGAAAAGCTGATTTTACAGTAGAGCTGTTTGAAGTTCAAATATTTTCCGTTTTTTTGATTTAAAGAATTCTATTAACTTATTTAACTAATTTAATCACAACTAAATCAACATAAATTTATTTTGAAACAAAAAGCTTAAACTTCATACAGCTCTACTGTGAAATCAGCTTTTCAAGCATATGACTTATGCTTGAAAAGCTTTCAAGCATAGGATAAACAACACCGTAAAGGCAGAGATTCACTATTAACACTTCATATTTCTAGGGGTTACTACCATAAAACAATAAAAACAATTTATAGTTGCATTTCTGCTAGTGGAATCTGTTATAAATTGGTAGTAAACTCGATCTAATTGCATTTGCGATTATACCGATAGCTGGAATTGTGTTGGTTTTTATGTTATTATGGGGAAATGTGTTTCCCCTTCACTGATATAAAAAACATAAATACATTTTCAGAATCTTCTCTTCATTCCTCTCGTGTTGCATTCGGTTGGAGTGATTCTGCGTCCGACTGCCATTTCTTGTAAACACAAAGGTGAATCATGCATAAGCAAATTCGGTTCGTGTTATAAAAGATATCATTCCCTATTTATAAATCGTGTATGATTGAATTCGTGTAGTGTAAATATGTGTTAAACGAGGACTGACTGTACGCGCCACAACCATATGAATCGAGCAGACTAAACAAGCATGACATGGCAAGCGCTCGAACAAGTTCTGTAGAGTCCAGTGTTTCGTTCTTTGGGACGATTACCCAACTGGGCTAAACATGTGCGATATTAGAATGATGCGACGAGCAATCGTGCACGTTCTGTAAAGTCAAGTCCAGTGCAGAATACTGTAAATATAATCTTTCCAGAGGCTACCCTTCAATCAATTGTTGCACATCCACCGGATCTGTATGTACAGACCTTGTGCTCTTTGATGCTGTGCATGTGCTATTGCTATTACAACTACACCCTTTTGCGGCATTCTCCACGTGGCAGTAGCAGCAATTCATAGAGTGCTATGTATTGTTATTTGTATTATTACTCTACCCCAGATCCAAACATTTCGCAAGTATATTTTTTTCTTTCTTTGTAGAATTTTGGCATTAAATATTGGAGAGACTGATCAGTTCAATATGAAATTATTAGAGAAATTTGTAAAACTGTCACCAGCATTCAGCATAGTGATAGTGTTATCTTATTTAATAAATAACATATAAAAAAATAATAATATAGATATATGTTCTTATGAAGATATAGATATATCTTCTGCTCCTAGGCTTATCTTTGGTGACACTCCAATTTCTAAGCAAAATGATATATCTCTTTTGGAGATTACTTTGACTTCTAATCTCACTTGACACAAGCACATTACAAATATTGCTTTCTCTGCATCTAAAAAAAAAAAATTTTTTTTTAATGAAAACCCCAAACATGAGAGGTATTAGAACTTATAGTACTTTGTACCATGCTTGGGTTGGAGGTTGAGAAGACGAAAGATGATATTTGTTGACATAAGACTAACTTCTGTAGACTGTAATTTTCAGGAAATACATATGAAGGAAGGTTGTTCCAGAAAACGGCAGTTGAATGAATAAATGAGGAAGATGAAAAGTTGGTTCTGAGAGTTCGAAGTTGAACAGTAAATGGATGTTGGCTGGTGGCGGCACTTGTTCGGACTGTTTTCAAAGACAGAGTGGGAACAACAGAAGCCAATTCAGAAGAACAGTGCCCATGGAAGTATCTGTAGAAAAGGCATGCAGCAGAAACAGAACATCTATAAGACAGCAAGTGAACAGACTCTGTTAGAGAGGAGTCATTAATTAACCTATCTACCCTCTTTTGAATGGAATCTAGAAGCCTGAGAGAGGTTTTGGGGGCACCGCCCCAGATTTGGGAACAATATTCCACAGTAGGTTGCAGTTGCAATTTGTACACAGTGAACAGCTGTTGGGAAGAAAAGTAACACTGAGAGCAAAAGAGAAAACCAAGTTTTTTAGATGCAGAGGAAACAATATTTGTAATGTGCTTGTGCCAAGAGAGATTAGAAGTCAGGGTAATCCCCAAAAGAGATATATCATTTTGCCTAGAAATCGGGGTGTGACCAAAGATAAGCATAGGACCAGAAGAATCCTTTTTGCGAGATATAAGACAAGACTGAGTTTTAGAAGGATTAAAATCAACTAAGTTGTCTTTGCCCCACTGGAGATCGGCATTTAAGGAATTGGTAGCAGATATTCGAAAAGTTGAAGCTGATTGAGCAGGGCAAGGTTTCTCAAAATGGAATGCAATGTGCCATTATCGGCAAAACTATGGATAGGATTTCCCATCAATGGAAGGTCATTAATATACAAGAGGAAAAGAGTGGGGGAAAGAACTGAACCTTGGGAGACACCAGCATTAGTGGAGAAGTTAGAAGACAGAGAGCCAAGTACCATCACTCTCAGTGAGCAATCAGAGAGAAAACTGAATAACCAATTACAAAACACAGTTGGCAAACCATAAGATGTAAGCTTGTTTAGAAGACCTTTATGCCAAACACGATCGAAAGCCTTTGAGATGTCAAGAGCATCGACACTGACGGAATCCATACTGGCGATCGTTGATCAGATGGAAGGTTTCTAGGTAGTTTTAAGAGTTGGCAGTTAATTGATTTCTCCATTACTTTAGAAAGAGTAGAAGTAATTGCAATGGGTCGATAACTGGATGGGAGGGATTTGTCACCCTTTTTAGGACCTGGCTGAATATGAGCAAATTGAATATGACCAAGCAGAAGGAAAAACACGGTTGGAATAAGAAAGTGAAACAAGGCGACAAAGAACAGGAGTAAGTTCAGGAGCACAGGTTTTGAGAACAAGTGGAGAAATACATCAAGATTAAATACATCAAGCATCAAGATTCGTCAAAATCCTTTTGACGGAAGACCACAGGAGGCAGCATTGAGTGGAGAGTGCTAGAAATGGTGGGAGGTGTTTTACCAAGATCATTAATACGTGGGTTGGAAGAAAAATGAGATGCCAGCAGGTTAGCTTTATCCTTGCCTGAAGTGACAACAGAAGCATCTGGTTTTGATAGAGGTGGGAGCAGAGATGGGCAAAAGTTGTGGCCAACAGCTTTGGCAAGAGACCAAATTGCTCAACAGCAATTAGGGCAAGAAGCAAGTTTTCTACTCTTAGCCTGTTCAAAATCTAGTTTGGAATGTTTAATAACTGCTTTACAATTGTTGCGAGCTTTGGTGTAGGCAGAAAATGAAACTGAAGAATTGGAAACAAGCCAATTACGATATGCAGCAGTCTTCTCTTGAACCCTTAGCACATTTATTGGAAAACCAAGGTTTTTAGATAAAGGACAAGATTTTAAAATGGAGTGTGGAATAAAGGATTCCATTCCTACAAAAATTATTTCACAGACATAATCTGAGCAAACGTTGACATCAGAAGTTTTGAAACAGTAATCGAACCAAGGAAAATAAATCTCACAGGTAATCCCATTTTGCATTCATGTAATGCCAAACAACAAGAGGTTGGGAATAGCCATGAGATAAAAGCTCCATTGGAGAAGAGACAATCACCAAGTTATGACCTGAGCTGCCTAAAGGACCACTCACTTCGACCGTGTACTTAGAAGGGTCATTTGTGAGAAAAAGATCAAGCATGTTGGCTGTATGGTTAGGATTGTCCAGTATTCTTGTAGGTAAATGAACAATCTGTGCAAGGAAATAAATGCAAAAGCCTCAGCATCTCGACCAGCTGGGTCGGTGTGACTAGAAAACAGAAGCCGGCTGGAGTTGTGAACATTAAAATCACTAAGGAAAATTACCTCACTGTTAAGAAAGTTGGGCTGGAGAAAGTCAAGTTGCAAAGAGAGGAAGTCAAAGTGCTCCAAGTGATTAGTGGAGTTGGGAGAACAGTAGAGACAACAGATTAATTTTACACAATGAGGTAGAGAGATTTTAAGCCAGAGAAGATCGAAGAGAGGAGATTCCAAATTACCAAGTCTCTGACAGGGAATATCGGAACGGACATATGCACAAGTACCACCTTTGTGGCGGAAATAATCATATAGCGAATAATTTGGGCAACTGAGATGATCAGTAGTTGAATAAACGGATAACTGAGATTCTGTCAAAAAAAGTACATGGGTATTGGCAGACTGCAAGTTGAAATGGACATCATTGAGATTAGAATTGAGACCATGTATATTTGTGAAATGAACTAGGAAGTGTTTGGGAGGTTTAGATATTTTCACAGATAAGCTTACTCTATTAGTTCGACAATTCATGGTGTATTCAATAGTAAGAAAAAGTGGGGGGGGGGGTCATGCTGTATGAAGTAATGAAATTTTTGGATGTGGCATACACATGGTAAGAATATACCCAGATCCTTGACATAACGTGGCCTCGACAATGCCCCCCACATACACACTACTCGGATTCCCTCCAGTCACTATCTGGCACAGTAGAGGTAGCAAGATTATACACTAGCTGATCCGGAAGTCTCCTAGGTGTATTAACTAGCAGCCGGCCTGCATATATCGTTTTAGAGCTGTACCCTCGAAATGTAAGGAAGATTGGATCTCACCATGACGTTCATCATAACCTCAAAAGTCAGTCATACTGCACGATGGAAGAGATGGGGAAGTGTTGACCGGAACTTAGCTCTGGAGACTAAACATGGGTTCCACCACTTCAAGCCTCCAATAAACAAAGTGGTGGTATTGCATCGGTTAATGAGAGTCATCTACCACCTAGTATTACCTGGTAACACAGAGGGGCAGCATTCCTCCATATGGCGTGGGCGACACACCTCAACCCCTGCTTATGTTGGTTCACACCTGGGTGGTCACCCACAGTGCTTGTGCATGGAGGTTATACCCAGGGTTACTAACAGTCCCACCATCATGAAAGTGCAAAGAGAGGATTTGGCTGTCACAGACCGTCTGAACTTTGCCAAAATTGGGCCCACTTGACTTGAATGTCACCTGAATATCAGTTCCATCAGCACTTTAGACTCCCAGGTAGCAAGTACAGCTTGTCTGGCATATCTGAGAGAATTTCTGTGACAACCTCAAGTTTTCTCTTTCACTCTCGGCATTACTTTCCTTCCAAACAGCTCTTCATTCTGTACAAATCACAAATCCGCCCCACCATGGAATATTGTTCCCACATCTGGGGCAGTACCCCCAAAACCTCTCTCAGGCTTCTTCTAGATTCCATTCAGAAGAGGGCAATTAGGTTAATTAATGACTCCTCTCTAACAGTATCTCAACTCACTGTCTCATAGATGTACTGTTTCTGCTGCATGCCTTTTCTATAGATACTTCCATGGGCACTGTTCTTCTGAATTGGCTTCTATAATTCCCACTACACGTGCCGCCACCAGCCAACATCCATTTACTGTCCAATTTCAAACTCACAGGACCAACTTTTCATCTTCCTTGTTTATTCATTCAACTGCCGTTTTCTGGAACCTTCCTTCATATGTATTTCCTGAAAATTACAGTCTACAGAAGTTCAAGTCTAATATCAACAAATATCTTCTTTCGTCTTCTCAACCTCCAATCCAAGCACAGTACTAAGTACTATAGGTTCTAATACCTCGCGTGTTTGGGGTGTTCAAAAAAAAACAAAAAAATATATATATATATATTTTTTACAGATATAACCGTGGCAGAACCAAAGAACAAATGTAGGCAGTATAGTATCAAATATTTAAAATATGGCTTCATTCTGTCACCTGCAAACAAGCTATTACCAATGTGCTTCATTTGCCAAAAAGTGTTTTCCAATGAATCTATGAAATCTTCAGGATTAGGAGAGCACTTGAAAAAAATTCATGCTGACAAGACAAATAAAGATTTATCTTATTTTCAAGCACTTTGAAACCAATTTTGCAAACAGCTGACGTCAAGTATGTTTTCAGATGAATCAAAGCAAGAAAATGATTGCTTAAATGCCTCTTACAACACTTCATTACTGATTGCCAAATCTGGAAAGCCATATACTATTGGCAAAGAATCAATTCTACCACCTGTTAGTGAGATTCTACGTACCATGTTGCACAAACCAGCTACTGACATAATCAAGAAATTTCCTAAGAGCAATAATACAGTACGACGACGAAATGGCCAAGGATGTGGAAGACACATTATGCAATTTTTTGAGGACTACCCAATTTTTGCTACAATTGGATGAATCAACTCTACCAGGAAATGAAGCCTTACTGTTAGCTTACATTTGGTTTATAAAAGAAGAAGAATTAACACCAGAGTTATTGTTTGCCAGACATTTGGTAACAAACTCTAAAGGAAAGTCAATATTTCTTGTTGTGGAAGAGTTTTTTTTAAAGAAAAGGAGATTCCTCTTACAAATATAATGACAGCTGCAACTGATGGAGCTCCGTTGACGGTGGGCTGCCATTGTGGATTCATTGCACACTTAAAAAAGTCGGTGCCAAATGTAATGGTGGTGCATTGGTGATTAATCAACATTTAGTTGCAAAAAAAACTTAGTGATTGCTTGCATCGCTCATTGCAATAAGTCATTATAGCAATTAACAAAATCAGAAACAATTCTCTCAAATGACAGATTATTCAGCCAGTTGTGCATACAAAACAATGAAAAATTTAATTGTATGTTACTCCACACTGAAGTTCGCTGGTTGTCGAAGGGTGCCTGAGTCGCTTTTAGTCTTTTCAGGACAGTTTTAGAATTCTTTGAAAACAAAGATGCTTCCCTGCGAGACAACTTGAAAAAGTTTAAAGTGACACAGCTTATATGTCAGATTTATATTTCAAGTTTAATGAAATGAAGTTGCAGTGCAAGGAGATGAAGTGAATTTGATTAAAATGAAGGCTGTTATATCTGCATTTGTTTCAAATGCTTGTTTTGCTCAAACACAACTTGGGACGTGGTGAATTTTACCAGTTTCCAAGTCTTCCAGCACTCAAGGAAATGAGAGAAATACATGATGATGACATTCAAGTCTACTGTCATCATTTGGAAGTGTTACATAAGGATTTTTCCAAACAATTTGAAGATATTCTCGCCATGAAGATACCAGACTGGGTTTTAGACCCATTTTCAAGCATTGAGGAAACAGTAATGCAATTACAAGAAGAACTGATTGAATTAAAAACCAACAAAGGGTTTGAATCAAATTTAAGAATGGGTACCATCATTTCTGGTTGCAGCAACAAATTACAAATCTTTATCCTGGATTATGGACCTTTGTAAAAAAGTTCCTAATTGCATTTCCAGTGTCATATTTAGTTGAATGTGGATTTAGTGCCGTTACAGACCTTTTGACGAAAAAGAGAAACTGACTACAAATAGTGGAATGGGACGATTTAAGAATGCTACTTACTAATATTGAGCTAGATGTGGAAAAATTAGTCTCATGGCATCAGACCCATCCTGCACATTAATTATTCTTATATTAATAAATCAAGTACTTTTAGATACTGTTGTATAATTATATTTTTGTTTATAAAATAATGCTTAAATTTTAAATAGTTTTTTATTAAAATTTAATTTTCAATGTATCATTTTGACTGACTTTATGAGGGGGTGCTGATGAAATATATACTCTAAAAGGGGGCGGTAGTCCAAAAAAGTTTGGGAAACCCTGTCCTATACAATAATGCATTACTATGCACTGATGCATAATTGTGAGAGCACATTGGGGAAATCCCAAACTTGGTAATCAGTAGGACAACACTTCATGTTATACTGCTCATGTTGATCCAGACTGGTTTGAGGATATGAGCATTGAAAAGTTGGACTGACCAGCTGAGAGCACTGATCTTAATCCTGCAGAGAACTTCTGGGATGAACTGGAACATCGGGTGCACGTTAGGAGAGAGTGCCCCCCCCCCCCAAAAGAGCTGAACTGTTTAATGCATTGAAGGCTGAATGAAGGAAAATACCAGAGGAAGAGGAAGTTTACAAAAATCTAGTGGAAAGTGTTCCACAGCAACTATAAAGGCTAAAAGTTTCGGTACACATTATTAGTTTTTTCTGTGAATAAAGGTTATTTGTAGATAAGTAGGTATCCAGATAATGGCAGGTCAGTGTATATGTGCCTAGTTTGAGGAATACAGCAAAAGTTAATTAATCTTCACTGTTTCAAGACTAACTGCTCCCTCATAACACAGCAGACGGTCTCTAAGTGACAATATTCTGACAAAACAGTTGTAAACAAGTTATTATTTGAAGAATGTGACAATCACTTGAAACCAGGTCAGAGGAATAAGCTGAGTGTAGTGGCACTTCAAAATTCAGATCTTCAATGATACCAATAGTGTAGGCATTGTAACAAATGGCATAGTTATGCTGTAAATCAGCATTTCCCAAACTGTGTTCTGCGGAACACTAATGTTCTGTGAAAAATCGCGATTAATAATTAAAAAAATAAATAAATAGATTTTTTTAAAAAAAGAATAATTGCATATTTACAGAATTATAATTTTTAACATAATTTTTTTTTGGTTACTAATATAATGGAATATACTAATAATCAAATAGACCATGGAACTCTTTATTTTGGCTGGCTTTTGCATAGAGAAGTATGCGTAGAAGTAATAACATCTACGAAAATTAGCAACGTAGTGATCTAACATGCCATTTGTATGCGATTTAGCCTGGTGTACATGGATTGAAGGAGAGGGGGAAGCAAACTGATAAACTAAACTCATTTCCTTGTATAAATTTTTTTTTTTTTTTTGATAATTATCAGTATTTTGAAATATTATTATTAAAATAAATGACCATGGATTTGTGGTTGAAAAAGGAACTTTAAAATGAGAAGCAAGCACTTCTACATTGCAACTGAGGTCAATAAAAATGAACACAATATTGTCACACTTCAAAGTGAGGATGAACAATCGCAGCCTTTTGTTTCCCAAAAATCGGAAGTGAAAAAAACAGGAACCAACTAATAAAAGACCAAAATGAAACCATGATGACAGTTATTTGAATTTCAGCTTAACATGTGTTGGAAATAAAGATGCTCCTGATGCACAATGTGTAATATATGTAATAAAATATCAGCAAACAGTTCTTTGGCTCCCGCTAAACTTGAGTTTTGTAAGAATGCCATAAATATATTGTGAGATGAAAAGTGTTCTGTGACTAAAAAAGTTTGAGAAATGCTGCTGTAAATACACCCCTTTTGAGATCAATCTTTGGCACCTTGTCTAGAATATAGACTTTATAT
The DNA here is from genome assembly GCF_048544385.1 of Mastigoproctus giganteus. Taxonomy (NCBI): domain Eukaryota; kingdom Metazoa; phylum Arthropoda; class Arachnida; order Uropygi; family Thelyphonidae; genus Mastigoproctus; species Mastigoproctus giganteus. The sequence goes on from NC_143584.1 coordinate 130,367,079, forward strand.
AGCTTGTAAACATATCACAGTATAAAGCACTGTTGACCCTGCTTCTTCCTATAACTGTCCAAAATAATCTCATTTTTTGCTAAAATATGGTTATCACCTTTCCTGCAGATGGCTTGAAATACGAGGAGCTGGAATGATCCCACTATTTACTGGCTTTCAGATTTCATGTGATGCATTCATGACTCATCCCAAGTCACTACACAGCCTATGAAATAATCAGCTTCAAGTGCATGACTGGCTCTCCATGCAAAAAAAAAAAAAAAAAAATCTATGGTATCCAGGCATTAGTTTCTCAATGGCAGACACATGGGAGAGATAAGGCAGATTGGTGGGAAAATGATGAAAGATAATGACATTTATAATCATGGGCTTGAATAAAGAATTGTTTAACTTGTGTTGTTTTCATTTAAACCTTTGTACATACACATATATAAGCATCTCTAACTGATGGAAAATTGTTTTTTTATTCAACAAATTACAAATATAATCCCATTTATCGTGAATTTTTATACTCATTATAAAACAAATAGAGAAACAATGTTTCACCAATGAATTTATCTACAAAATACTATAATTAATTCCTTCCAAAATGAGTTCCATCAAGTGTGCCTATCTCAAATCGCAGCTTTCTGCACTGATTCTCTGGATTGTCCACAGTGAGTCTTACATTTACACTATTAAAAAATCTCATGATTCTTCTGAATGTTATTTGGTCTGATCCAGTTACTCATATCACTAATTCTTATATTAAAAATATTAATTATTCTGCACTTCAAAAATAGTCACAACATAATTTTTTTTGCAAGATCAAATACTGTTAGCTTCATTTTGGCAATCATCTTTAAACTTATAGAAATAAGGTGAAATTAAAGAAAGAGACTACCAAAAACTATCCATAAACTACCAGAACCATATTGGTAATTCCATTAAACTGATTGGTCTTAATCATTATATCGATCGATCACTTAGACCTATGATTTTATAGTCTGTCATGCCCACCTGCCAATCATTTTATCATCTGTTACACATGTCGCTCAAACACTTGTTTATATATTCTTATTTGCTATTACAAAATACAATGTTAATTTTATGCAGCCCACCTGTGAACACTGGCAAAATGAACCTGTTTGACTTGCAACCAGGGCTTTTATTCATTTTTGTCAATCAGCCATTCAAACCCGCTTGGTAATTCTATTCTTCCACCAAACGAATGCTGTCAAAGATATTATTCAAATGGCATAGAAGATACCTAGCTTTTAACTTCCATTCAGCAGAATTATGGGTATTGGGGACTTCCTTGATATTATATTTAATACTTCACTTACAATTAGTTATATAAGTGAATTATAGTTCCAGACTTATGTGTTTATACTCGGAAACAACCACCAGGTTAGAGGAATTTACAATAAATCATGAATACAATTGCTAAGTGAATTTAGCAGTCACAGGCTTCTTCAACTATGGTGCATTCAAAGAGCATGTGCTACTGCACTCTCGCTCCTGACCACTCAGCTACATACAATAACATATGGGGGAAAACTAACCCCCCTCCAATAAAACATTAATTTTAACATTGAGAAATTGGAGGAGTACCATTTCTTCCCATTTAGCCCTTGTATAACAGTTGAAAACTGTAATTCATCTAACAGTATCAGGTAACAGGATGAAATATGGATGTGCTAGCCAATGAAGCATCGGCTCCAAGAAATGGATAAGTTTTTGAAAAAATTTTTCCATTTTATTCATATAACTGTCATATTAAATCAAATTCTATAAGTAGCTTTATAGCCCTATTTTTTCCAAACACAAAATAGCAGGAGTGCTGTGAATTGGGGAAGAACCAAAGGGGGGGGGGATTGACCAATGCATCACAGTTTAAAAAAAATGTGCAACTTCTTAAATGTTTCTGGACCTCTCTGGAGCAGACATAATCTAGCCAAGAAGGATGTTTTTGTGTAAATTAGGTGCAGAGTGTCAAGAAATTAGGGAACAACTCAGCATTCTAATGGGCAACTATGAGTGTTTGAAGAGTAGGATAGATGCCCTCAGAGGATTTAATATGGGGCCCCATCAAGCACTCAACTTCCCAATTCAGCACAAAGGGTTGAATTGGGAGCACTCAGCTTCCCAATTCAACCCTTTGTGCATTCTTCAGGGCAGAATGTGCAGAGGCAACAGAGCAGCATCTTCAGGGCAGAATGTGCTGGCCCCACAAGAGCTAGTTATTGTCAGTAACTCAATTTTCAGGGAAACAGGAAATATATTGTGCCAAAAGGATAGGTGAAATAGGACCAGGTATGTCTGCTGGGGGGGGGGGGTGAAGTTGATGCCCTTATAGAGCAGATATCATCTTTTAAAGGCATAAAAGGTGATATTGTTGTACACATTGGAACTAATCACATTAAGAGTAAGAGATCTACATACATACTTAAAAAGTACAGGTAAATGTTGAAAAAAAAAAAACTCATGCATTAGGGTTAATTTGTTAGTGTCTGCAATTCTGCCCAGACATGATAGGAGGGAGTATGTGATAAGAGCTTTGTCAATCAATTTTGCCCTAAAGAGATCTTGCAAGACTCATGGTGTAAAATTTTTCACTGCGTGGTCTGGGCTTGTTAACAGGACGTACATTTAATGTGATACATTTAAATAGAAATGGTCCAAGAATATTTGTAGATAATATCGAGGCAGTTTTAGTTTTGTCAGAAAACTGCTAGCTTGGGGGGGGGGGGGATTTACAGACTAACAGATTAACATTAGCCACAGGTAGAGGTGAAAGTGATTTTTGCACTGCTTTTAATGGAATGAGCAGCAGACTGGAAAGCAAGTTGCTGGGATTCATCATAGAACAAGTAAATACATGGTCTGTGTTAAGTAAACTAAGAGTAATAACAGGTGCATGCATACTTGCATGTACGCCAATGCCAGGAGTATAATAAATAAATTTCATGAATTTAAAGTGCTGGTCAAGACACCAGAGGTGGATTGTTGGGATATTAGAGACGTGGTACCACACAGGTATAAGGAATGAAGAATTGGAATTTGGGGAGCACAATGTGTACAGAAAGTATAGTCAGGATAGGAAGGGTTATACTGATAGTTAAGAACACACAAAATCTAAGGCAGTGCCTCCAGTTGACATGTTTGGCCACTGCAATGTTAAGTCCGTTTGGTGTGACATAAGCACTGGAAAAGCAAAAATGAGAGTAGGAGTGTTTTATAGGCCAAATGATGAATACAACAAACTGTACAGAAAAAAAAAAAGAGTAGGCCAGTAAATCAGAATGTCTTATAATGGGGACTATTAACATCCCAGATACTAACCGGAACTTGCGAATTGGTCACTCGCACACTAGCAAGACTTGCGGATTTATTGAAAGATTTTCTTCTACAGGAGCATGTTCGAGAGTCAACCAGATGCAGTAATGCTCGATCTGATAAAGGAATGACTTGGTGGCAGTAATCAGTGTACTAATGTGAGATTTCCTTAAACATATGGCAAAGGTAAAGAAAGCCAACACGAGAACCACGGGAAACTTTCCCCGCACAAACCCGTTTCCCAATACTGCAGTTTCTCCCAGCATTCTCGGTAAACACATGGTGCGTGTTATAAGTAGTGGCAGTAGAAGTTGATAACGATGTATTGATCAGGTTTTTCTCATTATTAAAATCATTATAATGGAGTTCATGAGTGTAATGCCTTCGAGGCTGAAATCTATTTATGGGTACACCCTCCAGACTGCCTCAGTCTTAGGGTTTTTATCTCCCCTTCAAGCTGTTTTAAAATAGGAAAACAACTTCTACAGATGGTCCGTGTTATCAGTAGTGGCAGCAGAAGTTCGTTTTCCTATTTTAAAACAGCGAGAAGGGAGGGATAAACACCTTAAGACTGAGGCAGCCTGGAGGGTGTAAGCCGAAATCTATGTGTAAGTAGATTTCAGTCCAATCATGAACTCCAACAATCTGCTTTTAATAATGAGAAAAAATTAATCAATACATCGTTATTGACTTCAACTGCCACTACCGATAACAGGCGCCATCTGTTTACCAAGAATGCAGGAAAAAACTGCGGTAGTAGGAAACAAGTTTGTCAAGTAAAAGTCTCCCAAAGTTTCCAGTGGTTCTTGTTTAGGCTTTCTTTACCTTAGCCAAACATGTAACTATCATAAAGGGTAAAGGGAAGGATTTTTGCTTTCGTAAAGATCACTACAGTGATCTCACACAGTTTTTAAATTCTATACAGTGACACCAAATTATGATGTTACCAACAGAAAATTCTAAATGGGAATCATTCAACGAATTAATCTTGGAAGCTAATAGGCTTTTCTTACCAACTAAGAAATACTGTTCAAGGTTTAGGCCTAAATGGATGTCAAATGAAGTAATGACACTCGTGGGAGAGAAGAAAACAAATGGGATACATATAAATTATCAGGCAACACAGAAATGGTAGATATAAGCTAGTCTGTGATCAAGTCACAAAGGAGGTTAGGTAAGCAAAGGCAGATTACACTGATTACTTTGGCAAAGGATGCAAAGAAAAACAGCAAAGACTTCTTCACTTATATAAACTCTAGAAGGAACTGGATAGATCCATTAGATATCAAAGGTTTGACTGTTGATCCTGCTCACATAGCTGACAAACTGAATGAGTATTTTGCATCTACATTCACACGTGGTGAGTTATTTAGAGAGTGGAATGCCAGACGTTTATGACACTCTAACAGGGAGCTAAAGGATTTTGGAATAACTGAGAGCAAAGTGGAGGAAAAATTGTTGTCACTGGTTAAAGAAGCATTGCAGGAGCATCTAGACAAGACTGCAGTTATAGTTCAGACACAGTATGGGTTTGCTGAGGAGAAGTCTTGTCTGACAAATCTGCTTGTATATTATGATATGGGCACAAAGGAACTGCATGCAAAAAAATAATTTTGATATCATACACTTAGATTTCAGGAAAGCTTTTGATAGTGTTGAACATGAAGACTACTGTACAAATTGGAGCAGTATGGCATTAAGGGTAAGTTGCTGCTATGGACAAAGGGATGGTTGAATGGGAGAAGACAGAGAGTGGTAATCATTGACACTACTCTTCATGGACTAATCTTATTAGTGGAATCTACCAGGGTTCGATGTTGGGGCCATTGTTGTTTTCTATATTTATCAATGACACTGATGAAGATATTATTATTATTATTATTAGTCATATGATGCAATGAAGCTTGAAGCTTTTGCTGCACCAGCCAAAAAAAAAAAAAAAAAAAAAAAATGAGTTACCCTGAGACAGAGAAAGAAAACAAGAGTCAGGAGTAAAAGGAAATCACCAAGAAAGAGAAGAATGATGATATCCCACTCAGGACCCTGGGTGTGCCAAGCCCATACTCACCAGATGTGAGCACCTGAGGTTTATATCAGGATCTAAAAAAGTTGGGTAGATGGTCTGAAAGGTGGCTACCGAAGCTCAACATTGACAAATGCAAAGTACTGCATATGAGTAGCAGTAACACTAAAGGGACATACCCACTGTGCTTTTACACTTAGGGGTAGTGGAGAATGAAAACGACCTGGAAGTAATTGTGCAGTCAGATATGAAGTTTTCTGAGCAGTGCAGACAGGCTGATCAGGCAGCTGATGGGGTCTTGTCAATGATATACAAGAACTTTGCTAGGTTATCCCTTTGTATAAGGCAATGGTGTCAGGCTGCAGGTCTGGTCTGGAAGCTTCAGTTTAGGAAGGATGTAGATCTGCTGGAACAAGTACAGAGAATGGCAACAAGATTGGTAAGGGGAACAATCAGTTGCTCTTACCAAGAAAGGCTTAAATTCTGCAAATTGCAGAACAGACACCTCAGAGGTTGTTGTTGTTGTTGTGTTTAACGACACATACCTGCTAGGGCCATATTGTGTCTTTCTAATAGTGAATATAACTATATTTTATGATATATTCCTATACGATTTAGGAAAATAAATAGTTCTTTTTCATTAGAATCATCACCCAGAATCTGTAATAAATTTATTGATGACTGTGTATTAGCTATTGATTTAAAGGTGTTTAAGCGGATATTTTGAAAGTGGGGACAGTCCACTAACAAATGGCAAATGGTCAGTTGTACTTGACAGAATGTACATTGTGGAGCGCTGTCATTAGTTAATAGATATAGGTGAGTGAGGTGAGTATGCCCAATCCTTAGCCTTCCTAAAATTATTTCATCTCGCCTGTTTTTCCTGAAGCTGGATTGCCATAGCTTTGGTTCCGGTTTTATTTGGTAGAGTTTATTTCCTGGATAACCTTTCCAGATTAATGACCAACTGTTATAACATGCTTTACGGATAATGTGTTTGTAATCTGTATATGGAACTTGAAAATTCTGCAAAATGGTGGTTTCTGGTTGTTTGGCTGCATGATCCGCTCTTTCATTGCCAGCTATTCCAGAATGTCCTGGGATCCAGCAGAATGTCACAGTTTGGTTCAATTCCTTACAGGCAAGTAGCTTAGAACGAATCTGTTTTATTACAGGGTGAGAAGAGTTGTTACCACTTATTATAGCAGTGACAGCGCTGAGTGAGTTGGTGTATATTAAAGTGGTTGTAATTAAAAATTCAGTTATCCGATCGAGAGCTAAATTAATAGCATAAAGCTCAGCAGTAAAGATACTGCATCCTATTGGTAATGAAACAGAAATGGTGAATGAAGGGAAGACTGCTGCAGCACCTACTTGGGTCTCAGTTTTTGATCCATCTGTATATATTTTGCAGGCCTCTGAGTTAGAAGAGTGAGTTTCATGTAATTGTGCAATATTGGAGGGCGACAAGGTGTTCTTACCCCACTGTTGAAAGTAATCGTCGTAATTAACAGAAATATTTGTCCAAGGCGGATCAGGAGGTGTCATGTCCTGAAATATATTGCTGATGTCTATATTCCATGCTTGAGTGAGTTCTCTAAGTCTAAGTGCAGCAGGTCGGTTTTCATTTGGCTTACTGTTGTAAAATGACTCCCATTCGGTATTATACAGATATTTCCAACTAGGGTGGGAGGGCAAACTGCGAATTTTTGCGGCAAACATCAAAAGTAATGTTTCCTCCGAAGATGTAAAGGTGGCTCATGAGCTTCGATATAAAGGCTCTGAACAGGGGAGGTTCTGAAAGCTCCTAGAGAAACTCTCAGCGCACTGTGCTGGATCATGTTTAATCGCTCTAAAGTAGTTCTTCTCGCAGAGTCATACACTGGAGAGCCATAGTCTAAGCGGGATCTGATGAGGGCTCGATAAAGATGGATCAGGGTATGTCGATCAGTACCCCATGACATAGATGACACACACCGGAGAATATTCAACTTTTTCAAGCAGATAGTTCTAAGATAAGCTACATGTGCTTGAAAGTTCAGTTTCTTATCAAGTACGAGGCCAAGAACACGGACAGTGTGAACAAGAGGAATTGAAATGTTATTGATCTTTAGCTCAGGATCGGGATGCAGTGACCGTAATTTGCAAAAATGAGTAGTGGTGGATTTCTGCTCAGCTAGGCGGTATCCATTACGTAAGGTCCACGATTCTATTTTGGAAAGAGCAATTTGTAACTGTCTTTCAACAGTATTCATACTTTGTGACTGGCAGAATATGGTGAGGTCATCTGCATACATGTATATTTGTATGGATTTTGGAAGTTCTTCCAATATGTGGTTGACCCGAATAGCAAATAGGGTAGCACTCAGTATGGAACCCTGAGGAACACCCTCTTCTTGAATGTGAGTTGCTGATAGCATGTTTTGGTATCGGACTTGAAAGGTGCGTAACCTTAAAAAGTTCTGGATGAATTGTGGAAGGTAGCCTCTCAGCCCCAACTGATGTATATCTTTAATAATACCATGACGCCAAGTGGTATCAAATGCTTTCTGAATATCTAGGTTCACCATCACCAGATGTTGTCTCATGACAAAAGCGTTACGTATGTTAGATTCAATTTTGAGTAGTAAATCTAGGGTAGATCTGTTTTTACGGAAGCCATATTGGTGATCGGAAAGAACGTTTTGGGAGTCTAGCACCCACGTGAGCCTCTTATGCACCATCCTTTCAAAGATTTTGCCCAAACAGCTTGTCAAGGATATTGGTCTGTAATTCTCAACTATGGAAGGATCTTTACTTGGTTTTAGAATAGCACAAATGTAGGAATGACGCCATGAGAGAGGATATGTATTTTCTGAGAAGATCCGGTTATAAAAGAGTAATAGTATGTAGAGATCAGCTTCACATAGATTCTTCAGCATACTGTAGTGAATGCCGTCTGGTCCTGCTGCACTATTTGGAGATTTGCTCAAGGATTCTTTGAGTTCAGCTATAGAAAAGGGTTGATTATACGGAAGTGAGAGTCTAGTTGAAAAATTAAATTTATGACGTTCCTCAACAGATTTAATGCGTTGAAAGGAGGTGACATAAGAAGAGGAGGCGGAAATGTTATAGAAAGATTCTACTAAAGCATTTGCAATGTCAGTAGAAGAGGATAGGTCCTGCCCATTCCATTGTATTATCGGGGACTGCTGCGGAGGAAATTTTCCATTGGGAGCTTGTATTTTTTTCCATATAATTCGTGTGTCAGTATTTTTGTTAATAGTTGATGCAAAGCTTATCCAGGAGTCACGTTTTGCTTTCTTCCTAATTTGCCTTGCTTTGGCTCTGAGTTTTTTGTATAAATTTAGGTTGGCAGTAGTTGGGCATTTGCGGAACCGGTTCCAAGCACGGTTTTTTTCTACTTTTGCTTTAGAGCAATCCGTATTCCACCACTGGTTTTTGTGTACATGTTTGCATTGGTCTGATTTTGGGATGGAAATTTCTGCTGCATATAGGATTTGGCTGGTAATGTGGTCAGTTACGTCATCAATATGTTGATGTTGAACATATTGAGTGTCGAGAAAGACACAAGCTGAGTAGTTTACCCAGTCTGCTTTATAAAAATTCCAAGAAGTACGGCCTTTTGGACATGACACAGCCTGGGTTTCAATTGAATTGATAATAGGAAAATGGTCACTGTGGAATGGATCATTCAACACTAACCATTTCATGCTTGCAAAAAGAGATGCTGAACAGATGGACAAGTCTATGACTGAGGTAGTACCTGTAGGTAGTTGTATATAAGTTGGAGAGCCAGAATTCAGCAGAGTCAGGTTATGGTTATCCAGGAATGATTCAATTAATTGGCCTCTCCTATCCATGGTGGAAGATCCCCACAATGGATGGTGGCCGTTGAAATCACCGAATAAGCAGACAGGAGGTGGCAGTTGTGCGATTAAATTGTCAAGTTCAGCCAGGGAGCAAGGATAATTGGGCGAGATATAAATGGATGCAAGCGTTAATGATATTCCCAATGCCATCCGAACTGCAACAACTTCTAAGGAAGTTTGTAGCTGGAGATGTCTTGACGGTATAGTAGATTTTACAAGAACAGCTACGCCCCCACGGGCAGGACCATCAGAATCTCTGTCTCGTCTAAACATGGTGTAATTTTTGAATCTGAGAGAGACTTTTGGTGATAGAAATGTTTCCTGTAAGCATACACCTACTGCATTTGTTTGAAAAAGTAAATCACTCAGGTCATCAAAATTACTACGTAATCCTCTACAATTCCATTGTATGAATTTATTCATTGTTTGGATTTGATTGAATAAGATTGATCTGACTGTTTTTTCTGAGAAGGTTTCAGTCTGCTTTGTTTTGATTTTTCATTCTTTGAAAAGGTTGGGCGTCCTGTTTCTATGGTATCATTAGCATATAATTCTAAAACTGACTCTTCATCCTCTGGTTGAATATCAATTTCCATTTTCCTATTGCATTGTTTCCCTTTTTCTTGGTCTTCAACATTGGTTGATTTTGCTGTTTCGGGCAATGATGAGATAGCATCAGTTGGGATACTAATTGGTGTATTGTTGGTCTCATTGACTTTAAGTTTCTTTTTGGATGTTAGCAGTGCAGTTTTGGCCCAGGTGGAAAAAGAACTGCTTGGTTCTATGGAGACATCTGTTTGTGTTGCAATTGAGCGGCTACTTCTGGTCACTGATGCGTATGATCTGCTAGGCATGGTTAATAGCACTTGCTTTCTTGCTTCAGGATATGTAACTTTATGCTCCACTTTATATTTCTGGATTTTTTTCCCTGTTTTCCAGAGGTCACATACTTTAGAAAATGCAGGGTGGCTTCCTTTACAGTTTGGGCAAGTAGGAGTGGAAACTGTACACTCTCCTTGGGAATGCTCCTTAGAGCCACAAATAGGACACACAGCATCGCCTCTGCATGCAGTCTGTGCATGGCCGTACTTCTGGAACTTAAAACAGCGAATGGGATTCGGGATGTAAGGTCTAATCTTGCAGTTTAAATAACCTGCTTTGAGAGAAGATGGAAGATTCGGAGTGCTGAACGTCAAAATAATAGACCTAGTTGGTAGTAGGTTGCCATCTTTTTTGGTCATTATTCTCCGTGCATGTGTCACCTTTTGTTCGCTAAGCTCTTGTACTATTTCTTCTTCAGAAACAGTTAATAGGTCCCATTCACTGATAACGCCTTTAGACGTGTTCAGGGTGTTATGGGGCATAACTGACACTGGAATATTGTTGAATGTTGTTAAATTTAACAATTTTTCCGAATGAGATGTTTTTGAGGTTTCAATTAAAAGGTCTCCTGACTGGAGACGCTTCACCATTTTAGGGGATCCAACAACCGATTCTAAACATTTCTGTATCAGAAAAGGCGATAGCTTGCCGACAGGTTGTGTGGACAATGAGTGCATTATAAGAAATGCTGGCATATCTGAAATCTGTTTTTCCGTCCGAAGTCTCTTCGGACGATTGGACTCGTGTTCTGAGACGGAGTTAACAACTTTGCCGCCTGTGGGCTCCAGAGATGGATATTCATTACAATCCATCGTTGCTCCTTTTAGCCCTGGAAGAGGGAAATCCTTCTCCCAGATTACCGGCCCCGCCACATGGAGGCAGGAGCGGTGCCAACCAGTGACCAAGCGATCAGCAGAAGAAGAGAGCAGTACGTTGCTAGCGATAGCAAGTGACGTTGCAAGCGGGGTTAGCAGTAACGTTGCTAGCGGTGAAGCAGTGATGTTGCTCAACGAGGAAAGCAGCAGTAACGTTGCGAGCGGTGGAGGGTTTATTTAAGCACTAGTACTCGCCCTAGGAAAATCGCACTAGAAAGATCGCTTGGGAACTATCGCTTGGCACTCGGGGCCCACCTCAGAGGTGATCTGATTGAGATGTATAAGAGCTTGAATGGTTTGAGCAAGCTCAAGCTGATGGGATTCTTTCTCTTGCTCAGATTACGTACCTAAGAGGGCATAATTACAAATTGAGGAAACGTGTGGAACTTTGCCTTTAGCCAGCAGGTGGTTGATTGTTGAAACAAATTTCAATCTGTCATTGTGTAAGTTGATAGCTTAAATAAATTCAAGGAAGAACTGGACAAACATTAAGTGCAAATGGATGGGTGAAATGGGAAGTTTTTTTTTGATTGATGCTGTATAAGCTTGCTTTCTTGCATCATATGCCTCTAATAATGCTAATGCTAGTGAATCACAGTTCCCAATTTTTATACAATGGCAAAAAAAGGGGGGAGGGGTATAGTACTCTCTTATATCTTGCTGTTAAACTGAAAATAAATATGTTATAAGTACTAAATATAACATTAAACGAGACCAGGTACCAGACATTCCCCAATGTTGGCAACGATGTTCCACCCGTTCTTTCTTTCTTTCTCCCCCTCCCCCGATCAGAATTGTTTTACGTGTGAAAGTGAGACATGCTTCACTCTTGCCATCAGAGCTGGCTTTCCCTTCAACACACATGTTTTCTGGTAATTTTTACAGCCCATTGTAGTCAATATTATTGGCAAACTAATGTGTCAAATTTTTATCAACAGCATAAAAATTGGTTTCTTCTTAGGCAGTTAAAAATATTTGCTACTTTTAATTGTAATCAATTTGACATTGGTAAAAATTTAGCACTTCAGTTTGCTATTAAAAATTTGAGGTGAAATGCAGCTGTAATATGCAGAGGCAAACCTAGCTCTGATATTAAGAATGAAGCATGCCTGATTTGCACACATAGAACAGCTCTGATCGAGGAGAGAGAGAGAGAGGGGAAAAAAAGTCATATATGGTTCAGAAATTTTTGAACAGCAACCACGCATACACAAATGGTAGCTGTTTTCTTATGTGGTCGATAAAAAGAAGATATACTTTGTCATTGCTGACACGGGCCTTTCACAAGTTTATTAAGATACAGAAGGGTAAATTTTCAAAGTGACCATTTTGAGATCCATTCCATAAGAATGAGCTGACATTAAACTGCTGAGCGAACACCTACATTTTCTGTTTACCATGTTTGCATTTTGCTGTTGCAAGAATCAGAATGCTGTTGACCACGCAAACAAAGGAAAACTTTCTTGATAGACAGCTCACTAATCACCAACATTCTCCATTTACTCAATGCATAACAGGACACTACCAGTAGCGGGAAAATAGTTTACTGTGGTTTTTAGTGAAACACAGCTTTACCTTCACCAGAAATAGTTGCTTTTATCACTAGAATGAAATCTTTTGTTTGAATACTGTTTATGAATGATTAAATGCCATAGCAGTTTTTCTGAAATTGCCATTATATATTTTTTTATTGTGGAATGTGCACAGCTGTTTTAAGAACTTCGGTTCATGTATATATCAAGAATTAGTTATATTAATATTTATAATAAACCAATGATATAAAAAAAAGAGATTAATTTCAGATTTTTAATAACACTTTACTGAGATAAACTATTTTCTTACAGCTTAATTCTATTTCACCAATTAATAGCTAGCTATGAACTATTTCAACGAATGGAGAAATAATAATTAACTTAATACTTACGATCAAGTCCACCGAAGTATTTCATTGTAATCTCACAGTGTCCCCACACAGCACTAACAATAGGATAAAGCTTCTTTCCTTTCAATCCTCGGAAGGCAACACCTAAATACTGACCATCTACCACAAATGCTAGTGTACCTTCATCCATGTCCAATACTACCAGAAAACTATCTGGAACAACAAAAGTTTCATCTGAATTAAGGAGGCTGGGATAAGTGATCCCAGGATTATTTTTCACATCATGATATAACTTATTCCGTCCCAAGTCCCATCCCCATGACTCCCCATTGCTACCAACAAGTGACTGATAACCAACTGAATGAAGAGGTGCTTCTTGAGTAGCCACACCAACAACTGCATGTGTACCTCTTTGCCTTGTACTCCAATGTATTTCCCAAACGTGGAGGCCACGTGTATAACCCACTTTACCACGTATACAGTCTGTACTTTGGGCTACTGGATGTCTATGAAAGGTTAAACTATCATCTTCTTTCACATAAATATTTAAAGAGCGATCATCTGGATTCCATGCATGTTTAGCTTGCTGTTCATGTCCAGCTGGAGGCATATCTAACAGCATGTCAAGCCTTGCTGGTCTCTGAAGATCTGGATTAACAGCAAATTCTTTGGCCATAGGTCGATGAATAGTAGCAGCCGAAGACACCTGTGAGACTGAGATAGTTTTAATCCCTCCAGAAGCTTTCTGCCCCATATTCATAAGCCAGGAGGGATGTATAGGAAGAAAAGGAACAATAACTTGAGCAGATGTAATAGGTGGATGAAAATGAGGAGTTACAAAAGTTAAGGGAAATGGTCTGTATACCCAATACCGAGATTTTGGTCTTAGCAGAGAAGACTTTATTGGTCGGCCTGTAGCTATTTGATATCTTCTACTTGCTCTGGTGGCCCACTCTTCGGGTATGAAGAGCCCATAACCAGAATATCCAGATACTGAAAAATTAATGGAAGCCGTAGTGGAGTGGCCAAGCAGCTCTCCTGAAACACCAGAAATTTTAACCCTAGAAAAAAAATAAATAATAAATAATAATAAAACTAATTAAAATAAATTTAAAATATATAATTTTATTATTTGTTTATAATGAAAATATAATAAATAATTATAAAGTGATAAAAGCATTTGTTAATATTAATCTTGAACCGAAATGTTTAGATATCAAAATTTCAATTCATTCATCACAAATTATAATTCTTGAATAAGTGATAATCTAAAAACTTGTGAAAATTAAACAGACTCCACTCTGCGTTGTTGTTGTTATTTGGTTTTTAGGAGCATTAGCAACTAAGGCCATATTGCTCCAGGAATATGTGTGGTCATTCCCTGACCTTTCCACATCCTCCGTATTTGGTGGTCATAGGTTCGAACCCTGGTCTAATCAAGAAGCGTGTGCTACGCACTGCTGCTCCTACTCACCTGGCTGCAGAGGTGCCCTGCTATGCCTTAAAAATACAAAACAGATTCAAAAGGTTTGTAGAACTACTCTGAAAACTGCACTTTTAAAGAAGTCATTTCAGTGTTAGTTTGGGCCCGTACAAGACATTGACAGATCCTGGAGGATCAGAATGAACCATAAACTTTACCATCTTATTCATCAGGGTGTGAACATTGTCAGATGTGTGACGCCAGAGACTTGCCTGTTTGGGAGATGTTATAAGAATGGATGACAGCAGAACAACTAAGAGTATAATGAAATGGAAACCTACTGGTAGGAGGGCAAAAGGAAGACTGTGGAAAAGATGGATGGATGACATAGAACAGGACTTAAAGATCATGAGAATAAGAATTTGGAGAAGTTTGGCTTCTGGGAGGGCTTACAGTTGGAACATCGTTGAGAAGGCTAAGACCCACCCTGGGTTATAATGCCAGAACAAGTAGTTAGTAATTGCATTCTACTCCAGCAATTGCACTATACTTTTTCCAACAATGCTAAGTCCTTTTATACCACACAATGAAAGTCACTGTCCTTCTCTTCAATCTTGTCTCTAGATAACACATCTCTTCATCTGTGTCCACAAAGCTACTCTGCAAGTCTTGATAAGAGGAAGAAATTACCAAAAAAAGTACTTTACCTGCAGAGTGAAGTTTATCAAGTACTACACCCTTGGCATCCCAAATGATGAAGGTCATCAGATCAACTTCTTGACTAAGCATAGCAGAATTTCTTGGACAGTGATAAAATAATGATGTACATGTTTAAGTCATGCTTTAACACTTGGACTTGAGATCAAAGTTCGCCAGTTTTGTTAGAGTATCAGCATGAAGTTTGGATTTCTCTATTTTAGTATTTAACAGATATGGCTTGCAACAATCCACACAAAAATGCATTAATGAATGATAGTTACTACTCAAAATTTCAGGGCTTGCCAAATAATACATCTAGGTAATTCTACAAAACTTTCTGAACTGCACTCATACAGTAAAACCTCCGTAATGTCAGGAATGACTACCTGACATTCTGACAAAATCAGTCATTTGGGGAGGTCACCTTAAGGAGGTAGGAAGTATTGCTGTATTAATTTTCTTTTAAATAATTTGATTTTACTACGGGATTTACAAAAATATTAATAAGCAGTATGTAGGGTGTCAGTGAAATGTTTTCAACAATTACTATTTATTTATGCAACTGCACTTACAACATTAAAAAGTGATTGGTACTTGTAGCATTGAAAATCAATTTAAGACCACTGGTCAAAATAATCTTTTAAATTCATCTGTTTTGTTTGAACACTGTGCCTTAATTTCCTTTTTTCAAATTATCTTCTACTTGAATTGGCAAAATCAACAATGTTTCCTTTCTTAATTGCATTGTCAAATGCCTTTAATCCATCAACAGTTGTTAAACTTTCATTCAATGGTATTATTGTTTCACTCCTTGCCTCATTATCACTATGCTTGTCCTCTTGTCTACTGTCATCTGATTCCATATCTTGGCAGTCAAAAGGCTTTTCTTACCAATTTTCAAGGTTATCAATGCAATGCCTGTACATTCTCAAAAGTTAAACTTACTTGAAAATCTGTCACTTCTAGCTGCATTAATATCTTTTCAAGGGATATTATCTTTTGCATGTCATTTTTCATATTTTCCATATTAATATCACAATTTTGAAAACATTTCTTGATGGTATCTTTCAAAACTGCTTGCCATGCCTCTTTGATAGATTCAACAACATAACAAAGATTAATCTGCTTTATCAGTTCTAAATTTTCCTTAGAGTCCATTTTTTCACTAATGTTGTCAAAATCAGTTTCCTATAATGTAGCTTCAATGTTTGAATGACACCCTGGTCCAGAGGCTGTAGGGCACTTGAAGTATTAGGCAGTATAAATGCCAACTGAACATTTGGCAATACCACATTTTTTGGATGGTTTTGTGCATTAGCTAATAAAAAAATATCAATACTTTCCTATTTTCCCATTTCTTAATCTCATTAAAGTTTTCTAGATGTGAGCAAAAATTGTACTACTCATCTAAGCATTTTTACTTGTATCCCATTCAACCTCAAGCTTGTGTTTTTTTTTTTGAAGAATCAAGGCCTCAGTGCACTGTTTATAATTAATCTTGAAATCCAATCTTCAAATATGTCTGGATTATCTGATGCACTTTCACCACAAACAGGTTTGAACACAATATTGTTTCAATTACAAAACTTTTCAAGCCACCTGTTGTTACCAGCTATAAAATTATCAATGTTTAGTACTTTAGCAAACTCTCAGCTTTCTCTTTAATATCAGTTCATTTATTGGCAAATTCCTTGCACAAACATCGTCGAACCAGGAACAAGTCAAATCGTTGATCTCCTGGAAGGTTTGATGAAAGACACTCAAAAAGATCTCTGCTGGCATTTTCAAACCATTTCTTCTTTATTTTTCAAAGTGATCTCGAAGGAACCAGTCTTCTCTGAGACAATCCTCTTTCAGCATCCGTTCACTTTGATTTTTGTTTGTAACTCTAATGTGTTCACTTTCTTATTCACTGACATTTTCAATATTTGCTAACCAGAGGCTTAGCCAAAACTGACAAGCGAATCAGTGAAGTGCACTTTTAAATTGCAGTGTGATACTGTATTTGTTTTTTTTATAACTTTTATTGTTGCTAATGGAGCTTAACTGACATAAGTGAGCTAGTGAAAGGCACTTGTAAATTGCAGTATAAACAACAGGTCTTGTCTCCCACTTGTAAACTGTGGCATGACATTTTTTTTTTTTTTTTTTGTTTATGTAACTGAAATTACAGTATGAGTGTTTCCTTACAAATAATGAGTACAGTCTAGTTATTAATCCTTGTCGATATTTGATTATTTTTTGATGATATTTCTATTTATGCTACAATTTACAAGGCTTCCCAATGTTTCCAGTGTAATTTGCATGTGTCCCTAGTGATCAATCAACAGTAACAGAAACAACGGTGAATAGCCCTCCACCCCTTATACCTGGAAAAATCCCTCAAATTATACCTCTAAACAAAACTTTTCACAACTCAGTTGTGATAATGTCCCAAAGAGAAGGTGTTAGGTAGAGAGGATAACTAGCATGAATATGGTATCTTTTTAAACCGTTTCATCAAATTTTGGTCACCTACAGAGGTACTTATTTTAAGAAGGTTATCACTATTAGAGGTCTTACTGTATTGCGTTCTCATTTTCTCTTCCTTGTCAACTACATCTTTTGCATTACAACTCACTTCAATATGTACTTAAATTTACAGTAAGGTTTTGATTGATTTTGATTTGGTAGTTGTTGGCGCATCGGCTTCTGTGGCCATATTGCACCTCCCAAGGTTTTTGCAGTACTTTGATCCAAGCCCGAGGCGGGAATCGAACCCGCGACCTTTGGGTTGCCGGGCAGGTACTTTACCCACTCGGATAGCCCGGTCGGCTTACAGTAAGGACTAAAATCGCAGTTTTTATTTTACACAACTTTAGCAATTTTTCAAAACATAATAGGAATTGTTAAGTGAAAAACCACAACTGACAATTAACACTGATAAATGCCAGGCACAGCATATAGGCAGTAATAACTGCCTATATGCTGTTGCTGTGATTGGAGGCTTGAAGTGGTGGAATCCATGTTTAGTCTCCAGAGCTAAGTTCCAGACAACCCTTCCCCATCTCTTCCATCATGCAGTATGACTGATGACTTTTGAGGTTATGATGAACATCATGGCGAGATCCAATCTTCCTTACATTTCGAGGGTACAGCTCTAAAACGGTATTCACAGGCTGGCCGCTAGTTAGTATACCGGACCAAACCTATTGCTAACTCTTTAGGAGGGTTCCAGATCAGCTAGTGTATAATCTTGCTATCTTTACTCTGCCAGATAGTGACTGGAGGGGGGTCAGAGTAATGCGCATGTGGGGAGCATTGTTGAGGCCACGTTATGTCAAGGATCTGGGTATATTCTTACCAATGTGTACACAATATCCAAAAATTTCATTACTTCATAGAGCATGTTCTCCCCACCTACACTTTTTCTTACTATTGAATACACCATGAATTGTCAAACTAATAGAGTAAGCTTATCTGCGAAAAGAACTAAACCTCCCAAACACTTCCTAGTTCATTTCACAAATATACGTGGTCTCAATTGTAATCTCAATGATGTCTATTTCCACTTGCAATCTGCCAAACCCTGTGTAATTTTCGATATTTGCTAACCAGAGGCTTAGCCAGTGGCTTTGACAGAATTTCATTTATCGGTTGATTCAACTACTGTTCATCTCAGTTGCCCAAATTATTCGCTGTATGATTCCTTTCGCCTCAAAGGTGGTACACTTGTGTATATGTCCATTCCGATATTCCCCGTCAGAGACTCGGTAATTTGGAATCTCCTCGTTTCAATCTTCTCTGGCTTAAAATCTCTCTACCTCATTGTGCCAAATTCATCTATTGTCTCTATTGTTCTCCCAACTCCACTAATCATTTGGAGCTCTTTGACTTCCTCTCTTTGCAAATTGACTTTCTCCAGTCCAACCATCCTAACAGTGAGGTGATTTTCCTCGGTGATTTTAATGTTCACAACTCCAGCTGGCTTACGTTTTCTAGTCACACCGACCCAGCTGGTCGAGATGCTGAGGCATTTGCAATTACTAATGACCTTGCACAGATTCTTCTTCAAGAAAACCAGATAATCCTAACCATACAGCCAACACGCTTGACACTTTTCTCACAAACAACCCTTCTAAGTACACAGTCGAAGTGAGTGGTCTTTTAGGCACCTCAAATCACAACTTAGTGATTACCTCTTCTCCAATTGAGCCTTTATCTCATGGCTATTCCCAACCTTGTATTGTTTGGCATTACAAGAATGCAAAATGGGATGACATGTGAGATTTTTTCTCTTCTTTTCCTTGGTTGTTTGTTTGTTATTTGGTTTTTAGGAGCATTAGCAACTAAGGCCATATTGCTCCGGAATATGCAGTGGTCATTCCCTGACCTTTCCACATCCTCCGTATTTGGTGGTGACGGGCTCGAACCCCGGTCTAATCAAGAAGCATGTGCTACGCACTGCTGCTCCTTCCCACCTGGCTAGGGAGACGCCCTTTTCCTTGGTCTGATTACTGTTTCAAAACTTCTGATGTCAATGTTTGCTCAGATCGTATCAGCTAAATTATTCTTGCATAAATGGAATCCTTTATTCCACACTCTACTTTAAAATCTCGTCCTTTTTCTAAACCTTGGTTTTCAATAAATGTGCTAAGGCTGTTCAAGAAAAGAATGTTGCATATCGTAATTGGCCTGTTTCCAATTCTTCAGTTTCATTTTCTGCCTACACCAAAGCTCACAACAATTGTAAAGCAGTTATTAATCAGTCCAAACTAGATTTTGACCAGGCTAAGAGTAGAAAACTTGCTTCTTACCCTAATGGTAGCCGAGCATTCTGGCCTCTTGCAAAAGCTATTGGCTCCAATTTTTTCCCATCTCTGCTCCCACTTCAGCAAAGGATAAAGCTGACCTGCTAGCATCCCATTTTTCTTCCAACTCATGTATTAATGATCTTGGTAAAACACTTCCCACCATTCCCAACACTCTCCATTCAATTCCTCCTGTGGTCTTCCGTCAAAAGAATGTCAGAAGGATTTTGATAAATCTTGATGGTAAGAAAGCTCCAGGTCCTGATGGTATTTCTCCACTTGTTCTCAAAACCTGTGCTCCTGAACTTACTCCTGTTCTTTGCAGCCTTTTTTCACTTTCTTATTGCAAAGGTGTTTTTCCTTCTGCTTGGAAATTTGCTCATATCCAGCCAGTTCCTAAAAAGGGTAACAAATCCCTCCCAACCAATTATTGTCCCATTGCAATTACTTCTACTCTTTCTAAAGTAATGGAGAAATCAATTAACTGCCAACTCTTGATCTACTTAAAAACCTTCTGTCTGATCAACGATCACCAGTATGGATTCAGTCAGTGTCGATCCACTGGTGATATTCTGCTTATGTTACCCATTTATGGACTAATTCAATGGAAACGTTCAGTGAAACACAAGAAATTGCTCTTGACATCTCAAAGGCTTTCGATCATGTTTGGCATAAAGATCTTCTGAACAAGCTTCCATCTTATGGTTTGCCAACTATTTTTTGTAATTGGTTATCCAGTTTTCTCTCTGAATGCTCACCGATGGTGATGGCTCTCTGTCTTCTAACTTCTCCACTAATGCTGGTGTCACCCAAGGTTCAGTTCATTCCCCCACTCTTTTCCTCTTGTATATTAATGACCTTGTTCCAATGACAGGAAATCCTACCCATAGTTTTGACGATGATAGCACACTGCATTCCACTTTCCATTTTGAGAAACCTTGCCCTACTCAATCAGCTTCAACTTCTTGAATATCTGCTACCAATTCCTTAAATGCCGATTTCCAGGTAATTCTCCAGTGGGGCAAAGACAACTTAGTTGATTTCAATCCTTCTAAAACACGGTCTTGTCTTATATCTTGAAAAAAGGATTCTTCTGTTCCTATGCTTATCTGTGGTGACACTCCAATTTCTAGGTAAGACGATATATCTCTTTTGGGGATTACCTTGACTTCTAATCTCTCTCTTGGCACAAGCACATTACAAATATTGCTTCCTCTGCATCTAAAAAACTTGGTTTTCTCTTTCACTCTCAGCGTTACTTTTCTTCCAAACAGCTGTTCACTCTGTACAAATCGCAAGTCTGCCCTACTATGGAATATTGTTCCCACAACTGGGGCAGTGCCCCCAAAACCTCTCTCAGGCTTCTAGATTCCATTCAGAAGAGGACAGTTAGGTTAATTTATGACTCCTCTCTAACAGAGTCTCTCCACTCGCTGTCTCATAGACATACTGTTTCTGCTGCATGCCTTTTCTACAGATACTTCCATGGGCACAGTTCTTCTGAACTGGCTTCCATAATTCCCGCTCGCTCTTTCAAAACAGTCTGAACATGTGCCGCCACCAGCCAACATCCATTTACCGTCCAACTTGAAACCCACAGAACCAACTTTTCATCTTCCCCGTTTATTCATTCAACTGCCGTTTTCTTGAACAACCTTCCTTCATACGTATTTCCTGAAAATTAGTCTACAGAAGTTCAAGTCTAATGTCAACAAATATCTTCCTTCGTCTTCTCAACCTCCAACCCAAGCACAGTATTAAGTATTATAGGTTCTAATACCTCTTGTGTTTGGAGTTTTCATTAAAAAAAAAATAATAATAAATAACTGTAAAATAATATACCATTTTACTGGTACCAAACAGTGAAGCAGAGAATGAAAAAGATCTGTAAGTAATTGTACAGTCTAACAAGAAGTTCTCTGAGTAGTGCAGAGAGGCTGCTAGGACTGCTGGGGTTTTGTGAATGATATATAGGAATTTTGACAGCAGGAACAAAGAGTTGATTATCCCCTCATATAAGGCAATAGTTAGACTGCATCTTGAATACTGCATACAGATTTGGAAGCTTCATTTTAAAAGGGTGAATATCTGCTGGAATCGGTGCAGAGAGGAGCAACCAGGTTTGTTGGGAACACAAAAGGGTATTCATATCAAACCTTTAGTTCTGTATACTGCAATGCCTGGAATCTAGGCACCTGCAAGGAGATTTCTGATTGAAATGTTTAAGGCCTTAAATCAGTTGAGTAACCTAAGTGTTTATGGTATCCAATGACACACATTTAAATTGGCAAAGAAAATTTGCAGAATACATATTACAAAAATTTATTTTCAACCAAAGAGTAACTGATTATACACTAGCCACAAAAATATTTTTGTCAGACCTCCACAATGAAAATATGATTCTAGAGGAAATAAATCTGCAGATTCCAAAAATCACCATAAAAAATCTATCACATATCAACGTTTAATGTCAAAATAAAGGGATATATATATATATATATATTTATATATATATATAAAATTCAAGTTTCCAATACAAGTGTAAAAAAATATTATACATTCTATTATATGTTGAAATGCAATTGAGCATCAGCCTGGAAAGCAAGGCAATGGGGGATTTCCAGGACTGCTGGGAGTCATAGTAGAACAAGTAAATACTTATTATTATTATTATTTTTTGTTAGTTGTTGGCGCATCGGCTTCTGTGGCCATAATGCACCGCCCAAGGTTTTTACACTACTCTGATCCAATCTGAAGGTGGGATTCAAACCCGCAACCTTTGGGTTGCCAGGCAGGCACTATACCCAACGGCCTAGCACAAGTTAATACATGGGCTGTGTTAGGGTAACTAAGAGCAGAAACAGGTGCATGTATACTTGCATGTACACCAATGCTAGGAGTGTAGTTATTAAATTTGAAGAGCTTGAAGTGCTGGTCAAGATATCAAGGGCAGATATTGTTGGGATATAAGAGACGTGGTGTCACACAGACATAAGCAGTGCAGAACTGGAATTTGGGGAGTACAATGTGTACATAAAGGATAGACAGGACAGGAAAGGAGGAGCAGTTACGCTGTTAGTTAAGAAACACAAAATCTAAGGAAGTGCATCCAATTGATGTTGGGGGACAATGCAATGTTGACTCTGTTTGTGTGACATAAGCACTGGGAAAGGAAAATTGAGAGCAGGAGTGTGTTATAGGCCTAATGAACCTGATGAGTATAATGAGCAATTTTGCAGAAAAATAGAGTGGGCCAGTACATCACAGTGTCTTATAATGTGGAATTTTAATTTCCCAGAGATTGACTGGAATTTGTGGGTTGTTCACACACACTAGTAAGGCTTTTGTGGAATTTATTGGATGATTGTTTTCTACAGCAGCATATTTGGGAGGCAACTACAGGGAGTAATACTCTTGATCTGAAAATCATTAGTGATTCTTCATGCATTAAGAATCTGCAGATAAAGGAACCACTAGGTGGTGATAATCACAGTGTGCTGAAGTGAGATTTACTCAAAGAGGTAACCACCATCAGGAATAAAGGAAAGGGTTTTTGCTTTTGTAAAGGCGACTACGATGGTCTGAGGCAATATTTAAATTCTATACATTGGTACCAACTGTTGATGTTACCAACAGCAAATTCAAAATGGGAAGCATTCAAAGAATTAATCTTGGAAGCTGCTAGCCTTTTCGTACCAACTAAAAAATATTGTTCAGATTTAGGCCTATGATAGATATAAGCCGGTCTGTAACCAAGTCACAAAGGATGGAAAGAAAAATAGCAAAGAGTTCTTTACTTATGTAAACTCTAGAAGGAAGGGGATGAATCAGATTGGTCCACTTGATATCAATGGTTCAACTGTTTGATGATCCTGCTCAGGTAGCTAACAAACTAAATGAATATTTTGCATCTACATTCACACATGAGGAGTTATTCACGAAGGGGTGTGCTAGAGGTGTATTAAACTTTGGCAGTGAGCTAGATAATGTTGAAATAACTGAGAGTAGAGTGGAGGAGAAATTGTTGAAGATAAACATAAGAAATGCACCTGGGGTGGATGGAATCTATTCAGTTATATTAAAGGAAGCAGTAAAGGAAGTAAGCAAACCTTTAGCCATAATTATGAGAGCTTCCTTGCACTCAACGGAGGTATCCATGGACTGGAGATGTGCAAATGTAACCCCAATCCACAAAGGAGGATCAAAGGGAGACACAGGTAATTATATTAATAGATCTGTTAGTTTAACTTCTGTTCCAGAGAAATTAATGGAGGCACTGTTTAAAGAAGCATTGCAGGATCATCTAGACAAGACTTCAGTTACAGCTCAGACACAGCATGGATTTGTTAAGGGGAAGACCAATGTGATTGGATACTATGACCAATGTGATTGGATACTATGATGTAGTCAAAAAGGAACTGGATGCAAAGAAAAATTTTAATATCATATATTTGGATATTAGTAAAGCTTTTGATACTGTTACACATGGAAGACTGCTGCACAAATTAGAGCAGTGTAGCTGTTTGTTATTTGGTTTTTAGGAGCATTAGCAACTAAGGCCATATTGCTCCGGGATATGCGGTGGTCATTCCCTGACCTTTCCGCATCCTCCGTATTTGGTGGTGACGGGCTCGAACCCCGGTCTAATCAAGAAGCGTGTGCTACGCACTGCTGCTCCTTCCCACCTGGCTATGGAGGCGCCAGCAGTGTAGCATTGGAGGCAAATTGCTGCTATGGATAAAGGGATGGTTGAGTGGGAGAAGACAGAGAGTGGTAATCAATGGACACTGCTCTTTGTGGACTAATGTTATTAGTGGAGTTCTCCAAGGTTCAGTGTTGGGTCCATTGTTGTTTTCTGTATTCATTAATGATATTGATGGTATATCCAAGATTGCAGACGATACGAAGGTCAGCAGGGTTGTTAATGACACTAATGTCAGTATGCTGCTGCAACAGGATCTAGAAAAGTTGAGCAGATGGGCTGAGAGGTGGCAAATGAAGTTTAACATTGACAAATGCAAAGTACTACATATGGGAAGCAGTAACCCCCGAGTAACGTATCAACTGTATGGTACTACACTGACAGTGGTAGAGAGTGAAAAGGACCTGGAGGTAATTGTACAGGCAGATATGAAGTTTTCTGAGCAGTGCAGATGGTCTGCAAGAGTAACTCGTGGTGTCTTGTCAATGATATACAGGAATTTTTCTATCAGGGATAAGGAGGTGATTATCCCCCTGTATAAGGCAATGGTCAGGCCACACCTTGAGTACTGTATACAAGTACTCAAGGTGTGGAGGCCTCAGGAGGTTATACTGGAGGCCTCATTTTAAGAAGGATGTAGAACTGTTGGACAGAGTACAGAGAAGGGCAACAAGATTAGTGAATAGAACAAAGGGTTGCTCTTACGAAGAAAAGCTTAAGTTTTGCAAATTACACTGCCTGGAGACTAGGCACCTGCGAGGTGATCTGATTGAGGTGTATAAAGCCTTGAATGGTTTGAGCATGCTCAGTGCTGATGGGATTCTTCCTCTTGCCCAGAATAATCACCTGAGGAAAAATAGTTGTAGGATAGATGTGCGGAAGTTTGCCTTTAGCCAGCGGGTGGTTGATTGCTGCAACAAACTTTCATCTGTCGTTGTAGAAGTTGATAGCTTAAACAGATTCAAGGCAGAACTAGACAAACATTTGGAGCGAGTGGATGAGTGAAATGAGAAGTGGAGGGGTTGGCTGATGCTATATAAGCTTGCTTTCTTGCATCATGTGCCCTTATCACAATCAGTTAATACTTAGAAAACCTTGGCACAGCCAACAAAAATCCTCACCAAAAACGCTGTGTGCTCTCTTCAAATTGTAAATTGTTGCATCAGAATTTGAACCTAAGAACCATAGGTAGACGTCTATGTTTATCACAAGAAAACAGAGGCCTGAACTGAGCTAAAATTAAGAGAATTAGCTTATATCTGTTTAAAATAGATCAGTATGCCATACATTACTGGCTAGATTATGCAAAATTGGCATATTTTGGTAAACATAACTCCCTCTATATTTAACAACTGTGGAATGATGTGACATAATCTACACATAAAAATTGGTTAAAAACAGCATTTAAGTTCTTGGAAGTAAAAATCACGTTGGCAAGTATTATTGGAATAAACTTACACCTGGTGTTGTGAAAATGGGTAGTTTAAATAAATTTAATTGCTGGAACAAACTCCCATCTGTTGCTGTGGAAGTTAACAGCTTAAATAAATTCAAAGCCAAACTAGGCAAACTTTTGGAGTGAATGGATGGGTGAAATGGGAAGGATTTTTATTTTGGCTGATGCTATATACACTTGCTTTCTTGCATCATATGCCTCTACTAATGCTAATTATTATAAAAGATGAGCAAAAGATGGGAGTATTTTTTTTTTATGGATGATGCTGTGTAAGTTTGCTTCTTTGAGTCATTTTCTACTACTAATTAACAATATTTTAAAAAGGTAGCTGAAACACAAGTAGCAAGTTTGGTGAAAAAGAATGAATTTTAATTTTATTATAAAATTTTATATATTTGCAACAATATGTTAGGCCAGAAAGTTATCACTACCATCACATACTTTGCAACTCTTTTAATTTAGTTAGAAATTGAAATTTTTAATTTAATTAGAAATTTAATTTAATTAGAAATTATTACAGCACTACTTCTAAAATGGAAAGATTAAAATTAAAAGATACTTTAGCAGCAAACCATAAAAATTGGCATATAAATACTGTGTCAAGACATAAAACAGCAGTATCCAGAACCAACTTACTGGAAATAGTATGGCCAAAAAAATAGTCAATACTAATAAAATCAAAATGACCAGCCTCAAAGGCATTGGTGAAGAAAATAAGTACAAAAATAAGCAAAAAAAAAAAAAAAAAAAAAAATGTAAATGCATTTGTGGATATTCCTAAAAATTTACACAATGAACCTGCCTGCAAATGCCATTACAGACTCAAAAGAACAAACAAGAAAACTAACTCATTTTTCTTTTGCAAATGAAATGATAATGACCACACTGTAGTCTCTCATCCACCAAACCCACCTGATTTAGCTCCCTATAATTTTTTTGTTTCCCAAGCTTCAAGCTCCATGAAAGATCACAGTTTTGCAACAAATGAAGAAATTATTCAGAATATGAAAACAGGAACTATTAGCTAATTCCAAAAGAAGCATATCAGGAATGCTTGAAGAAGTTGCTGAAGGACTGGAATAAATGTACAGTGTCAAGGAAACTACTTCAAAAGTGATCCAACCAAATAATTAGACTTGGTGCATCATGGCCTTAAGTCACTCATGTACCATAAAAACCAAAATCAAATCAAAAATCCAACCAAATAGCTAGTAAGCTTCATCCTTACCCAAATATTAGTTCAATCCCTGAATTAGGTTCAACGTAGGAAAAGCCCTTTTATTAAAGGAAAATTAAAATAAAAATATATGCACACATTCAGAGATTCTTCACGTAGTACAGTGCTGGGGCCTCTCAGTTCGATC
Source organism: Mastigoproctus giganteus (assembly GCF_048544385.1). Lineage (NCBI taxonomy): Eukaryota > Metazoa > Arthropoda > Arachnida > Uropygi > Thelyphonidae > Mastigoproctus > Mastigoproctus giganteus. The sequence continues at coordinate 130,394,365 of NC_143584.1, forward strand.
TGCTACAGTAATCAGGGTAGTCACAACTTTCCTTAATTCAAAAGTCACTTACCCAGACAACCTGTGATATTTGTTAACCCCAGCACAGCATTCACCCAAACTTCTTACAACCTTTTTCAAACAACAGTGTTCAACTCTCAAAAACCATTCACACTCCAGAACCTGGTAATTTTAACATCCTTCAATTTTTCACGGAGAAACTGACAATAAATGTGGTTACAGTGCACTGGGAGCCAAACTTGGGCGAATGAGACAATAACACTGTCAACACATGGGCATTCATGTTATATCACATTTAAACATGACTAATGACAGAGAAGAATGGCAGACAAACATGGCAGAGAAGAAAAATGCATGGGATACATATAAATTAACATGTGACACAGAAGCCTATGATAAATATAAGCTGATCTGTAACAAAGTTACAAATGAGATTAGGCAGGCGAAGGCAGATTACGAGAAATCTTTGGCAAAGGGTGCAAAGAAAAACAGCAGAGTTCTTTACTTATGTAAGCTCTAGAAGGAAGGGGATGAATCAGATTGGTCCACTTGATATCGATGGTTCAACTGTTGATGACCTGCTCAGGTAGCTAACAAACTAAATGAATATTTTGCATCAACATTCACACATGAGGAGTTATTCAGCGAGGGGAATGCCAGAGGTGTATTCAACTCTGGCAGTAAGCTAGATAATCTTGTAATAACTGAGAGTAAAGTGGAGGAAAAATTGTTGAGGATAAACATAAAAAAGGCACCCAGGGTGGATGGAATCTAGCCAGTTATATTAAAGGAGGCAACAAAGGAAGTAAGCAAACCCTTAGCCATAATTATGAGAGCTTCTTTGGACTCAGGGGAGTAGACTGGAGATGTGCAAATATGACCCCAATTCACAAAGTAGGATTAAAGGCAGACAAGTAATTATAGACCAGAAGTTAAAAGTTTAACTTCTGTTCCAGGAAAATTAATGGAGGCACTGGTTAAAGAAGCACTGCAGGTTCATCTAGACAAGACTTCAGTTATAGCTCGGACACAGCATGGTTTTGTTAAAGGAAAGTTTGTTTGTTATTTGGTTTTTTAGGAGCATTAGCAACTAAGGCCATATTGCTCCGGGAATATGCAGTGGTCATTCCCTTGACCTTTCCACATCCTCCTTATTTGGTGGAGACGGGATCAAACCCCGGTCTAATCAAGAAGCGTGTGCTACGCACTGCTGCTCCTTCCCACCTGGCTACGGAGGCGCCCTTAAGGGAAAGTCTTGCCTGACCCATTTGATTGGATACACTGATGCAGTCACAAAAGGGATTAACTTTGATGCAGGGAATAACTTTGATATTATATACTTGGATCTTAGAAAGGCTTTTGATACTGTTGCACATGGAACACTGCTGCACAAATTGGAGCAGTGTGGCATTGAAGGCAAATTGCTGCTATGAATAAAGGGGTGGTTGAGGGGAAGAAGACAGAGAGTGGTAATCAATGAACACTGTTCATCAGTGGAGTCCCTCAGGGTTCAGTGTTGGGTCCATTATTGTTTTCTGTATTTATAAATAATATTGATGATGGTATATCAAGCTTAATGTCCAAGTTTGCAGATGATACAAAGGTTGGCATGGTTGTTAAGGACACTACTGACGCTATGCTGCTGCAACAGGATCTGGAAAGGTTGAACAGATGGGCTGAGAGGTGGCAAATGTAGTACTTAACATTGACAAATGTAAAGTACTACATATGGGAAACAGCAACCCCAGAGCAACGTATCAACTCTGTGGTACTACACTGACAGTGGTAGAGAATGAAAAGGACCTGGGGGTAATTTTGCAGGCAGATATGAAGTTCTCTGATCAGTGCAGACGGGCTGCAAGAGTAGCTCATGGTGTCTTGTCAATGATATACAGGAATTTTTCTAGCAGGGATAAGGAGGTAATTATTCCCTTGTATAAGGCAATGGTCAGGCCACACCTTGAGTACTGTATACAGGTCTGGAGGCCTCATTTCAAGAAGGATGTAGAACTGCTGGAACAAGTACAGAGAAGGGCAACAAGATTAGTGAATGGAACAAAGGGTTGCTCTTATGAAGAAAGGCTTAAGTTTTGCAAATTACTGTGTCTGGAGACTAGGCACCGGCGAGGTGATCTGATAGAGGTGTATAAAGCCTTGAATGGTTTGAGCATGCTCAATGCTGATGGGATTCTTCCTCTTGCTCAGAATAATCACCTGAGAGGGCATTCCATATTTCCCCATGTATAAGACGCACCCTTTTTTGAAAAATTTGGGGTCTAAAAACTGGGTGCGTCTTATACAGTGGTTGTAGATTTTTTTACTTGCATTTCCCGCTTTTTTTGCGCGTGTTGTCTTTGCGCTCATTGTTTCGCACTTGTTACTGGTGTATTAGGTTACGTTTTGCCACGTTCTGCTCAGAAAAGATTTTCGTACAGTGCTGAATTCAAGTTAAAAATGATCCAGTTTGCAAAAGTGAATGGAAATCGTGCTACTGAACATAAGTTTGGTCCTCCTCCAACTGAGAAAACAATCCAAGACTGGCTACGGAAAGAAGAAACACTACTGAAAACGCCACAGCAGCAGAAGAAGGCCATGAGAGGCAAGTCAGCAAAATGGCCTGATTTAGAGAGCGAATTGAAGATATGGCTTGAAGAGTAAAGGGCAATTGGAATTCCTGTGTCCACAAAGATGGTTCAGCATGAGGCAAGAAGAATTGCTGATGAAAAAGAAGTTACTGATTTCAAAGGAGGACACAATTGGTGCTTCAGGTTCATGAAATGGAATGGACTAAGCATGTGTACACGCACCAGACTTGCCCAAAAGATGCCTGAAAGCTATGAGCAGAAAGTCCTTGAATTTCATCGTTTTGTCATTCAATGTCGGAAGACACATCAGTTTGAGTTGGGACAGATTGCAAATATGGATGAAGTCCCCCTTCAATTTGATGTCCCAAGTAACAGAACTGTTGATAAGAAGGGGGTGAAAACTGTAACTGTGAAGACAAGTGGACATGAAAAGAGCCATTATACAGTTGTTCTAGCTTGTTGTGCCGACGGAACCAAGCTGCCTCCTATGCTGATATTCAAACGCAAAACAATGTCAAAAGACATTCCTCGAGGAGTGATTGTCCACGTTCATGACAAGGGTTGGATGGGATGAAGATCTGGGTTGAGAAAGTTTGGAGCAGGAGACCAGGTGGGCTCTTACGCAAGCCTGCCCTATTGGTGCTTGATCAGTTCAGGGCACACATAACAAAAAACACAAAGAAGATTGCTGCAGAGCAAAAAACAAAACTTGCCATCATACCTGGAGGCTTGACATCCCAGTTCCAACCACTTGATGTCAGCATTAACAAACCCTTCAAAGCTGCCATGAGAGACAAATGGAACCAATGGATGAAGTCTTCTGGGGACAATTTGACACCAGCAGGAAGAGTGAAGAAACCAACTATAGGAGAAGTTTGTACCTGGGTGAAAAGATCCTGGGATAATATCAAGATTGAGATCATTGTCAAGTCATTTAAGAAGTGTGGCATTTCAAATGCCATAGACGGAACTGAGGACGAGGCAATATATGAAGACAGTGATTCGTTATCAGACACAAAGGAGGACAAGCTAATGGATGGGAGTTTTGACAGTGATGAGGAGTTGTATGAATTTTATGATGAATAAAACTTGAGTTCAATAACTTTATGTAATACATTTTTTTTTTTTTTTTTTCAAATTTCGGGCCCCAAAATTAAGGTGCGTCTTACACATGGGGAAATACGGTAAATTCAAATTGAGGAAAGACAAATGTAGGATAGATGTGCGGAAACTTGCCTTTAGCCAGCGGGTAGTTGGTTGGTGGAACAGACTTCCATCCCTTGTTGTGGAAGTTGATAGTCTAAATAAATTTAAGGCTCAGCTGGACAGGAATTTCGAACAAACGGAGGGGTGAAATGGAAGTGTTTTTTTTTTGGCTGATGCTGCATAAGCTTGCTTTCTTGCATCATATGCCTCTACTAATGCTAATGAACAGACATGCTCTTTAAAGAGTGCATGTACTGGTTTTCATTGTCTACTACATTTGTATTATGCACCAGTGTTTCTCAAACTTTAGTAGATCATGGGGACACCACAAAGTGTTCCCTAATTTAGGCAGAGCACTGGTACAAATATGTATATTTTATTCTATGTAAAATTTTTTGTTTAGATTTAGTTTTGTTAAGGTTACGTAAGGAATGTTAAAATTGACATAAAACAGTCCACAAAATGAAATAAATAATAAACTTGTATTTACACAGACAATGCTTGTAAACAAATTATGCAAAAATTTATTTGCTCAACAAGGAATCACAAGCAGTGAGTACATGGAATACTAGTTCTTTTCCATCTCTGAATTAAAGTTGTCAGCTTTCCTAAAAAAAAAAAAAGAGGAAAAAGAAACTTTTTTTCTAATCATTAGCAGATCCTGTGTCAATTTAAGGTGGGAACAAAATAATATAAAACCAATTATATGATGCCTCATTCCATATTTATGTAAATTCAATTAATACAACAAATGAGGGGGGGGGGTCCTGCTTGATTTAGTTTTGCCCCAGAGGTGAAACTATAAATCCCCCCAAACTTAAATAGCCATATGAAAGCAATTATTGGATCCCAAACTCCCTCACCCTTCTCCATTTAACAATCATAGGAAACCTATCAACCGTTGAGTCCCCAGACTCCCTGCATTAGTATACTTATTTGCAGTTTTGCTACTGCCCTGTGCTCTCCCCCTAAATCCACTACTGTTTTCAATATTCTTAAGTTTTCTGAAATGATTTTTTAGTTCCCAGCAGAGACATAAGGTACTTTGCTTTGTTTTAATAAATGATAAGCATACTAGGGTGGGCAGTCCTAGGTGACTACAACCCAGGTCAACAGAAAATCTGGGTTATCTACTAATAATCATGACATAAGGTTTCAGATGGGGCCAAATACATGCTAGTTTGACCTTAAGTATAACTCATGCTACATTAGAAATAAAAAAATATAAAAAAAAAACTGGGAAAACAAACTTGTTTTTCCTTTTCAAAATATAATATGTAAGTGAAAAATTTTCATCAAATCTGCTCACGTTGTTGCATACCTTTATAAATATGAATACAGTATTTAAGTAAATAAATTTACATTTTTGTCACATTTAAAGGCTTCTTTTTTTTTTTTTTTTTACTATGTGGGATTTTGATTATCGAAAAAAATTCATTCCCTGCAACTGATAACAGGGAATTTATTTACAGTACTAAACGCGTCTTATTAAAAATTAAAGCAGGGCGAATGTCACCGACTTGCAAACTGAAAAGTCTAAATCAGGCCACCTGGCAATCTTCAGAAAAAAAAAAAAAAAAAAAACTGTTCTGTCTATATTTATACAGTGACCCAGAGGCGTGTGTTCCAAGGAAAACTTATACAAAACGAGTTAAAATTGTTTAAACATTACCCATAATTCCGTATCTCCTTACTGAACCTAGGTACTGTAGAACAGACTATTTCAAACTGCACTGTTAATTTGCAGTTGGGGTAAATATCGTCTTATCAAACGTAATTATATGTACCCAAACGAAAATGCGCGTGACCTTTTATGATACCGTTGTCGGATGCAGTCACGTTTCATCGATTGGCATAAATCGTAGAAACGCATTAACTTACTCAGCCTCTGAAGCCCGTTATCAGTGAGTACATGAGTCACTGATGCCGGATGAATCACACGCAAAAACCAAAACAATCAACGCGAAAGTATGGTTCTACAATATATTTTTCACGCAATATTACCTTTCTGTAAAAAGCAATAATAATAATAATAACAATACGCGAATTTCTCGACCAACAGTAACAATAATAATAGTAACCGGACACAATCAACCACTCCATGCACTTGGTAAGGGTACCCGTCACGGGAAGGGGAAAAATGTCATAAAAGAGAAAGGTTTTATAATAATACTACAAAAGGGCGAACAGCTTGTATCAAAACTTAAAATTAGTAAAATCGGTATAAACAACAAATCCTTTCGTATGCATTAAAAATATATCTCGGCAATAACACTATTCATCGAAACTTTACCTCGGTTCCATTATTGGCCATCTGCACAATTACGAAAACTAATATAACATACGTTCACCTCCCTGTAATAAAGGTGCACAAGATCCCTACAAGAGTAACAACGAACGCGTGTGAACTTATTCCCGCCTATTTGCATTCTCCCTTCTCTCATGATGGGGGGGAGAGAATTGGAGGAAGAAGGAGGGGTTAGAGCTTTAAGGGCACGCCACAAACGCGGTGACGACAGAACAGCTGTTCCTCCTGAAACAGAGCAGGAAACTGGGAAAATGACCAATAGGATGAAACTGAACTCTCGGTAGGGGAGAAGAATGCAGGAGACTGAAAAGCTGGACTAAACTGACAATGCTGAAGTAACAAAGCTAAAGCATAACAAAAAGGAGAAACAAAAGCTACTATCAATATTACTAAATGGGAATAATCAGATTATTTCAAGGATATAACAGTACTAAATATTTCTGTTAATTATTATAGCTGTGAGTGGACGAGGGGGAAGGTCACAGGAGAATGATCTTTACTCTGAAACACAGATGACGTAAATGGTAAAAAAATGAAATACGATGACATTCAACAACATTGTTAACATGTTGAAGTAAACATCCTTCACAATATTTACAGTTTTAACCTGCACATCCTTTTAATTACAAAGGTTTGTAAAATATATTTTTACAAACGCAAGACTTAATTTACAAAAATTACTCATATTGATATCTATCGTTTAAGAATAAGTCCAAAAAATAATTACACACTAGCTAAATATTTTCATTTTACACTAGTCACGGTGACAACGATGATTTTACATAGTAAGAGAATTAATTTTCAGAGGTAGAAATAAGAATTTGAGTTACAGTGATAACATCACAAACAATTACACTATATTCAAAACGACAAACTGAAGGAAAAAATCTATTAATACACCTCATAATATGCATCATGTGTGTTATGAGATTTTTCTGTGTATGTGGGTTCTATAATTGAGTATATCTACTGGCATATCTTGCAATTCGCTGCAAAGACGGAGCTTGGTAGTATCACTTACATGTACCCATTGTGTGTACATGTTGTGGTCACAGTCAATGGTATAACAGTTTAGCTAACGAGAGACAAAATTAGGTAAGCAATTAGGATAGAAACAAACACTCCTCTCGTATAAACTAATAGCCCAGAGTGACAAAAATCAGTTGAAGGAAAGTGCACAGTATATGAGTGAAGAATATAAAATTAATGCTCCAGTTATTCGGGAGCGCGATTTCCAGTCCGTGCTAGTAACGGCCCTGGAAATTGTAGCCATGTGGGTCAGTAAATAGTTGCATGTATACAAATATATACTAAACTTATCCTTCAATATAATCTTATAATAATCTTACACTTAGAGGTAACTAACTGATATATGTGAAACGGTAGCTCATCAGGATGCAACCCATTTCACTATAATATATACTGCAATAGTTCATATACGCAGCTTTCAATAGCTTCCTATACATATATCCTTGTTGTTTAGCCAATAAAATCTAAATACCAATTTGAAATTAATTTTCATGGGTTTATATAGAGGCAACTGTGGCATCTACGTTATGTCACCTTTACATTACCTTTGAATTTATATAATTAGCGTATGTTCAGATAGAATTAATAAAGCACTTATTTGTTAACAAGGCACGTATTCGTTTAACTGAAAAATATCGGAGAACTAAAATTTTACGGCAATCACTGAAATATAAAGTAATGGTTATAAGGTGGTATTAGCTAATCACATATTAACTTACCAATTGTTAATTAAAAAGCTACGGTTATAAGTAGTATTAACACTACTTTTCAACTCTGGGCTGTTAGTTTATACGAGGGCAGGAGTATTTCTATCCTAATTTTGCCTCCTGTTAGGTAAACTGCTATACCATTGCCTGTGACCATAACAAATGTGTTGTGGTCACGGCAACACATAGCAATTTTAAATAATTATATATACATACACAAAAGGAGTATGTATATATCTTCTTCTCTGTGTGCCGTCTCCTAACGGAGGTCGGCGACCACCTCGGCAAATCTCTCTCTGTCTCTGGAAGCTCTGAACAGCCGCTCGGTGTTCACAGTCCTGTCCAATTCTTAAATGTTATCAAGCCATGATGTACGTCTTCTCCCATGGCGCCTCCGTAGCCAGGTGGGAAGGAGCAGCAGTGCGTAGCACACGCTTCTTGATTAGACCGGGTTTCGAGCCCGTACTACCAAATACGGAGGATGCGGAAAGGTTAGGGAATGAACACCGCATATCCACGGAGCAATTTGGCCTTAGTTGCTAATGCTCCTAAAAACCAAATAACAACGTCTTCTCCCAGGATTTTTTCTTCCTTCAATTCTCCCCTTAATGCTGTGGAATTCAGTATTTGTTGTTCCTCATCAGGTGCCCAAGATATGCCGTTTTCCTTTTCTTTGTGTCCTTGAGCTATTCACGTGTTTTTCCAATTCTCTGCAGGACACTCATTGGTCACTCTTGCTGTCCATGGTATCTTTAACATTCCTCTAGAAGCATTCGAAATGTTCCACATTTCGAATGCTTCTAGCTTTTTTCAGGGTGTTAAGTTTTCGGCGTCCATGTCTCGGAACCATAACTAAACTGACCAAAAGTAAAATCTCATCACCGGATTCTAAGGTGGAGATCCAAGTTTCCACTGCACAAGGCAGGTCTCAATTTAAGAAAATACTGCCTGGCCATTCCTTTAACCTTTGCTTTTATTTCCATATCCGGTTCGTTTTTTATACGTGTGTGTCTAATATATATATACTGTATATTAGAGGGGAAGGGAAAAGAAAGATGGAAGGGAGACTTACGGACAAGCGTCACTGATAGGCAGAAAGCACCCAACGACCCTTTTTTTTTTGCTAATGCTGTATAAGCTTGCTTTCTTGCATCATTTGCCACTGCTAATGCTAACTTGTCGCATATCGCACAACCACGGCGTCTCCTCATGTGTCAACCACCAAAATTTCAAGGTAAAGTATATGCCATAGAAGCACTATTAATGAAGTGAATTAGGGGGAAATAAGGAGGATTTAAATTTGGAGTATGAAACTATTTAGAATTAAGTGACATGTAGGTATAGGGTCACCAGAGGAACTAAAGAAAAATGTACAGATAGAGCAGCTAAAGAACTTAACATGAACTAATATCATAAGACGGAGCCCGGGGTCAAAAGAGACACATGGTTGAAATATATTTATATATGTCTACTCTATAATCCTCCCCCATACCTCTCATGCTACTTATTTCTAAATAATTTTCTACTCTAAATTTAAATAATCCTTATCCCCTTAATTTACTTTATTAACAGTGCTTTGTACGATATGGGATGATATCTTTATATATATATTTTATTTTACATATAAAATATGATTTATTTTGTTTTATTATGCTTTTTACATATCTATACTTCTACTCCCTTTGTCCTACCTCCATCTCCCCTTCAACTTTCATTAATACACACATGCACTGCCTGAGAGAAGTGAGATGGGACTAGGACCTGTCATAGTGGAGCCCCCATTCCACTCCAAATGCCATAAATATATATATATATATGAATAAAATCAATAAAACAAATAAATTAAAAAGATTTTTCACCACATATGAAAAGAAACTAATTTTTATAACGGAAATTATTTATCATATCGATTACAATGCTTTACAATTTCCACATAATTTACATTTGACAACCTGAATAACATTACCCAAACTGAAAGCAAGTTGAGGCCCTAACTGATGCTATGCAAGAAAGCAAGCTTATAGCATCAGTTACTCCACATGTTTGTCTAGTTCAGCCTTAAATTTATTTAAGCTATCAACTTCAACAACAACAGATGGAAGTCTGTTCCAGCAATCAACTACCCACTGGCTAAAGGCAAACTTAGGTACATTTATTCTACAACTGTCTTTCCTCAATTTGAATCTATGCCCCCTCAGGTCTTAGTCTAAGCAACAGGAAGTATCCCGTCAGCATTGAGCCTGCTCAAACCATTTAAGGCCTTATGCACCTCAGTCAGATCACCTCGCAGGAGCCTAGTTTAAAATCTTTGAAGTTGAAGACCTTGTTGCCATAGCTTTACTTCTAGATGAGAAGAAAGAATGCTTAAGAAATGAATCTGCCAAAAGAAAACATTCTTTTTGGGTTCATAATATAAAGATTAGTACGTACCCTTTTTATTTAGTTTTATTTCAATATTTTTTTCATATTACTTCTTTATAATTAATATCACTGTATCATGCACACTGCATATTATATAATTTTTCATTTTTAGTTACCAATTCAATTAGTTCATCCATTTTCGGAAGCCGACCGGGCTAGCCGAGTGGGTAAAGTACCTGCCCGGCAACCCAAAGGTCGCGGGTTCGATTCCCGCCTCGGGCTTGGATCAAAGTACTGCAAAAACCTTGGGAGGTGCAATATGGCCACAGAAGCCGATGCGCCAACAACTACCAAATCAAAAAAAAAAAAAAAAAAAAAATCCATTTTCGGAAATATTTCAAAACTGACTATAGAAATAGTATTCAAATTAGCAGTCAAGCATCATAGTATGCAGGCATGGGCATCGGCAGAGGGGGGGGTGGCAAACGGGGCACTTGCCCCTCCCTGGGATAGAGTAAAAAATTCCACAAATTATAATAGTAAAAGTGATCAAGATATGAGAAATTCGCTTATCAGGTTTATGTATGATTAGTGTGCACAGGAAGAAACTAGAAGAGGAAACGGTAAAGAAGAAATTTATTGAAAATGTCATCAATAGGTTTGCAAGCGATAGACGGAGATTTCAATTCTTATATACGATACGTGATTATTGAAATTATTATTATCATTATCTATATATATATATGAAGTTATGTAAAAGAATATAAGAAGTAGAAAAGGAGAAAGAGTGACAGAACAGATTTATGCCATCAAATTTATGATTGTACATTACATCTGTCTGTATATAACAGTTTCTGAGTTAATTTATAATACCAACTAGATAAGTTGGAGTATTTAGCATAAAAGTATTAGGGGTGCAAACTATACTCATTAGTTCAAGGGGCCAAGTTTAGGTAACCTAAGCTGGACTTCTTTCTTGTACCCTATAAATAAACACATAAAATAAAATAATATAAAATAGTAAAATTAAAATGATAATATAGCTAATTATAGATATATGGATACATTGAATGGAACTAGAACTAGCTCCATCCACTCAATATATCCCATCAATAATTAGCTGAAGCTATCTGTTTCTGTTTGCCATGAAATGACAGAAATGAGTATAGTTTGCACTCCTAATACTTTATGCTAAATTCTAAAATTTATCCAGTTGGTATTATAATTAACTAAAAAAAACTGTTATATATATATTAATTCTTGTTTTCTTTATATTGTAAATTTATACACATTATGTATGTGTTTTTGTATTGATGCAATACTGTATTCTATAATATACTTGTTTAATTAAATAATTATTTAAAAAATTAAATAAAAATTTATTGATGCAATCTTGGAAAAAACCAAGCAGAACATAAGCAATCAACTATAAAGAATATAGAACCAGAGGAGGAAGAGAAAGAAGAAATACAACCCACTGCAGATGAAGTGGAGAGAGACAAGGTCATGATATCCAGAATAGAGGACGAGTGGAAGAAGGCCCTAACAGAATTTGAAGGAATGGACCCCACCAAGACTCATGTGATACCGAAGCAGAGGCCGAATAGAAGCTTGTGGAGAGTTACAGACCACCTCAATCAGCACATAATACTGCATTACCTTGACAGCAATGGTGCAACACTGGAGACCATCCACACAGCCAAGTATTGTGCTGCAGTAGCAGCCACGAGGATTAATGGAAGAGAAACGAGAGACCAAAGCAGAAGAAACCGCCAGCTTGGGAAAGACTTCAGTAGAAGAATTAAAAGTCAAGATAGGCCAAATTACAAGTACCAATGGGGCAATAGGAGTAAGAAATTAATTGGAAAAATAATCCTCAAGAGAAACAGCTTCCACAGCAAACATGACAAAAAATCAGAGAATAGGAGAATACTTGAACACATTGAAGCAGTACATCCTTGCAGGCAGCAAGAGACTACACGCCAATAAAACGAGAGAGCTCCCAGAGGAAAATAAAAAACCGAACCTTCGATGAGGACCAAAGAGGCTTCTACAGGAGTCTTGGAGAAGACGGGAAAGAAGGTTATTGTTATTGTTATTTTGGTTTTTAGGAGCATTAGCAACTAAGGCCATATTGCTCCGGGAATATGCGGTGGTCATTCCCTGACCTTTCCGCATCCTCCGTATTTGGTGGTGACGGGCTCGAACCCCGGTCTAATCAAGAAGCGTGTGCTACGCACTGCTGCTCCTTCCCACCTGGCTACGGAGGCGCCATGGGAAAGAAGGGAACAGACCACTCGAGCAGAAGACAATTGAGGTTTTCAGGGGAAACATGTGAAGCAGGAAAGTAAGACATAACAGCCGAGCCCCCTGGATAATACTAGAATGCAAGAAAACCAAGAGCATACAAGAAATGAGAGGGTGGGAGATTCGGGAAGCAGAAGTAAAACAGACAATCAAGAACTCTTGCAACTGGCGCGCTCCAGGAACACATCATACTGCAGACAATGCCTGAGCAAACGTTGTGCGTAAATAGTATGCTTTTAAATTTGAAATAACACCCTGATCCATAGGTTGGATGAATGAAGTCATCGTTTTTGGCAGAAAAAATATGACCATTCCCTATCTTTTGATGGCTTGAAACCTGGCATTGTTTTTTCCTCTTTGGCAATGTATGTTCGATCCAGCATTTTTTTCCAATAAAGAGCAGTCACGTCAACGTTAAAAATTTGCTGCGTTAAATAGCCGCCTTCACCAATAATTTTTTCCAAGACTTCACAAAATTTCTCTCCAGCTGCAAAATCGGCACTGGTGACTTCACTGCATACTTTAATGTTGTGGAAACCAGCACGTTGCTTGAACCTATAAAACCACCTGTTGCTTGCCACGAACTTGGGCTGTGGTTCGCCGTACTTATCCTTAATATCTTTATAAATACTCGCTGCTTTTGCTTGAATGGTCATTAGACTCAGGGACACTAGCTTGTGAAACTGATTTTCCATCCAAATTATGAACAGTTGTTCCATCTTTGATATAGCACCTGAACGCTGTTTTGTGATTGCTGTTGATCTTAAGTGCGTTGATCCTTGTTCCATCTTTGATATAGCACCTGAACGCTGTTTTGTGATCGCTGTTGATCTTAAGTGCGTTGATCCTTTAACATGTTAGCATTAACATTAGTAGAGACATATGATGCAAGAAAGCAAGCTTATGCAACTTCAGCCAAAAATATATTCATGCCTCCATTCTTTCCAAATGCCTTCCCAGCTGAGCCTTAAATTTATTTAGGCTATCAACTTCCACAATAAAAGATGGAAGTCTGTTCCACCAATCAACTACCTGATGGCTAAGGGCAAATTTCCGTACATCTATTCTACAACTGTCTTTCCTCAATTTGAATCTATGCCCTCTCAGGTTCTTAATCTGAGCAACAGGAAGAATCCCATAAGCTTGCTCAACCCATTCAAGGCTTTATACACAATCAGATCACCTTGCAGGTGCCTACTCTCCAGGCGCTGCAATTTGTAGAACTTAAGCCTTTCTTCGTAAGCGCACCCCTTTGTTCCATTCACTAATCTTGTTGCCCTTCTCTGTACTCATTCCAGCAGTTCTACATCCTTCTTGAAATGAGGCCTCCAGACCTGTATACAGTACTCAAGGTGTGGCCTGACCATTGCCTTATACAAGGAAATAATCACCTCCTTATCTCTGCTAACAAAATTCTTTTATATCATTGACAAGACTCCATGATTTGCCCTGGCAGCCCGTCTGCACTACTCAGTGAATTCACATTTGACTGCACAATTACCCCCCAGTCTTTTTCACTTTCCACTTCCCTGAGTGTAGTACCACAGAGTTGCTAGGTTTCTCTTCGGTTATTGCTACTACCCATATGCAGTACTTTGCATTCGTCAATGTTAAACTTCAGTTGCCACTTCTCAGCACATTTGACCAACTTATCTAGATCCAGTTGAAGTAGCATACTGTCTTTACTGTCGTTAACAACCTTGCCAACCTTTGTATCATGTGCAAACTTGGACATTAAACCTGATATACCTTCATCAATATCACTGATAAATATACAAAACATCAATGGGCCCAACTCCACTAATAACATTTGTCCACAAAGAGCAGTGTGCATTGATTACCACTCTCTGTCATCTCCCACTTAACCATCCATTTATCCATTGTAGCAACTTACCCTTAATGTCATACCTATCCAATTTGTACAGCAGTCGTCCATGTTCAACAGTATCAGAGGCTTTTCTAAAATTGAAGTACAGTCAGTCCTCGTATAGCACGATAGTTGTATTCCTAGAAACCCTCATGCAATAAAAATAAAAGGCCCTATGGGGCAAAAAAGGGTTAGGTGCCAAACACCCAAGATTGAACACATATTTGTAACCCAAACGCAATAAATAATCGTAATAAAATACGTATATTTTTTATATTTTAAAATACATATATTTTAATATGTAATAAAATATTGCTAATGCTTTTGCTTCTATCGCATGCAAAATTGTTCTTTGTTTGATTTTCTATCCAAACAGATGATTCTTTGTGTCTTGATCTAATGGACTTTATTACACTTTGAGTTGTTCCTGCTATGAAAGTGTTTGTTTCTATTTTCTCTGCATTCTTTCTAATTCTCGGCATTGCCGCATTTAGGCCTGTAGCACGTGCAATATCACATGTTCTTTCATTTTGCTCCATAAGCCTTACCGCAGAAACCCAGGCGGGCTAGAGGGCAGTGTGATTTTGGCCTTAAACGCTAGTATGAAGCCTCTACAAATTTTCCCCGGTAAGAATTTTTGACTCAGTCCACCTCTGTCTATCCCCATATTGCTTTTCTTTTTCTCTTTGAATCTGTAGTGTCTTCACCAGGATGCTTCTTTTTTGCACCTTTTAAGTATTTTACTCATTTTTAGGCAATAAAGCACAATTACAAAATGAGGTTGTTGTTGTTGTTTGTTGGATTTATTGGTGCAAGGGCTACTAAGGCCATAATGCACCTATTTCAATCTTATTTGGTACATGATTGTTATATTAAATAAAAGGATTCAGATCAAGTGATATTTGTTTATCATTTTGAGGAAGGTAAAAACATCATTAATATCTTGTCGGTCTCCGAGAATCTGTTTGTAAGGTAAGTTTATTAGAAGAATATAGATGTGAAGAGAAAGCTGTTTTTCGTTCTCTCAGATATAATGGACATTCAATGATCAAGTGGTTTACTGTGAGTTGAGTTTGACAGTTGCTGCATAGTGGAGGGTCATCCTGACTGAGTAAATAACTATGAGTTAGGTGAGTATGTCCTATTCGAATTCTAGCAAGTACTACTTCTTCCTTTCTATTGCCTGTTAGGCTTGATAACCACTTCTTGTGATTGTTTTTAATCTGAAAAAGCTTATTGCTTTTTTTCTCCCTGCCAAATGGATAGCCATTTTTTTCTAACATTACTATGTATGATGCGTTTTAAATCCGTGTAAGGTATCTGCATGTCTGATTTTATGTGACTGGCGTTCTTGGCTGCAAGATCCGCTTGTTCGTTTCCTCTGATTCCAGAGTGCCCAGATATCCAACAGAAAATTAAAATTTGCCTGTTTGCAAGAAGCTGCACTAACTTGGTTTGAATTTGTCGTAGAAACGAATGACTGGAAGGAAATTTACACTGAAGAGCAGATACAGCACTTAAGGAATCGGTGTAGATAATAGTTTGAGGATATAATGACTGTTTTACATTGTCTAGAGCCATCAGGATAGCATACAGTTCTGCGGAGTAAATACTGTACTCCAAAGTGAGCTGCTGGGATATTGTAATGTTTGGTAGAACTGCAGCTGCTCCAACTTTACTATCTGTCTTGGAACCATCAGTGTAAATTTGGGTAAAACTAGAGAACTGAAAAGAGTGAGTTGCATGGATCTGCTGAATACTGAAATTTGGAAGTGCATTCTTTCGCCATTATTGGAAATGTTGGTCAACATTGGCCAAGGGTATTTGCCATGGTGGCATAGCCGTGCTAATATCTAGAATTATGTCATTCATATTTAGTTCCCAGCACGTAGTTATGCTTTGTAATCTAATGCCACATGGTTTATTCTGCAAAGGTTTATTTTGGTACAAATTATGCCATTTTAGGGTGAATAAATACTGCTTTATAGGATGATGTGGGAAACTTCTGATTTTTGCTGCATAACTTAATAACAGAGCTTGCCGACGAAGAAATAGGGGTGGTTCATGTGCTTCCATATACAGACTCTGAACTGGCGATGTACGAAAAGCTCCCAGTGCAATTCGGAGAGCATTGTGATGTACTGGGTCGAGCCATTTTAATACACTTTCTCTAGCTGAGGCATATGCAGGTGATCCATAGTTTGGATCTTATGGGCGACCGGTATAAGTGCAGCAGCATGTTCCGATCTACACCCCATGACATAGCGGAAATTGCCTTGAGGAGATTCAGCTTCTTTAGACAGGTTGTACGAATATGCTTAATATGCTCTAAGAAACTAAGTTTTTTATCCAGAATTAGTCCAAGAAAGCTAATACTCTGTTGAAAAGAAATTGGATGAAAATCAAGATGTAAATCGGGATCTGGATGTAAATTCTGTTTACGGCAAAAATGAACTGCTGTTGTTTTTTGTTTTGAAAGTCTGTATCCATTATTTTTGGCCCACTGAACAAGCTTGTTAATTGTACCTTGAAGCTGCCTTTCAATGAAACGCATGTTTTGTGAGTGGCTTGAGACTGCCAGATCGTCGGCATACAGATAAGTTTCAACTGTGTCGGGAATACATTTGGTAATGGAATTAATCCTGAGAGAGAAGAACGTGGCGCTAAGCACAGAACCCTGAGGGACCCCCTCTTCTTGCACAAATGTTTGCGAGAGAGCAGAGTGAAATCGTACCTGAAAGGTCCTACTGCTCAAAAAGTTCTGGATAAATTTTGGAAAATGACCACGAATACCAGATTCATAGAGATCGTGAAGAATTTTGGATCTTGCAAGTGCGCTACGTAATTCTGCCATGGTAAGGGGTGCATTATATGGATGCTGCCATGAAGTACTGAAATTGAGATTATATTTTTCTGCTTGTACTTTATGTGCCTGGAAACTTGGCTCAAATGTGGTTACAGCGGAGATTTTTTCAAAGGTTTCACCTAATGTATTAGAAATATCGAGAGGATTGCAGATTTCTTTGCCTTTTAGATATATTATCGGAGTGGTTATAGGTGGATATTTTCCATTAATTCTTCGAAATTTAGTCCAAACAGTTCTGATATTTGTGGTCCTGTTTATAGAAGAGGCATATTTAGACCATGTCTCTTTTTTGCTTATTCGTTGTATGTGACGAGATTTAGCTCTAGATTTCTTGAACTGTATGAGATTAGCTGTGGTTGGGTATTTACGAAATAAGTTCCAGTGTCTATTCTTCTCTTTTTTCGCACTGCTACAGGCTTCATTCCACCATATTTTTGGGTGAGAGCGAGTTTTCATGGATGATCTGGGTATACTGGTTTCTGCAGCTGCTATCATTTGCTGAGTTATGTAAGTTACGGCAGAGTCAATGGTGAGGGTCTCAATAATCTGAATATCTAGATGTGCCAGCTCTTGATATTTCTTCCAGTTAGCTTTGTCGAATTTCCAAACAGTTTTTATCTCAGTTTGAGGAGGAGATTTAGCCGATAGTGTGCATATTACTCGAAAGTGGTCACTATTTCACAGGTTATCAGTGACCGTCCAATCAATAAGAGGAAGGAGGTTTGGCGAGCATATTGAAAGATCAATTGCAGAAGTTGACCTTGAGGAAAGACGCACGTACGTGTGAGTCCCATTGTTTAATAATGTTAAGTTGTGCCTTTCAAGAAATTTTTCGATTAACTGACCTCTCTTATCAAGGTGCGAGGAACCCCATAGAAGGTGATGCTCATTCCAGTCACCCAAGATACAGAAAGGTGGTGGAAGCTGGGTAACTAAATCATTCAAATCTGCTAGAGAGTATGAATAGTTTGGCGAAAGGTATATGGAAACAACTGTTACCGCTATCTTAACCATAACTCTAGCAGCAATTGCTTCTAAAGTTGTTTGCAGTGGGACTGGTCTGAAAGGAGTTCTGGAGTTTACTAGCAATGCTACATCTCCATGTGCTGTATTAGAATCGTTCCTATCCTTTCTAAGCATTATATGATGTTTTATGCTCATAGTTATTTTAGGGGTCAGGTTTGTTTCCTGTAGACAAAGAACAACAGGCTTATATTCGGTAATTAAGTCATAAACATCGTCTAAGTTAGCTCGGAGTCCGCGACAATTCCACTGAATGATTCTATGCATTATTGAGGATTATCGGGTGTGTCTGCTTGCTTACGGGATGTGGTCTGTTTGCGCCTGTCTAGTCTTTTTTCCCTTTTTGGTCTAGTGACGTCCATGTCCTCCTCTTCTGCATGAAGTTCAAGAAGTGGATCATCTTGGTGTGAATTTCTGTCTATGTCCATGGTATCAGTACTGGTTTTTTGATTATTTCTTTCAGAGCTTGTTTGATTAACTGGCTGTTGTACAGAATTTTTATCTGGAGGTATTGTCAATGGTGTGTTTACCGAATGAGTTGATTGCTGTTGGGTAGGCTGTTCTTTTAGTGTAGAGAGGACTGACCTGGCCCAATCAGAAATTGAGATGCTTGGCGGAACTGAACAATCTGTTTGTACTGTTATGGATCGTTGCTTTTTTACAAATGAAGAATAAGATGGCAATTTATTTGAAATTAAACTGTCTTTTTGCTTCTTGGTATGGCACCTTGTGTTCCACTTTGTACTTTTGTATATTCTTTTCAGTCTGCCACTGGATGCACTCCTTTGAATATGCTGAATGATTCCCCTTACAGTTTGGGCAGCTTTGTATTTCAGTGGGGCAGTCTGTGTGAACATGCTCTTTTGAACCACAGGAGGCACAAGTGGTTACACCCCTGCAGACTGTTTGTGAGTGTCCAAATTTTTGGCATTTAAAACACCGGACTGGGTTTGGAATATAAGGTCGAATTTTGCACCTTAAATATCCAGCTTTAACAGTTGTTGGTAAAATTGGTGTTTTAAATGTAAGAATGACCGTTCGGGTAGGAGTAAGAACTCCATCTTTCTTAATGACTATCCTTTTGGCATTTATTACATTTTGATCACCTAATTCCTGAACGATTTCCTCCTCAGATACATTAAGGAGATCCCACTCGGCTATTACCCCTTTAGAGGAGTTTAAGGTGGCGTGCGGGGTAACCTTTGTGGGAATTCCACCAAAAGTCGATATTTTTAATAGTTTTTCCGAGTGTTTATTCTCGTTCATCTCCACTAGAATGTCTCCGGATTTTAATCTTCGAACCATTTTTGGTGGGCCCGCCACATTCTCAAGACATTTCTGTATTAAGAATGGGGAGAGCTTACTCAAAGGATTGTCAGTCAAAGAATGCAGTATCAAAAAAAGAGGAGCAGGGGTTTCTGTTCCTTCTTTTTTCTGCCGTTTTGCATTACCTGCATTTAAGTCTTCTCTGTTTGAGAGATCTGGATCATGAGATCCATAAGTGGCATGTCCATCTTTGCTCCTTTTTGCCCTGGGAGAGTGTTTTTCTTCTCCCAGGTTACTAGCCCCGCCATTTGGAGGCAGGAGCGGTGCCACCAGTGACCAAACGGTTTAGAGGTTTAGTTAGGTTAGTACGGATTATATATATATATATATACACAAGGAAAGAAAGGTGTATTTCCTTTCTGGCTTCTACTTCAAAGCTTTTAAGTAAAGAATCACTTATGAAAAACAAGAAGAATAGTGACACTGGAAAATAAATATAACTAATCCGCTGAGAAAGAACGCTATGTATCACACAAAATATCGCTTGGCACTCGGGGCCACAAAATGGGGTGCACGCTTGATACATATAAACAAAGCTAGCGTGTGTAGCAACTGAATAAACAACACCGTAAAGGCAGAGACTCGCTATTAACACCAGACTAGCTCACATTTTACTAAAGCACATGTCTGGAGATCACTACCATAAAACAATAAAAACAACTTCCAGTTGCGTTCCTGCTAGTGGAATCTGTTATAAACTTGTAGTAAACTCGACCTAATTGCATTTGCGATAATACCGATAGCTAGAATTGTGTTAGTTTTACGTTATTGTGGTGAAATGCATTTCCTCTTCACTGATATAAAAAACAAAAATACATTTTCAGAATCTTCTCTTCATTACTATCTTGTTGCATTCAGTTGGGGTGATTCCGCATTGGACTGCCATTTCTTGTAAACACAAAGACGAATCGTGCTAAGCGAATTCGGTTCATGTTATACACAATATCGTTCCCCTATTTATAAATCATGTATGATTGAATTGGTGTAGTATAAACACATGTTATACGAGGAATGACTGTATATGATATCAAAATTATTTTTGTCATTCAGTTCCTTTGTGACCACATCATAGTGTCCAATCAAATTGGTCAGACAAGAACTCCCTTTAACAAACCTGATAACAAACATGCTATGTCTTAACTATTTAACCTTTAACGAACATTCTATGTCTTAACCATTATTGCAGTCTTGTTTAGATGATCCTGCAATGCTTCTTTAACCAGTGATTCCATTATTTTCCCCAGAACACAAGTTAAACTAACAGGTCTATAGTTACTCGTGTCACCTTTTGAACCCCCTTTGTGAATTGGTGATACATTTGCACATCTCCAGTCCGTGGGGACCTCCCCTGAGTCCTAGGAAGCTCTCATAATTATGGCTAAGGGTTTGCTTACTTCCTTTGCTGCCTCCTTTAATATAACTGGATAGATCCTGTCCACCCCAAGTGCCTTTTTTATGTTTAACTTCAGCAATTTATCCTCCGCTTTGCTCTCAGTTATTACAAAATCACTTAGCTCCCAGTTAGAGTTTGATCAAGTTCTGGCACTGCCCTCAATGAATAACTGCTGATGTGTGAATGTAGATGCAAAATACTCATTCAGTTTACCAGCTACCTGAGCATGATCATCAATAGTCAACCAATCTATGTTGTGGTCCAATTGAATTCATCCCTTTCCTTATAGAGTTTACATAAGTAAAGAACTCTTTGCTGTTTTTCTTTGCATCCTTTGCCAAGGATTACTCGTAACCTGCCTAAACTCCTTTATGACTTGATTACAGACTAGTTTATATCTGCCATAGGCTTCTGTGTCACCTGATACTTTATATGCATCCCATACATTTTTCTGCTCTGCCATGAGCCTGATTAGTTCATCTGACATCCATTTAGCCCTAAACTTTGAACAGTATTTCTTAGTTGGAATGAAAAGCGTAGTGGCCTCCAAAATCAAGTCCCTGAAGGCTTCCCATTTAGAATTCAACGTTGGTAACATCATCAATTGATCCCACTGTACAGAATTTAAAAACTGTCTGAGACCCCTGTAGTCACCTTTACGTAAGCAATAGCCCTTTCCTTTAGCCTTGATGGTAGTTACATCTTTAAGTAATTCCCACATCAGTACATTGTGATCACTGTCACCCAGTGGTTCCTTTATCTGCAAATTCATAATGCATGAATAATCACTGCTGATAATCAGATCAAGAGTATTACTCCCTCTGGTTGTCTTTCGAACATGTTGCTGTAGTAAACAGTCATCCAATAAACCCACAAAAGTTTTAGTGTGCGAGTGACCTACCCATAAGTTCCAGTTGATATCTGGAAAGTTAAAATCTCCCATTATAAGACATTCTGATTTACTGGCCCAGTCTATTTCTCTGCACAATTGCTCATTACACTCATCAGATTCATTAGGCCTATAACACACACCTAATCTCATTTTTCCTTTCTCAGTGCTTATGTCACACCAAACAGACTCAACATTGCATTGTCCACCAACATCAATTGGATGCCATTCCTTAGATTTTGTGTTTCTTAACTAACAGCATAACCCATCCTCCCTTCCTGTCCTGTCTACCCTTTCTGTACACATTGTACTCCCCAAATTCCAATTCTGCACTGCTTATGTCTGTGTGACACCACGTCTGTGATATCCGAACAACATCTGCCTCTGATGCCTTGACTAGCACTTCAAGCTCATCAAATTTATTAACTATATTCCTAGCATTGGTGCACATGCAAGTATACATGCACCTGTTTCTACTCTTAGTTACCCATGTATTTATTTAACACAACCCATGTATTTATTTGTTCCACTATGACTCCCAGCAGTCATGGAAATCTCCATTGCCTTGCTTTCCAGGCTGCTACTCATTCTAATAGAAGGAGTGCAAGAATCACTTTTGCCTGTGCCTGCGTCAACTGTTAACCTTTTAGTCTGTGTATCCCCCCCCAAGCTAGCAGTTTTCCGACCCACCTAATATTGCCTCAATAGCATCAGCAAATATCCTTGCACCCTTTCTATTTAAGTGTATCTCATCCCTGTAGAAGCAATCTCTCCTGTCAACAAGCACAGACCAGGTTGAAAAAAATTCTACCCCTTGAGCCTTGCACAATCTCTCCAGGGCCGAACTGATCGACATGGTTCTCATCGTGTCTTGGCAGAATTGCAGACGCTTTCACATTCACCCCTAACTCGCAATCTTTTTTTCAACACTGACCTGTACTTGTTGAGTGAGTAAATCTGCAGATCTGTTACACAATGTCATTAGTTCCAACGCGTACAACAATATTACCTTTTGTGCTCTTAAAAGATATCTGCTCTACAATGTCATCAACTTTTGGCCCTGGGAGACATACCTTGTTCCTGTTCCACCTATCCTTCTTGCATAGTATATTCCCCATCTCCCTGATAGAGTCACCAACAATAACTAGTTTTTTTGGGACCAGTGCATTCTGCCTTGCAGATTGCCTCTGTGTTGTGTAATGCACAGGAGTGAGCTCTGCCATTGAGCTGGGCAGCTGAGAGCTTAATGGGCCCTCATTAATTTCTTCAAGGGCATTTACCCTACACCTCAAACTCTCATATACTCCCATCTGAACGCTGAGTTGGCGCCTAATTTCTTTACACTCTAGACACCTAGCACACAGGGGCATCCTCCTTGGCTAAATCATGTCTTGTTTTAGAAAGTCAGCAAACATTTCACATTTTGTACATTTTTTGAGACTGTGATGCGTTCGAGAATTGCTCCCTTCGTTTATCCCCCGCATCACAACACTCTCGCTAGTCTGTGATCTTTGCTTCGCAGCTCTAGTCTGGGTCATGATTTCCGTTTAAATACAATTTAATTAACAATGAAATTTAATAAAATTAATATTTTTGATTAATTGATAATACTATAATAAGCTAACAGATTCCTAACTGAGTGCTTCGTATCGCACTATCTAGTTTTACTTTATACCTTACGCTATCAGTTCAAGATATATATACATTACGCTATTTCTTATCGACTACAATATGGCAGCTAGTTCAACAATATTGGCGCCAACAACAGGAATCTTCAAAAAATCGCTAGTTAAATTCAAAATAAGAAGCTAATGAACGCTACTTAACCTATTTAATATCTTATATTTAATAACATATTAACAATGTAGTATGTTAATTAACGAAGAATACGGTAAAAATTAAAAATACTTATATCAACAGTTTCCACATTCCAGCATTATATGTTGGGAAATTTCCTCCTGTCCACATGGACAGGTTCCTTGCTCTTTTACTCTAAATTGGAACAGTTTAAATGCCATGTCCAGTTATTAGGAAAGTTGCATTTAAGCCAAATTGTAGCCATGTCTTCTTTTTATTCACAATTCCTACCTGAGGCATAAACAAGTATGTTTGCCTGCCTTTATTAGAGTTTTGCCAATCATTTTGCTAGAAAGTCATCAATTCCTGCAGTATTCATGCCATCTGGTCAAAAATACACTTGGTTTTCATCTGGGCAAGATGACACACCCATAATGGTCTTTCTTATATTTTTCTTGGTATAATACAACAGGCCACTCAATAATATAACATACTTAATAGGCATCTTCCCTGATATTATTTGTAGAGCTTCAGAGACAGTCCTGCATGCCCTGGTCACACCCAAAAATGGAGTGCACTGGGAGTGGAAGGAGGTGGTTTACCAAGATAATTAATACAAGAGTTAGAAGAAAAGTAGGATGCTAGCAGGTCAGCTTTTTCTTTAGCAGAGGTGGCAACAGAACCACTTGGTTTTAACAGTGATGGCGAGTAGAGATGAGCAAAATTTGCAGCCAATAGTTTTGACAAAAGACCAGATTGCCTGACTACCATTTGGACAAGAAACAAGTTTCTACTCTTAGCCTGTTCAAAATCTAGTTTGGACTGATTAATAACTGCTTTACAATTGTTACGAGCTTTGGTGTAGGCAGAAAAAGGAACCTGCAAATTTGGATGCAAACCAATTGAGATATGCAACGTTCTTATTGGAAAACCATAGTTTAGATAAAAGATGAGTTTTTAAGGTGGAGTGTGGAATAAAGGATTTCAGACACAATTTGAGCAAACATTAACATCAAAAGATTTAAAACAGTAATCCAACCAATGTAAAGAATAGAAATCTCTTAGCTAATCCTGTTTTGCATGGTTTTAATGCAAAGCAACACAAGATTGAGAATGGCCACACAAGAAGGATTCCATTGGAGAAGAGACCATCATCAAGTTGTGATCTGTGGTGCCTACAGGACCACTCACCTCGACTATGTACTTGGAAGGGTTGTTGATGAGAAAAAGAACAAGAGTGTTGACTGTGTGCTTAGGATTGTCTGGTATTCTGGTAAGTAAATGAAGAATCTAGGCAAGGTCATTAGTAACTACAAAAGCCTCAGCACCTTGACCAGCTGGGTCTGTGCGACTAGAAAATGGAAGCCAGCTGGAGTTTTGAACATTAAAATCACCAAGGAAAATCACCTCACTGTTAGGAAGGTTGGACTGGAGAAAGTCAAGTTGCAAAGAAAGACGGTCAAAGAGTTTGAAGTGATTAGTGGAATTGAGAGAATGTCAGATGAACAAATGAATTTTACAGAATGAATTGACTTGACTCAAGATGTGGCCTGACCATTGCCTTATACAATGGGATAATCCAGAGGTTCCCAAACTTTCTTGGTTCACAGCGACCTTAGTGTCTCAGTAATTTTTTCATGGTACCCCTAGGCCAAAAGAAATATCTAATAGTTCCGTTTACTCAGTAGTTAGGTCCAAACAACTTAATAAATAATGTTGAAACTGTGAACTACTTCGAGCTAGTAGTTTGCAGGGTGTCTGTCAGGTGTCAAGTATCGCTGTGTTTCCCTCGAAAATTCAAAATATGCTATGGCGCCCCTGTGAGTTCACTGAGGTGCCACGGAGCGCCATGGCACACAGTTTGGGAACCACTAGGATAATCACATCCTTATCTCTGCTAGAAAAATTCCTGTATCATTGACAAAACCCCAAGAGCTCTCCTGCCAGCGTACAGACTGATAGGACTATGCCCTGTTCGCAATCTGCTTCCATGATTGATCCTGTCACGTCTGACTCAGGGATTGCCTCTGGGGCATTCGGCTGAGGTCTCAACCGTACCTTAAAAAAGAAGGCAAAGATTGGGAAACTTATTAAGAAGTTTAGTAAGTCCACTTCGCCAACAAAGAGAGACAAATTTACTTCAGAACCTGCATCATCCTCACCATCCTCTTTGGCAGATGGACCATATCTTGATATGATGTGTCTGTGTCGAAAAGTCGAGCTTACCCTCGCTAGCGAGCAAGCCAGCCAGTCTTCTCCAGGGAGCCCTTCCTCAATCTCTTCAAGGCCTGGAGTACCATGGATAAAATGGCCTACATGCTCCTGATGGAGAATGAACAACTGTGAGCACAAAACTATTTTTCATAAGCTTGCTGACAGCCTTGACAACAAGAATGGAACCTGCACAGAGTCTCAATCCCACTCCAATCATTTCATATGCCACTGCACTGAAGCAGCCGTTGCCTCCTCATGTCCAGAGTCATAAGCACGTTGTCTTCATAAAGGCCAGTCAAACCTGCCCTCTTAGTAATAGTGAAGGGGTAAAATGCAAAGTCCTATCCTCAATCAAGCTGCAGCTAACATCAAGATAAAAACCACAACAACCATTAAAGATAAGGCGTCATTATCGAGGCTGCCACTAAAGAGGACATTGATTCTATCAGAAATTGTGATGGGATTACCGAACGGGGCCTAACTGCAGAGGTCCCAAAACAGCGTGGACCAGCTCTACTCATCTTCAATGTGGAAAACTCAGTTGCCAGGCAAGATCTTGTCAAGGAATTATATGCTAGAAGCCTTTCCAACTACTCTGACTACCAGGAGATAAATGAGCAAGTCAGGGCTGCTTCCCAGACACCTGGAAGCATGCAAATCTCCGTCTCATCCCTAAGTCTCCGGCTGCTTCTGCTAACCACATAACTGCTTACCGACCCATTGCACTCCTTCCCATCCTTGGGAAAGTGCTGGAAAGACTGCCTCACCAGAATCCAAGCCAACTACCAAGATAAAGGTCTCACAGCTTCTAACCAGTATGGCTTTAAACCAGGATGTTCCACCACCAATGCCCTATTGCAACTTTGCACTGTTAGAGAAAGCTCCAACTCTAAATATATCCTTGCTATCTTCACAGATTTTAAGGCAACATTTGATTCGGTCTGGTGGCCTAGCATCATCAGACGGGTCAGATTGGCAGAATGCTTGCCCTAAATCTACAAATGTATCAACAGCTACTTCACCAATAGGAAGGTTACTAACTAGACCCTTTATCATCAAATCACCAGATCTACATCTAGAGGCTGTCCCCAGGGTTCCACCTTGGGCCCGGCCTTATGGAACATGGTGTTGGGTGAGTGGCTCTCCAATAACTTCGATAGGACAACCATGTTCTTGTATGTGGATGACCTTGTTCTAATCGTCAAGCGTCCCACCCGGGGCCGCCCTGGAGCTGCAAGCTAATTCTGTTTTGAATGCTCTCACTGAATGGGATGAGACTCACAAAGTTACCATTTCCCCAACCAAAATGTTGCTGATTAAAGGTACCCCTCCATATCCATAGGCCACCCATCGTCCAATTTCAAGGCACATCTATCAGAATGCACACAACTGTTAAATACCTTGGCGTCCTCCTCGATCATAAGTGGTTCTTCATGCCACATCTCAATTACATCAAGGACAAGATCAAGAGATACATGGCCATGCTAGCCAGCGTGACCAGAACACACTGGGGCCTAAAGGGCAGGACTCTCAAACTCTTGTATTCTGCAATCTTCCTCCCAATTGCTTCATATGGTGCCCCTGCCTGGTTCTGCAGGGTTGAGATGACATTCAATGTCTCTTTTTCCTTTAATTCACAAGAGCTTGCAGAACTACCCCACCCCAGCATTGCAGGTCATTTCTGGAAACCTACTTTTAGACCTCTACTTTGCTTACTGGGGCCTCTTTCACTGCTCCAGAAAGAACTTACAAACTACCTTCATCGGTATCTCTGCTGTTACTGCCGCCAACCTTGCAAACTGAGAAGAAGAGACTCCAATCTGAAGTTTCCAACGTCTGGCAGTCTGGCTGGTCCACAGAGCTCAAGGGCGAGACCACTAGAAATTTCTTTCCATTTCGACACCCTTTGGTGGGAGAGTGTCCTCGAGCATCTGCAATCGGCTAGGTGCTCCAACCACCTTTACTTTTTAATCCGTAATTACTTTACCAATAGAACCATAATAGTTAAGGCTAAACATAGCCAAGTATAAAGATCAATATCTAGAGCAGGGGTGCTCAAACCATGACCTGCGGGCCACTTGTGGCCCACAAACACAACAAAGTTTCCAAAAAATATATATAATAGTGCAAAATGGAGTGTAGCAACTCCTGCACCACCTATCAGTTAAGCAGGAAAGCTCAGCTTCTCAACGAGTGCATACGTGTGGTACTTTCTAGTTCTAGTGTTTACCAGAAAAGTATTCTCGAGTCTCTGGACCTTCCTAGAAATTGTCAAGTTATATATATACATGTGCTTACATGGATTTTAGTCATCCAGCCAGTTAGAATTCTATCTCACGATGCGCCCTTTCCGAACTTTCGATTATTAAAGACTAATATTAATAATTCTTTAGTTTTTATTACATTGTTTGAGTGTTGTAAAAATAAAGCTAAGTGAATTTAATCATTTAGTGAAGTTTTTATTACCTCTGTTATATAAAAACAAAACAACGTAATAAGAGGCCCTAGTAAATTCAAAATGGCGGGTACCAGGAAAAAACTTGTTTATAGTGAAGTTTGCAATTTCAATGAAAAATGGACTGAATTATACTTCTTAGTGGAAAATGATAGAAAGTCTGTTTGTTTAATATGTCAGAAATGAATATCTGCTGTCAAGGAATACAATTTGAAAAGACATTATGACACGAAACATGCAAACAAGTTCATCAGTCTCCAGGGTCAGGTACACACAGACAAACTGAACCTTTCAAAAAAAATTAATTAAACTCGCAAAAATCAGTTTTTAAGAAAGTATCAGAGGATGCTGAGAGTTATATCAAAGCTAGTTATATCATTGCTCAAAAAAATTGCCAAAAGGTTGAAACCATTTTCTGATGGAGAATTTGTGAAGGAGTGCCTTGTAGTAGCAGCTGAAGTTGTATGCTGAAATAAAGCTGATGCCTTCAAAAAGATAAGCTTGTCTCAAATGACTGTTACTAGGAGAATAGAAGAACTTGTTATTGTTATTTGGTTTTTAGGAGCAACAACAACTAAGGCCATATTGCTCCGGGGATATAGCGGTGGTCATTCCCTGACCTTTCCACATCCTCCGTATTTGGTGGTCACGGGCTCGAATCCTAGTCTAATCAAGAAGTGTGCGCTACGCACTGCTGCTCCTGCCCACCTGGCTACGGAGGCACCACATCACGTGAGAATACAACCTTGGTGCGCAGAATAAAATATTGCAACGGACCACTAGTCGCACTTTGTTGCGAATGGGCTACAACAGCGACGGTCACATTGCATACCTTTGTTATCAATGAAGAACAGGAGAGCATATCTCCTGTGGGTACAGCAACACCAGCACTGGGCTATCGAGAATTGGAAAACAGCTACTTGGTCTGAAGAGTCGAAGTTCCCGGTGCATGATGTTGATGAAAGGCTCAGAATTTGGGGAAAACAACATGAATCCATGGACCCGTCATGTCTGACGACTACTGTGCAAGGTGGTGGGGCAGTGTTATGGTGTGGGGAATGTTTTCTTGGCACATGTTGGGTTCATTGATACCCGTAGATTCACGTCTGAATACACATCATACCTAAACATCGTTGCTGATCAAGTGCATCCGTTCGTGTTGACAGTTCATCCTCAGTCAGATGGTTACTTCCAGCAGGATAATGCACTGTGCACAAAGCCCAAATAACTATGAATGATTCCAAGAACATGACAATGATTTTTCTTTGCTGCAGTGGTCTGCTCAGTCCACGGATCTCAATCCTATTGAACATCTTTGGGATGAGCTGGTAAAGGTTGTTTGTTGCAGGCCTACACCTCTGTCGAATCTCAAGGAACTGCATAACACACTCATGTCTGCATGGTACTTCATTCCTGCACGTTTTCAGCATCTTATTCAATCCATGCCTAGCCGAATCCCAGCTGTTTTGAAGGCTAAAGGAGACTCAACATGCTACTAGGTAGTGTACCTAATAAAGTGGCAGCACAGTGTATAGGTGGCCATGTCAAGGGAAATTTATCAAAAAGACCATTATTCTGTTTTTATCGAGTTAAACATTTGAAATTCTAAAGTAAATACTGTAGTTTGCAAGATCAGCAGAAAAGAAATTCTAATTTTAAGAATTAACCTCAACTTATTCTATTGTTCCCCTCAAAGATAGCTGTAATGATAGTATTTGTAGAAGTTAAATAAAATATTTGTGTATTAATATAATATATATACACACACACAATTTTTTCACCAACTGCACAGGTTAAGGTCCTTTAACCTGAGGGATCAGACATTCACATAAACATCTGTATCAGTGAGTTGTACCCATAGAACGTACCCACAAACCTCTGTTCCATATAAAAACAATTGAAAAGGCATACATTGCACTTTAAAGTTTGGATATTTTTTACTTAAACATTGATTAATTTCTTACCTTAAATTTTTGTCCTACTACCAATAGAACACAAAATCCTATGTTACACTCATTCATCCTGTTTATAAGCATCTTTTTGTTACTGCTATTGTTGTAATAGATATCAGGCAATCATCTATCAGTAGTAAAAAAAAGGCATTTCTCAGTAATAGGATGTAAATTACAACAAAATGCAAAAAATTAAAATAAATTTAGTAATTAAAGTAACTTCTTATGCATGAATCAGTAAAAACAAAATTTTTTTTTTTATATCACCAATATAATCTTCAGCCATTGTCAATCCACTGCAGGATGAAAGCTTCCTCAACAAGTTCCCAGCAACTGCAATCCTGTGCTTTCTGCTGCCATCGTACACTGCAAATTCGAGGGGTATCTATTCCAAAATTCGCCTGGTCCATTTATCGTCGGTTCTTCTTGATTTGTGTGACCTGCCCATTTCCATTTTAAGTACTTTGTTCATTCAATGATGTCACAGAACTTGGTTTGTTTGTGAATCCATGCACATTTTTTCGTCTTTTTTGGTTAAGTTCAAAACTTGGCACTCCATAATTCTCTGTGTGACCCTAAGTATTTGTATAGCTGTGTCATTGTGTCCATGTTTTACAACCATATGTTAGGAGGATATTGAGATCAAAATTTTTTGTTTGAGACAGAGTGGCAAGTTTGTCTTGAAGACTATATTAAGCTTTCCAAATGCTTGCCATCCAAATTTTATGCACTATTCAATTTCCATCATGATTTTTCCATCTGTTAAAATTTCTTGTCCAAGGTAAACATACCTTTCCACTTTCAGTTCTTCTCCATTGGCCATGATTTTCTTTAGTCTGGTTAAAGTTTTTTGAATATAACCTGTGTTTTCTTGAACCGAACTTCTTGCTTTCATGCTTCAGTTCTTCAATGTTTTGCTGAAATTCTTCCGGATTGTTGCCATAGAGTAAGGTTGGCCAACGAGCCGATCGCGGATTTAATTTCAGTCAATCACAATGAATTTTAAGTATCCAGTCATCCCTCGATTTGTGCACCTTGTGCAATGAAATTTTTGAGATGGTAGATCACAGCACATTTTGAAGGAAAAAAGTAGATCGCATCACAAATTAAGTTGGCCACTCCTGGTATAGAGAATGTTACCATCCGCAAATCATAAGTTATTCAGGTAATCTCCATTTATCTTGAGTCCTTTATTATCCCAATTTAGCTTGCAAAAAATTTCTTCTAAACATGCAGATGCCTTTTTCTATGTTGATATAAACTTTATCATTGTTGACCTGTATTGATGCAGTTTCCTTTTCATATATTGATTGGAGAATACTGATGTAGTCTCTGTCTACACCTTGATTGATTAGAGCATCGATTATTGTTTGTTTTGTGACTGAGTTGAATGTTTTCATAATCTATGAAGGTTATACATAATTATTATTATTGCTACTTAGCCACATGGTGCAAGGAAGCCTGAGGCTTATGCTGCACCATCCAAAAAAAATTCCCGAGTTACCCTGAGAGAGAGAGAGAGTAGAAGGGAATCACCAAGGAAGAGAAGAATAATGATATCCAGCTCAGGACCCTGGGTGTGCCAAGCCCATACTCACCAGATGTGAGCCCCTGGTTATGGAAGAATTCTGTTGTGATCTACTTGTCATGCTTAACACAGACATAGACGGCGCATCTTTCCAAAGGTATGCTATTTGGATTGATTCTGTAGTTAAACAAACAAACACAAAACATTTTAACAGTAAAGGCTATAATGTGATTAGAGAAGTAAGGAGGTAAAAATTGATTACATATCTTTTTATGTAACATTATCATAGCTGGTAACATTTGGCTTTCAGAAAGCCGGAGATCAAGTAACTATAAGCAAGAGGAAAGCAAGAAATGTTTTGAGCAAATCAGAAGGAAAGCAGGAGATTTCTGAGGAAAAAACAGAATTAAGTTATGTTATGTATGGTACATTTTTGCAAATCAGGTCAATTTTGACCTGACAATACATTTCTTTGGTTATAGAGTTGTATTACAATGAATATGGCTTTATGTGATGATCACACTGTGATTTGGTCAAATAATGACGATGGCGATTCTTCTGTCTTGTAAATTGTTCTTGTAGAGTTCATAAAAGATGGGTCATTAATTATTTAAAAGAGACTTGTACAGTGTCAGTAGCTGTTTAGATGAAGAAATGTAATGCATGAGTAAAAAATAAAACTCTGATTATAAACACATCACATATATTATTTTCTCTGATGTAGAGAAAGAAATATATGTGATGTGCTTATAATCAGAGTCATCCAAAAATAGAACAATGTGCTCTTGACTAGAATTTGAAATATCATCAAACATGAGCATTAAAGTAGTCTACTACTTTAATGCTCATGTTTGACCCTTTTTTTGTGATAAATAAGACAGATTTTTTGGATTTAAAGTTTTAGAAATAAGACTGTTTTAAATGGAACTGAAGTTAACTAGGTTTTCTTTGTCCCCATTGGAGGCATTACCTGAGTGTGGTATTTAAGGAATTGGTGGTGCATATACTTGCATGTACACCAATGCTAGGAGTTTGGTAAATAAATTTGATGAATTTGAGGTATTGCTCAAAACATCAAAGGCAGATATTGTTGGGATATCAGAGACATGGTATCACACAGATATAAGGAATGCAAAACTGGAATTTGGGGAGTACAATGTGTACAGAAAGGATAGACAGGATAGGAAGGGAGGAGGGGTTATGCTATTAATTAAGAAACACAAAATCCAAGGAAGTGAAGCCAGTCAACATCGCTGGACAGTGCAGTGTCGAGACAGTTTGGTGTGACATAAGCATTGAGAGATCAAAATTGAGAGAAGGAGTGTGCTATAGGTTAATGACTCTAATGAGTATAATAAGAAACTGTACAAGGGAAATAGAGTGAGCCAGTAAATCAGAGAGTCTTATAATGGGGGATTTTAATTTCCCAGATATTGACTGGAATTTGTGGGTTCGTCACTCACACACACTAGCAAGGCTTTTGTGGATTTATTGGATGATTGTTTTCTACATCAGCATGTTCGGGAGGTAACTAGAGGGAGTAATACTCTTGATCTAATTACCAGTAGTGATTCTTCATGCATTAAGAATCTGCAGATAAAGGAACCACTAGGTGGTAGTGATCACAGTGTGCTCAAGTGGGATTTGCTCGAAGAGGTAACTACCATCAGGAGTAAAGGGAAGGGTTTTTGCTTTTGTAAAGGTGACTACGATGGTCTGAAACAATATTTAAATTCTATACAGTGGGACCAACTGATGATGTTACCAACAGCAAATTCAAAATGGGAAGCATTCAAAGAACTTTTCTTTGAAGCTACTAGGCTTTACATACCAACTAAGAAATATCATTCAAGGTTTAGGCCTAAATGGATGTCAGACGAACTAATCAGACATATGGCAGAGAAGAAAAATGCATGGGATACATATAAATTAATGGGTGACATGGAAGCCTATGATAGATATAAGCTGGTCTGTAACCAAATCACAAAGGAGATTAGGCAGGCAAAGGCAGATTATAGGAAATCCTTGGCAAAGAATGCAAAGAAAAACAGAAAAGAGTTCTTTACCTATGTAAACTCTAGAAGGAAAGGGATGAATCAGATTGGTCCACTGGATATTGATGGGTCAACAGTTGATGATCCTGCTCAGTTGGCTAACAAACTAAACGATTATTTTGCATCTACATTCACACATGAGGAGTTATTCAGGAAGGGGAATGATAGAGGTGAAGTAAACTCTGGCAGTGAGCTAGATGATTTTGTAATAATTGAGAGGGAAGTGTAGGAGAAATTGTTGAGGATAAACATAAAAAAGGCACCTGGGGTGGATGGGATCTATCCAGTTATATATTAAAGGAGGCAGCAAAGGAAGTAAGCAAACCCTTAGCCATAATTATGAGAGCTTCTCTGGACTCAGGGGAGGTACCCATAGACTGTAGATGTGCAAATGTGACTCCAATTCACAAAGGAGGATTAAAGGCCGACAGGGTTGAATTTGAAAGTGTCTGCAATTCTGCCCAGACACGATAGAAGGGAGTATATGATGAGAGCCTTGTCGATAAATTTGGCCCTAGAAAGAATGTGCAAGGCTCAAGGGGTAGAATTTTTTTCAGCCTGGACTGTACTTGTTAACAGGAGAGACTGCTTCTACAGGGATGGGATACACTTAAATAGAAAGGGTGCAAGAATATTTGCTGATGCTATCGAGGCAGTGTTAGGTGGGTCGGAAAACTGCTAGCTTGGGGGGATACAAGGACTAATAGTTTAACAGTAGCCGTAGGCAGAGGTGAAGGTGATTCTTGCACAACTTCTATTAGAATAAGTAGCAACCTGAAGCGTGGGGTGTTGGAGGTTTCAGGGACGGATGGCAGTCATCCTGAAATAGGTGGGTATATGGGATGTGTTAGGGTAACTAAGATTAGGAGTAGGAGCATGTATGTTTGCATGTATACCAATGCTAGAAGTATAGTAAATAAATTTGACGAATTTGAAGTGTTGGTCAGGACATCAAAGGTGGATATTGTTGGGATAGCAGAGACATGGTGTCACACAGATATAAGGAATGCTGAACTGGAATTTGGGGAGTACAATGTGTACAGAAAGGATAGACAGGATAGAAAAGGAGGAGGTGTTATTCTGTTAATTAAGAAAAACATAAAATCAAAAGAAGTGCATCCAGTTGATATAGATGAACACTGCACTGTGGAGTCAGTTTGGTGTGACATAAGCACTGCAAAAGCAAAAATAAGAGTAGGAGTGTGTTATAGGCCTAATGACTCGAATGAGTACAATGAACAATTGTACAGAGAAATAGAGTGGGCTAGTAAATCGGAATGTCTTATAATGGGGGATTTTAACTTCCCAGATATTGACTGGAACTTGTGGGTTGGTCACTCACACACTAGTCAGACTTTTGTTGATTTATTCGATGATTGTTTTCTGCAGCAGCATGTTCGAGAGGCAACCAGAGAAAGTAATACTCTTGATCTGGTTATCAGCAGTGATCATTCGTGTATTAAGAATTTGCAGATAAAGGAGCCACTAGGTGGCAGTGATCACAGTGTACTGATGTGGGATTTATTTAAAGATTTAATTACCATCAGGGGTAAAGGAAAGGGTTTTTGCTTCCATAAAGGTGAGTACAGTGGTCTCCGACAGTTTTTAAATTCTGTACAGTGGGATAAACTGACGATGTTACCAACAGTAAATTCTAAGTGGGAAGCATTCAAGGAATTAATCGTGGAAGCTACTAAAAGTTTCATACCTATTAAGAAATATTGTTTAAGGTTTAGGCCTAAATGGTTATCTAATGAACTAATGAGACTCGTAATAGAGAAGAAAAATGCATTGGATGCATATAAATTATCAAGCGACCCAGAAGCCTATGGTAGATATAAGCTTGTCTGTAATCAGGTGACAAAGGAGGTTAGGCAGGTGAAGGCAGATTACGAGAAATCCTTGGCAAAAGATGCTAAGAAAAACAGCAAGGATTTCTTTACTTATATAAACTCTAAAAGGAAGGGGATGAATCTGATTGGTCCACTTAACATCGATGGTTCGACTGTTGATGATTCTGCTCAGATAGCAAACAAACTGAATGAGTATTTTGCATCTACATTCACATGTGAGGAATTATTAAGGTTTGAAAATGGCAGGTTATCAAACTGTAGCAGGATACTTAATGATTTTGTAATAACTGAAAGCAAAGTGGAGGAGAAATTGTTGAAGTTAAACATCAGAAAAGCACCTGGGGTGTGTGGGATCTATCCAGTTATATTAAAGGAGGTGGCAAAGCAACTAAGCAAACCCTTAGCCATAATTATGACAGTGTCCTTGGACTCAGGGGTGGTTCCCACGGACTGGAGATGTGCAAATGTATCCCCAATTCACAAAGGGGGATCAAAGGGTGACACGAGTAATTACAGACCAGTTAGTTTAACTTCTGTTCTGGGTAAAATAATGGAGTCACTGGTTAAAGATGCATTGCAGGATCATCTAGACAAGACTGCAGCATTAATTCAGACACAGCATGAGTTTGTTAAGGGAAAGTCTTGTCTGACAAATTGGTTGGATATTATGATGTCATTGCAAAGGAACTAGATGTAAAAAATAATTTTGATATCATATATCTTGATTTCAGGAAAGCTTTTGACAATGCTGCGCATGGAAGACTATTGTACAAATTGGAGCAGAATGGTATTAAGGGTAAGTTGCTACTATAGATAAAAGGATGGTTAAGTGGGAGAAGACAGAGGGTGGTAATCAATGGGTGCTGCTGTTCTTGGACTAATGTTATTGGTGGAGTCCCACAGGGTTCGGTGTTAGGTCCACTGTTGTTTTGTATATTTATCAATGATATTGATGAAGGTATATCAGGCTTAATGTCGAAGTTTGAGATGATACAAAGGTTGGCAGGGTTGTTAATGACAGTAATGGCACTGTGCTACTGCAACAGGATCTAGATAATTTGGGCAGATGGGCTAAGAAGTGGCAACTGAAGTTTAACCTTGACAAATGCAAAGTACTGCATATGGGTAGAAGTAACCCCAGAGAAACGTACGAACTGTGTGGTACTACACTTAAGGTGGTAGAAAATGAAAAAGACCTTGGAGTAATTGTGCAGTCAGATATGAAGTTTTCTGAGCAATGCAGACAGGCTGCCAGGGCAGGTCATGGGGTTTTGTCAATGATATATAGGAATTTTGCTAGCAGGGAAAAGGAGGTGATTATCCCTCTGTATAAGGCAATGGTCAGGCCACGCCTTGAGTGCTGCGTACAGGTCTGGAGACCTCATTTTAGGAAGGATGTAGATTTACTTGAGCGGGTACAGAGAAGGGTAACAAGATTGGTGAGGGGAATGAAGGGATCCCTCTTACCAAGAGAGGCTTAAGTTCTGCAAATTGCAATGGCTGGAGACTAGGCACCTGCGCGGTGATCTGATTGAGGTATATAAGGCCTTGAATGGGTTGAGCACGCTGAATTCTGATGGGATCCTTCCACTTGTTCAGATTACGAACCTAAGGGGGCATAAATTCAAATTAAGAAAAGACAGATGTAGATTAGATGTGCGAAAATTTGCCTTTAGCCAGCGGGTGGTTAATTGCTGGAACAAACTTCCATCTGTCGTTGTGGAAGTTGATAGGTTGAATAAATGTAAGGAGGAACTGGACAGGGATTTGGAGGGAATGGTGTGATTTTTTTTTTTTTTTTTTTTGGCTGATGCTGCATAAGCTCATACACTTGCTTTCTTGCATCAAATGCCACTCCTGCTACTACTACAAATAATTATAGACCTGCGAGTTTAACTTCTATTCCAGGATAATTAATGGAGGCACTGGTTAAAGTCTTGTCTAGATGATCACTGCAGGATCATCTAGACAAGACTTCATTTCTAGCTCGGACACAGCATGGTTTTGTTAAGGGAAAGTCTTGCCTGACCAATTTGATTGGATACTATGATGCAGTGACAAAAGAACTGGATGCAGGGAATAACTTTGATATTATATATTTGGATCTTAGAAGGGCTTTTAATACTGTTGCACATGGAAGACTACTGCACAAATTGGAGCGTGTGGCATTGGAGGCAAATTGCTGCTATGGATAAAGGGATGGTTGAGGGGGAGAAGACAGAGTGGTAATCAATGGACACTGCTCATCGTGGACTAATGTTATTAGTGGAGTCCCTCAGGGTTCAGTGTTGGGTCCATTGTTGCTTTCTGTATTTATTAATGATACTGGTGATGGTATATCAAGCTTAATGTCCAAGTTTACAGACGATACAAAGGTTGGCAGGGTTGTTAAGGCCCTACTGACGCTATGCTGCTGCAACAGGTTCTGGAAAGGTTGAGCAGATGGGTTGAGAGGTGGCAAATGAAGTTTAACATTGACAAATGTAAAGTACTACATATGGGTAACAGTAACCCCAGAGCAACGTATCAACTCTGTGGCACTATATTGACAGTGGTAGAGAATGAAAAGGACTTGGGGGTAATTGTGCAGGCAGATATGAAGTTTTCTGTGCAGTGGAGATGGGCTGCAAGAGTAGCTCATGGTGTCTTGTCAATGATGTACAGGAATTTTTCTAGCAGGGATAAGGGGGTGATTATTCCTTTGTATAAAGCAATGGTCAGGCTGCACCTTGAGTACTGTATACAGGTCTGGAGGCCTCATTTCAAGACGGATGCAGAGCTGCTGGAACGAGCACAGAGAAGGGCAACAAGATTAGTGAATGGAACAAAGGGTTGCTCTTACAAAGAAAGGCCTTAAGAATTTTTCAAATTACAGTGTCTGGAGACTAGGCACTGGCGAGGTGATCTGATAGAGGTGTACAAAACCTTGATTGGTTTGAGCATGCTCAATGCCAATGGAATTCTTTCTCTTGCTCAGAATAATCACCTGAGAGGGCATATATTCAAATTGAGGAAAGGCAGATGTAGGATAGATGTGCGGAAATTTGCCTTTAACCAGCCAGTAGTTGATTGGTGGAACAGACTTCCATCCCTTGTTGTGGAAGTTGATAGCCTAAATAAATTTAAGGCTCAGCTGGACAGGTATTTCGAATGAACGGAGGAGGTGAAATGGAAGTGGGTTTTTTTTTTTTTTTTTATCTTTTGGCTGATGCTGCATAAGCTTGCTTTCTTACATCATATGCCTCTACTGATGCTAATGCTAATATTCAGTAAGTTAAAGCTGCTTCTGCATGGCAAAGCTTCTTGAATTGGAAAGTGAAATACAGTGTGTTAACACCAGTAAAACTACAGATGACATTTCCATTCAGTGGAAGAAGGTTAATATACCAGAAGAAAACAGGGGAAAAAGAACCTCGGGTTCAGTTAAACCGATGTTCAGATTAATATACTAAACATGTCTACAAATACCTCAGTATAGTCACTGACAACATGCTCATCTTTAGTGCACATCTTGACTTTCTCAGCTCCAAGATTAGGAAATATTTCTCTGTGCTCAAGCATTTTACTCGTTCTGACTAGGGGGCTGCACAACAAAACCTTGAATTTATTATATAAGGCCAACTTTCTCCGCATTGTGTGTTAAAGTGCTGGTGCCTGGTGCTATAAGGCCAAGCTTGCCAAGAACTCCAGAAAACCCCAGTCTATACAGAGGACCATGTTTCTCATATTATCCTAGGTGTGCTGCACTATTGGCACCCTGGCTCTACAGGTCTTGGTGGAAGCCAGCCCCTCTCCCCTTATCTTGAAGTCATCAGCTATGGGCTTTTCTACTGCCTGCACAAAGCAATCCCCCACAATCCTGGATATTTCCATTAATGTGACTAACAGTATTTTATTTCAAAGGAGAGGAAGAATATCAGCTCCTCCAATTTGGCAACACTGGTCTGATACTATGAAAGGTACAACCACAAAAAGATTCTTAGCACAATTCACTATTACTTATCCAAAACCTCTTCCCTGGTTCATGTCAGGTCTACATGTCTCATTCCTCCTGACAGGACATGGTTCCTTGAAATCTAAGCTTGCTAACCACAGTATCATCGATGACCCCCCCCCATACATGTGATGGAGGATTGGGAGCGCATCCTCTATTCTTGCCTCCACCATGAAGACCTTACAGCCAAGCTCATCACCACTGTCCATGTCCTCCAAATTGGGTCGGAATACGAATTTATCCACAAAAAGGAATATTATAATGCCGTATCTCACTTCACTCATGACGCCTTTGCCCATCGCAACAACCTTCTGAGGATTACAGCCAGCACAACTAATCCTGTTACCCAGGGATAAAGTCCTTGGTTGTCTTCCCAGGCTCTGGCTTCAGTTACTTGCCCTAACTTCACCAGACTTGACTAAAGCTGAACCCAACTGATACCCATGGTATTCAGGCTGCTGAATATTATTTCCGATTAGGCTAACCAACATCAGACTCGACTGCTAACATTATCTATTAATGATGTGGGATTGCTAATGCTAACCCAGCAGAGGATGCCATCCGGCTATCACACAGCCATGTACTGTGTGGTTGTTCTCCAGTATCAATGGAAAAGAAACAAAAAAACAAGGAACTGCCAGCTTGAGAAAGAAGCTTCAGCAGAAGATAGATGAACTAAGAGTCAAAGAGAGGTCAACTGACCCAGCACCAAGGGGATAAAAGGAGTAAGAAGATGATTGGAAAAGTGAAGAGCATCCTCAAGAAAGACAACATCCATAGCAAACACAAGATCAAAAATCAGAAAATAAGAGAATACTTTAAACGCAGTGAAGCAGAACCAACTCGCACTCAGCAAGAGACGACGCCGATACAAAGACAGCTTCAAATGGAAAACAAAAGAGCCTTCTACAGGAATATCAGATGAGAGAAGAAAGAAGGTTATGAACCACCTTAGCAGAAGACAACTGAGGTGTTTTTGGGCAACATATGAAGCAGTGAAGTAAGACATAACAGATGAGGCCCTCCCCCAGATATAAATAGAATGGAAGAAAACCATGGACATACCAGAGATGACAGGATAGGAGATTCGTTAGGAAGTAAAACAGGCAATCAGGAAGTCCCACAACAGATGAATCCCTAGAATAAATAACATCCACAACTATTAATACAAGTTCACTTGCATACAAAAGCACCTCGCAGAGTAGTTCATCCAGATGATGTTACCCAGAGACAATCCTAGAGTTTCTTACTAAAGGAATCATATACCTGAAAGCTAAGAACGAAGATACAAGAAACTTGACAAAATACAGCTCAAAACTTGTCTCCCAATAATGTAAAAGATCCTGATCAGATGAATAACCAAGGAGATATCAGACCATTTGGAAAGCCAGACATTGTGGCCATGCAGTAGAAGGGATGAAAGCCGATGAGCAAAGAATGCAATCAGTAATTAACCACTGATGTGGCAATTATGGAGCAAGTCTACAAGAAGCACCTGAAACTACACACAGCCTGCATCAACTACCGCAAGGCTTTCAACGCATCATAGGCTGGCTAACAGAGACACCAAATAACTACAAAATCAATGGCAGACTTCCTAGGCAAAATTCATGGAAAAATGGAATACCACCATCAAGGTCAAGAACATTCCTCTCCTGATGGGAATTGACGTTGCAACCACATTGATTCCCATCAGGAGAGGAATCTTTCAGGGAGATGCCCCGAGCCCACTGCAGTACTGTTTAGCACTCAAACCACTATCCACAATGCTGAACAACAGCCAGTAAGGATACACCCTCTCCCACCTGTTGTACATGGATGATATCAAGCTCTATGTGACAACTGAGAAGCAACTTCAACAGCTACTCTGGATCAGCGAAGAATTCAGCAATGACATCAGGATAGAATTTGAACTAGACAAATGCAAGGCCCATGGATTGCATCAGGAAAAATTAAAGTTGGCTGATAAACAACCAACTGCAGACTAGTAAAGAGATAGAAGCCATGACAGGAGAATAGACCTACAAGTATTTGGGGATAATGCAGGCTCAGCAGTTAGAACACAAGGAAATCAAGCCCAGTCTGACAGAAAAATACCAGCACAGATTCAGAAACTTGCTCAACACAGTTAAAACCATAAACACATATGCAGTCCTGGTACTAATAAACTCCTTCAAGATCATAGAATGATCTTGAACACTGGAGGAGAACACTAAGCTGGAGGAGATCATGAGAAAAAGAAGGACAATGATGATGGAGAGCTGCCAACACCACCCAAAGTTGGGCATGGAATTTTGTTGGGCAACAAAACAAAGCAATTGAGAACCTGAAGGATTACTTCCAAAAAAAAAAAAACACAATGCCACTCTACAAGGCCAAAAGGAAGATAGCCAAGCAGCATACTCAGTGTGAGCCAGTTGTCAAATTTTCAAGGAT
Organism: Mastigoproctus giganteus; assembly: GCF_048544385.1. Classification (NCBI taxonomy): domain Eukaryota; kingdom Metazoa; phylum Arthropoda; class Arachnida; order Uropygi; family Thelyphonidae; genus Mastigoproctus; species Mastigoproctus giganteus. Next base: position 130,436,515 of record NC_143584.1, read on the forward strand.
TTTCCGAGTCAGTTGTTAAACCGACAATGGCTATAAAACCGTAGAGCAGAACACGCTTCAATTCACAATGGCTAGTGACATTTGGGCGATAAGCTTGTATATGGCGACATGGAAAATCCAGCCTGGGCACTTATTCGAGCATCCTTTGTGCTTTCTTTCCCCCACCCCCTTTCCTGTGCAGCAGCCTGTGTAGGGATCTCAGTTAGCAATTTTACAGGAATATTATTTCCAACAAACATCCTGCTTCAGTCCTGTCCTATTTTCCAGTGTTGTTAGTAGGCTGAAAATTATCATAGTGAAATCAGCTAATTATTTCTACAATTTCTATTCTATCTACAAAATTGAAACTCTCAATATACATAAACAGAAGTTTTTTCTTTCATGTCCCAACTTTAAAGTTCAGAAAAATCTATTAATTAACGTGCAAACAGCAAAAACGTACATTCAAGTATGCATTTTCTAATTATTTTCAAGAAAAACAATCAGGCATTGACCTTGATTATAGAACACATCACTGAATTTCCAAAGTGTGCTCTCCGCCAGTGGCTAAAGTAAATTAAGTTATACGGAGCAGTGAGGGACAAGAAGGCCCCGTCACTCACGAGCATGATACAGGAAAAAACAAAAAGCATGCAACTGTTTCTTGGCACAAGAAACATAATCAAAAGAATTGTAACGAATTGTTTTTGAAAAAGAAAAGATCGTACTTCCTTCCTTCAATGTGTATTGCATCTACTAACACAAAATCAAGGAAATTCATCTATTGGAAGCCACACTGGAAACAGAAACTGGTGTTAAACTGGTAACTCTGCACAGCACATTTAATAAAAGAAAAGTTTGATTTATTGTAATTGTTTTTAGGGAACAATAACGGTACAGCACATTTTCTGGATATATTTTTTCTCATAATGAAATTTCCAGAAAATATTTCTATTGATAGCTGCGTTATAAACTTCAAAAACCAGTGTCAAAGGAACTTCGCATGAACGTTCATAAAAATCGAACAGTAGCAGTTCCGTAACCAAGATGTTTTGTCACACATTCACAAGAAAGGTGCCACTTGCCTAATGCTAATACCTGTTATTTTTGGTTTTAAATAAGAGGTGCCTGAATATCTGTATATGTCTGTATTACAAAAACATTACATTAAACGTGTAAATAATAACAAACTATTTTATAAATGATTATTTCATTAATATATTTAGTATGTTTTTTTTATACGTCATATATATATGACGTATAAAATATAAGCAGTACCTATACAATTACGAAAATTAACACGTGAAACAAAATGTGAACTGCAAAAATAATACATAAACGATGACATGACTTACAGAGTTAATAAAAGTTAATATTTTTAAAAACATTGAATAAATACTTAAGTTGTACAATGTATATTGTGGTATAACTTCTCTAAAAATGTGCCACAATACCAGATTTCAGTACTGGGAGGGTACAATGTACCTGCTGACCCTACACTGGCTACACCACTGAACAGTACTAATCCTTTATTGCATGGAAAGTAATCCTTACAGTGTGGGTAGTGGAGAATGTTTCCTGCTTCAAATGGATGGAAAGTACTTTTCAATATTCCATCTGGAAATAATGTCAAGTGGCATGAAGACAGTAACAATAGGTGTTTTTTCCTGAAAAGTCCCCTGCAAACAAACAGGAAGAAGTTACCCTTTTTGTTACCAAAAGTCAGGGCCGGCACCAGGGGTGCACAAGTGAAGCACTTGCCACAGGTGCTGCGTCGTTAATGCTTTACATTCAACATTCAATACCAAATTTCTACTTTCTCTCTACCCCAAATACAAAATATCTTTTCTTATATATAGTTGTTGTTGTTTTTGTTATTTGGTTTTTAAGAGCATTAGCAACTAAGGCCATATTGCTCTAGGGATAGGCGGTGGTCATTCTCTGACCTTTCCGTATTTGGTGCTCACGGGCTCGAACCCCGGTCTAATCAAGAAGCGTGTGCTATGCACCGCTGCTCCTGCCCACCTGGCTACGGAGGCACTTTATATATAGTAGTTAGGTTTTCACTATCTACAAGTATACCACATCGATAGGTACAGGCAGTGCTTTTTTTTGGGATGGTATGAAACGGTACGGTGTACGGGCACCTTTATTAACAGTGACGTGTGTGACATTTGGATACAGCACACTTCAAAATTTTAATATTCAGTAAATTTATTTCATATGTTCACCTACCTATTCAAATAAGCTTATAGTTAACTAAATTTGCATTTTTCACTGTCTATTGTTAAGATATTTGCTATATAAAACTTTATAACCATTTTTAGAATTTTAAATTACTCAATTGGACCTCTGTTTAACAAACTCCTTTGCAGCTAATTTTTCTATTTATTAAATTTTTTTGAATTTCCCTTGATAATTACATTTAAAATAGTTTCTGTTGAGTGAAGAAAATTTTCATTAATGAATGGATTAGGAGAGACTTAAGGGTATGCACTGTTCACACTTCTGGCCTTCAGGTAATTTAGGCAATTAGTGGTGCTGCAAAGCACAAATTAAGACAGCTAAAGGGATTACCATTCTACAACTTAGTGGTACTTGTAAAATTTATCTGACCACCTGTCCCACGTACTGAGAAGTTGCACTGGTAAACATTGAGCAGGTCAAGGAGTATTCCCAAATTCTCTAACAGGGCACTTACAGTAGCACCCTGTTAGAGAAACTATCTGTTGAAAAGCAGTCATAGGTTTTACTAGAGGAGGTGTCCATCTTTAATGACATCAAAATTACTTCGGTGCCACGAGGTGAAATTCAAAAATTTTTCAATACTGCAAACAAATGATAAACACTTCCTTGAATAATACTTGAAGACTTCATAGATAAAGTGGAAAAAAAAAAATGGACTGTCCTCATAATGGTATGTTATCTGAATTGAGAATTTTTTTATATTTGTAAAGATCTGTGCACACTGATATTGTCTCTTTACTATTCAAATAAAAGACTTTCATTCTTTAAAACTGTGTCTTTATTGATGGTTTTCGAATTTTAACTAGATTTTTAATAAGACCATTATAATTATAGCTTGGAAATTACAATGTTTACCCTATAATTTTCAGACATTTGTTTTCAAACTTTAACCACAGTCAGGAAATTTCATTTAACTTTTAATGGTTGGACTGTTGATGATCCTACTGAGATAGCAAACAAACTGAATGAGTATCTTGCATCTACATTCACACATGAGGAGTTAAGGATTGAAAATGCTAGAAGGTTATCAAATTGTAGCAGGGTGCTTAATGATTTTGTAATAACTGAGAGCAAAGTGGAGGAGAAATTGTTGAAGTTAAACATAAGGCACCTGGAGTGGATGGGATCTATCCAGTTATATTAAAGGAGGCGGCAAAGCAACTAAGCAAACCGTTAGCTAGAATAGATGTGCGGAAATTTGCCTTTAGCCAGCGGGTGGTTAATTGCTGGAACAAACTTATATCTGTTGTTGTGGAAGTTGATAGGTTAAATAAATTTAAGGAGGAACTGGACAAACGTTTAGAGGGAATGGTTGTGCAATTTTTTTTTTTTTTTTTTGGCTGATGCTACGTAAGCTCATATGCTTGCTTTCTTGCATCACATGCCACGATTACTATTACCATTTCTCCTTAAAATTTAAAAATTCATCTCACTGAAATTAATTTCAAAACTTTATTATTTCACATAATATTCCAGTTAGGGTACTTGCCCATAAAGCTCAGATCTCAATTCAAATCCAACCAAATGAAATTATTTTTATGAAAAAAAAAAAAAAAACAAAACATGGGGTGCCATCCAGCAGCAAAATAAAAAAAAAAAAAAAAAACTAAAGTCCAGCCTGCGTAAAGGATTATGGGAAGCAGACATAAGAAAAAAATATCAGAGCACAGAGCAGAAAGTCACATGGTTGTGCAAAGGATCATGGAAAGCAGCCAACACCCCCTGGCAGCAAAAACACACCAGGGTCAAGGAGAGGCAAGTCACATGAGTGATGATGTCATCTGTGCAAAGGATCGTGGGAGATAGATGGCGGCGGCTGCCGCAATTAAAATCAGTTCAAATCACCAGTATCCCTACTTTCTTTCAGAGAGCTGGTTGTTAAAAATTTCCCAGCACACCCCTGAGCATACTCCTCAGTCTAAGCAAGGAGACCCCTCCTGCCCGAACAGAAGAAACAAAGATAGGAAGATGAGCAAAGAAAAAAATGGCAAACAATGATCAATGATCCCTCCACTGAGAGTACAGAGATACAATAGCTTCAGACACACAACACACAAGCAGGACGCTCTTCTCCAAGACTGAAGGATTGGATTCATGCCTACCATCCAAGACCAGGAAATCAATAACAGGAACTAGAGAAAACAGACTGCCAAGGAACTCAGGGTGATGATGCATGTCGGCTATGCCACATGGCCTCAGAAATTATCCCACACATCACCGTAGGACAGAGTGATCACTCAGACAGAGTACACTCATAGACACAACCAGGTTTCCAGGATCATACATCAGAAGCTAGCAAGGCAATACCAGTTCATCAGAGAAAGTACAGTAGAGCATCGAAAATCCAAACATCAATAATCTGAACGAGCTATCATTTATTTTTTTTATGCTGGTACCATAAAATAATTACGGTAAGCGGCATTTCTATTGATCATGTTTGTAAACTTAATTTTGATTCTATTAAACGGAAATTCTAATAAGCGAAAATCAGAGAAATATTATTCACAGGCTATAAAAATGAAGATATAGAGCACACCAATTTACACTTTTATTACCTTACCAATCAACTCTTTCCAATGCATACAAACTACCCACATTATGGTATCGTGAATCATTCAATTGTAACTAACCTCCTTTTTACAAATTTTTACATCCTAAAATCATAAATGTCAAATAGAAATTATTTATGCCTATATTAACTCTGCTTTTGATACAGTTTTCCCACTTTCTCTTCTAAACAGTTTCTTCTCAATTTCAAAAATGGTTCAAGAAGAAGTTAATTGTGTCATCCAGCATTCTACAGGGTGGATTCTTTCCACATTAATTTTCCTCCAATCTTCAACCTTGTTTTTTTGAAAAATTTAGTTTTTATTCTATTAAACAAAAATTCTAATAAGCGAAAATCGGAGAACAATTATTTACAGGCTATAAAAATAAAGAAATAAAGCACACCAATTTACGTTTTTATTACCTTACCAATTAACAAAATTAAATGAAAATCAACAAAACTGATAAACAAACTAAATGATGAATCGAATCAACAAAACTGAATGCTGTCCAACTCAAAATTGAAAAGAGTGAGAGATCTAGCAATAACGAAAGAAGTTCAAAAATGGTACAGCAGAAAATAAGTAATTATTTTCATTGTTTGTTTGTTTGTTGTTTGGTTTTTAGGAGCATTAGCAACTAAGGCCATATTGCTCCGGGATATGCGGGTGGCCATTCCCTGACCTTTCCACATCCTCCATATTTGGTGGTGACAGGCTCGAACCCCGGTCTAATCAAGAAGCGTGTGCTACGCACTACTGCTCCTTCCCACTTGGCTATGGAGGCACCATTATTATTTTCGTTAAAGGCCTATATATATATATATATATATATATATATATATATATATATGCATTATTGTGGCTGAAAGTTCCATTTGTTTTGTTACCTATGAATAAAAATATGTAAATAAAACTTAGTATTTTTATTTCTAAACTTACTAAACCCCTTTTTTTTTTTTTGTCTCCAGAACAGTATTTTTGATAAGTTTGAAAACCCGAACCACCTCCGGTCCCCATTAGTTCGGATTATTGACACTACTGTATACCATATTACAAGTACAAACCACAACCTGTACTAGAGACCCAAACCCACAGTTGCCAGTGAAGCCAAAGTGCCAAAATGTACTCAGACCCGCCATAATAATGAACAAGACAATACTGCACAACAGACCATAACCCTCTGACAATATGGAAAAGGCTACCTACCTGATCAAAATAGCAGTGCCCAACACTGGTATCCTCCAGAAAACACACAAGATCATGAAGTACACAGACTTCACATTAGCATTAGTAGAGGCACAAGTACAAGAAAGCAAGTTTATATAGCATCAGCCAAAAAAAAAAAAAAAAAACTCTTCCCATTTCACTGATCTATTCATTCCAAATGTTTGTCTAGTACTGCCTTGAATTTGTTTAAGCTATCAACTTCCACAACAACAGATGAAAGTTTGTTCCAGCAATCAACTACCCACTAGCTAAAGGCAAACTTCCGCACATCTATTCTACAACTGTCCTTCCTAAGTTTGAATCTATGGCCCCTCAGGTTTGTAATCTGAGCAAGAGGAAGAATCCCACCAGCACTGAGCCTACTCAATCCATTCAAGGCCTTATATACCTCAATCAGATCGCCTCGCAGGTGCCTAGTCTCCAGAAGCTGTAATTTGCAGAACTTAAGCCTTTCTTCATAAGAGAATCTCTTTATTCCCTTCACCAGTCTTGTTGCCATTCTCTGTATTCGTTCTAGCAACTCTACATCCTTCCTAAAAAGAGGCTCCAAGACCTGTATGCAGTACTCAAGGTGTGGCCTGACCATTGCTTTATACAAGGGAATAATCACCTTGTATAAGGCAAAATTCCTGTATATCACTGACAAGACCCCATTACATACTCTGGCAGCCTCTCTGCACTGCTCAGAAAACTTCATATCTAACTGTACAATTAATCCCAGGTCTCTTTCATTCTTCATTACCCTAAGTGTAATACCACCCAGTTGGTACATTTCTCTAGGGTTACTGCTACCCATATGCAGTATTTTGCATTTGTCAATGTTAAATTCAGTTGCCACTTCTCAGTCCCAACATTTCCAGATCCTGTTGCAGCAGCATACTGTCATTAACAACCCTACCAATCTTTGTATCATCTGCAAACTTTGACATTAAGCTTGATATACCTTCAACAATATCATTCATAAATACAAAACAACAATGGGCCGAACCCTGAGGGACACCACTAGTAACATCAGTCCACGTAGAGCAGTACCCATTGATCACCACTCTGTCTTCTCCCACTCAACCATCCTTTTATCCATTGTAGTAACTTGCCTTTAATGCCCTCAATTTGTACAGTAGTCTTCCATATGCAACAGTATCAAAAGCTTTCCTGAAATCCAAGTACAGTCAGTCCTCGTATAACACGTGTTTACAATACACAAATTTGATCATACATGATTTATAAATAGGGGAACGATATCGTATATAACACGAACTGAATTCGCTTATGCACGATTCGCCTTTGTGTTTACAAAAAATGGCAGTCCAATATGAAATCACTCCAACTGAATGCAACACAATAGGAATGAAGAGAAGATTCTGAAATTGTATTTTTGTTTTATATATCAGTGAAGGGGAAACACATTTCACCAAAATAACGTAAAAACCGACACAATTCCAGCCATCGGTATTATCGCAAATGCAATTAGATTGAATTTACTACCCATTTATAACAGATTCCACCAGCAGGAACGCAACTGGAAATTGTTTTTATTGTTTTATGGTAGTGACCTCCAGAAATGTGCTTTAGTAAAATATGAGCTATTGAAGTGTTAATAGTGTGTCACTGCCTTTACAGTGTTGTTTATTCAGTTGCTATACATGCCAGCTTTGTCTATGTGTATCAAGCGTGCCTCCTCATTTTGTAATTGTGCTTTATTCCCTAAAAATGAGTAATATACTTAAAAGGTGTGAAATGGAAGCGTCCTGGTGAAGACACTACAGATTCAGAGAGAAAAAGAAAAGCAATATGAATAGACAGAGGTGGACATTCTGTTTCTGCTGCATGCCTTTTCTACAAATACTTCCATGGGCACTGTTCTTCTGAATTGGCTTCTATAATTCCTACTCTCTTTTAAAACAGTCCGAACATGTGCCACCACCAGCCAACATCCATTTACCATCCAACTTCAAACTCACAAAACCTACTTTTCACCTTCCTCATTTATTCATTCAACTGCTGTTTTCTGGAACAACCTTCCTTCATATGTATTTCCTGAAAATTAGTCTACAGAAGTTCAAGTAAAATGTCTTCTTTTGTCTTCTCAACCTCCAACCCATGAACAGTTATAAGTACTATAGGTTCTAATACCTCTGGTGTTTGGGGTTTTCATAAAAAAAAAAAAAAAAAAAAAAAATTGGTTAGTGAGAGAGAATTAACTTGTAATGTGTGCCTTACCTCAGAAGTTTCATAATAATGTATGGTTTTCATTTACAAAATGGCAACTCAGTTCCTTTTCTATGATCAACTGGGACTGATTTACAGTCAATTAAATTTACCTATGTAACTTTACCAAAATATCCAATGCCCTCCTAAGTAGTTCTCCCCATTGGGAAAAATGGCCATCCCACGTTAAAAATCTTTGCCATACATTACAGAAAACTGGAAATGAAAGGCAGACCTTGTGAGGTTCTTTGTCACTAGACAGTTCACCAGACCAAACTTATTGGTAACTTTCTAGGAGACAGCCGGATCAGCAAGTGTATAATCTTACCACCTGTTTTCTAGCAGACTGTGACTGGAGGGAGACTGGGTGCTGTTATGGAGGTACTCTTAAGGTTACTTTATGTAAAAGAGTTTGGTACATTCTTGCTATGTGTACATAATATCAAAAAATTGTTAATTCATAACTGTTCCCACTTTCTCTACTCAACGAACGAGTAGCAAAACTAACAGAAAAACCTAATCTATGAAAAAAAAATCTAAAATTCTAAATAAATTCCTCATTCATTTCACAAAAATATGTGGCCTCAGTTCCAATCTCAAACACGTCCATTTCCATTAAAACATGCCTAGTGCTACATATTATTTCTGAGAGAAGCTCAATTATCAGATATCTCGGCTATCACTCATCTCAATTTCCCTAATTATTCTCTCTTTTATTCCTTTTGCCTCAAAGATAATTATTTAGGCATATGTCTACTCTGATATTCCTTGTCAAAGACTTCCAAATCTGGAATTGCCTTTTTTGATCTTTTCCAGCTAAAATTCCCCACCCCACTCAGTCAAATTCATCTGTTGCCTCTATCATTCTCTCAACTCTACAAATCATTCAGAACTTTCTGACTTCCTTTTTTTGAATATGATCTGGAGAACCTCCAGAGAAACAACAATGAACTTTCACTGTTGTTTTCTATATTTATCAATGATATTGTTAAAAGTATATATCAAGCTTTATGTCCAAGTTTATAGATGATACAAAGGTTGGCAGGGTTGGTTTTTTTTTTTTTTTTTATGTAAACCCCAAACACGAGAGGTATTAGAACCTATAGTACTTAGTACCATGCTTGGGTTGGAGGTTGAGAGGAAGAAAGAAGATATTTGTTGACATTGGACTTGAACTTCTGTAGACTGTAATTTTCAGGAAATATGTATAAAGGAAGGTTGTTCCAGAAAACGGGAGTTGAATGAATAAAAGGGGAAGATGAAAAGTTGGTTCTGTGAGTTTGAAATTCGAGAGTAAAAGGATGTTGGCTGGTGGCGGCAGGTGTTCGGACTGTTTTGAAAGAGAGAGCGGGAATTATAGAAGCCAATTCTGAAGAACAGTGCCCATGGAAGTATCTGTAGAAGAGGCATGCAGCAGAAACAGTACGTCTATGAGAGCGCAAGTGGAGAGACTCTGTTAGAGATGAATCATTAATTAATCTAACTGCCCTCTTCTGAATGGAATCAAGAAGCATGAGAGGGGTTTTGGGGCACCACCCCAGATGTGGGAACAATATTCCATTGCAGGGCAGATTTGCGATTTATACAGAGTGAGCAGCTGTTTGGAAGAAAAGTAATGCTGAGAGCGAAAGAGAAAACCAAGTTTTTTAGATGCAGAAGAAGCAATATTTGTAATGTGCTTGTGCCAAGAGAGATTAGAAGTCAGGGTAATCCCCAAAAGAGATATATCATTTTGCCTAGAAATCGGAGTGTCACTAAAGATAAGCATAGGAGCAGAAGAATCCTTTTTGCGAGATATAAGACAAGACTGAGTTTTGGAAGGGTTGAAACCAACTAAGTTTTCTTTGCCCCACTGGAAAATTACCTGAAGGTCGGCATTTAAGGAATTGGTAGCAGATTTTCGAGAAATTGAAGCTGATTGAGCAGGACAAGGTTTCTCAAAATGGAAAGTGGAATGCAATGTGCTATCATTTGCAAAACTATGGACAGGATTTCCAGTCAATGGAAGAAGGTCATTAATATACAAGAGGAAAAGACTGGGGGAAAGAACTGAACTTTGGGGAACACCGGCATTAGTGGAGGAGTTAGAAGACAGAGCCATCTACCATCACCCTCAGTGAGCGATTAGAGGGAAAACTGGATAACCAATTACTAAAACCAGTTGGCAAACCATAAGATGGAAGCTTGTTTAGAAGACATTTATGCCAAACACAATCGAAAGCCTTTGAGATATAAAGAGCAACTACTTGTGTTTCACCGAACCTTTCCATTGAATTAGTCCATAAATAGGTAACCTAAGCCAGAATATCACCAGTGGATCGACACCGACGGAATCCATACTGGCGATCGTTGATCAGACGGAAGGTTTCTAGGTAGTTTAAGAATTGGCGGTTAATTGATTTCTCCATTACTTTAGAAAGAGTAGAAGTAATTGCAATGGGATGATAATTGGATGGGAGGGATTTGTCACCCTTTTTAGGAACTGGTTGGATATGAGCAAATTTCCAAGCAGAAGGAAAAACACCTTTGGAATAAGAAAGTGAAAAAAGGCAGCAAAGAATAGGAGTAAGTTCAGGAGCACAGGTTTTGAGAACAAGTGGAGAAATACCATCGGAACTTGGAGCTTTCTTAGCATCAAGATTCGTCAAAATCCTTCTGACATCCTTTTGACAGAAGACCACAGGAGGCATTGAATGCAGCGTGTTGGGAATGGTGGGAGGTGTTTTACCAAGATCATTAATACATGAGTTGGAAGAAAAATGGGATGCTAGCAGGTCAGCTTTATCCTTGGCTGAAGTGACAACAGAACCATCTCGTTTGGACAGAGGTGGGAGCAGAGACGGGCAAAAGTTGCGGCCAATAGCTTTGGCAAGAGACCAGAATGCTCAGCTACCATTAGGGCAAGAAGCAAGTTTTCTACTCTTAGCCTGTTCAAACTCTAGTTTGGACTGATTAATAACTGCTTTACAATTGTTGCGAGCTTTGGTGTAGGCAGAAAATGAAACTGGAGAATTTGAAACAAACCAATCTGAGCAAACGTTGACATAAGAAGTTTTGAAACAGTAATCCAACCAAGGAAAAGAAATCTCACAGGTCATCCCATTTTGCATTATTGTAATGCCAAACAACACGAGGTTGGGAATAGCCATGAGATAAAGGTTCCATTGGAGAAGAGCCAATCACCAAGTTGTGATCTGAAGTGCCTAAAGGACCTCTCACTTCGACCATGTACTTAGAAGGGTTGTTTGTGAGAAAAAGGTCAAGCATATTGGCTATATGATTAGGATTGTCTGGTATTCTTTTAGGTAAATGAACAATAATGCAGAATTGCAAAAGCCTCAGCATCTCGACCAGCTGGGACGGTGTGACTAGAAAGCGGAAGCCAGCTGGAGTTGTGAACATTAAAATCACCAAGGAAAATTACCTCACTGTTAGGAAAGCTGGACTGGAGAAAATCAAGTTGCAAAGAGAGGAAGTCAAAGAGCTCCAAGTGATTAGTGGAATTGGGAGAACGGTAGAGACAACAGATGAATCTGACACAATGAGGTAGAGAGATTTTAAGCCAGAGAAGATCAAAGAGAAGAGATTCCAAATTGCCAAGTCTCTGGCAGGGAATATCAGAACGGACATATGCACAAGTACCACCTTTGAGGCGAAAGGAATCATACAGTGAATAATTTGGGCATCTGAGATGAGCAGTAGTTGAATCAAGCAATAACTGAGATTCTGTCAGAAAAAGTACATGGGGTTTGGCAGACTGCAAGTGGAAATGGACATCGTTGAGATAAGAATTGAGACCATGTATATTTCTGAAATGAATTAGGAAGTGCTTGGGAGGTTTAGATCTTTTCGCAGATAAGCTTGCTCTATTAGTTTGACAATTCATGGTGTACTTAATAGTAAGAAAAAGTGGGTGGAACATGCTGTATGAAGTAATGAAATTTTTGGATATGGCGTACATATGGTAAGAATATACCCAGATCATTGACGTAACGTGGCCTCGACAATGCTCCCCGCATACACAGTACTTGGACTCCCTCCAGTCACTATCTGGCAGAGTAGAGGTAGCAAGATTATAGACTAGCTGATCCGGAAGCCTCCTAGAGGGTTACCAATAGGTTTGGTCCGGTGTACTAACTAGCGGCCAGCCTACGAACACCGTTTTAGAGCTGTACCCTCGAAATGTAAGGAATATTGGATCTCCCCATGATGTTCATCATAACCTCAAAAGTCATCGATCATACTGCATGATGGAAGAGATAGGAAAGGGTTGACCGGAACTTAGCTCTAGAGACTAAACATGGGTTCCACCACTTCAAGCCTCCAATAAGCAAAGTGGTGGTATTGCACGGGTTGATGAGAGTCATCTACCACCTAGTACTACCTGGTAACATAGAGGGGCAGCATTCCTCCATGTGGTGTGGGCCACACCTCGACCCCTGCTTACATTGGTTCACACCTGGGTGGTCACTCACCACGTACTGGTGCATGGAGGTTATACCCAGGATTACTAACAGTCCCACTATTGTGAAAGTGCAAGCAGAGGATTTGGCTGTCACAGACCGTCCGGACTTCGCCAAAATTGGGTCCACTTGACTTGAGTGTCACCCGAATATCAGTTCCATCAGCATTTTAGACTCCCAGGTTAATGACAGTATGCTACTGCATAGTGCATAGTGTTCGGGTGCCACCTGTGGTTTCCCACATCTGCACCATATGTACACTGTGAAGAAGTACAGAACACAGTCAATGCCAGAAAAAGTGTAGTATGTTGAATGTGTAGTATTGTGCTGGGTTCTGTTGTGTGTCCTGGCATTTGGCGGCAGGATCCCTGATGGGACCCCACGTTGCCCGCACACACACCACTAGGACATCGCCAGGCTGCCCATTATTCTCTGGCAGGTCTCTGTCAAGGTCGCCTGAGCTTCCTGAACGGAGACCAATTTAAAAAATAATAATAATAATCATAAAAAATATATATACAGTGGTACCTTGGATTACGAGTAACTTGGTATGCGAGTGTTTTGCAAGACGAGCAAAAATTTTTAATAAATTTTAACTTGATAAACGAGCGAGGTCTTGCAATACGAGTACAGTCAGTCCTCGTATAACACGTGTTTACACTACACGAATTCGATCATACACGATTTATAAATAGGGGAACGATATCTTATATAACACGAACCGAATTCGCTTATGCACAATTAGCCCTTGTGTTTACAAGAAATGGCAGTCGAACGCAGAATCACCCCAACCGAACGCAACCCGATAGGAATGAAGAGAAGATTTTGAAAATGTATTTATGGTTTTTTATATCAGTGAAGTGGAAACACATTTCACCATAATAACGTAAAAACTAACACAATTCCAGTTATCGGTATAATTGCAAATGCAATTAGATCGAGTTTACTACCAGTTTATAACAGATTCCACTCGCAAGAAACTAGAAATTGTTTTTATTGTTTTATGGTAGTAACCCCTAGAAATGTGCTTTAGTAAAATGTGAGGTGTTAATAGAGTTGTCTCTGCCTTTACGGTGTTGTTTATTCAGTTGCTACACGCGCAGCTTTGTTTATGTGTATCAAGCGTGCCTCCTCGTTTTGTAGTTGTGCTTTATTCCCTAAAAATGAGTAAAATAATTAAAAGGTGTGAAAAGGAAGCATCCTGGCGAAGACACTGCAGATTCAGAGAGAAAAAAAAAAAAAAGCAATATCGATAAACAGAGGCGGATGGGTCAAAAATTCTTACCCGGGAAAATTTATAGTGGCCTCATACTACGGTTTATGGCCAAAATCACACCGGCCTCCGGCCCACCGGGCTACACGCGTGCAGCTTTGTTTATGTGTATCAAGCGTGCCTCCTCGTTTTGTAATAGTGCGAGCGATGAATCTGATTTCCGTGAAAAAAGGAGGCAAAAGCAAGTGTCATTGGAAAGATTCCTTGTTAAAGTCGCACAAAAAGAAAAAATCAACAGATAGCAGTGATTCCGTTAGAGACAGTGAAAGTCGTCCTACCCAATAATTAATAAATTCGATTGCTTTATGTATATTAAATTTAATTAAAAATATAAAAAAGGTATGTATTTTGTATTAATCATTTTTACAGTATATGAATATTTTTGAGTTTTGGAACAAATCATCTGGGTTTCCATTATTTCTTATGGGGAAATTCGCTTTGATATACGAGTGCTTTGGATTACGAGCACGTTTCCGGAACGAATTATGCTCGCAAACCAAGGTACCACTGTATAATGAAATAAATAAAAATTAAATAATAAAAATTAAAATTAAAATTAAAAAAAAAGAATAATAAAATAATAAAAAATAAAATAAATAACAATAATAATAAAAAAATAAAAAATAAGGTAGAGTGCGGCAGTACAGGGTGTACGGAAGATGGGGGATGAAAGTAAGAGTAAGGGGATGTAGGTGAGGGCATCCCCTAAATTGACAGTAGAGCATATGCCCCAACAGGAGAAAAGGGGGTGGGGATAACTCCAGAAGAGCAGAAAAGCCACTCAGCAAGAGTGCTGAGTGGACTTATATTTTGCAGTGGAGTGGTCAAGACCACTGGAGCCTACCCAACCATGTGGCAAGTTAGCAGACAATCCTACCCTGGATGTTCCAGGTTTAGTAAGTCAATGCTGGTAAAACAGTCAAGTACAGATTTTTTATTTCAAGTCTGAGCAAGTCCCTCACAGGTTTGTATCCCTAGCTTGAGTTGGTTGTAGAGTCCTGCACATAGCAAAGAGGTTCTGTATGTACTCCGTTAGTAATTTGTAGTGTTGTTCATCAGAAATGAACAGGTGCTCCTGTCCTTGAGGTATGTGATGGAGTCTGGTGTACAGTGTTCCTCAAAGATCGTCATAAATTGGCCAGTTATAAAGAAGGTGGTCCCAATCTTCAATTTCTCCACATGTACAGTAGGGGTTATTGATGATTCCCAAGATAGTCAACTTATGATTTATAGAGCCGTGTCCAGTTATAATATATGTACAGTAGAGGCCAGGAGAGAACCAAGGCAGCGACTTTGGATAAACTAGTTTGACATCCGGGATGAATTTCTTAGTTATTAGGCCCTTGTCCGTCTCCTCCCATCTTGTCTGCCAGATTTGTAGTAGCATTGCAGCTAGTTTCTTCTTTTCTTGCTTACAGTCAACTTATGATTTGGTATGTCCAAAGATGGTAACTGGGATTCCCCGCGACAAGCACTAGTGCAATCCTCGACGGATACTGCAATGGAATCTAGAAAGTTAGGCAGTTGGGCTAAGAATTGGCAACTGAAGTTTTAACACTGACAAATGTAAAGTACTGCATATGGGTAGCAGTAACCCCAGAGTAATATACCGTGTGGTATTACACTCAGGATAGTGGAGAATGAAAAAGACCTAGGGTAATTGTGCAGCCAGATATGAAGTTCTCTTAGCAGTGCAGACAGGCTGCCAGGACAGCTCATGGGGTTCTGTCAAGGATATACAGGAACTTTGTTAGCAAGGATAAGGAGGTGTTATCCCTTTGTATAAGGCAATGGTCAGGCCACACCTTGAGTACTGCATATAGGTCTGGAGGCCTCATTTTAGGAAGGATGTAGAGCTGCTGGAAAGAGTACAGAAGGGCAATGAAATTGGTGAGGGGAACAAAGGGGTGCTCTTACAAAGAAAGACTTCAGTTCTGCAAATTGCAGCATCTGGAGACTAGGCACCTGCAAGGTGATCCGACCGAGGTGTTTACGGCTGTGAATGGTTTGACCAAGCCCAATGCTGATGGGATTCTTCCTCTTTCTCAGATTACGCACTTGAGGGAGAATAAACTCAAAATGGAGAAAGGCAGTTGCAGAACAGATTTATGGAAATTTGCCTTTAGTCAATAAGTGGTTGATTGCTGGAACAAACTTCCATTTTTTGTTGTGGAAGTTGATAGCTTAATAAATTCAAGAAAGAATTAGAAAAACATTTGGAGAGAACAGAGAGGTGAATGGGAAGTGTGTTTTTCCTTTTTTTTTTTTTTGGCTGATGCTGTATAAGCTTGCTTTCTACTCAACTTCCTTAACAGAGTGGTAATTCTCCTTGGTGATTTTAATGTTCACAAATCAAAAATTTAAAAACCCAGTTGGCTTCATTATTCTAGTTAAAGCCAGTTATTTAAGGTGCTAAGATCTGACAATTACTAATGACTTTGCACAACTTGTTCATTTATCTATTAGAATATGAGCTAATTGCAGTATGGTACATTATCTTTAACTGCCTTAGCACACTTATTAGAAAACCAAATTTTGAATAAAGGATGAGATTTTAAGGTAGAATGGGGAATAAAGGTTTCATTACTGCAGAAATACTTTTACCAACATGATATAAGCAAATATTAGGATCAGTAGACAGCCAATATTAGTTGTTCTTTAGTTGTCTCAGAGAATGGAAGTTGATAGCTTAAATAAATTCGAGGCAGAACCAGACGAACATTTGGAATGAATGGATCAGTGAAGTGGGAAGGGGAGGTTTTTTTTGGGGGGGGGGGGTAGCTGATACTATATAAGCTTGCTTTCTTGCATCATGTGCCTCTACTAATGCTAATAACAATTTGATAGTCTTCTCCAATGGAGCCACCCCCCCCCCCTTTCATATGGCCATTTTAAGCCTCATATCATTTTACATTATAAGAATGGATAATATGAAAGATTTCTATTCCTCATTATCTTAGTAGGATTACTGTTTTAAATCTACTGATCCTAATATTTGCTTATATCATGTTGGTAAAAGTATTTCTGCAGTAATGAAACCTTTATTCCCCATTCTACCTTAAAATCTCATCCTTTATTCAAAATTTGGTTTTCTAATAAGTGTGCTAAGGCAGTTAAAGATAATGTACCATACTGCAATTAGCTCATATTCAAAACTTCAGCTTCATTTTCTGTTTAAAATAAAGCTCATAACAATTGTAAAACAGTCATTAATCAATCCAAACTTGATTTTAAACATGCTAAGAGCAGAAAACCTGATTCTTGTTCAAATGGGAACTGGGCATTCTGGTCTCTGGCCAAGGTCGTTTCCCTCAACTTTTGTCCATCTATCCTCCAGGCTCTATGAAAAACTGATGGTTCTACTGCACCTTTAGCTAAAGATAAAGCTGATTTACCACCAATTTTCTTCTAACTCTTATACTGACAATCTTGGTGAATCGCCTTCCACCACAACAAATACACTCCACCCTATGGCTCTCATAGTATTCTTTCTTTCTTTCCAACAAAAGAAAGAGTAAAGAATTCCCAACAATCTTCATGCTAAGAAAGCTCCATGCCCTAATGGCATTTCTCCACTTGTTCTCAAAACCTGTGCTCCTCTTTTGCGCCACCTTTTTAGAGTTTCTTCACAGCTGTCAAATTTTGACTTTTGAAAGTAGGAGACAGGGGCAGACTGGCCATAAGACTTACCGGAGAAACCCTGGTGGGCCAGATACCGATGGAGGCCGGTGTGATTTCGGCCATAAACACTAGTATGAGGCCACTACAAGTTTTCCCCAATAAGAATTTTTAACCCAGTCTGCCACTGGCTGGAGATGAGGTACTTGTAAGCAGGAGGAAAACAAGATTTTTCAGAAAAAACAGGATTTTTTTAAAAGTCTACTCTGCAGTAGAAAGTAAATTTCACTGATTGTATATATTAAACTGCAGCCACAGGACTGTTTAACAGTGCAGTTATGCTTTCAAACATTAGCTTACCTAGGATTTTACTATGTGGATCTCTGTTTCAGACAGTCTATTATACATATAAAGATAGTATTGTAGACTTTGTTCTCTTAGAAATGTCAAGTCAAAGTTATATTTATCGCATTGCTGTTCAGATTTTGCTGTCAACAGCATTTCCAAAGATTCATCAGAAAGAGATCTATTTCAGCTTTTTTTGTTTCCACTTCATTTAATAATATGCTCTTATACTCCAGCATTGCTATGAGGAATTATTAAATTGGCAAGGATAACTTGTGGAAATTTGTTATTTTTCATCCTCCCTTGTACACTTGTCAGTTTGCTAGCCAGCTGGTTTTCTATCGTAAATTCCTCACACCAAAGCATGTTATTGTATGACAGTTGAAAGTCTGCTAGCTTCATGCAGAATTCATAGATAGATTATATTCAAATTAAAATTAAATACTATTTAACTTAATGCTTCCAAAAACTCATCTAGGAAACTTGCTATCTATGAATTCTGTATGAAGCTAGCAGACTTTCAACTGTCGTACAATAACATGCTTTGGTGTGAGGAATTTACGATAAAAAACCAGCTGCCTAGTAAACAAAGTCAAAAATTTAACAAATTTACTCTTTAAGTCATAGAGTTTTGCTATGAGTTCACTAAATATTTGAAGTTTAACACTATTGGATCATATAAGCACACAAATCATCTCAGCAGCACAGTATTAACAGAACTTCACCGACACTTATTTTTATTTACTGTATTTTTTATCATATGTATAAAACAGCTTACTATGGTAAAATTTGCTGCAACAACCTGTTTTGACATTCATCATGTATTGGCTCTGCACTTATCTCTCATTGGTCTTTTGCAACTGTGATGGCAAGGAAGGAAGGCTGTCTTTACTAATTTACTGAATGTGGAGAGCAGTGTTTTTGGTCATATTTCTAGACATCAGCAATGCAAGCTTTTACATACATTTATTGTTTTTGAAATCTTTAATGATATTACATTTATAAAGTTTAAGTTCCTTTGGCTTTTATTTCTTTCTAAATTGAGATATGTGTTGCACTGGAAATGAAAAACCAGCAAAATAAAGTTACCTTTTTTTTTTTATTTCTTCTTCTTCTTTTTAATGGCTAACTGAACAGTTATAGCAAGCTATTCTCGGGTGTTTATCACTGCTGTATTCATTAATGAAAATAAGAAATTTGTAGAATTTTTTAAAGTTCAAATTTTAATGTGGTTTTATTATTTTGTATGGAAAAAATGGAGAAAAGCTGTTTTTGCAAAAAAGGAGGAGAAACTCTATGGTACCAACTATATCATGATGGTGAGATAGAAAAGGTGTCAAATTGATTCAAAAAGATCATAAACCAGCGAGCTGGCAGGTATACTTTCTTATTCCACTGGTGTTTTCCCTTCTGCTAGGAAATACTTGCTCACATCCAACCAGTTCCTTAAAACAATGACAAATCCCTCCCTTCAAATTATCATTTCATTCTGAGTTTGATACCACTGGTTTATAAGGTGAGTAGTATTTAAAAATAGTTAGGAATAGGATTACCAGAGATCTCCAGATTGGACAGCCTGTTTCTGAATAGCCCACAGTTTTTAGAATGTCTCCAGAAAGATGACTAAATAATTACATGTTTGAAAATACCTTTTTCCAGGTCAATATTCTGGACATCAAAAACTCTTGAAGTACAGGCATCCCCCACTCAGAGCTCTTAATTGAGGATGGAAAAACAGAGCACTAAGTGAATCTGCATTAAACAGAGAAGATTTATCTACAGAATATAATGTAAATAATTTTAAATGGTTTGTGTAACTGGATAACGAAACCATTTCTACCTCTAATGATGAGATGTTTGATGAAGGTACTGAAAGAGGTAAAAGAGGATTCAACATGGATGTTCCTGCACAATGGGTTAATGATCCTAGTCTCATACTTACAACATGGCTACTTAAGAAAGAATCAAAAGTCCAACTGATAAGATGTGGTATTTGCACTCTTCAGTTGGCAATCAAGAGTGGACTGAACAGAGAAAATGTGAAGAAATTTCTGGCAGAAATCTGCCACATCTTCAAATGAGCTGGCAAAATTTGTTAACTGTAAATCATCCAATAACTGTTCATAAAAATTATGTAAATTATTTAAACTTTCTTTGTAAATAGCCTTCACTGTATCATTGTTCTAGAGATCTAATTCAAATATATAATGCTAATACTAACACCAGTGGTAGATGACTCTCATCAACCGGTGCAATACCATCACTTTGCTTCTCGGAGGCTTGAAGTTGTGAAACTCATGTTTAATAACAAGAGCAGAGTTTCCAAAAATTCCCCTCCCCATCAACCCATGCACAGTACTAAGTACTATAGGTTTTGATAAGTCATGTTTGGGGCTGTAAAATTTCATAAAAAAAATAAATAAAAAAAAAAACCTACAAACCCCAAGCATTCCAAGTTATTCTACTTAATCTACAGGTGCCTCGGTAGCCAAGTGGGCAGGAGCAGCAGTGCGTAGCACACGCTTCTTGATTAGATCGGGGTTCGAGCCGTGACCACCAAATACGGAGGATGCGGAAAGGTCAGGGAATGACCACCGCATATCCCTGGAGCAATATGGCCTTAGTTGCTAATGCTCCTAAAAAACCAAATAACAACAACAACAACAACAGTGCACAGGTACTAGGATTCTGGAGGTAGTTACAATAGTTATGATTTGCTTTTTCACGCTAATTATTATTAGCCATATGGTGCAAGGAAGCCTGAAGCTTATGCTACACCGCAGGAGGGAGGGAGGGAGAGGGGGGAGAGACAGAGAGAGAGAAGAATGATGATATCCAGCTCGGGACCCTGGGTGAGCCAAGCCCATACTCCCTAGATGTGAGCCTCTGGGGAAAAATATGTTAAGTGGCAGGTAGTACAGGTAGTTCTCGCTTTACGAGTTTTTTTTTTTCAAGTATCAACAAAATCGAAAATATGAACATTAATTGCAAAAAATGAACGTTAAACATTCATAAATACCGCATTCCAAACCATGCACGTAGCTATACAATACAGTGTACCCAGCTTTATGATATTAATCCGTTCCAGAGACACCATCGTATCGTGAAAATATCGTAATATGAACCCAATAACACATTGTTTTTTTGTAATTCATTCCACGACCTCAGATTTTGAAATTTTTGTTATATAACTGTCTAAAAGGTCATTTTTATAGTGCAAATTGTATTAGTTACCAATTCAAATCACTAAAATGCACTACACTTTCATCGTTATCATATGTTCTGCTCATATGACACTTTCCTATGTCTTATCATATGTTCTGTTATAAGAACCAATTTTGAACGCCTTTGTGACAGTTTTCAAAAGCACATTTTTGGAAGTCACGACCATAAAACAACAAAAACAATTTGCACTTTCCGGTTTATTGGGCATTTCTGTTATTGCAGGCAATTATAAACAGATAGTAAACTCAATGTTATTGCATTTGCCAAAATACCGATAGCTGGAGTTGTATGGTTTTTTTGCGTTATTATGGTGAAATGTGTTTCCCCGATAATCTTCAATCATATAAAAAACATAAATTTTCAGAATCTTCTCTTCATTCCTTTTTTTTATTTTTCAGCTTTAAACTTGTCACTCCACACAAATCGTGTTAGTTGCAATTTGTGCGTTCCGTTAAAAAAATACTTATGCATCTATTGAAATTTATAAGGAAAATAGAAGCTTATCTTAGAAACAAATGCCTCTTGAAGCATTTCTGAAGAAGAAGACTCCTTGTGTTAATCAATGAGTGCTGAGCCAATAATAAATGATCAATGAGCCGATGATGAAGAATAAACATTCTTTAAAATTTGTAAGTCATAAATAATTTCTTTATTATTATAATTTGATTGATTTTACAGGCTACATTTTCATTTCTTTAGATAAATCAATCATTGTTTAAACAAACTAATTAGCTAACTAATTTCATTGTTGATAACGTAACCCCAATTTTTAACATTATGTCTAGGGGAAATGAATTCTCACTTTAGAAGTGAGCTAGGAACGAATTAACTCGTAAAGTCGAGAACTATCTGTACTGTGGAATTGTAATTTGCAAAAAATTTCACTGACAGCCACTTGAAAAGGAAAATCAACATTTTTGTAATTTTTGAATGTGTGGAAATGGCATGTTCTTGGTGTAACTGAATTTATTGGTGCAATGCCAACTGTTATCAGCAATGTTTGAAAATTTTGTGAAATAAATGAATTGTAGGATGAATGTAATTGAGTGAATAAGTGTACTTTTTGTAAATTTAAGTGAAATTAGTTATTAGTTTTAGATATCAGTAAGAAGGAGGGAGGGAGGGAGAGACTAATTTGTTAATATTAATAGAATTATTATTTTAATATACTTACTGAATTTAGATTGCTCTTGTTTCTGCTTTACTATGATTCCACCCAGAATTATTACACTATGCATTCTCTAATTTTTAAATTATAAGATGTTTTTTTTAATCATCTGTTTATTATTACTAGTTATGAGTTAAATTTATTAATAAGAGATCCCTTAATAAATGTCGCTAAACTGATTAAAACAAAGCTGCCAAGCTATCAAAATCAACAATTAAAAATAAAAATTAAAAAAAAAAAAAAATACAGAAGAGTTACATCAGCAATTACATACCAAATATTGTGATTTCTTTGAACTCTTCGTTTGACTATTGCCACTGGAGAATGATTTTTTTTTTTTATTAATAAAAATTTATTTTCAGTCTAAGTTATCAAAGTTGGCAATAAGATCTATATAAAATGAAATATGCAATGACTGTGATCTGCATGTAATTATTAGATGATTTTTATAGTTAAGTTAGGTGTGTGTGTTAAGCACCAAAGCAACTAAGGTTATGAGGTGTCAATATATTGTCTGTAACCATGCACCCCTCTCCTGAGCCTGATTAACTCAGTTTCATTATGAATAAATGTCCATAAAAATTCTTTGAATCACCGATGAGATTCAAACTCAGGCCCTTTTCTGACTGTGCTACCGAGGGGAGACAATTTTTTAACCACAGCCAGAAAAACAAACTTTCTTTAACCTTCTGCCACTAATGTGGTCTCTGACAAATGCCACTTTTATTTATTGTTTTTAAATTTAATAATAAAACCTAACTGATGTACACTTGAAATCAGATTGTTCATGCTGTTTCTTCTTTACTGAAACAGCCAACCAAAATTATCACAACGGTATGTGTTCCCTAATTTTTAAATTATAAAAGCAGTTTTATTAATCCTTTGTGTATTATTACTATTATCTATGAGATAAATTTATTAATAAGAAACCCCTTAATAGATATGTTTGTTTGTTATTTGGTTTTTAGGAGCATTAGCAACTGAGGCCATACTGCTTCGGGATATGCGGTGGTCATTCCCTGACCTTTCCGCATCCTCCGTATTTGGTGGTGATGGGCTCGAACCCCAGTCTAATCAAGAAGTGTGTGCCTTAATAGATATACTGCACAATTAAAAGGAAGCTGTCAAGCCTTCAAAACCAAAAATTTTAAAAAATAAATAAATAAAATAATGAAAATTAGTTATTTCAGAAATTAAATGTCATTTAACCCAATATTCTCTAACTTATAAAGTATTTTCATTTCAAATATACTATGAATTACAGGAAATTAATTTTTTGTTTGGCATTTAAAAAGGTGTGCAAATGCATCAATCTTTCTTCTAGGCAATTCCTATTCTCACATAGTATGTGTAATGCCAGTGAAAGTTGTCTAATCTTGCTGTACAGTTTTAGTTTTGTTGATTAAATGTGAACAGCTAATAAAAACACAGCCATTCACATAACATCTGCCAGACACCATGTGAGTGTCTGAGTTGCAATTCAGGAGATGAATGACCTTGAAAATTCAAAAAAAGGAAAGCAAAAATATTACCATTATGGTGGTTTCTTGTTTATTTTCATTCAATATTTTGTAACTGCATTTAGCAAACAATAATTAATAGAATAGTGTTTACAATTCGATAAAAATCAAAATTTTTATTTACATAATTAATACAATATTCACTCGCATGTTGTCTCGCAGACATGTGTCAAAATGGTTAGAGATAGCACTGTGAAAATCAGTGGGTATGTCATTTTGGGTATGGGGAAGTGATTTGTAAAAGAAAAAATATTAGTTCAAATTTCTGCCACCAGGGGAAAAATTGGCACTGTAAACATGAGATGGAATACTTAACTTAGGATTACATTTTAATATTAGAACTCAGAAATCGACAAATATTGTTCTATGAACTTTCCTTCACTTCAGATGACATTCTGAAAATGGAGGACTGCAGGCAACACAGTTTCGCAAAGCATCTCATTGGGAATGTTGGCTACATGCTGTTTAATGCTTGCTTTCAAATCGACAAGCATCTGTATGCCACCACAGTAAACTCTGTCTTTCAGGTATCCCCATAGCCAGAAATCACAGGGATTGAGATCTGTGATTGGGCTGGCCAGAACTGCAGAAAGTCTCTAGAAATGATGGGATAATTTCCGAATGTTGAACGGAGTAGTTCCTTCACTTGTCGACCAACGTGGGGAGGGGCACCATCTTGCATGAACACCACGGTCTCCAAGCATTGCCTTTCTTGCAGAGTAGGAATAATATGATCTCTTAGAAGAGCGCAGTACCGTGCACTAGTTACCGTATATATGGGGCCATGAGATGTGGACTCTTCAAAGAAAAATGGTCCGATTATAAACTCTGTGAACCCACACATACTGTAACATATGGACTTTGTAGTGGTCTTTCATGCAGAGCAGATGGATGAGAAGTTCCCCATATTCGGCAGATTTTTTGCATTTACAGCCCCATGAAGAGTGAAACGTGCCTCATCAGACCACAAGATCATTCGGGCCCATGTATCATCAAGTTGCATATGAGCCAGAAATCATAGAGCAAAGTCTATTTATTGTTGCTGACCACTTATTGCACTATGTGAATCTTGTATGGGAACCTGCGTAAAAATATTTGAAGCACTTTACGTAGAGTAGACAAAGAAAGGTTCAAGTCCCTTGACACACCTCTGGCACTACTGACTGATAGTGTTCCTCATTCTGACCACTGCAACCGCCACTTCATTCACTACCTCTGTTCCGATACGTGGTCGTCCCCTGCCTGGAATTACACCTAACTCCAACGGTTGCTTCAGATTTCTTTATTAGTTTTTGTAGTCCCACTGACATCAAAGGTCCTTTACACAAACCTTTAAGTTTCCGATATTCACATAGTGTATCATTAGGATTACTATGATTCTGGCAGAAGTTTTACTAAAAGAGCTCATTCCTTTTTTGTAAGAGCCATAATGGTTAATAGCGGCGGCATTGGCCTTTCTACTTTTATCTGGGGAATGAAAATAGATTTATGCAGAACTCACAATAAAAAAATAATCAGGAAATATCTCAAAACTTACTTCAGTAGCATGTTCTCCTATGCCATGGAAGTTTGGTCGGCCGCACTTCCCACCAGCCTCAAGAAACTATGGGGTCTAGAATTCTGGGTGCTGAAGTGGACCAACAAGTGGTCTCACCAGATCTACACAACATCCAAATCTGTACTATGCTCCAACCTGCAATACACGCCCGCAGTCCACAGAGCCCACATGCAGAAAATAATGGCGTCCCTTCATCTGTGTTCATCTAAGCATGATCATATGAACATCTGGAACACGGTTGGTTAGCATTTGCCAGGAATACACTTTCGCAGTACTCCCACTTTGTGCTAGAGGCTACAAAGTTTCAACAGACACTACCCAAATGTGACTTTGGACACCTTCAACTTGCTCAACATCGACTTGGACCTATGGTCGATTGACAAGTCATATTGAGATGACAAAGAGCTATCTTACTGTATGTAAAGGCCAAGTTTGCAAATGCCAGCCCTAGTATGCCAATGTCATTCTATATTATGCTAAATTTGTATTCTTGTTTTTATTAAGATTAATTCCCTGTTCAGATATTTTGTATTTAATGGTTAATTTGCAGCTGAACTTTGTATTTTTGTGATTTGTCACTTGTATAGTGAATGTTGTGTAAGATTTCTCTGGTTATCTGTGCAGAGAATCAAAAATATATACCAGTTAATTTTATTAAAGAATTTTATTATTATATTATCTAACAGGATGTCATGCGTGTAAACAGCATCTTGAAGTAAATGACAACTTTTAGATACATGCAGTGCCGTTTTTCCCCCGGTGGTGGAAATTTGAATTAATTTTTTTTCTTTTACAAGCGCTTACCCATACCATAAATGGCATACCCACCGATTTTCACAGCACTAACTCTTAACTGTTTTGACACTAGGGTCTCCTGAATAGGGAAACTTA
Organism: Mastigoproctus giganteus; assembly: GCF_048544385.1. Taxonomy (NCBI): domain Eukaryota; kingdom Metazoa; phylum Arthropoda; class Arachnida; order Uropygi; family Thelyphonidae; genus Mastigoproctus; species Mastigoproctus giganteus. Next base: position 130,462,786 of record NC_143584.1, read on the forward strand.
TTTTATAACCACCTGGTATATGTAAAGTACAGTTTTATGTAATAACTGTTTTCAGTAACAAATAATTATAATTGCAAAGTAATGTATGTGCCTCCACATTAAAGCTCTTAATTGGTAGGTTTCAATAATGAAAAGGAAAGGGGCGCAAAACGTATTTCGCATACAGGTGCAAGAATACTTCAGTGAAGGCCTATGTGCCATTATGGGTATTACATTATAACCTTTATTCAGTAAATAAAAATTTATTTATTCATTTTGCACCCAATGTGCACATTTCTCTAACTTGTTAGTGATATATCTTGTCATACCCATGTGTTCATTTCCTCCTGTTTGTTACTATTCCATTTTGTTAACTGCCCAAAGAAATTAAAGAAAAGGCTTTGAGCATCAGGATTAAACATATTAATAATATACTATTTCCACTGACTTCAGTTTATTAAAATGGCAAACTAATTACATGAATGTTAAAATGATAAACCAGCTATAATTAAAACTGAAAATATGTACAATTAAAAACATTAAATATTACAGTAGATTGCAATTAAAATGCACAGCGAAATGTACCTTAAAAACTGAAAATATATACAATTAAAAGAGATAAATGTAGGATAATGTAAAAAAAATTATAGAGCACAGGACAAGAAGCTTTCAAGGTGGTGAGCCTCTTTCTCAACTTCAACAAGATCAACAGCAGTGAACTTAATATACCACAGAAAAAAACCCACTCATACGTAAATGGCTGACAACTGTAAATCAGTTACAGCAAATGGGGAGGGAGGGAGGGAGGAGAGGAATCAATAACACGAGACAAGAGAGGAATTGATAACGAGATTCATCAGATTGTGAGTATACTGCAGTGCCTGTTACTTCTACCATTTATTCGCCATCTCTCTCTTCATGATAACCCCAGGGGCTCATACCTGGTTGTTATTTGGTTTTTAGGAGCATTAGCAACTAAGGCCATATTGCTCCAGGGATATGCGGTGGTCATTCCCTGAACTTTCCACATCCTCCGTATTGGTGGTCACGGACTCGAACCCCGGTCTAATCAAAAAGCGTGTACTACACACTGCTGCTCCTGCCCACCTGGCTACAGAGGCACCTCTCATATCTGGTGAGTATGGGTTTGGCACACCCAGGGTCCTGAGCTGGATATCATCATTCTTCTCTTTCTTGGTGATTCCCTTCTACTTTTGACTCGCACACTCACTCTCTCTCTCTCTCTCTCTCTCTCTCTCTCTCTCTCTCTCAGGGTAACTCGGGTTTTTTTTTTTTTTTTTTTTTTTTTGGCTGGTGCAGCATAAGCCTCGGGCTTCCTTACACCATATAGCTGATAATAATAGTAATGATGTAAGATAATGGCCTCCACAATAGAGTGCATGCAGGCCCCAGCATTACGATTCATGGTGGAACCTACTGCCAGTATATGGAGGACTTCCCACCATACAAGATGGCATAAGTCTTGAATACAATTCATCTTAGTATTAGATTGGGAATTATAATTAAAATGCTACTTGCCACGATAATGTCTGGCAATGGCTGAGTCATCAAAATCAGCCCAGCAGATGGCTCCCTCATGTTCAGATACCCTATCACACTATCTACATTTAGATTTACAGATATAGCAAAAAGCAAACCTCATAATCTGGGCAAGTACACTCTCATTGATCTCATTTAAGTTGAGAAAGAAGCTTGCCACCTTGAAAGTTTTTTGTTGCATACTCTATGACCAGTAATTTATTTTAAGTTATCTTACATTTGGCACTTACATTTGGCACTTTTAATTGTATATATTTTCAGTTTTTAAGGTATATTTCACTGCACATTTTAATTACAGTCTACTATTTTATGTTTATTGTCTTTAATTGTACATATTTTCTGTTTTAATTGTAGATATGTTTACCATTTTAACATCAGCGTAATTACTTTGCCATTCTATAATTTTAATGATTCTTTATGTTTCAGATGCAATTGCACAACTACTTGCATTCAAAATACATATCTGGTTATCTGGACAGGTGGCTAAAACTGTTTTGTATTATTATCATCCTAAATTACTACTGCTGCAATACTGTATTCAAAGTAAATGTTTAACATATTAACTAATAGAAATTATTTCAGTGGTGTTTAGACTATATATATATATATATATATATATATAGTCTAACAGTGTTCAGAGTATTGTTAAGTGGTGTTTAGACTATATATATATATATAGTCTAAACACCACCACACTGAAATAATTAAAATTTAGTTCACTAGCTTTGATAAGATCGAAGGAACGACATTTCAATGCCAAATTAGGTACAGGAAATGGGCTGGTAAAATTAACATAGCATGACTTGACAAAATACCATTTTAACTGTCTAATCTTCGGTCTTGAAAGGTTATTTTGAGCCGACATCTGGATAATGACATATTTTAGTAAGACGGCGAAAATGATCGGCATAATACAAATTATTATTCTGAGTTTTGCGGGCTATATTAATTTACATTGAACACTGGTCTTCTAACGGTTACTTTTACTAGTGTAGTATTCATCTAAACACTGAAAATTTATGCATGTACTTCAGATATAACTGATCCGTCATAAAATTTGCGATTTCAAACTAGCTAATGATGTGATGCCAAGTTACAAAATGTTTACTTCCTACACATACCTAAAGGATAATTATACATAACGCTTTTTTGTCTGTCTGTTTGTTTCTCACTTTTTTTTTTTTTTTCTCACATTTGTCTGCTAGTTCTCTTGAAACTAAAAAGTGACCCAATCTCTAGCAACTTACCGCAAGTGACGAAAACTTTACTTTCAATGGCAATTTACTTTTACTAGTTCGGTTATTTTCTCGACAGGTATACTCATCCTATGAGTTTTTCAACATAATTAAAGCCATGCCAGTAACTTTAAAATATGTTTTACACTAATGATTACACAAGAAATCAAATTATAAACACCAGATTTGAAGATTGGTTATAGTACACGGCAAACCAACATGGCGACAATATTATGCATATGACGTGATCATGACGCCCGAATGTTTTACATATACCAACAAATAAGTTTCTTTTTATTTTACTTCTCTCTCGGTAAGAGAGTAATAATTTATATTATTCACGGTATAAATACTATGCTGTATTTATGGAAAGTCATTTTATATCAAAATTAGTATGAAACTGCGAATTTAAGGAAATAAATATGATAACAATATTTGAATATATCACTCGTATACAATAGGAATTTCTCAAGTGAAAAGTGTCACTGATTAAAACTGGCTTCCTGATTACTTTCATTCTTAATCAGTTAGCAATCATCCTTAATCACAGTAGTAGTTTAACGGCTACACCGTTTGTTGCCAATTTGGAAAAGACTACGATTCAATCCCGTCCCGACACAAGGGCCAACAAAAAACGTTTTCAACATTACGGGTTACCAGAACGGCAGTTCATACACCCAACTCTATTTTGTATGTACTTTGTATGTGTTTTCTAATTGATTTGCTTTTCTGCTGGACGAAGAAATAAAATTTCCAACAGAGAAAAAAAGGAAAAAAAAAAAAACTTGAAACTCCTGGAAAACACCGACTAACTCGGCCACAATGTACAAATAAAGAAAAAAAAAAAAAACGTGAATAGGGCTTTCAGTGACGGCAAGATTTTAATTCACCTTTCAGATTACTGTGAGCAGTCGGGATTCCTCTTGGATCCAGACAAAACCGACGATATGATTTACTCTCTTAACTCCAATCTAACCACGATTTCTCCAGCAAAACAAATCCCAGCCATCAAGAAACACAGACACCTCGGACTATTTTATTTCAAACTGACTTTTCTGAAAAACTCTCGTCGGTAACACAGTTGGACCGCTGCCTTCACACACCGGGAGGAAAAGACCTCCTTTCGAATCTCCTCCATGACGGGAGGAATTTTTATGGGTCTTTTTCAAAATGTCGCTGAGTTTTATTTAGTATTATTATTAGCCATATAATGGAGGGAAACCTGAGGCTTATGCTGCACCAGCCAAAAAAAAAAAAAATTCCCGAGTTACCCCGAGAGAAGGAGAGAAAGGGGGGAGAGAGAGAGAGAGAGAGAGAGAGAGAGAGAGAGAGAGAGAGAGAGAGAGAGAGAGAGAGAGAGAGAGAGAGAGAGAGAGTCAAAAGTAGAAAGAAATGATCAAGAAAGAGAAGAATGGTGATATTCAGCTCAAGACCCTGGGTTTGCCAAACCCATACTCGCCAGATGGAAGACCCTGGGGTATTAGTCGGTCTAAGGCGAGGGCAGCATGGGTTTTTCGTCCAGTAAACAGAAAATCGACCTCAGAACACATGCAATTTGCAAGCAATATACATGGAGCAACATGGCCTCAGTTGCTGATGCTCCTAAAAACCCAAAGCAATCCAACAATTTTCTGAAAAGATAGTTTCAAATCATGAAAAATCTTTTTGATTCAAAAACTGATGAAAAGTCTTTTCATGATTACATTACACAAACGAATCACGGCCATGAGATGGTGTGCAAATCAGAATCTCCTGCATGTAAAGGGTGCGAAAATAACAAAACTTTTAGCTGTAATTTATGTACATTATCCCTTGATAATGTATATAGTGAAACATGGGCCTCTGCAGCCCCAAATCCAGTGAAGAAAATATTCTCAGAAGAATACTCGCAAAAATTATTATATTTTATCATATTATACACTGGTGTGCAAAATTTAAGGACGAGACAGGTTTTCACCTGTAGCCTCTCATAGGAGTGGCCTGGATATGGGAAACGCATACCAAAGGAACCTCGTGAGGTACAGAAATGTTGAAGGAAACAACAACGAAAACAAAACGGTACAGAGGGACTTTATTCAAAAATAAACAGGTGGTCCTCAGCAGGAGATATGGCCACCACTAATGTCGATGCAAGCTTTGCACTGACTGTCCATACTTCGAAAAACGTTGTTGATAATTGCTCGCGGTAACATCGTCCATTCCTCTGTCAGCGCCATCTTCAGCTGGTGAACATTTTCTGGTGGGTGTGAACGTGATGCTAGGCGTCTCCCCAGAGCGTCCCATATGTGTTCGATGGGATTTAGATCGGCGGAAACGGGCAGGCCAATCCATACGAACAATATCCTCACTTTCCAAAAGCATATCACAGCTGCAGTGCGAAGGGGTGTGGCGTTATCATCCGAAAACACGAACTCGGGATCAATGGCACCTTGGAACAGACGCACATGGGGAAGGATTACCTCAGTACAGAAGCATGCACCGATTACAGTACCGCCTTCCAGTATTTGGAGTTGTGGACGTCCATCCAAGATAACGCCTCCCCAGACGAGAACACCTCTATCGCCAAATCGATCCCTTTCAGTGGTGTTTGCGGTGTGATGCCGTGTGCCAACTCTCGCCAGATTAGCTGACGTCCAGAATTGCTGCCGAGACTGACTCTGCTCTCATCAGTAAAGAGTACCTTAAATAATGATTTTTTGGTTGTAACCTTTAGAAATAGTGTTGGTCCTTAATTTTTGCACACTAGTGTATTAGGGTCACCGGTAATTCATTACATAAACCAGTATTTCGTGTCTGTAAATTGCGTGTGTTCTATGGTCGATTTGGTTGTTTTGCTGGACGAAAAAAACCCAGTTTCCGAGCAAAACAAAATTGCTATCTGTGCCTAAGACAGACTAACTCAGCCATGAGTGAAAAAAGCCCATTGAAGTATCTCGCGTTATCGATAGGATTCCAACCCGAGCTTTTTCAACCCGGCGTAGGAAAGACGGATGCCACGACACTGTGCTAACCGCGCAGACAAGAATATTGGCAGATCAAATGAAATACATTCAAGCATCAATTTTAGCATATATTTGCACAACTGTGGTCTTGGTGGGTAGCACAGTTGGTAGAATCAGCATCCTTCCCGCACCAGGTGAAAAAGATCTGAGTTCGAGTCCCGTGCATGATATGAGAAATTTTTATGGACATTATTCAACACGTGACTGAATTAGTCGGTATCAGGCAAAGGTAGCATGGTTAGGTTTTTTTTCTCCTGGAAACTCGAGTTTTTCATCCAGAAAACAGAAAATCGACCTCAGAATACACGCAATTTGCAGACAATATACACAGAGCAATATGCCTTAAATCGCTGAGGCTTGGCATACCCAGGGTCCTGAGCTGGATATCATCATTCTTCTTTTTCTTGGTGATTCTCTCTCTCTCTCTCTCTCTCTCTCTCTCTGTCTCTCTCTCTCTCTCTCTCTCTCTCTCTCTCTCTCGGGGTAATTCAGAAAATTTTTTTTTTGGCTGGTGCAGCATAAACCTCAAGTTTCCTGGCATCATATGGCTAATAATAATAATAATAATGATAATAACCACCTGGCATTATAATAATAATAATAATAATAATAATAACTGAGATGAATACACAAATGAAATTTCCTCAATTAATGACGACACTAAAGAACAGAAGGCACTCAACAAAAATAAAACTCTAAACGGGCATCATCAGTTTCTGGCACTTGTGCTACCTAAGGATTGTCTTATAATCCTTGCCATCAACACCAACGTTCTGCCCTATGATAAATCGGTTAAGAATTAGTGACAGGTTTTAACAACATAATCACTGCCTTTAATCCAGTATGTGGATGTCATCGGAACTCACTTGAATAAATATGGAACTGACAATGCTTACAGGAGGCGACTTAATATTTTATACAAAGGGTACTAGGAAAGTTTTGTACTTTATACTCAATTCGAAAAATTCCCAATTTTTTATTCCTACAATTCAGAAATATGTTTGTTTCATTTTGCGCCGAGACAACTAAGTGTCTGAGGTATCAATGAATTCCGTCAGTAAATCTTGTGATATTATATTATATATCAGTTTTTCATACCATGGTGGCCAAATGGAATTCAGATTCCAACTGGTCATGATGTGACAAAATCCCATCTATTTTTGGCAGAATCAAAGGAACATTTATAAATTTGCGGACCACAGAAAAATATCCTCAGACAGATCAGATCAGATCAGATATGTGTTAAGCACCAAAGAAACTAAGATCATGTATACAGTAATGGTTTTCCTGCATATTTCGATTGCCTTTTTCGGATGCAGTCCAAGCCAACTAAAAACTGTCGTATGAGGGCGATTATATATATAAAAAACTTTTATAATTTTAAATCTTCAATTTTTAAAGTTCAAAAAAATTAATTATTTAACATGAAAGTGCTGCATGTACAAAATCTGTGGTGGCCCAGATCAATGGGAAAATCATTCGTGTGGTCGCCTATTGTGACTGTAATCAGGTGTATCTTTAGTCTTTTTGGTGTTTGCAGAATGAAGATGCTAGTTTTCTAGAAAAAGAGCTAAGCAGCCCTCTCCCAAGACTGATTAACGCAGTCACATTGTGAAAAAAAGAAAACCCTATAAAAATTCCTGGCTTCATCAACGGAATTCCAACACAGGCCTTTTCCACCAGATGTGTGATTATTACTATTATCATTGGCCATATGGTGCAAGGAAGCCTGCGGCTTTTGCTGCAACAGCCAAAAAAAATTCTGAGTGAAGAAAAATGATGATATCCAGCTCAGGACCCTGGGTGTGCCAAGCCCATACTCACCAGATGTGCCTCAAGATGCCTGCAGGTGGCGTACGCGGATGACCTGGTTGTTGGAGTTCCTGGTGGGTCTAGATTGATGCTGGAGCAGAGAATACGAGATGTTCTGGAGGACCTTTCTGAGTGGGCCTCCTTAAACAAATTAAAAATTTCATCTAAGAAAACTAACTTCATGTTATTTAAAAAAAATATTTTGATTATAACCGTCCGCCCAGAGTATTGTTAAATGGAAGACAAATTCCTTTTGTGTCTAGCACTAAATACCTAGGAGTTATTCTGGATGATAGGTTGGGATTCCATTTGCACGTGTCACACCTCAATGATAAAATCAAGAAATTCACGTCTTCGGTGATTAGAATGTCCAAAAAAGAATGGGGACTTAACAAACGAACGATGTCACTGTATTACAAAACTATCTTCCTGCCAACTGTTGCTTATGCGGCTGGTGTGTGGTCGGGATCAGTGATTAAAGTAAAAATAAAAAACAAACTCATGTCATTACAAAGATCGTTGTTGGCCCTATTGCATGCTCCGAGGACGGTATCTACGGCTGCGCTACAGGTAATTGCTGGATCTATTCCTCTTGATCTCTACATTGCATATCGTGGAATGTTATATGCTATGAGAAAGGAAATCCCTGCTAATTATTTGGACGTTTCCATCAACCTGGATGCCAGTGTTAAGGAGGAGAAACTTAGAATCTGGAATGAACTAATAGAGATTTGGAGGAATCGGTGGATTTCGTCGTAGGTGGGAGTAATAACTAGGAATATTATTCCTGCTGCGGACTTTGCTACTTCTAAAACAGTTTCGTCATGGTTTTATCCTTCAATGTTCACCAACTATGTGCTGACAAGACATGGGTCCTTTCGAGACAAATTATGTTCATGGGGTCTGGAGCCAGATCCGTGGTGTTCTTGTGGTGAGGCGGAAACTTGGCTGCATACACTGTTTCATTGCCCATTTTATAATGTTGAGAGGCGTCGTCTTTTCGAACTGATTCCCGATCTAGCTGAAAACAACGTGCAGGAGCTTCAGGCATTTTCAGGCATTGCAGGTTTTTGCTGCTGCAGTGTTCTCTAAGAGATCAATTATAAGGAACCTATCAGAAAAATGAACTGGCAGTGTATGTTGGGAGTTTTGCTTTATTGCATCTGGGCTTGGGAGCCTCAGACCTGGAAGCTTTATGTCAATAGTATTGCACTTTCTCTTTTGGGTATAGAAACAGGTTAATGTTTCTAAGTGTTATTGTTAAGTTAATGTCATTCTAAGTGTATGTATTTGCTATTTACATGTAAATATTTGTATAATGTTGCTTTTGTCTCAACAAGTATACATTGTTCTTAGTTGGAATTTTTTTTTTTTTTTTTTTTTTTTTTGCTGGCCTCCAAGTTTGGGCAGCCTTGGGGGCAGGATTGTTGGCACCTACCAGTATAGCACTACTTCCGGTAGGTGCAGGATTTGTGCATTATAGCACACTCCGAGAATGGTTGATCCAGGTGTTGGTTAATTCCTGGTGGCGAAATGGCCTGAAATAACACTCTTTTTCAGGCCTGTTTTGCAGACGTTCTGAGATTTTACAGGAGTAAAAGGTGGAGATGGGCTTATGTCTAGGAGCCCCCCTTCTTATCAGGACACACACAATCAAATGTACAGAAAGACTACAGTATATATAAGAGTATGTATATAAAATGTATATAAATATTGTATATAAATTGATTAATGTATATTAGAGAATGTATATACAGTTGTGTGTTAATAAAAAAAAAAAAAAAAACACTCACCAGATGTAACAGGAATGGCAGGATCGGTGGACAGAATCCACTAAAGGGGAAATCACCAACAAGTTCCTCTCTAGCGTAAACAGAGTCTTTTCAAAAACCCCCGAGTTGGTTCCAACCAGGGCTCCACGTGACCTTTCTGCTCACAGGCATGGGCCATTTAATGCAAAACTATCTAGCTTCCGAATCACTGAGGATCCCCGATGTTTCTGTGGCCGCGACGAGACATGGCAACATCTCATGTATGACTGCCACCAGTAGGCTCACCACTGCTATCACCTACTTACCGCAGAACATAGAACAGCATCTTCTCGACTCGGAACAAGAATACAAAGCCCTTACCATTTTTACACAGAAACTCTTTGCTAGAAGGCGAGCACTTATAGCAAACCACCATGCACAGAACCCAGAAGCTGATGATGAATCCCAAAACCAGGACTAGAGAAAACCGGAATACACAAGAAAACTGTACCAAATAACCCACAACCACGAATATGACCATCATTTAGCCTTGTTCACGAGTGAACTGACAACCAGGAAGACCTACGTCTGAACCAGAGACAAACTGACAGGACTTGATATGAACTGGCTACAAATTATTTGCACTGGACGACTAACTGGATGACTAAACCAAATGACCAACGCACGAACAGAGAAAATGATTTCACCACGACCCAATGCTGCATCCTCATAACATGCACAATAAGGTCCTGAACAGGTTACATGACCAACCATAGGACCAGACTGCTCATGTATGACCCTCCCCCCCCTGCGACTGGGATTTGACTCCTACATTGAAAAAGATCACCAAAGAAGATCCGGTTCAGATCGCTTGGACCCCCACGTGCTCACAACTGTCAATGCCTGATAGCGATCTGTACCGGGCTCCCTTGCCTGGTACCTTTACTCCCTTTCCCCTGGTGGGGGGAGGAGGAGACAGTCTTGTCTCCTCTCCACCCCTGCCAACCCTAATTCTTCTCCTGGTGGGGCTTAGGCCTTCCTCACTGAAAATCCTGAGGTCGCCTTCTCTATCGTCCCCATACTTCTGTCTTTTCCCTCGAGCCTTCAGTTTCCCCACCCCTACTCTGCCTAATACGCCAGCGTATAACCCCACACAAACTGCGAAATCTTAACTTCGTCCAAATTAAACCTCATAAACCTCAATTGGTCTTTCTAATTCCAGCTCTCACCCCTACAGAGTTTTTTTTTTTTTTTTTTTAGGCCTTGGTCACTGAAATCTCAGGAAACTAGGTGACAGGGCCTGCTAGAGTAAAATTTCATTCTGTGTACCTGGTCTGCCTCCACGAGGCAAGTGTGGACAACGTTGGGCCTCAGTAGGGGCCTCCGTAGCCGAGTGGGCAGGAGCGGGAGTGCAGTAGCACACGCTCTTTGAGTAGACCGGGGTTCAAGGCCCTGACTGCTGAATACGGTCGATCTGCCAACCCGCACTGGACCAGCGTGGCAGATTATGGTCCATTTCCCTCAACATGAATTGTTGAGGAGGCTTCCATCCTGTAGTGGGTTGATAATGGCTGCACTTTACTTTTTTTTTTTAGGGGTCCGGCGGCTAAACGGACAGATGAACAACGATACACAACACTACACATATACAAAATCCACACACTTAAATCTCTGGCCTTCCCACTGAACTGATACACCTACAATGAAAGCAACGAAAGCAACGCGGAGATGGGGGAACCCCTGGTGCCGTTAGACATCAATACACTTTACACTTTACACTCACCAGATGTGAGCCCCTTATTACCAGTTCGCTACTCGCGAACTGGTAATAAGGTTTTTTAGTATGGATTTTGCATCAGATCCTTTGATGCAAAATCCATACTAAGGGCCATACAAATGGGCCCTAAGGAAAAATCTGCTATAAAATATCCATCTATTATAATGCTTCTGACATGACGGGTGGTTTTTTTTTTTATCTGCTTTACTTTTAGATTGCTTTTTGCAGTTCTCCATGCTACGATACTCGAAGTCTGAGATTTTTGAAATGCGTCACAAGTAGTTGTTGCCAGTGGAGGGAGTTTCATAAGTTTCACCAGCCAGCTATACAGGATGCTTTCTTGGTCCTAAGAGAAGAAAAGAAGTTGCGGAAGATAACACTCAAGTATGCCTAAAGAATTCGATACATCTAATAGATAACCAAGTCTTTAAACTTCCTACTGTCTCCTCTTTTCCTAGCTATTGCTGATTGTTGGCTAGACTGCGTTGACAAAATTATTGTGTGCAACTCGCTCATGGCGATCAACATTCCGCTTCCAATCTGGTCACAACTGACAATGAAGATTTTTTTCCAAATTGAGTTTTTTTGGACAAAATTTCATGAGCTTAAAAGTTAAATAATTAATATTCAACAATGGTTACTCCAGAATGTAGTTCATTTGTTTGTTATTCACCAAAGCAACTACGACGCGTTCGTACATTGTATATTGCATCCATTCTGCTGTTGATTTATTTGTTTTTGGATGAAAAACTTGATTTTACATGAGAAGAAAGAAACCAACCCTTGCCTGAGACAGACTAATCCTGCCAATTTAAAAAAAAAAAAAAAAAAAAAAATCATAAAAAGCCCATAAAAATTCCTCGCTTCATTGAGGGATTCTGATATAGTTTTCCACTTTGCTTAGTGAGTAAGGTACGGCGTTAATATTCGCAGTGCTACCCACAAGAGCACTTTAAAAGAAGTTTCCCTGTGAACCTGAAGTTTGGGTTAGTGAAGATTCAAATAAACTTTTGATTTTATTATTTGTGAATTTACAGAAGAATAAAAAATGATGGAGTAATCTTGAGCCTGTTCAAAAAATTCTTTAAAATTTAAGGTAACGTTAGTTTGAAAACTGAAAGTTTTGAAGCCACCTTTTTTAAAGTTCGTAGCGCTATTCCTTTGGCAGCACACTAATTTCTATTTTTTTCATTCCCTCCCCAAAACAAGATGTACACATTAGTTTCTCTGGTCAGAGGCGGATTTAACGGCGGGCGCACCGGGCGCGCTCCCTGGGCCCCGACTTCTGAAGGGCCCACGCAAAACCCCAACAAATTAGTTGAACTAATATGTTCAACTATTAGTTCAAAACTTTGTGATTATTATTATGCTATTCTTAATTATATTATACATATATTATATTCAAATTTTATTGGAAATAAAACATTAATAGTACATAATATTTTTTATTTATTTAAAAAAATAGTTAACATGTATTTTTATTTTGTCTGTCTCTCTCTTTTTTTTAAGGGGCCCAATATTTTCTTCTGCGCCCGGGGCCTCAACCGATCTTAATCCGCTACTGTCTCTGGTGAATAATGGCTGCGCGGTAGCATATTGGTATCGTCACCGTCCTTCTCATACCGAGTGGAAAAGGCCCGCGTTCGAATCCCACCGATGACGCGGACGAACTTTAGTGGGCTTTCTTCACTCCGTGACTGAGTGAGTCGGTCTCAGGCGTAGAGAGCAAGGTTTTTTCCCTTAGAAACTGAGGTTTTTTCGACCAGCACACAGGCAAATTGACCAGAGAACACATGCAATTTACAGATAAAATAAATATATGGGTAGATGTAATCATTTACGAGGAACCCTAATATCATAATTTTGTTCGGTTTTTTGGTGAATAATGGCTTAATACTTTCTACTTCTACTAAAATTGTAGCTTCTGAATCGGAATGTGGATATACTCAATATTTAATGTCCCAAGAGAGTTTGTGCGGTATCACAGTGGAATAGTCACCGCCCTTCCCATACCAGCTGAAAAAGCCCTGGGTTCGAATCCCATCAATGATGCAAAGAACTTTTATTTGCTTTTTTCACTCCGTGGCTGAATTAGTCGGTGTCAGGCGTAGATAGTAAAGTTTTATTTTCCGGAAACTCGAGTTTTTCGTCTAGCAAAAACAGGCCAATTGACAAGAGAATACACGCAATTCAAGAACATAATACACTTGGGCACTGTGTGACATTTATATAAAAATCACAAGAAAAGACTTGCATCAGGCATTTAGAATAATACAGAACAATTATTCATTAGGTATCGATGGAATTCCTACTACATTTTTGGGAGCAGTGATTTCAAGTAATAAAGCAACTCGTTCTTAAAGCTTTACAACCCTTCATTACAAAACTCAATGTTATCCTAAGCATCTGTAACAAGATTTTAATAATCCCCATCCATGAGAGAAGAGTGCTCAAAATTTCACAAGTAATTATAGATCTTTCTTTTCACAAGTAATTATTGATGAACTCTTCATTACAAAACTCAATATTATCTTAAGCATCTGTAACATGATTTTTTACTTGCCATCCATGAGAAGAGTGCTGAAAATTTCACAAGTAATTATAGATCTGTATCAATCCTGATAGGACATACCCGATATTCTTCCTGATGAAGTAGAACATGCATTGAAGAAAATGAAAAATCAGAAAGCCCCGGGCAAGATGAAGTTACTGTAGAGTTGTTAAAATTGGGAAGAGGAGACATAACGCAAAAACTGGCAAGGCTCTTCACAAAGCGCATTAGAAAAGGTATGACGCCTAAGCAGTGGAATAATGCAATCATAGTTTTGCTGCATAAGAAAGGAGATAAATCAGAAATTGGAAATTATAGACCAATTAGCTTGTTATCCCACATCTACAAGTTGTTCACAAGGGTCATTACTAACAGATTAGAAAGAATACATGATGAGAATCAACCGAAAGAGCAAGCTGGCTTTAGGACAGGATTCTCAACTATGGATCACCTTCACGTAATATCACAGCTAATGGAGAAAGCAAATGAATATAAAACACCATTATGCCTGGCATTTGTCGATAATCAAAAGGCATTTGACTCCATCCAGCATAAGGCAATCTTTCGGGCACTGGAAAGACAAGGCATAGATACCCCATATATTATGATTTTGAAGAAAATATATGAGAGTGCTACCTCCTTTATTAGACTAGACAAAGACAGTAGCAAATTTAAAATCGAGAAAGGAGTTCGACATAGAGACACAATATCTCCGAAGCTGTTTACTGCTTCCCTTGAGGAAGATTTCAGAAGATTAGACTGGTCGCAGAAAGGAGTCAATGTGAACAGAGAGTACCTAAACCATTTACGATTTGCAGATGACATTGTGGTCATAAGCCACAATCCCAAAGAATTAGAGGAAAATCTTAATCAGTTATGCACAGTTAGTAACGATTTTGGACTAAAGATGAATATGGCTAAAACAAAAGTAATGATGAACAGGTATACTACAGAAAGGGAAATAATGATTGAAGGAGCAGTAATTGAAAAGGTGGAGTCGTATACTTATCTGGGACAAGTTATTAGTTGTAATAATGATAAATGGCTGGAAGTCAAGAGAAGAATAAATTTTCGATGGACAGCATTCAGGAAATATAGTCACATACCGAAGAGCAATATCCCAGTTTGTCTGAAACGTAAAATAATGAACCAATGTATACTCCCCACCATGACTTATGGAAGTGAAACTTGGGCACTCACCAAAAGAATGGAAGAGAAGCTGAGAACTACACAGCGAAGAATGGAACGAATTATATTAGGAAACAGACTCTTATATAAGAAGAGAAACACATGGATTAGGCAGCAAACTCAAGTAAAGGACATTCTTATCAAAACTAAAGAACTAAAATGGTCTTAGGCAGGACACATAGCTCAAAGACATGATGACAGATGGACTAAAAAAATAACAGAATGGTACCCAAGAGGAGCTAGAAGAAATCCTGGAAGACAAAGGCGGAGATGGATAGATGAAATTCATGGGTTTTTGGGTAGTAAATGAATGGCCAGTGCTCAAAACAGAAGGAACTGGAAAGTTGCTGGAGAGGCCTTCATCATGCAGTGAACTGAAAATGGCTGATGATGATGATGATGATCAATCCTGAATTCTGTAGCAAAAACATTTGACAAAGTAATTGACAAATATCTTTCCCAATACTCTGAAGTTTACATAGAAGAACAGCAACGCGGATTTGTTAGTGGACGGTAGGTTGTGCCAAATCTCACCTTCTGTTGGTAGTTTTTGACTGAAGCCTTTGATCTTCCACAATTTCTCCTCCACGTTACTCTCAGTTATTACACGATCATCTAGCTTACTGCTAGAGTTGAATACACCTTTGGTATTCCCCTCTCTGAATAACTCCTCATGTGTGAATGTAGATACCAAATCTTCATTTAGCTTGTTAGCTACCTGAGCAGGTTCACAAGCAAACTAAATGAATATTTTGCATCGACATTCACACATCAGGAGTTATTCAGGGAGGGGAATGCCAGAGGTGTATTCAACTCTGGCAGGAAGCTAGATAATCTTGTAATAACTGAGAGTAAAATGGAGGAGAAATTGTTGAAGATAAACGTAAGAACGGCACTTGGGTTGGATGAAATCTATCCAGTTATATTAGAGGAGGCGGCAAAGAAAGTAAGCAAACCCTTAGCCATAATTATTAGAGCTTCCCTGGACTCAGGACAGGTACCCATGGACTATAGAAGTGCAAATGTGACCCCAATCCACAAAGGAAGATCAAAGGGAGACACTGGTAATTACAGACCTGTTAGTTTAACTTCTGTTCCAGGGAAATTAATGGAGGCACTGCTTAAAGAAGCAATGGCGGATAATGTAGACAAGACTTCAGTTATAGCTCGGACACAGCATGGGTTTATTAAGGGGAAGTCTTGTCTGACTAATTTGATTGGACACTATAATGTAGTCACAAAGGAACTGGATGCAAAGAATAACTTTGATATTATATATCTGGATCTTAGAAAAGCCTTTGATACTGTTGCACATGGAAGACTGCTGCACAAAGTGGAGCAGGGCGGCATTGGAGGCAAATTGCTGCTATGGATAAAGAGATGGTTGAGTGTTAGAAGACAGAGAGTGGTACTCAATGGACACTGCTCTTCGTGGACTAATGTTATTAGTGGAGTCCCTCAGGGAAATCTATTCAGTGTTGGGTCCATTGTTGTTTTCTGTATTTATGAATGATATTGTTGATGGTATATCAGGCTTAATATCCAAGTTTGAAGACGATACAAAAGTTGGCAGGGTTGCTAATGACACTAATGACAGTACACTGCTGCAACAGGATCTAGAAAAGTTGAGCAGATTGGCTGAGAGGTGGCAAATGAAGTTTAACCTTGCTCAAATGTAAAGTACTACATATGGGAAGCAGTAATTCCAGAGCAACGTATCAACGCTGTGGTACCATACTGACAGTAGTAGAGAATGAAAGGGACCTGGAGGGTAATTGTCCAGGCAGATATGAAGTTTTCTGAGCAGTGCAGACGGTCTGCAAGAGTAGCTCATGGTGTCTTGTCAATGATATTTTTCTAGCAGGGATAAGGAGGTGATTATCCCCTTGTATTAGGCAATGGTCAAACCACACCTTCAGTATTGTATACAGGTCTGAAGGCCTCATTTTAAGAAAGATGTAGAGCTGTTGGGACAAGTACAGAGAAGGGCAACAAGATTAGTGAATGGAACAAAGGGTTGCTCTTACGAAGAAAGGCTTGAGTTTTGCAAATTAGTGTCTGCGGACTAGGCACATGCGAGATGATCTGATTGAGATGTATAAAGCCTTGAATGGGTTGAGCCTGCTCAATGCTGATGGGATTCTTCCTGTTGCTCAGAATAATCGCCTGAGAATGCATAAATTCAAATTGAGGAAAGGTGGTTGTAGGATAGATGTGTGGAAGTTTGCCTTTAGCCAGGGGTGGTTGATTGCTGTAACAAACTTCCATCTGTCGTTGTAGAAGTTGATAGTTTAAATAGATTCAAGGCAGAACTTGCAAACATTTTGAGTGAGTGGATTTGTGAAATAAGGGTTTTTTTTTTGTTTTTTTTTTGCTGATGCTATTTAAGCTTTCTTTCTTGCATCATGTGCCTTTGCTAATGCTACTCTGAGCCAGTGGTGTACAACTTTTTCCCGTACAGGGACCGTACAAAGTCAGATTTGTTTCGTGGGCCGCACTGAGTGATTCGAGAAAAAATAGTGTGTTAAATATTTAATGAAGTGCACTGCGCATACACTTTTTCGCAGCCACCAAGGTCAAGAACATTTTGATAACACCTCGGATATGCACGTTTCTCGTCGGGCATGCACATATTTGATACAAACATAGATAAAAGAAACAGAATTCACAACATAAACACATGGCTTCGTATCTTCAACGCTCTCACATATTCGCTGCAACAAGCGTCTCAGTCTTTTATATTCGTATATTTCCACTTATTTTAGCGTCGAATGTACACGGTTCTTGAAATAATTTAAAAAATTTTAAATTCTGTTTTAGTTCACTTTCTTCGAGGGCCGTACAAAAATTATTCGTGGGCCGGATACGGCTCGCAGGCAGTACGTTGGAGACCACTGAATTATGGGCTATCAAGGTGATACTGTATATACAGACCTAGCAAAAGCCTTTGACTAGGCGTCCCATGACGATCTAAAACGAAAACCCTGCCAGATTGGTATCCCGCGGCCTTTTCAAGGATGGCTACCAGATTACTGATAAACATCATAGAATATATTGTATAACAAATGTGATATCCAATGTGTACTTTCCTGAGAGAGGAGTTTCATAGGGATCAGCTTTAGGCTTATTGTTATTCGCAATATTTGTGAATGATCTTCCTTTGGCATCACTCACAAAGACCGAAACTTTGTATTTATGAAGAAGATGTGAAACTATTCGGAATTTTCATAAATCAAGAAGATGCTGATACTGCAATTGATAATTGAATTTTCAAGCTGTACAGCCGCCAACGGCCTTAATATGAACTGAGCTAAATGTACAACTATTACTTACCACAACACCAGAAGACGGAAATCTATCTATTATGACTACCATAACTGACTCCATTATCAGCAGACCTCAAATTAAAAGACTCGAGAGAAACATTCTGCACAAACTGTACATTCATTGACGACATCAAGTAAAAGTCTAAAAAGCCAATTGGCAAAATTGGATTTATAAAAAGAAACCTATACTCGTATATGTACTGTAATCCAAAATTTACTATTACTGTATGTTGTTTAAGATGACGGTACTGCCCATTCTGGAATAATATTTGGTACCCATCATGCAGTGTATGATACCTGTCTGACAGAAATCTACTGTTTTACAGTAGCAAGCACTGCAACTCGCTGCTGAACTATTTTAATTTTTGGTCTCTGATTACTAGCAGAAAGAAGGTCGATATTAAACTCCTTGATCGCTTGATCACATATTGACAAAATGCTAAACCTAAATTGCTAAAGAAGATTCACCTTAATTGCTCGTTGCAATTATGGTCTTAAAAGGAATACTTTCAAGAATAATGCTTTCCTGAATAATCTGGGAAAGAACAGCATCATCAATTGATTAATAAATATTGCAAATATATCTGAATTAGATATATTTCAGTTGCAGACTGACTTCTCTCAGGAGTTGATCCAACTCAGAAGTGCTTTCTGAATAGTAGAATTATTAGTCATATAGTGCAAGGAAGCCTGAGGCTTATGCTGTACCTGCCAAAAAAACTTTTGCGTTACCCCTCTGAGAGAGAGAGAGAGAGAGAGAGAGAGAGAGAGAGAGAGAGAGAGTAGAAGGGAATCACCAAGGAAAAGAAGAATGGTGATATCAGGATCCTGTACGTGCAAAATCCAAACTCACCTATCTTGGTTTCCAGGACTCTAAGGTTATGTTACTATACTGTTTTTTTTTTTGCCATTTCCCCTTTTATTAATTAATAACAGTTTAATCATCATCATCATCATCATCAGCCATTTTCAATCCACTGCAGGATGAAGGCCTCTCCAGCAACTTTCCAGTTCCTTCTGTTTTGAGCACTGGACATCCATTTACTACCCACAAACTCATGAATTTCATCTATCCATCTCCGCCTTTGTCTTCCAGGTTTTCTTCTAGCTCCTCTTGGGTACCATTCTGTTATTTTCTTAGTCCATCTGTCATCATGTCTTCGAGCTATGTGTCCTGCCCAAGACCATTTTAGTTCTTTAGTTTTGATAAGAATGTCCTTTACTTGAGTTTGTTGCCTAATCCATGTGTTTCTCTTCTTATCTAACAGTCTGATTCCCAATATGATTCGTTCCATTCTTCGCTGTGTAGTTCTCAGCTTCTCCTCCATTCTTTTGGTGAGTGCCCAAGTTTCACTTCCATAAGTCATGGTGGGGAGTATACATTGGTTCATTATTTTACGTTTCAGACAAACTGGGATATTGCTCTTCAGTATGTAACTATATTTCCTGAATGCTATCCATCCAAAATTTATTCTTCTCTTGACTTCCAGCCATTTATCATTATTACAGCTAATAACTTGTCCCAGATAAGTATATGACTCCACCTTTTCAATTACTGCTCCTTCAATCATTATTTCCCTTTCTGTGGCATACTTGTTCATCATTACTTTTGTTTTAGCCATATTCATCTTTAGTCCAAAATCCTTACTAGCTGTGCATAACTGATTAAGATTTTCCTCTAATTCTTTGGGATCATGGCTTATGACCACAATGTCGTCTGCAAATCGTAAATGGTTTAGGTACTCTCCGTTCACATTGACTCCTTTCTGCGACCAGTCTAATCTTCTGAAAGCTTCCTCAAGGGCAGCAGTAAACAGCTTCGGAGATATTGTGTCTCCTTGTCGAACTCCTTTCTCAATTTTAAATTTCCTACTGTCTTTGTCTAGTCTAATAAAGGAGGTAGCACTCTCGTATATTTTCTTCAAAATCATAATATATGGGGTATCAATGCCTTGTCTTTCCAGTGCCCGAAACATTGCCTTATGCTGTATGGAGTCAAATGCCTTTTCATAATCCACAAATGCCAGGCATAATGGTGTTTTATATTCATTTGCTTTCTCCATTAGCTGTGATATTACGTGAAGGTGATCCATAGTTGAGAATCCTGTCCTAAAGCCAGCTTGCTCTTTCGGTTGATTCTCATCAAGTATTCTTTCTAATCTGTTAGTAATGACCCTTGTGAACAACTTGTAGATGTGGGATAACAAGCTAATTGGTCTATAATTTCCAATTTCTGATTTATCTCCTTTCTTATGCAGCAAAACTATGATTGCATTATTCCACTGCTTAGGCGTCACACCTTTTCTAATGCACTTTGTGAAGAGCCTTGCCAGTTTTTGTGTTATGTCTCTTCCTCCCAATTTTAACAACTCTACAGTAACTTCATCTTCCCCCGGGGCTTTCTGATTCTTCATTTTCTTCAATGCATGTTCTACCTCATCAGGAAGAATATTGGGTATGTCGTATGTGTTGCTACTTTGCAATCCATCTTCCCCACTGCTGGCATCATTCCCCTGCTCCTTGTATAATTCTCTATAGTAGTCTTCTGCTATTTGAATTATGCCTTCTCTGCTGTTTATAAGTACACCATCGCTATTCTTCAGTTTCAGTATCATTTGTCTTTCTGTATTACTGCTCATGGCTGCTGATTTAAATCCTTTGTTTTCCCTTAATGCTTGTTCTACTTTTCTTGTGTTAAATCTTCTTATGTCCTCTCTGAGTCTCTTTCTAATGGCTTTGCATAACTCAGTATACTCAATTTTCTCCCTGTCAGTGTTTTTCTTGCTTTTCATTTGTCGTCTTCGGTTCATCATGACAAGTGTTTCTTGACTAATTTTTTCTTCTTTGGATTTCTTTTTCCCTATCGGTTTCTTGGCCTTTATCACTTTCAAAAAGTTGTAATATTCCTCGTCGATATCTTGGTCCTCAGCAGTCTGCAGAAGCTCATACTTGTTCTTAAGTTCCAGTACATACTGCTTTTTCTCCTCTTCTGTTATCTCAAAGACCTTTGTATTATTTACTCGAGTCAGTTTTTTCCTTTCCTTTCCTACATCTATATCAAGTGTACATCTTACCATTCTGTGATCACTTCCAACATTTACCTTATTCAGGACGGTAACATCATTCACAATATATCTTCTGTTAGTGAGGATGAAGTCGATTTCATTAGTAGTTAATCCATTTGGACTCTTCCATGTCCACTTTCTGTTCACCCTTTTCTTGAAAAAAGTGTTCATTACTGACAGTCCTTGAGATTCTGCAAATTCCACAAGTCTTTCACCTCTTTCATTTCTTTCACCAATTCCAAAATTTCCTATAGTTCCCCTTTCTGCGCTGTTTTGTCTTTTTCCAACCTTAGCATTGAAGTCCCCCATAATAATAGTGTAGTGGGTTTTCTGCTCATCTAGAAGACTCTCAATTTCGGTGTACATTTCTTCAACCTCTTCATCATCATGGCTCGATGTTGGTGCATAAATCATTATAATCTTTAGCTTGTATCTCTTAGAAATCTTGAGTATTAGTCTTGACACTCTTGGTGATGTACTTTTGAATTCCAAAATGTTGTTTTTAAAATCTTTATGGACCAGAAACCCAACTCCACCTTCACTCCTTTCACTGTTTCCATTGGTGTACAGCAGATTTCCACTTGATAAACTTATAAGTGATTCGTTTCTTCTTCTTGTTTCAGCCAAACCAATGATATTCCAATTCACATTTTCTAATTCCTTTTCCAGCTCTAATATCCTGTCTTCACCGATGAGTGTTCTTACGTTATAACAGGCCAAGTTCAGTTTCCGTGCATGGCAGCCTGGTCGTACCCAGAGATTCTTAGCACCCTCTGCTTCCACTCTAATCCTCTCGCTGCCGTAAGAGGGAGAGTGAAAGCTGCTGGGGACTGAGGGCCATTTGTTTCGTCGTGCTTTCATATTGCTGGAGGGTTTGGTCTTTTCCTCTTCACGCTGACCAGGCGTCTTGAAGAGAACCACTCTACACGTTCGTTGCCACCTAAGTGACGTAACAGGGCTTACCATCGAGAAGGTGTGCATGAGTGGATTTTAGGGAGGCAGGCCAACCGGACTTCTCCTAAATCTTCTGTAATAGAGAGATATTGGATCCATCAGTGTTTTAGGCTGAGTGTCTGATAACACACAGGATACCTGTTCCCCTCTAAGCCCCTCTAAGCTGTATATTAATTTTTTATATTTATTTATTTTTATATTCTTACATTTGTATTTATTATTAATATATTAATTTTTGATATAAAGAACTGGATGGTTCTTATAGAGTTTCAAGCACTTCGGCAAATCGGCCATATTGCGCCGGATATAATATGTCTGTAAACTGTCTGTGTACTGTGATCGATTTGCTCTCTGCTAGCAGAAAAACATGAGTTTCCAGTGAAACAAAACCCTGATACTCCGGCCTGAGACTGAATAACTTAGCCCTTTTTTGCAAAAGTGTCCATAAAAATTCCTCACACTGTTGGCAGGATTGGAACTGAAGTCTTTTGCACTGTGCTACCCACGAGGGCAAATAAAGAACTTTGTATCTGTACGATACAGAATTATTTATCTTGAACTCTGTATCACATGCTGCTATTAGCACTGCTGATATGTATGACGTTGTAAAATAAAATAAAAAATAAATCTCCGGAATACCAGAAACATACAGAGCCATCTTACTAATTCCAGTGCTGAATAAAAGCTATGAGTTCTGGGCTGAGCGTCGTCCCACTGCGATATACGCTGATTAACTTATAACCAGCAAAAAAAATTCAGCTTTAAACAGAGCAGTGGTACAAAGGATACCCTATTTGCATGTCGCCATAGCAGCAAAAATTTCTGACAACACCAACTTCCTTGCCGTCCTGTTGGAACACATATGTACCATTTGAGAAGACCCTTACGTGAAGACATGTATCTGATCATCAACATGGACAGGTAGTTTTTATCATTTTGAATGTGGTCTAGGGGTATGAGGGCTCCAAGAGGTTCCCAGAAAAACACTCCCATACCAAAACCCTAACTCCACTTGTCTTGTACCAGGATATCCGAATGAGTCCACTCCGTATTTGTCGCCGTACCCTATATCTACTGCCTACACAGCGCAGCAGGAAACGTTATTCATCAGAAAAGCAAGTTATTTCCAGTCGACAATGGTTCAATGACGCCGTTCAGATGCAAGCTTTAGGCGTCACTGGTAACGGATAGCCATTAGCGTGAACACTGTGACCGGGCGCCTACTCCAGCTGCACATACGGAGGATTGTTCATTTGATTCTTGATTTGTTTCCTGGTTAAAAAGTCCATGGTCAGCCTTTCTAAGTCTGCGTGAGTAACACAGTGGTATCGTTACCGTCCTTTCCACACTGGGTGGAAAAGGCCCGGGTTCGAATCCCGTCGATGACGCGAGGAACTTTAATGGGCTTTTTTTTTACCCCGTGGCTGAGTTAAGTCGGTCTCAGGCATAGATAGCAGGGTTTTCCCCCCGGGAACTCGGGTTTTTCGTCCAGCAAAAGAGGCAAATCGACCACAGAACACACGCAATTTACAGGCATATTACACAATGCACGGCAGATGAATTAATTTTTTCGGGTTGCCTAAAAATAATAGTTTAGTCAGCTTTTCCACATTTTCTGTCTCTCAGTTTTCACAAGTCTGGACAGCGACCATCGATTCACTGATTCGATGGTTGCTAAATCGATTACCGAATGACTCGATAATCTGTGAGGAGTGGGAGGCCGCCATTGGCTCAGCGACTACTGAATCGTGCACTACCCGCCCACTCTTGGAACACCTTAACTACAACACTTCACGAATAGCCCAGAAGATTTGCGGTTTCCACAATACTGTGATGACCCTTCACCGATACCCGACAATCATCTCGTTTTTGGAGTCTATTAGATTAGATTCATGTCGATTAAGTACTTTGTATTGACCCATTGCCATGAATCTGCATTATCAAATTTACTGGTTCTCACATCGATACCTGTGCCTTCTGGTGGGGAGGAACGGCCGACCCAAACACATGGCTATTTTTATATTATGATTAGATTAGGTTTTAGGCGCATTACCGACTAACGCCATATTGTGTCGTATGCATTGTCTCTAAAATGCGTGCGTTCTGTGTTCGATTTTGTGTTTGCTGAACGAAAAATCCGATTTTCCAGGAGAAAAATCATGCTACCCTCGCCTAAAAACTCAGCCGCATTGTGAAAAGTCCCTTAAAAATTCCTGACGTCATGGACAGGATTTGCACTCAGGTTTTTACCACCCTGTGTGTGGTCAGGATGGCGATTCTTACAACTGTGCTACCCACGAGGGCAAAAACACGGACTGTATAATGTTTTTACTGGACATATACACGTTCCAGTCAAAACATTATGTATATGGACATATGCATTGTCCATATAATATTCCATGATATGAAACCCTAAAATTGTATTCATTTATTTGGTTCAGTGGTCAAAATATTGCTGATATATCAGCGATATTTTGACCACTGCAAGCGCAGGAAATTAAAATTAACAATGTTAACTGCATTAAAAAAAGTAATTTTTAATTTTTTCTTACTGTGTAACAATAGTAACATAATGGTATCGTCAACATCCTCACCTAACCGGATGGAAAAGGCCCAGGTTCGAATCCCGTCGATGACGCGAGGAACTTTAGAGTGCGTTTTTTCACTCCGTGGCTGAGTTAGTCGGTCTCAGGTAACAAGGTTTTTTTCTCCCAGAAACTGGGTTTTTTTTGGTCCATCAAACAGGAAAATCGACTATAGAACACCCGCAATTTACGGACAAAATAAATATATGGATAGATGTAATCATTTATGGGGGACCCTAATATCATAATTTGGTTTTTGTGAATACGGAAAATTTCTCACATACATTGGGGGAAGGGGGTTTATTTATAGGTATATGAAACTTTTTTATTTTTCATTTAATAAAGCCCGCTTGCGCTCGTCCATTGGTATCTCGTTCCACGGTAAAGGTGCAGCTGCACTGGGAATCTGAGCTCAGGAGTGTCCCAAAAGGATATGACAAAAATGAAAAAGTTGTCTCTGGGTCATAAGTTTGCGATACACTACTGCGTCCACTTAACACTAGCAGTGTATCACGTCGTGATACGCCTGATATTTTGTATACTGTATATTGTTTCTTGTTATGATTTTAAAAACGTGAATGTTTTCTAATGTAACAGCGAAATGCATATTTGCCGTCTCTATAGGCCCTTACAATCAGCGCCTACCCTCGGCGATAACCATCCTCGGCTATGACAATCTCGATGATATGGTAGCTTACTGAAACAATGAAAAGCATTTTTTATTTAAAGAGTAAAAATGTTTTTAGTACTGTAATCGGAAAATATTTACAACCGAAAATATTATACGGCAACAAAACAAGATTTAAATATATTGTTTGGCAAAAGGTTCATTCAACTTGTGAGAATATATACCAGTTCTCAATTAGTTCTGTCTGACCTTTGGACGCTGCGATTAATTACAAAATAATCATAGCATTTGGATTTGTTTATTTATTATTATTCTTAATTTAAATTTTTGCAGTTTAACAAACGGCACGCTTTTTAATTTTAAAAAGTAAGCGTTATCAACCGTTTGTTTTGTCCCAGTTCCAGCTGCGAGTGTTTTCATCCGTGGTGGTCCAGCTGGTTGAATAGAAGAACCGGTTGTTGAACAATTACAAAACTGCAGTTGTTATGCTTTATTGTTTCTAAAAGGATACTACGGTATTCTTTTAGACACAGTAAAACATAACAACATATCAAAACGAAGCACTTGTTAAGAAACTGGGTAACGACTGACTTTTACTTTTCTGTAGCAGAAGCACTTACATCATAGCGTACTGTATTTACTTTTATGTACTCAACAGGCTCGCTTTATAGGTTTATTGTTTAATTACTTTAAAACAGGGCATAGTCGGTTTATAGTTACAGCTCTTCGTGCACGTGTAAATCACGTGGGTGAGCAATATGAACTGACCAAATGCTGTGGACTTTATCGCCGCTTTCTTAATTAAATGATAATTGGCCAAAACCAGATTTTCAATAGTAGTGGAATTATTAATGTATATTTTGGGATATGGATCAAGGAAAGGACGAAAAATGCACGTTCTTGCAAGGTTAGTATGATATATTAAGATAAGTACGTGTTAAAGTTTTAATTTATTTATTACTTTATTTACTTTTCTATTAGGACCATTCGCCAATTACATAGCACATTTTTTTTTAAAATTCCCTACACTCCCGGGAGCAGGTATGGAGTTAAAGACATGAAAACACTTTGTAATAATAGTTTCCTCTTCCCATTATTGCATAATGTAATACTCCAGTGCACGTCATTCCGTCTTATGGGGGAAGGAAACTTGCATATTTATGCGATTGTCCTTTTCCCATCCCAGTTGTAATATATTAAAATATTTTATCCGGTTGTCTTCCCCTTGTGCGTTATTATTATTATTAGCTATATGATGCAAGGAAGCCTAGGGCTTACGCTGCACCAGCCAAGAAAAAAAAAAAATTCCCGAGTTACCCTGAGAGAAGGGAATCATCAAGAAAGAGAAGAATGATGATATCCAGCTGGGTGCGCCAAGCCCATACTCACCAGATGTGAGCAAGGAAAGAAGACCAGCCAAAAACAAACAAACAAAAAAAAAAAAAAAACACACTACCCCACCTCTATAACACTAGATGGAAGATTGTTCCACAATCAAGAGATCCATGAGGGGTAATAAACCTCACAAAAAAAAAATATATATGTCTGTGTGTGTGTGTGTAGTAGTAGTAGTAGTGGCATGTGATGTAAGAAAGCAAGTGTATGAGCTTATGCAGCATCAGCCAGAAAAAAAAAAAAAAAATCACACCATTCCCTCCAAATGCCTGTCCAGTTCCTCCTTAAATTTATTCAACCTATCAACTTCCACAATGACAGATGGAAGTTTGTTCCAGCAATTAACCACCCGCTGGCTAAAGGCAAATTTCCGTACGTCTGTTCTACATCTGTCTTTTCTTAATTTGAATTTATGCCCCCTTAGATTCATAATCTGAACAAGTGGAAGGATCCCATCAGAATTCAGAGTGCTCAACCCATTCAAGGCCTTAAACACCTCAAACAGATCACCGCACAGGTGCCTAGTCTCCAGCCACTGCAATTTGCAGAACTTTAGTCTCTCTTGGTATTCCCCTCACCAATCTTGTTGCCCTTCTCTGTATACGCTCAAGCAAATCGACATCCTTCCTAAAATGAGGCCTCCAGACCTGTACGCAGTACTCAAGGCATGGCCTGACCATTGCCTTATACAGAGGGACAATCACCTCCTTTTCCCTGCTAGCAAAATTCCTATATATCATTGACAAAACCCCATGACCTGTCCTGGCAGCCTGTCTGCATTGCTTAGAAAACTTCATATCTGACTGCACAATTACTCCCAGGTCTTTTTCATTTTCTACCACCTTAAGTGTAGTATCACACAGTTGGTACTTTTCTCTCGGGTTACTTCTACCTATATGCAGTACTTTGCATTTGTCAAGGTTCAAGTTCAGTTGCCACTTCTTAGCCCATCTGCCCAAATTATCTAGATCTTGTTGCAGTAGCACACTGCCATTACTGTCATTAACAATCCTGCCAAGCTTTGTATCATCTGCAAACTTTGACACTAAGCCTGATATACCTTCATCAATATCATTGATAAATATACAAAACAACAGTGGACCCAACACCGAACCCTGTGGGACTCAAATAATAACATTAGTCCACGAAGAGCAGCACCCATTGATTACCACCCTTTGTCTTCTCCCACTCAACCATCCTTTTATCCATTGTAGCAACTTACCCTCAATACCATTCTGCTCCAATTTGTACAATAGTCTTCCATGCGCAACAGGGTCAAAAGCTTTCCTGAAATCCAAATATATGATATCAAAATTATTTTTTGCATCCAGTTCCTTTGTAACCACATATAATAACCAATCAAATTGGTCAGACAAGACTTTCCCTTAACAAACCCGTGCTGTGTCTGAATTATTGCTGCAGTCTTATCTAGATGATCCTGCAATGCATCTTTAACCAGTGACTCCATTATTTTACCCAGAAGAGAAGTTAAACTAACTGGTCTGTAATTATTCGTGTCACCCTTCAGTCCCCCTTTGTAAATTGGGGATACACTTGCACATCTCCAGTCCGTGGGAACCTCCCTTGAGTCCAAGAATGCTCTCATAATTATGGCTAAGGGTTTGCTTAGTTGCTTTGCCGCCTCGCTTGATGGTAACTGGATAGATACCATCCAACCCAGGTGCTTTTCTTATGTTTAACTTCAACAATTTCTCCTCCACTTTGCTCTCTTATTACAAAATCATTAAGTACCCTGCTACAATTTGATAACTTTCTGCCATTTTCAAACATTAATAATTCCTCACGTGTGAATGTAGATGCAAAATACTCATTCAGTTTGTTTGCTATCTGAGCAAGATCATCAACAGTCGAACCATCGATGTCAAGTGGACCAATCAGATTCATCCCTTTCCTTTTAGAGTTTATATAAGTAAAGAAATCCTTGCTGTTTTTCTTAGCATCTTTTGCCAAGGATTTCTCGTAATCTGCCTTCACCTGCCTAACCTCCTTTATGACCTGATTACAGACTACCTTATATCTGCCATAGGCTTCTGAGTCGCTTGATAATTTATATGCATCCCATGCATTTTTCTTCTCCGTTACGCATCTCATTAGTTCATTTGATAACCATTTAGGCCTAAACCTTAAACAATATTTCTTAATAGGTATGAAACTTTTAGTAGCATCCACGATTAATTCCTTGAATGCTTCCCAGTTAGAATTTACTGTTGGTAACATCGTCAATTGACCCCACTGTACAGAATTTAAAAACTGTCTGAGACCACTGTACTCACCTTTACGGAAGCAAAAACCCTTTCCTTTACCCCTGATGGTAATTAAATCTTTAAATAAATCCCACATCAGTACACTGTGTTCACTGCCACCTAGTGGTTCCTTTATCTGCAAATTCTTAATACACGAATGATCACTGCTGAAAACCAGATCAAGAATATTACTCTTGATCTGGTTATCTAGTATATATATATATTTATATCAGTAATAAAAAAGAAAATTAATAATTATAATGACTGTAACTAATATTTATGGGTCAGTGCAGTTGCAGAGCAATCGTGCATTACAACCATAATGTGTATAAAATATTGAAGATAATAATAATAAATATTTTATATATATATATACACACACACACACACACACACACACACACTTTTTTTTTTTTTTCTGGATTCTGGACATGTAGGAATAAATGGAAATGAACAAGCATAAACCAAGTAGTGAAAACAACTATGACCAGGACCAGTAATTCAGAGATCCTGTAAACTATTTGGCAACAAAGTTGGCAAGATTAAACTACCTACAGATTATATCAGATTAACCCAAAAATGGCTTTCAAGCTTAAGAAAACTGAGGTAATATGAAAATAGTCCTGGCCATACTGAGAATAAGATTCTATTCTTTTCCTGACACAACTTCTAAGATGAAAACTTGTAGTAATGTCAAAACATTTACACTTATACTTGCAAATTACTCTGAATATGAAAATGAGAAAAATTTCCTGTGCAGTCAGCTATCACTCTTGCAGTTCTCTTTGTTTTACAGTGTTACGGATAGTTTTACTTCACATAAACAACAATATAAAAGATCTCTATTAATAATTACAAATATATATGAAACTACTCGGCATTGGTTAAAGGTTGAGAAGACTGAAGATACTTGTTGACAATAGACTTGAATTTCTGTAGATTGTAATTTTCACAAAATACACATGAAGGTAGGTTGTTCCAGAAAACAGAGGTTGAAGGTATAAATGAGGAAGAAAAGTTGGTTTTGCGAGTTTGACGTTGGACAGTAAATGGATGCCGATTGAGTGTTGCACATGTTCAGACTTTTTTTTTTTTTTTTATGAAAACCCAAAACAAGAGAGGTATTAGAACCCATAGTACTTAATACCATGCATGGCTTAGAGGTTGAGAAGATGAAAGAAGATATTTGTCAACATTAGACTTGAATTTCTGCAGATTGTAATTTTCAGGAGATACGTATGAAGGAAGGTTGTTCCAAAAAACAGAAGTTGAATGACTAAATGAGAAAGAAGAGTTGGTTCTGTGAGTTTCAAGGGTAATAAGTACATTACTGCACAAAGAGAGTACTTTGAGAGTGACTGTGTCACGATATATATATATATATAGTTATCTTATCAATTGACAAAATTATAACTTTATAGAACACTTAATGAAGCTCTATAGTTTTACATTCTCTAACCTTTGGCATTCAGTTTAATTACAATATGAGATTTAGTTACATTAATATGCAAGTCTGGGAACTTTTTGATTGGAAGCTTGTTCCAACAATCCACCACCTGATCGCTGAAGGCAAACTTCCACACATCTATTTTGCAACAATCCTTCCCCAACTTAAATTTATGCTCCCACATGTGTAGTCCCAGAAGAGGAAGATTGCCATTCACATTCATCTTACTCAAGTTGCTTACATATCAGAAATGATAAAATCAGAAATGTCTTATCACTTTCTCATGGCCCACTGTGGTTAACGTATACAAAGAATGGTGTTGAATGGGTCAAACCACCTCCCACAGAACTGTAAAAAATTATACAAGGTAGATGTTTGTGGTGAGTGAAAGGTGCAGCACATTGTACAGGCTCAACTGCAGGTCAATATGCAATGGGCGCCTCTGTAGCCAGGTGGGCAGGAGCAGCAGTGTGTAGCACACGTTTCTTGATTAGACCAGGGTTCGAGCCCGTGACCACCAAATACGGAGGATGCGGAAAAGTCAGGGAATGACCACCGCATATCCCCGGAGCAATATGGCCTTAGTTGCTAATGCTCCTAAAAACCAAATAAACAAACAGTGTGCAATGGTTGACATCACAATACAATATGGGGAATGCAAAAACAATATCCCAAATGATGATACACAGCACACCCAGTTGTATGGGGTTCCACAGCTGACAACTCAAGGGACACTATTTCCTCACTGCTGATCATCATCTAAGGTGAATGGCATGGTATGAGCACACTCACTGTTTGGACACTGGAGGACTGGAAACTAGTGTGCTGGTCAGATGAGTCCAAATACCTGGTATAGCATGCCGACAGATGCTTTTGTGTGTGTGTGGTGCAAGCAACACGAGTCCATAGACCCACTGTATACACATTGGGTCATGGATTAAATAATCTACAGGGTGCCTGACCTGCCTCCTCGTGGCAAAGTATGGGCAACGGTGGGTCTCAATAGGGGCCCAACGGCTAAATGGTCAGAGAAACAACAGAACATAACACTACACGACAGACCACTCCCCACAAACGTTTTAAATCTCTGACCTCCACAGAGTTCTATGTCACTCACGAAGAATACAACGTGTAGATGGGGCAAACCCCTGGTGCCGTCAGACGACTCACGCACTTAGCATTAGTAGAGGCATATGATGCAAGAAAGCAAGCTTATGCAGCATCACCCAAAAAAAAAAAAAAAAAACCCCTTCCACTTCACCCCTCCGTTCGTTCAAAATACCTGTCCAGCTGAGCCTTAAATTTATTTAGGCTATCAACTTCCACAAGGGATGGAAGTCTGTTCCACCAACCAACTACCCGCTGGCTAAAGGCAAATTTCCGCACATCTGTCCTACATCTGTCTTTCCTCAATTTGAATTTATGCCCTCTCAGGTGATTATTCTTTGCAAGAGGCAGTATCCCATCAGCATTGAGCATGCTCAAACCATTCAAGACTTTGTAAACGTCTATCAGATCACCTCGCCGGTGCCTAGTCTCCAGACACTGTAATTTGCAAAACTTAAGCCTTTCTTCGTAAGAGCAACCCTTCGTTCCGTTCACTAACCTTGTTGCCCTTCTCTGTACTCGTTCCAGCAGCTCTACATCCTTCTTGAAATGAGGCCTCCAGACCTGTTTACAGTACTCAAGGTGTGGCCTGACCATTGCCTTATACAAGGGAATAATCACCTCCCTATCATTGCTAGAAAAATTCCTGTATATCATTGATAAGACACCATGAGTAACACTTGCAGCCCATCTGCACTGCTCAGAGAACTTCATATCTGCCTGCACAATTGCCCCTAGGTCCTTTTCATTTTCTACAACTGTCAGTGTAGTACCACAGAGTTGATACGTTGCTCTGGGATTGCTGTTTCCCATATGTAGTACTTTACATTTGTCAATGTTAAACTTCATTTGCCACCTCTCAGCCCATCTGCTCAACCTTTCCAGATCCTGTTGCAGCAGCATAGCATCAGTAGTGTTCTTAACAACCCTGCCAACCTTTGTATCATCTGCAAACTTGGACATTAAGCTTGATATACCATCATTAATATTATTTATAAATACAGAAAACAACAATGGCCCCAACACTGAACCCTGAGGGACTCCACTAATAACATTAGTCCACGATGAGCAGTGTCCATTAATTATCACTCTCTGTCTTCTGCCACTCAACCATCCCTTTATCCATAGCAACAATTTGCCATCAATGCCACACTGCTCCAATTTGTGCAGCAGTCTTCCATGTGCAACAGTATCAAAAGCCTTTCTAAGATCCAAATATATAATATCAAAGTTATCCCCTGCATCCAATTCTTTTGTGACTACATCATAGTATCCAATAAAATTGTTCATGCAAAACAAAACCATGCTGTGTCTGAGCTATAACTGAATTCTTGTCAAGATGATCCTGCAGTGTTTCTTTAACCAGTGCTTCCATTAATTTTCCTGGAACAGAAGTTAAACTCACAGGTATATAATTACTTGTGTCAGCCTTTGATCCTCCTTTGTGAATTGGGGTTATGTTTGCACATCTCCAGTCTGTGGGTACCTCCCCTGAGTCCAAGGAAGCGTTCATAATTATGGCTAACGGATTGCTTACTTACTTTGCTGCCTCCCTTAATATAACTGGATAGATCCCATCCACCCCAGGTGCCTTTCTTGTATTTATCTTCAACAATTTCTCCTCAACTTTACTCTCCATTATTACAAGATCATCTAGCTCACTGCCAGTGTTTACTTCATCTATGGCATTCCCCTTTCTGAATAACTCCTCAGAGTTATTCAGAAAGTTGCCAAAGATTTCTCGTAATCTGCCTTTGCCTGCCTAACCTCCTTTGTAACTTGGTTACAGATCAACTTATATCTATCATAGGCTTCTGTGTCACATGTTAATTTATATATATCCCATGCATTTTTCTTCTCTGCCATATGTCTCATTAGTTCATCTGACATCCATTTAGGCCTGAACCTTGAACAATATTTCTTAGTTGATATGTAAAGCCTAGTAGCTTCCAATATAAGTTCTTTGAATTCTTCCCATTTTGAGTTTGCTGTTGGTAACATCATCAGTTGGTCCCACTGTATAGAATTTAAATACTGTCTCAGACCATCGTAGTTGCCTTTACGAAAGCAATAACCCTTCCCTTTATCCCTGATGGTAGTTACCTCCTTGAGTAAATCCCACTTCAGCACACTGTGATCACTGCCACCTAGTGGTTCCTGTATCTGCAGATTCTTAATGCATGAAGAATCACTACTGATAATCAAATCAAGAGTTTTGCTCCCTCTATTTGCCTCCCGAACATGCTGATTTAGAAAACAATCATCGAATAAATCCATAAAAGCCTTGCTAGTGTGTGAGTGACCAACCCACAAATTCCAGTCAATATCTGGGAAATTAAAATCCCCCATTATAAGACTCTCTGATTTACTGGCCCACTCTATTACCTTGTACAGTTTCTTATTATACTCATCAGTGTCATTAGGCCTATAGCACACTCCTACTCTCAATTTTGATCTCCCAATTCTTATGTCACACCAAACTGACTCGACACTGCACTGTCCAGCGATGTCGACTGGCTTCACTTCCTTCGATTTTATGTGTTTCTTAACTAATAGCATAACCCCTCCTCCCTTCCTGTCCTGTCTATCCTTTCTGTAGACGTTGTACTCCCCAAATTCCAGTTCTGCATTCCTTATATCTGTGTGACACAACGTCTCTGATATCCCAACAATATCCGCCTTTGATGCTTTGAGCAATACCTCAAATTCATCAAATTTATTTACCAAACTCCTAGCATTGGTGTACACGCAAGTATACATGCACCTGTTCTTTTTCTTAGCTACCCTAACACAACCCATGTGTTTTCTTGTACCCCAATGACTCCCAGCAGTCTCTGAAATATCCTGCATCTTATTTTCCAGGCTGCTGCTCATTCCAATAGAAGCAGTGCAAGAATCACTTTCACCTCTGCCAGTGGCTACTGTTAATCTATTAGTCCTTGTATCCCCCCCAATCTAGCAGTTTTCCGACCCACCTAACACTGCCTCGATAGCATCAGCAAACATTCTTGCACCCTTTCTATTTAAGTATATCCCATCCCTGTAGAAGCAATCTCTCCTGTTAACAAGCACAGACCAGGCTGAAAAAAATTCTACCTCTTGAGCCTTGCACAATCTTTCCAGGGCCGAATTGATCGACAGGGCTCTCATCATATACTCCCTCCTATCGTGTCTGGGCAGAATTGCAGACACTTTCAAATTCAACCCTAATTCATGGCTTTTTTTTGAACAGTGACCTGTACTTATTAAGTAATTCCACCGGTCTCCTACTCTTTATATCATTAGTGCCAACGTGTACAGCTATATCACCTTTTGTGCCTTTAAAAGATGATATCCGCTCTACAACGTCATCAACCTTTGCCCCTGACAGACATACCATAGATCCACTGTTGACATCACAATACAATATGGGGAATGCAAAAACAATATCCCAAATGATGATGCACTGCACACCAGTTGTATGGGGTTCCACAGCTGACAACTCAAGGGACACTCTTTCTTCACTGCTGATCATCATCTAAGGTGAATGGTGTGGTATCAGCACACTCACTGTTTGGACAGTGGAGGATTGGAAACTAGTGTGCTGGTCAGATGAGTCCAAATACCTTGTATAGCATGCCGACAGATGCTTTTGTGTGTGGTGCAAGCAACACGAGTCCATAGACCCACTGTATGCACATTGAAAGGTAAGTCTACCGAGGACGCTATTTATCAGATGACAACATACGTTCAGAGCTATGAGGGGGTTACGTTCTTGGAATTTTTGTTGATTTTCACGGCGCATTCGACATGCCTTGGTGGGGGGGAATCCTTTCCAAGATTGGAACCATTGGATGTTCTGAAAAATTGTATTTAGTTTTTAAAGAATATTTTTCAAATAGAAAGATAATTATCAGGACAAAATATACTGAAGTAAAAAGGAATGTTAAATGAGGTTGTCCACAGGGCTCGGTGATTGGTCCTCATGCCTGGACAATAGTTATAATTGACTTTTTGAGAAGAAATCACGTTGGTGTGAATGTAGTGGCATATGCCGATGATTTGTTAATTCTGGTTTATGGCAACGCAAGGTCCCAACTAGAGGCACATGCCTCTCAAATAATGGAGGAATTGATAGAGTGGTCCAGATTGTATAAGTTACAGATCTCAAAAACAAAGACTGTACTGTTGCTGCTTAAAGGACGACTGAGTATGAATAGAATTCCAGTTGTTAAAGCATTTGATATGTCAATTAGGTATGTGACCTCTGTAAAGTACCTTGGTGTGTGTGTGTGTAGGGGAGAGGATGGCGTTTTTGGAGCACATGAAGTATTTAAAAAATAAAGTTCGAGTGCTGTATGCCAAGCTGAGAAGAATGATTGGAACTGATTGGGGGATAAAAGGAAGAGCGCTGAATCTCCTTTATGACTGTGTATTTGTCCCCATAATCACATATTCTTCTGTGGCTTGGTTGCACCGAATAACTAATAGTGTTGAAAGGAATACTTGCTCCAAGTGCAGAGGTTCGCTCTCCTATGCACAACACGGGCCTGCAGAACAGTGTTGACAGATGCTCTGCAGGTCTTGGCTGGGCGATTTCCAGCTGATTTGCAGACCATCTTGTCGGCGTTACTATACTGTACTAGAAAGAACATCAGGAAAACTGTGTTGGGAGTTTCCTCTTGCCCAGATCTAAATAGGATATACTCAAGATCTGATTATAAAGAAGAAGGCAAGAATTAAAAATGAACTGATGGCTGTATGGCAACAGAGGTGGGACACGAGTGAAAGGACGTGTCACCCATATGTATTTACCGAGAGTTGACATATTAAATGTGCGGGCAAATCCTTGGCAGCAATTTGTCTATTATTCATTATGGTTGCCGGTCCTTTTTTGTTTACCAGCTGGACAGGTATTTCGAACGAATGGAGGGGTGAAGTGGAAGTGGTTTTTTTTTTTTTGGTTTTTTTTTGGCTGATGCTGCATACGCTTGCTTTCTTGCATCATATGCCTCTACTAATGCTAATGCCATAGTACCCAAATCCATAACTCTGGCTTATGTACATTTTATAAATTTTGCATAAACTCATATAGTTCATTCCTGTTTGATAAGACTGCCGTAATTTCATTGCATCATTATCATTTTATATATATATATGCACACACACACACACACACACACACACACACACACACACACACACACACACACACACACACACACACACACACACACACACACACACACACAGAGAATCGGATCTAACAGGCATAAAATTGAGTAGGGGTGCCGCAAAATAAAATAAATTACTTAGGGGTGCCATTATTAAAAAAAAGGTTGAAAACCATTGCAATAATGTGTAATATAGCAGTGCTTCCCAATCTTTTTCACGCCATGGCATACTTGGGGAATTTATAATTTTTGTACGTCACACAGAGATAAACTGGAGCAGATTTTGGGGTGTCTATAAGGTCTTTGTGAAAAAATGTATTACATTTTTTACATTATATGTAATTATGATAAGAAAAGTAAAATATAAATATTATGGAAGATATTAAATATTTAATACTCAATTCATACAAAACTTCAAAATAAAATCTTTTCAAATTTTTGAAATCACGAAAAATGACTTTTTGAAATTCATATTTCATCTTTCTATAATCTGCAAATGATCCAGCAACGGGTTTTCAATAAAAAAAAAATGTTTACACCAAAGTAACAACATTACAGATCATTCTGTGAAGTTGTAACAAAATGCAAAGAATAGTAAAAAAAAATAAGAAAACTACAGCAATGAGTAACATTATTATCAAAACTGGACAACTTTTGACTATTGCAGACATTAAGGATCATTCAACATTTGTGAACAGAGGCAGACTGGGTCAAAAATACTTAACAGGGGAAAACTTTTAGCAGCCTCACAACAGTGTTTATGGGCATGCAATTGCATATCGGTCTCCAGCCTACTGGGGTTCCCCTGGTAAGTCTTATGGCCAGTCTGCCTCTGTTTGTGAATTGTCCATCCTGTGTAAACCAATGAAAACTGAAATAATAAATTCTTACATTTTCAGCCTTTCTATCACAGGTTCTGAGAAACTGAGAAATGTAAAACTCTGCTCTGAGAAACTCGAAAATGTAAAATCACTTTGCTTGACAATGCAGAATCACAGAATAGTACATGATAAGAGCTGCAGAACTTTCTTTCTGTGCCAATAAAGCAAAACGAAAATATCTGATTGACTGAATTTTATTGTTTCGTTTCCCACTCTCGTTTTCCCCAGTTTCTTCTTAAAGTAACTTTGCAACAAATTTTCCCACCCCAAGCGAAAACAGAACAGATACATATAAAACGGTTATAAAATGTATTAGAAGCGAGAAAGTCCAGTCTTTGTTGGCTGTATAGAAAGAAAGCAATAGACAAGGCTACCAATGTTGTTGTTGTGAAAATGGCAAATGACCTCAAAACCATAATTTAATGAAACTGCATGCTTTGGAGTGACATATTCGACAAACAACTTGTGTGATCGAAACCCTCTAGTTTTGGGGTGACTGAAGTAGACTTTTACTCTTCCTTGTCATTGTTTAATTCGCTCTCTGAACACCATGAGATAAATGCTAATTACACGAAGGGTTCCTCCCACTGCATCGGTCACTTACACAGAATGTCGTCAAGCTACGCGAGGATCAAAGGATCATCAGCAATTTAGATGTGTCTCTAGCTAGCATAGTAATAACTCATTCGTAGTCCTTGCAGTTTTTCATTTCAGATAAACAAAAAAATAGAAAATAAAGAAACAAATCTAAGGTACTAAAACGACAACACTGGCCATAGCTATCCTGTTACGTGACAAATTTGTGTATTGTAAAATAAAACATATTGCCCAGCGACAACAATCAGTGTACCCACACACACGAAAAATGTAAAATAAATTCAACACTAGAATAAAATCAGATGTGATATACCCATGTTGTATATGTATATTTGGCACTGGTTTTACTGAATATTTCATGACTATCTTTTATTTGCTACTATTTCCATAAGCGTGGCACAGTCAAAACAATACTTTGATGGCCAGTCGCTGTGCTGATAAGAATGTGTTACATTTAATTAAAAAAAAAAAATTCTCATTTATTAATGAAATTTGTTAATTGTCTTAAAAATGAATTGTCTTCTAAATTTAACAATCCCCTTTCAAGGTCGGGCCCAAATGAAGCTGCATTGGAAGAGTTATGCCACTGAACAAAATCATTGGTTTTTCTGGAGATTGTCTTTCAGTTAGCTCTTCGTACACTGAAAACCCTTTGAGAAAATAGAAAAGAAGCAAAACGCCTCCTGCGTTCTTTTTCCTTAATTTCAAATTTTTGGTTAAGGAAAGGAATATGCCTTCCCCCCCCCCAAACATGCCCCTGTCCCTAACCTCTCGCAACACATCAGTAATCTTTCTACGGCACACCAGTTGGGAACCTCTGTAATATAGGTTACAGTTTAATACTTTGGCTCCCGGGCCCAGGTACAATGTACTCCCTGCACCCCTCTCTCATAGGCCCTGTTCAGAGGCAACCAGAGGGAGTAATACTCTTGATCTGATTATCAGCAGTGATTCTTCATGCATTAAGAATCTGCAGATAAAAGAACCACTAGGTGGCAGTGATAACAGTGTACTGAGACATAACAGTGTAAGATGTAACTACCATCAGGGGTAAGGGGAAGGGTTTTTGCTTTCATAAAGGTGACAGCAGTCATCTCAGAAAGTTTTTAAATTCTATACAGTGGGATCAACTTATGATTCTAAAGGGGAAGTCTTCAGGGATTTAATCTTGGAGGGTAGTAGGTTTTTCATACCAACTAAGAAATACCATTCAAGGTTTAGGCCTAAATGGATGTCAGATGAATTAATGAAGCTCGTGGCAGAAAAGAGAAATGCATGGGATGCATATAAATTGTCTGGCGACACAGAAATCCACGGCAGATATAAGCTAGTCTATAATCAAGTCACAAAGGAGGTTAGGCAGGCGAGGGCAGATTATGAGAATTCTTTGGCAAAGGATGCAAAGAAAAACAGCAAAGAGTTCTTTACTTATATAAACTCTAAAACTCTAGAAGGAAAGGGATGAATCAAATTGGTCCACTTAACATAAATGGTTTGACTATTGATGATCATGCTCAGGTAGCTGATAAACTGAATGAGTATTTTGCATCTACATTACACGTGAGGAGTTATTCAAGGAGGGGAATGCCAGAAGTTTATCAAACTCTAACAGGGAGCTAAGTGATTTTGTAATAACCGAGCGAATGATAAATTGGATGATAAATGGATGATAAATTGTTAAAGTTAAAGGAAAAGTGGATGATAAATTGTTAAAGTTAAACATAAGGAAGGCACCTGAGGTGGATGGGATCAATCCAGTTATATTAAAGGAGGCAGCAAAGGAAGTAAGCGAACCCTTAGCAATAATTATGAGAGCTTCCTTGAACTCAGGGGAGATCCCCATGGACTGGAGATGTGCAAATGTGTCCCCAATTCACAAAAGGGTATCAAAGGATGACACAGGTAATTACAGACCTGTTAGTCTAACTTCTGTTCCAGGGAAAATAATGGACTCACTGGTTAGGAAAGTGATGCAGGATCATGTAGACAAGACTACAGTTATAGTTAGACACAGCATGAGTTTGTTAAGGGGAAGTCTTGTCTGATAAATTTGATTGGATACTATGATGTGGTTACAAAGGAACTGGATGCAAAGAATAATTTTGATATCATAAACTTGGATTTTAGGAAAACTTTTGATACTGTGGTACATGGAAGACTACTGTACAAATTGGAGCAGTATGGCAAGTTGCTACGATGGATGAAAGGGTGGTTGAGTGGGAAAAGACAGAGAGTGGTTATCAATGGACACTACTCTTCATGGACTAATTATTATTTAGTCCATGAAGTGGAGTGCCCCACTTCGTGTTAAAGTGGAGTCCCCCAGCAGAGCTGGAACTAGGGTGGGGCGAGCAGGGTGCAACATTTTAAGGGTGCATTCAACTAGTTATATATTTTAAAATTGCTTTA
Organism: Mastigoproctus giganteus; assembly: GCF_048544385.1. NCBI lineage: Eukaryota > Metazoa > Arthropoda > Arachnida > Uropygi > Thelyphonidae > Mastigoproctus > Mastigoproctus giganteus. The sequence continues at coordinate 130,503,452 of NC_143584.1, forward strand.
TTTTTGATTTAATTACAGTCGGACCTGTGTTTAATGAATTTATTTATAGCGAATTTTTTGAATTCCTTTTGTAATTACATTTAAAAGTTTCTGTAGAATGAAGAAAATTTCAGTATAACGAACAGATTACGAGAGACTTAACTTTGTATGCTTTATTTTCACCTCTGGCTTTTAGCCAATTTAAGCAATTAGAAAGCACAAATTAAGGGTTCAAGGGATTACTGTTCGGACCATTCCACAATCTAAATGGAACATAAAACGTATGCAGCCACCTATCCCACATACCGAGAAGTCATGCTAGTCAACTGCTTTCTATATCCAGTCAAAGATTAAGGCATATTCCTGACATGGATAATTGCTTCTGGTCAATTAGTGTTCTTTGTTTAAAATAAAAATAAAAATTTTATTAAAAGAAATTAGCGTATTATATTTGTATGTGCTACTTTTGATTCCAGAAATTTTTGTAAGAGTGAAAAAAATTATAAATTCGGGATTTATAATTTTTTTTAAATTTCAATTAGTTACGGAAAAAAATATCAGGGAGGAACAGTGTTTTACAAATTTCTAAAATAACAGAGCAACTCCAATTACAAACTTCTATAAAGTATGGCCCATTTTGTGACATCACACCTCTGAGCTTTTTGGTTTGTCCTCCAGTGCTAACCAGCTGGCTTATCCTCCAGTGCTAACCAGCTGGCTTATCCTCCAGTGCTAGACTGTTGGCAGTTGTATTTTTCTTGAATTGCACAAATGCTCAAGTGTGAGTAGTTGCAGGTTAAAAGAAATAAAAGTGTAATTCAAATTTTGTTATTCAGTTGTTTTGTCTCCACATTAAAAAAGTAAATTTTAATAAATTGTCATCAACAAATTTCTTTTATGTATTTTGATTTCCTTTAGTTGAACTGTAACCATATATTTTATTTTAGTAATTACATATAATGTTATAGGTTATAACATTATATGTAATTATTAGTTATTTAAACTGTATATTTTCGAATTTGATTTTTGTCTCATTTTTAAAATGAGTTTTAGACAGAGTAATCAAATTGAGAGGACCTAGTTCTCCTTGTTAATTTTTTTGAGTAAAGAGTTCAGTTCCCCTTGATAATTTTTTGAGGAGAACACTTTCCTTGTTAAAATACTTTTTTATATTACAAAAATGCAGATTGTGATCAAACTCCTATTTAAAATAATGTATTATCAAGTTTGTCTTTTTTTTTTTATTGCAGTTTGTGCATATGCCTGAATGAAACAATTTTTAAAAATGTTTAAAAAAAGAAAAACATTTTAAAAAAAAGAAAAAGTTGAGGGCGGAAGAAGCAAGAAATTGTCCGATAATTTTCAGAATTGGTTTGTGCCAATGGAGATCACTGACCACAATGACCTTAGCTGCAATTCAGTCATTTTTTAAGCTGAAGAAAGTTGTAGTGAAACAGAGATTATAACAATAATAATTCTGAAAATGACCAGAAAACTGAGTTAGAGTATAAGTCCCCTCAGATTGTAAAAAATGAAAATAATAATAATAATCATATCATGCTTAACTTAAATAATCCCACATCTTGGCCATTGAATATTTCTGACAAAATAAGATGCTTTTTAATATAAAATTGACTGGATCAAGGCAAATATGAGGATTTCGTTATTCTTTATCCGAGGTTTTACATAGATTTTCTGTTGAATGGTTTGAAAAAAAAACTTGCTAATGGAGAATTTTAGACAGAAATTGGCTGATTTACTCCAAAGAAACTAAATCTTTGTATTGTTTTCCATGCATTTTATTTGGAAGTAATAAAAATACTGGCAATGTGCTTTCACTAGTCAATTCACAGAAAGCCGTTTCGTCTTGGAAACACATATGTCGATGTATTCAAATCACGAAAATTCATTAAAACACCATGAACACTTTCTACAATGGAAATCAATGGAAAAGAGTTTAAAAAATTCTTAACTTAATGATACTCTACAAAAAGCAATTTTAATAGAAAGAAAAATGGAGAAGAATTTTAAAAATTATTCTGGACGCAGTATTATTTTGTGAAAAAAATAATCTTATATTAAGAGGTTCAAAAGAGATAGTTGGGAATCCGAAAGCTGGAATATCATTGAACCTACAAGTCATTATAATAAAAAACTAGCAGAATAAATTTCAAATCCTCATAAAGGAACTGTGAATTATTTATCACATAAAATTCAAGACTAATTTATATGATTAATTAATTGGAAATGAAATTTGGACCAGTATTATTTCAAAAATTAAAAGCTAAGTACTGTACTTCTCATTGTTAATTGATTGCACACCCATTTTATCACATCATGAACAAATGTCCCAAATGAGTAGATATATGCAAATTATTGACGGAAAAATATCAATAGAAGAGAGTTTCACTGATTTTGTAAAAAGTAAAGAAAATTCTGCCAAATAAATCTGTTGCCATTGGATTGGCGACAAAAATTTTTTACCAAATTAGAAAAGGAAGGGCTTGACGTTAAAAATGTAAGGAGGCAGGGATATGATAATGGGGCCAATATGGCAGGAAAAACTTTTAACTCTCTCTCTCTCTCTCTCTCTCTCTCTCTCAGGGTAACTCAGGGAATTTTTTTTTTTTTTTTTTTGGCTGGTGCAGCATAAGCCTCAGGCTTCCTTGCACCATGTAGATAATAATAATAATAAAATATAAGGCGTACAGGCAATAATAAAAAATTTAAAAAAAATGAATTTGCCACATTTGTACCATCCTTCTCTAATTTGCCAAATTAGAAAAGGATGGGCTTGACATTAAAAATGTAAGGAGGCAGGGATACGATAATGGGACCAATATGGTAGGAAAACTTTTAACTCTCTCAGGGTAAATCAGGGATATTTTTTTTTGGCTGGTGCAGCATAAGCCTCAGGCTTCCTTGCACCATGTAGATAATAATAATAATAAAATATAAGTCGTACAGGCAATAATAAAAAATGTAAAAAAATTAATTTCCCACGTTTGTACCATGTTTAGCACAGTCTTAATTAGGTGGTATACATGCAGCATCAGGAATGTCTGGGATGATAAGTTTTTTTGGTTTGTTCAAAGGATATATTCTCTTTTTTTTCTGGTTCCACTAGTCACTGGAAAATTTTAACGAATACTTTGGGGATTTCAGTTAAAGGACATACAGACACAAGATGGTCAACCAAAGAATGAGTTATAAAATCTTTGTTCTTAAAAATATCAAAAGTTCAAGAAGTCTTAATTAATATTGAAATTAATATTAATATGTCTGCAAATGCAGAACTATCAGAATTGCTCTGTCTGCTTTTACAAATAGACTATCCATTTTTATGAAGATTGGCTATATGGAATAAAATTCTTTATAATATTGACTATAAGTAAAGTAATGCAATCTACAAAGCCTTGCATGCTCTTCCCAATTAATAAGAATGATAAAAAAAATCTCCAAGAAATACAGGAAAGTGAATTTCAAGATATTTTTGGATATGCAGCTACCACAGCAGAAAAAATGGATATACTGGTTACATTTTCAGATGAAAGAAGAAAAAAGTAAAAAGAATGACACTTTACAAATCTTCAAACAATTTAAATTCATCTGCCGAACAACAATTTTGTATTGAAATTAAATATGTTTTGGATGTTCTTATGAATGGCTTAAGCACTAGATTTGAAAAACTGAATACTATTTCTTCAGATTTTGATTTTATATTTGGAACTTCACTTGCATTAATTAATAAATCTGATTTGCAGAAGGCTGCTTCTGACCTTGCATTAAAATACAGAAAAGATTTAAATGCGTCAGATATTTCAACAGATATTTGAAAAATCATGTTTTATCAATTCTGCAGAATATAAAATCTGTAACCCCTTTACAACTTCTCCAAATTGTTCATGAGTATTGTCTAATAGAATCTTATCCAAATAGCATTAGTAGAGGCATATTATGCAAGAAAGCAAGCTTATTCAGCATCAGCCAAAAAAAAAAAAAACTCCCATTTCACCCCTCCGTTCTTTCTAAATACCTGTCCAGCTGAGCCTTAAATTTATTTAGGCTATCAATTTCCACAACATTGGATGGAAGTCTGTTCCACCAACCAACTACTCGCTGACTAAAGGCAAATTTCCGCACATCTATCCTACATCTGTCTTTCCTCAATTTTAATTTATGCCCTCCCAGGTGATTATTCTAAGCAAGAGGAAGAATCCCATCAGCATTGAGCATGCTCAAACCATTCAAGGCTTTATACACCTCTATCAAATCACCTCGCCAGTGCCTAGTCTCCAGAAACTGTAATTTGCAAAACTTAAGCCTTTCTTCGTAAGAGCAACCCTTTGTTCCATTCATGTTGTTGCCCTTCTCTGTACTCATTCCAGCAGCTCTACATCCTTCTTGAAATGAGGCCTCCAGACCTATATACAGTACTCAAGGTGTAGCCTGACCATTGCCTTATACAAGGGAATAATCACCTCCTTATCCCTGCTAGAAAAATTCCTGTATATCATTGACAAGACACCATGAGCTAACCTTGCAGCCTGTCTGCATTGCTCAGAAAACTTCATATCTGCCTGCACAATTACCACCAGGTCCTTTACATTCTCTACCACTGTCAGTGTAGTACCACAGAGTTCATACGTTACTGTTTCCCATATGTAGTATTTTACATTTGCCAAGGTTAAACTTCATTTGCCACCTCTCGGCCCATCTGCTCAACCTTTCCAGATCCTGTTGCAGCAGCAGCATACTGTCAGTAGTGTTCTTAATAACCCTGCCAACCTTTGTATTATCTGCAAACTTGGACATTAAGCTTGATATACCATCATCAATATCATTTATAAATACAGAAAACAACAATGGACCCAACACTGAACCCTGAGGGACTCCACTAATAACATTAGTCCACAATGAGCAGTGTCCATTGATTACCACTCTCTGTCTTCTGCCCCTCAACCATCCCTTTATCCATAGCAGCAATTTGCCTCCAATGCGACTCTGCTCCAATTTGTGCAGCGGTCTTCCATGTGCAACAGTATCAAAAGCCTTTCTAAGATCCAAATATATAATATCAAAGTTATTCCCTGAATCCAGTTCTTTTGTGACTGCATCATAGTATCAAATCAGATTGGTAAGGCAAGACTTTCCCTTAACAAAATCATGCTGTGTCCGAGCTATAACTGAAGTCTTGTCTAGATGATCATGCAGTGCTTCTTTAACTAGTGCTTCCATTAATTTTCCTGGAACAGAAGTTAAACTCGCAGGTCTATAATTAATCGTGTCAGCCTTTGATCCTCCTTTGTGAATTGGGGTCACATTTGCACATCTCCAGTCTATGGGTACCTCCCCTGAGTCCAAAGAAGCTCTCATAATTATGGCTAAGTGTTTGCTTACTTCCTTTGCTACCTCTTTTATATAACTGGATAGATCCCATCCACCCCGGGTGCTTTTGTATGTTTATCCTCAACAATTTCTCCTCCACTTTCCTCTCAGTTATAACAAAATCATCTAGCTCACTGTCAGAGTTTACTTCATCTATGGCATTCCCCTTCCTGAATAACTCCTCATGTGTGAATGTAGATACAAAATACTCGTTTAGTTTGTTAGCCACCTGAGCAGGATCATCAACAGCTGAACCATCAATATCCAGTGGACCAATCTGATTTATCCCTTTCCTTCTAGAGTTTACATAGGTAAAGAACTCTTTTCTGTTTTCTTTGCATCCTTTTCCAAGGATTTCTCATAATCTGCCTTTGCCTGCCTAATCTCATTTGTGACTTGGTTACAGACGAGCTTATATCTATCACAGGCTTCTGTGTCACGTGTTAATTTATATGTATCCCATGCATTTTTCTTCTCTGTCATATGTCTCATTAGTTCATCTATCCATTTAGGCCTAAACCTTGAACAGTATTTCTTAGGTGGTATGTAAAGCCTAGTAGCTTCTAAGATCAATTCTCTGAATGCTTCCCATTTTGAATTTGCTGTTGGCACCATCATCAGTTGGTCCCACCGTATAGAATTTAATTACTGTCTCAGACCATCATAGTCGCCTTTACGAAAGCAAAAACCCTTCCCTATACTCCTGATGGTAGTTACATATTTGAGTAAATCCCACTTCAGCACACTGTGATCACTGCCACCTAGTGGTTCCTTTATCTGCAGATTCTTAATAATGCATGAAGAATCACTACTGATAATCAGACCAAGAATATTACTCCCTCTAGTTGCCTCCCGAACATGCTGATGTAGAAAACAATCATCCAATAAATCCTCGAAAGCCTTGCTAGTGTGTGAGTGACCAACCCACAAATTCCAGTCAATATCTGTTAAATTAAAATCCCCCATTATAAGACTCTCTGATATACTGGCCCACTCTATTTCTCTGTAAAGTTTCTTATTATACTCATCAGAGTCATTAACCTATAGCACACTCCTTCTCTCAATTTTGATCACCCAATGCTTATGTCACACCAAACTGACTCGACACTGCACTGTCCAGCGATGTCGACTGGCTTCACTTCCTTGGATTTTATGTGTTTCTTAACTAATATCATAACCCCTCCTCCTTCCTATTCTGTCTATCCTTTCTGTGCATATTGTACTCTGCAAATTCAAGTTCTGCATTCCTTATATCTGTGTGACAAGGTATAAGGTATGTTCGTGTCAAACGGCACGTGGGATTTCTCCCAACTCTGCGTGTGTTTCGCTGTATCGAGGACAGTACACTGTCAAGCCAGAGACTTGAAAGTGTGTGGGCCGTGTCTGTGCAGTGTGATATGTTGTGCGCATTGTTTGACCAGCTTATTGGCTGCCAGGCCCCTAGTGGGGCCTGACATTGCCCATACCCTGCCATGTGGAGGCTAGCCGGGTGTATCCAGTATCACAACCAATTTCTCAGGTAGGTCCTGCCACCTAGTTTCCTGGGATTTCAGCGGCTTGAACCTTTAAAAAAAAATTTACGCATTTGACATTAGTGCTTAATGGGATTGCTGTTTGGAAATCGCTGGTTGGGGTTTAACGCTAAAGAGATGTGTTAAAGGCCTAATAGGTCGGGCAAAAGTTTGGTGTTATTAAATTTAGACGTGAGGCTATACGCTATATAAAAGCTAATAGTGTTTGTTGTCTTAGAGATTTAGACGAAACCTGTGGAATTTAGATGTTGATTAGAATTTGGCGGCATTATTAAACGTGTACCTTGGTCGATTTAGTGAGGAGGGAGACTAAAGACTGGGGGGAAAACAGATAGAAGAGGGATGATAGAGTAGGCATCCCCAAAACGGTTAGTGGAGACGAGCCCACCAGGCGAAATATGGGAGGTAGGCAGGGAGGAGACAGAGATCCATCTCCCCCCCCCACACACACACCTGGGGATGGGGTTTTAAAGGGAACCAGGTTAGAGTACCCAGTCAGATCGCCAATGGTGTATTGGCAGCAAAGCCACAGAATGTCTTCGTCAGGGTCATGTTCAAGCAGTGTCAAATCCGGTATGAAGGTCAAGCTGCCCATCCCGCTCTGGGGGGGGGGATATGTTAGCTGGCAGTGGGGAACCCATCAGGCGAGGGGGTGGTAGAGACATTTATTTCATTCATAATCCGCATTCTCACTCTACTTGCATTTTTTTATATATATTTATATAAAAAAAAGGGATCCAATATACGTATATATATATATATATATATACACCTAATTCTGTTTTTACACGATAGATACGTTCCTGAAAAATACGTGTAAAAAAAATTCGTGTAAAAAAGACATTGTATTTATGGAAGGAAAGACGATTGGTTCCGGATCTAAAAAATCCGTAAAAATAATTTAAAAAAAAACACATAAAAATATTCGTTTTAAGCTTATTATTTTATTTCAACAAAATACACATGTAATAATATGTAATGAAAATGTATTAAAGTAAATTTGTATGCATATGAAATGAAAAAAATTCTTCATGAACAAAAAAAATCTGTTTTACACATAACAAGATTTTATTCATTTTCACTTTCTGATAATAAACGGCGCATACGTTTGCGTACGACTGGAATATCACTAGAAATGTTGTGGACATGGTCTTCTTCCTCTATTATGAAATTCTATCTGTGATCTCTTGAGAAAAATCAGCACGAGTCTCCTCTGGTGCTGATGTTTCACCGGTTTTTACGAACGAATTCAGTTATTAATCATTGTGTTCGTGTTTTGGTTAGGCCGTTATATAATTCTCTGTAAGAGGCTGTCAACAACTTCAGTTCACGTTGAAACTTCCCAGTGCATTCTTCATTAGGGTCATGTTTGACAAAATGATTACCTAATTTTCTGGCCAGTTCCAGACCTTCTTTTATTAAATCTGCATTTAGAACAGAATCATTTTCTTCATTATCACTACGTTCTGTGGGATAAGGAGTCCCAAGGACAACCTCTAATATTTCATCTTCGCTTAGGGCTTTGTCGGTTAACAATTCATCAATATCTTCAAACGATAGATCATCGAATCCTTCTCCACCAATTTTGTGTGCCATTGTAATGATATAGGGAAATTCGGTCGTATTAGGGATGATGGGATCTTTGCTTTTTACACATTGTGGCCAAACCGCTTTCCAACACGCATTTAAAGTTGCTGGTTTTAATTCAGTTAACGCTAATCCAACTTAATTAATACAATCCATAATTGAGAATTTCTTCCACACATTAATGACTGTTAGTGTTTCATCATTCAGTTTGTCCAAAACGTGTTAGAATGTTCGTTTTACGTAGTATGTTTTAATTGTCGCAATTATACCTTAGTCTAGCGGTTGTATCAAAGATGTAGTATTAGGTGGCAGAAATAAAATTTGTATGTTTGGGTGTTCCAAGACAGGATGGCCGGGTGCATTGTCAAGAAATCAGAAGAACTTTAAATTCGAGACCTTTCAAATTCATATAACATCTGACTTCTGGGGCGAAACATTTGTTGAACCATTCTGTAAAGATAGCAGTTGTCACCCAGGCCTGCTTGTTTGACATCCAGTGAACAGGCAGTTTATTGATATCTACACCTTTCATTGAACGTGGGTTTAGGGCTCGATTTACCAGCAGTGGTTTCAACATACGATCTCCTGAAGCGTTGGAGGAAAATAACAAGGTCACACGATCCTTAGCTACCTTAAAACCACCAGCAGTTTTCTGCGATTTGGCTACATACGTTCTGTTCGGCATTCGTTTCCAGAAGAAACCAGTTTCATCTGCATTCCACACTTGATCAGGAGTGTATCCTCCGTCTTCAATAATTTTTGCAAGTTCCTGTGGGAATACTTTAGTGGCCGGTTCATCTGCAGATGCAGTTTCACCTTTAATTTTTATATTAGGAAGAGCATTCCTTTTAAGAAACCCTATCATCCAACCTGTACTCGCAGAAAATTCATACTTTCTGTTTAACTTTCTGTTTTTTGTTTGAGATGAAGTGGTTGGCTTCTTTTCTTTAATCTGTCTGTAAATTCTTAGTGCTGTTTGCTTGATGGCATTTCCATCTACTGGTACTCTTTTTTGTGACTGATCTTCTATCCATATTACCAGAGCCTTTTCCATTTTTCCCTTGACAATATCTCTTGTATATGATGATGAATTAACACTTACTTTTGTTCCAGAACATACCGACTTCCTAATTGCAGCGTCATTTTTCTTAATAGTTCTTACGGTAACTTCATGTACACCAAAATGCTTTCCTACAGACGTAGCCCCTTGTCCAGTTGCAAGACGATCTAAAATTTGAATTTTAAGTTCCAAAGAACTCGCTTTCCTTTTCATTTTGGTAATAGGCGAATTATTCGACATTATATAAGGGCTACCGAAAAATATCTCAGTTATAGTTAATAAAAAAGTATGAAAAATTTGTAAACTTACAATTTATTGACTATAGGCAAAATTAATAAATTTATATGTGCACAAATTTCACTAAAGATTCTTTCACTTTGAAATAGAGCTTACTACTAAATGTCTTTCGAAGATACAATGCACGAATACCGTAGATGTGCACCAAATTCAATAAAAACGTTGATGATTCATAGATACCTAGACGTACACATTGGTAAACAAAAGCACGCATTTCAAAACGCACACACTAGCTAATCTATCACACTAATAAATAGCTGATAATCACACTAATCGATTGGTGCGTATAATATAGAAATGATACTAATATGCCACAAATAAAAAAAAATCTTAGAATTTAGGCAAAAAAAATTCATAGAAATCGTGTTAAATCAAAATGACTCGCGTAAAAAGAGATTGAAATATTTATTTTGAATTCGTGTTAAATCAAATTCGTGTAAAAAAAGTTCGTGCAAAAACAGAATTAGGTGTATATATATATTTTTTTTTTTTTTTTTTTTTGCAGGCCAGGGGAGGATGCAGAGATAGTGTTTATGTACTTAGTAAATGTTTGTTAGTACAGTATATGTCAAGTAATGTAAGTTATTTTTAACTTTGTATTCTTTCGGCCAATTACATTTGCTCTTCCATTCATTCCCATTCACTCTCTCTTTCCCTCATGCTAGGTCACTCTTTCTTTCACCAAAACTGCCATTTATTCCCTTTTACCATAATTTCTAGTTCACTCAGTGCCCAGCCTATTCATTTTATCTTTCATTTTCATTCATTCATTCTTCTTTCATTCTACGTTGGATCCCCTTGCTACTAGCTTACTGATATTTTTCAGTTAATCTGCTTCCCTGTCTGCCTGTACATCTCCCTCCCCTGCATGGTTACTTATTTGGTGTGGGGCCCTAGGTTCCTATACATGACAAGGTAGTCCTGGGGAGTTTTGTTATATCAGGTTTCTGTCAGAGTGCAGAATACTGTTGTCCTAACAGTTTTTAAATCATCGTCTGGGCGTGGTGGGAAACTTGGACAATTTTACTATTGATTATTGTCTAATTGCTGGGGCTGAATTGCCATTCTTTGGATTGCTCTGCGCATTTCGAATAGGTACTTTCTGTGTGAAAGATGTAAAAGCTTTATAATTTTGCTCTTCTATGATGAACAGATGTTCTTCTCCCCTGGGAAAGGGACCAATCTGTGCTATTAGTTCTGTTCTGGGGATGTCATATATTATACATTCATATAGAATGTGTGCCCAGTTTTCACTTTCACCACAGGTGCAGTTTGGGTCATCGGTCAGGCCTAAGGAGGTTAGTTTCACCTTTAGGGAGCCGTGACCTGTCAATATAAATGTTGTAAAAAGTCCAGGGGCCTACCACTTAGGTGGCTCTGGGCTAACCATTGACACCCGCGGCAGAAACCGTTTGGTAACCAGACCTCTTGTTTCCTGCTCCCACTTTGTTTGCCATAACTCATGGAGCTTTGTGGCTATTCTTTTTCTTTCATTATTGAAGCTGTTGGTTGTGTCAAGGGCTATCCCCAAAAATTCTGTGGGTATGCCCTTTTTAAATCTATAATATAAGCCTCTTTTGGCTACTTCCAGGTAAAGTGGGAGAGTTCCGGCCAGCAACTGTAGTGCAGGTGTGCTTACTGTGCGACATGCTCTGGTAATAGTTAGTAGTATTGTCCTTTGTATTGATTCTAATTCATTCCTATTTCTTACTATGGCCGAGCGGATGAACCACGCACCGGCTCCATCGGTGATAACAGGTAGGAACATTGCACAGTATATGACCACCAGGGTCTTTCTTTTGAGCCCCCAGTCTGTTCGACTGATCCTGGCAATCATACCTGCATAATTTCTCACTTTCTTCACCAAGTAGATCAAATGGGGATAAAAAGTTAGTTTTGAATCAAAGACCACTCCAAGATATTTTAGTTCTGTTACCATTTTTATAGTGGTTGTGTTAATTTTGATTTGTCTGCTTATGTCCAAATCGCCTGAAAAAACCAAACAAATACAGAAATATTTGTTTGGTTTTTTTCAGGTGATATTTTGAGCATGTGCATTTGTGCCCACTTCTGCAGCTGCAAGAGGGCGGCGTTTGCTCTTTGCTCTACAACCACTCGTGAGTTACCTTTTACAAGTGAAATCATGTCATCTGCAAAGGCCAGGCTTTCCAGATCCAAGGCCAGAAATTCGTCCAGAACAATGTTCCAAAAGAAAGGGCCAAGGATTGAACCCTGTGGGCAGCCTTTATTCACAGGGCGTGTCAATTCCTGGAACCTTGTGCGTATTGAGACACTTCTGTCTGTAAGGTAGCTGTTTATTACCTTATAGAGGTTTTGTGGGGCATTTGCCTGGTGAAGTCTCCTAAGGACACTAGGCCACCAGAGTGAGTCAAATGCCCCAGCAAAGTCAATGGAGATTGCCAGCATATATTTCTCCTCTGTGTTTTTAACTGTTGTCAGTAGGTGGTGCATGGCATCCTCCGTGGAATTGCCCTGCTTAAAACCGTACTGATTGTTGGAATGTGAACCTGCTTCTGTGTAATATTGAGCTAATCTGCTATATATTAGCCTTTCATATATTTTCCCTAATACAGGGAGTAGGGCTATAGGTCTATATGATTTGGGATCAGTAGGGAGTTTTTCAGGGTTTTTAAGAATTAATCTTAACACAGCTTGTTTCCATGTTTTTGGGAATATACCTTCTGTCATACAGTTATTATATAGTGCTAATTGATAACCTCAACCTCTAAGACGTCAAAACCTGGGCATTTATTGTTTTTGGTTTTAGATAGTGCTATTTCTAAGTCTTGTATGGTGAACAGAGGTTTAATATTGGCATTGTCACATTCAGTGTTTTCTTTTATAATGTCTAGCTGGGTGGGGGAATGATTCCCAGTTTCAGTTTGAATGATACTGTTCATTCAGACTGAAACACTACGAGGCAGTGTTGGGTATCTGAATGATACCTAACACCGCCTCGTAGTGTGTGACACCACGTCTCTGATATTCCAACAATATCTGCTTTTGATGTTTTGAGCATTACCTCAAATTCATCAAATTTATTTACCAAACTCCTAGCATTGGTGTACTCGCAAGTATACATGCACATGTTCCTATTTTTAGCTACTCTAACACAGCCCATGTGTTTACTTGTACTGCAATGACTCCCAGCAGTCTCTGAAATACCCTGCATCTTGTTTTCCAGGCTGCTGCTCATTCCAATAGAAGCAGTGCAAGAATCACTTTCACCTCTGCCAGTGGCTACTGTTAATCTATTAGTCCTCGTATCCCTCCAAGCTAGCAGTTTTCTGACCCACCTAACACTGCCTCGATAGCATCAGCAAATATTCTTGCACCCTTTTGTTTAAGTGTATCCCATCCCTGTAGAAACAGTCTCTCCTGTTAACAAGTACAGACCATGCTGAAAAATATTCTACCCCTTGAGCCTTGCACAATCTTTCTAGGGCCAAATTGATCGACAAGGCTCTTATCATATACTCCCTCCTATCATGTCTGGTCAGGATTGCAGACACTTTCAAATTCCACCCTAATTCACAGCTTGTTTTCAACAGTGACCTGTACTTGTTAAGTAATTCCACTGGTCTCCTACTCTTAATATCATTAGTGCCAACAGTACAATAATATCACCTTTTGTGCCCTTAAAAGATGATATCCACTCTACAACATCATCAACCTTTGCACCAGGCAGACATACCCTGCTCCTGTTCCACCTATCCTTTTTACATACCATGTTCCCCGTTTCCCTGACAATAGAGTCACCAACAACTACTAGTTCCTGTGGGACCAGCACATTCTGCATTGTGGTTTGCCGCTGTGTTGTGCGATGATCAAGTGCAAGCTCTGGCATTGATGTGGGCAGCTGAGAGCTTGATGGGCCCCTCAATTTAGATCCTTCGAGGGCATCCACCCTATACTTTTCAAGCTCTCGTATAGGCCCATAACAATGCTGAGTTGTCGCCTGATTTCCTTACTCTCCTTACATCGCGCGTACAAACAAAGACATCCCCCATGGTAATATCATGTCCCATATCCTATTGCTCCACATACATCAAGCAAGCAGTGCATTTTAAAAGGCTGTGATTCAGAGGGCAACTGCCCCCTCAGTTCTCCCCTGAGCCACAGCACTCCCATTAGCTTGAGCCTTTTGTTTTGCTGCTCTATTCTGAGTCATGATTTCGATTTAATTTCAATAAAATTCAATTTCAGTGCAAAATTATAACCCTAAACTTGTATCCCAAAACAGTTATAACACTATATATCTATATATTTTTCAGTATTGAGTATTATCTATGAGTTCCGTTTATATAACTTCCGTATCAAGTTATGTATTAATTAATTATGTTACGTTTGTAAAATCTAAGTTGTTATATATATTTAGTTAAAAAGTACAATTTAATTGACAATGAAGTTTAATAAGATTAATAGATTTTACTGATTAATTAACAATATTATATACTATACTATACTAAGTTTCCGGCATCTCCCTCCCCCCATACTTCTCCTTCAACTCATGCATGGTACTAAGTACTATAGGTTTTGATACCTTTCATGTTTGGGGTTTTCATAAAAAAAAAAAAAAAAAAGCTAATGCTATCTAGTTCGGGATATAACGTTGTATTGTATAACAATGGCGGCAAGTTATGAACAGTAAATCTACTGACATTTAAGTATTAATTACCTTCTAAAATCTCGCTGTCTGAATTAGAATAAACCAAGGATCTTGACTAGGTCTATAAACTACTTATAGAAAATAATTTAATATAACAATTGGTCAATAAAGCTGCTAAATATGGCTAAAAAACTTCCCGTTCAGCAGACCTGCAAAACACGTGGATTGGATACCCTTACCGATACTAAGTAATAACCTACAAAATCTCTGTCTAAGTTAAACTTTAAACTAAGTATCGTGACTAGGAATATAAAGCTACTCTAGAAAATAAGTTAATATGCCAATTTAAGCTAATAAAACAGAAAAAACTTCTGTATTTCCAGGAGCAGTAAAAACTTTGCCTGACCAACTTTCATCAACTGGTGAAATACCACCACTTTGCTTATTGGAGGCTTGAAGTGGTGAAACCCATGTTTAGTCTTTAGAGCAAAGTTTCTAGCATCCCCCTCTCCCCGTACTTCTCCTTCAACCCATGCACGGTACTAAGTACTATAGGTTTTGATACCTTTCGTGTTTGGGGTTCTCATAAAAAAAAAACTCTCGTTCCCAATCGATATAGTAATAGAAACAAATATAGAAATTGCGCTTTGAATTTTTCTTACCCTGCCTGTAACAGTAGGGTCTTTTGAAAGGTCCTTCAAAGCATGAAAAATTCAATTAAAATAATACACCTTCATTGCATATTTTTAGTTTATGTTATATTGTTAAAAGTACTATGTTTCACAATATTTTGTTTCTATGATTTTATACTAGATATATAAACATAAACTATCTGGTTTTCTAATTTCTTTGTAGTTATATGTACTTCCTTTGTAATTTATATAGAATTAAATCCTCTGTAGATATAAATGAATGTATTTGTAAGTTTCTTTTTCTTTGGTATTTTTGTTTTGATATATTCATTGTATTATTTAAATTATTTTATTAATAAATATATATAAATCACAGGTCGTTGCAATAGTAATTTTTATAAATTCATAAAGATTGCAAGGGGGATGAATAGGGACAAATTTCCCCTGGGCACCAAGCTTCAGGGGTGCAAACTGAAAGAATTATCTATCACAATCAGGGGTGCCAGGAAGACATGTTGCCCACTAGCGTTGATGACCCTAGTTACGCTAATGCATATAATGGGGGCGTACTTATAACACTTTTGCTCCAGACATAGGATTGCCTAGTTCTGGCTCTGTCCCTCCAGTGTTGTGTTGGGCCCATTGTTGTTTTCAATATTTATCAATGATATTGATGAAGGTATATCAGGTTAATGTCTAAGTTTGCTGATGATACGAAGGTTGACAGGATTGTTAATGACAGTAATCAGTAATAATAGTACGCTACTGCAACAGGATCTGGAAAAGTTGAGCAGATGGGCTGACTGGTGGCAACAGAAGTTTAACATTGACAAATGTAAAGTACTGCATATGGGTAGCAGTAACCCCAGAGTTACATACCAATTGGGTGGTACTACACTCAGGGTAGTGGAGAATGAAAAGGACCTGGGGTAATTGTGCAATCAGATATGAAGTTTTCTGAGCAGTGCAAAAAGGCTGCAAGAGAGTAGCTCATGTTGTCTTGTCAATGATATACAGGAATTTTGCTAGCACGGATAAGTGGGTGATTGTCCCCTTGTATAAGGCAATGGTTAGGCCACACCTTGGTACTGTATACAGGTCTGTAAGTCTCAATTTAGGAAAGATGTAGAGCTGCTGGAATAAGTATAGAGAAGGGAAACGAGACTGGTGAGTGGAATAAAGGGTTGGTGTTACCAAGAAAGGCTTAAGTTCTGCAAATTGCAGCTTCTGGAGACTAAGCACCTGGAGTATGATCTAATTGAAGTATATAAGCCTTCAATGGATTGAGCAAGCTCAGTGCTAATGGGATTCTTCCTCTTGCTCAGATTTCTTACCTGAGGGGGCATAAATTCAAATTGAGGAAAGACAGTTGTAGAATAGATGTGCGGAAATTTTCCTTTAGGCAGTGCGTTGTTGATAGCAGGAACAAACTTCCATCTGCTGTAGTGGTGGAGGTCAGCAACTTAAATAAGTTCAAGGCAGAACTAGATAAACATTTGGAGAAAACGGATGGGTGAAATGGGAAAGGGTTTTCCCTGTGACCAAATCACGCAACATGCACCCAAAATGAATATATACATGTAACACTACTAAGTTTCTTTGCAGCATGATGCATGATAGGCCAGTAGATCTGCTCAATAACAAAACCATATATACACAGAAAACCTTATAAATAATGTATGTGTGTGTGTGTGTGTTTACAAGTGACACCATGTTAATGAATCTTGCATAACAATATGCACGAACTCTGTGGAGCTAACAATCTGAATTTAACATACAAATTTCTTTTTTTTTTTTTCATATAAACTGTGCAGGGGGGAAAAAAGAAATAATAATTGCCAGATTTCTATTTATTTGACAGTAGGTGCTTACACATATAAATATGCAAATGCACCTAACTATCATAGAAGACAAAAAGTAAATTAATTCGTTATGGATTCCTTTTTAATAAAGAAATAAATTTCATTATGAACACTTAATTTCTATATCCCATAACAAAGATTTTGTGGAATACATGCAATTTTTTTTTGTGACATTTAAAATTGACAACATAAAATTCAATTGCTTTGTAAAAGTGCTTCATGAAAATAAAAAAATCAGAAAAGAATCAAAACCATAATTTTGGTTTACACTCTGTTCAGTTAAGTTCCCTGAGGAGTTTATATTGTGATTGTTTTTATTTCAGCTGGTATATCAGCAGAGCAGTTAATAATAGATTGTGTATATATTTAATTTTTAAAAAATTTTTTTGGTAATCAGAGGCTGAAGTTCACAATGTGTATATTTTCATCTGTAGACAGGATGATTCCGAACTTTACCGACAAACTTTAGCATTAGTAGAGGCATTTGATGCAAGAAAGCAAGCTTATGCAGCATCAGCCAAAAAAAAAAAAACCACTTCCACTTCAACCCTCTGTTTGTTCAAAATACCTGTCCAGCTGAGCCTTTAAGGGTCTGGGCGGTGAAGCCTCCTTACTATGTAATCAAACAAAATGTGCTGGGCCATATACAAGTCAATAAGACATGATAATTGCATTATGGTGCATTTAATTATTACAATAAACATGCTTTATGGTAGTTGTTTAAAATGTCGACCATGAAGATCGCGACGAAATGTACGGTGCCGCACCATCAACTGACATACTCGCTGTAGCATCCCAGGGGTTGTGCACACCTCCTCGCAGGCTGCAATAATACTAGCAACAAGGTCCATTTCAGTTTGAACAGGAGTCTCGTACACCAAATTTTTGATATGCTCCCATAAAAAAAAGTCCAGCGGTATTAGGTCAGGGGACCTTGCTGACCATGCGACAGGACCACCACAACCGATCCATTGGTGTCCAAACCTTTCTTTGAGGTGATTTCTAACATCGACGGCAAAGGGTGGTGGTGCTCCATCATGCTCAAACCACATATGCCCTCAGATCGCCAGACGCACAGCACATACTCTAGCAGCTCGGGAAGGACTTCTTCCAGAAAAACTATGTACAAAATACCATTCAATCTGCAGGGAAGCATGTAAAGTCCTATCACATAGTCATGTACGATACTTGCCCAGATGTTAACAGCAAATGTATGTTGGTAGGACTGACACAGGACTGCATGTGAGTTTTCCTCATCCCATATGTAGCTGTTTCGGCTATTGAACATTCCCTCTCTTGGGGAAGACTGTTTCGTCTGTGTGTAATACATAAGCTGGAAACTGGAGTCTACTGCACAGTGCTGAAGAAACCAATTTGCAAACTCCATTCTGTGCTGAAAATCTTCTGGTAGGAGTGTTTGCACCTTCTGAGGATGGTAAGGGTGCAACTGTTGCTCATGTACAACCCTCCAAACAGTTGATTGACTTATGTTTAAGGCACATCCAACACAGCGAGTACTTGTAGAGGGGATGTCGGCAAATATATGCAGAATCATTTCTTCCAAATCCAAATGAGGTGTTCGAATGTGCCGCAGATGACCAGTATCGAACATAGAAACGCGGAATGATCCAGCCTCTTGTCATTGGTCTACAGACAAAAATGTGTTGTGATGAGGATGCTGTCGCAACAGATATTTCGCTTAATAGCATCGTCTAGCAGATCTCTCATTGCAATCAGTTCTACCATAAACAAGCTGCATATCAGCCAGCATACGTAAAACGTTCCATCGTACTAACTCTTGAAGTAACGAGCAGGGCCATGTGTGACACAGTGAAGCAACATGAAAGTAGAGGAGTGGAAAGAGGGGTGGTAGTAATGACGCTGGTATAAGACAAAGTTGTATACCTTAAGGGGTATACTATTACATGCATTACTACAGTACCACAGCCAAAAATATTATTACTAATATAATATTATATAGGTAATATAGGACTTTATTTAACCTGAGCCAAGTGTGTCGGGCAATCAAGATACTACATGACCTTCAGTGATGTCATGTCCTTCATTTACTTGTTCTACACAGCTGACACTCTCAAAACCTTTCAGTAAAAGTTTTCTTTGTTTTGCCGTTGAAAATTCCTGAAATATTTTTTAGTTATTGCAGAAAAAGTAAAAATGCAGAACGAAATTTAGCCTATTCTCAAGTAATGTTTCTCGCTTAAGCCAAAAACACAAATTTAAAATCAATACACATTTCTTATGTTCAGTTATTGAAGCATGTGCTCTTTGCACTTCATGGCAATCCATCAGATTGTAATGCTTTCTGGTTTTGTGTTGTGGAAGAGTCTGGTATCCAGTTTTTGACATGCATTATGTTTTTCGATTAACAGTTCACTTGTTAGTCAAAGAGGATAAAATACATGTCTAAAGTGCTGAAGAGGTGTGTTGTTTTCAAAAAAAAAATTGAAAATTTATTATGTTTATATATGTTTTTAATATAAAGAGTATTTTTTTCCTTTTGTGTTCAGAAACAATTGGGAATAAAAGTGGCACCAAAAAGCCAATTATTCTTTGCCAATTTTTAAAGCTATAACTGGAGTAATTTTTTATTCCATTAACTGAGTTAGTTTGTGAGGAATGAAAAATCACTGTTGTTACAACCAAATGCAAGTTAATACAAACAAAACATTAACTTTATACTTTCTGTTCACAAAGAAAGTTTTTATGTGGTATGATTTTCCTCCTTTTACTGAAATTTTATTTACAACTGTGATAGTACATAATTATTTTTAAATCCCTTGAAACTATGATTTAAACCACAAAAGAGCCATGTGATTCCCAGTTTGCATGCCACTAGTTTAAATTATGAGATTAATATGCCTGCTGCCACCTAAATTTGAGAGAACCCATTAAAGGTGCTGTAATTTTCAGAATGTTTAAAAAAATCAATATTCCAACATCCCCAATTCCAAAAATTCATAAATAATGGTTGAAAATTAAGAGGTTGGAATTCATTGCTAAAAGCACACACTTTTATGTTAAGCTCAAAATCAGAATAAGCCTTAGTTTTATAAAAAGTTTATTCATGTACATAAACTAACATAACAGAAGCAAAGAACAAATAAAACTGTGTGCCAAGTCTATAAACATATGCCATGCATTACTGCAAAGCATTCATTCAGTATGCCATTACCGAGTAGTTAATTTCATGTGCCTTTATGTTTACAGTACTTGTTGGTTGACCACTTAAGAATGACTAGTCATATGTGTTATGGCACAGTGCTTGGGTGCCTTTTTAACTCAGATGTGTGCTGCGACACATCACTTATAGTGGTATTTCATTTTTATATATGTAAAGGTGAATGTGGTGTTAAACTAAAAGAGAAGAATATGATTATTCAAATATTACATCATTTCCGGTAACGGTGACATAATATCTCAGTGGCTAATTAACTGATATAATTCTGTTAAGATGATTGCATTATCTTATTGTTATTTTCAGTGGGGATAATAAATCCTGTAGCACGAGACGCTCAACATGGTCATAGCCATGATGGGGAACATGGTCATACCCATGAGCATTTGACAACCCCAGGAAGTTTTTTAGGACGGGCATTGCCTAAGACACGTACCGATTTTAATCAGGTAATTGTATTATGATTATTACTTTTTACATTGTGAATCAAATATGAAAACAGTTTCCTGTTGGCTTCTGTTTCACTTCACAAAAAAATTTCATTTATTTGAAGGTTATATTAAATTTTCATTTAATGATTTAACTATAATAAATCTAAATGCAACAAGGCATAATATTATAAGAGCTTAAAATTATCTATTAAATATTGGTGTAGATAGATAGCTCTATAAACGAAAACTATGATAGTAGTATAAAGGCATCTTTTCAACTGTATCTCATATTGTGATCATCCTTCACAATATGAGATACAGTTGAAGAAGATCATCCTTCTTTGTGATCATCCTTCACAATATGAGATACAGTTGAAGGCTGATCACAATATGAGATACAGTCGAAAAGATGTATCTCATATTGTGATCATCCCTCATTGTGAAGGATGATCATATTGTGATCATCCTTCACAATGAGTTACCATGTATTGCACTACCTCAAATAAGTAACACAACTATTGTTACTTATTGGGTGGTGGTGCCCACTAAGAATAAGTAACAAGTCTTCTCTGTTAGTGAAGTGTGTTACTTATTCGAGGTAGTGCAATACATGGTAACTCATTGTGAAGGATGATCACAATATGAGATACAGTTGAAACAATGCATTTATACTACTATCGTAGTTTTCGTTTAAGAGCTATCTGTGGTGTATCTACACCAATATTTAATGATTTAAGTATGCATGGTGATCTGGAACTCTCTTTTTGCCAAAGTCTAGCAAGATGAGCTGAAAATGTCTTCTTTCAATATTAAAGCTGTCTGAAAATTTGTTATTCAAATAAGTAGCACTCGAGCAGTTTTTTTTTATTTATTTATTTATTTATTTCATTTTTTGTATGCAAAATTCATAATTGCTTGAAATGTCCATCTTCAATCTTGAATTGACAAATAAGTGATATCCGGGGAGGTTCTATTGCTGTGTCATATCCTTTCAACATCATGTGAGTATGTTGAAGTAATTTGGCCAAGACAACATCTCAGTCCTGTGTCCAATTGCTTTGTGTTCTCATAATAAAAAAAAAACCTAATGTATTTATATTGACAGTAAGCCATGTCACTGATTTCCTTCCATATGAGCAGTTCACTGTTGAGTATTATTTTCACATGGCTGCCTCCCATATCCTCAGTGCTCTCTCATGCTGGCACTACATCTTTAATCAACAGATATTATGATCTGTGCTTGTGCTATGTAAATAAGTAAGAAAACAATAAGTATTTGATATTGTTAGACTTGAGAATTTCAGGAAGCTACTAAGCAAAGTGGAATTTTCCGTCCCATTTTTATGAATCTTTTTCTTTATTATTAGTTTCTCAACTTGCTCCCAAAATTCAACAGGAGAGGATCTGAATCACCCTACATATTAGTTTATCCACTATATTTATTTAAATGAAAGTGCCTGCAATTCTGTTCAGACACGATAGGTGGGAGTATAGGATGGGAGCCTTGTTGATCAATTTGGCCCTGGAGAGATTGTGCAAGGCACAAGGGGTAGAATTTTTTTCTCAGCCTGGTCTGTGCTTGTTAACAGGAGAGAGTGCTTCTACAGGGATGGGATACACTTAAATAGAAAGGGTGCAAGAATATTTGCTGATGCTGTTGAGCCAGTGTTAGGTGGATCGGAAAACTGCTAGCTTGGGGGGGAGGATACACGGACTAATAGATTACCAGTAGCCGCTAACAGAGGTGAAAGTGATTCTTGCACTGCTTCTATTGGAATGGGCAGCAGCCTGGAAAACAAAGTGTAGGGGATTTCAGAGACTGCTGGAAATCATTGCAGAACAAGTAAATACATGGGCTGTGTTAGGGTAGCTAAGAATAGAAACAGGTGCATGTATACTTGCGTGTACACCAATGCTAGGAGTTTGGTAAATAAATTTTATGAAATTTGAGGTGTTGGTCAAAACATCAAAGGCAGATATTGTTAGGATATCAGAGACATAGTGTCACACAGATATAAGGAATGCAGAAATGGAATTTGGGGAGTGCAGTGTGTACAGGAAGAATAGGAAGGGAGGAGGGGTTATGCTATTAGTTAAGAAACACATAAAATCCAAGAAAGTACAGCCATTCGACACGGCTGGACAGTGCAGTGTCGAGTCAGTTTGGTGTGACATAAGCACTGGGAAAGCAAAATTGAGAGTAGGAGTGTGTTATAGGCCTAATGACTCTTATAAGTATATTAAACAACTGTGCAGAGAAATAGAGTGGGCCAGTAAGTCAGAGTGTCTTATTATGGGGGATTTTAATTTCTCAGATATTGACTGGAATTTGTGGGTTGGTCACTCGCACACTAGCAAGGTTTTTGTGGATTTATTGGCGATTGTTTTCTACAGCAGCATGTTTGGGAAGCAACTAGAGGGAGTAATACTCTTGATCTGATTATCAGTAGTGATTCTTCATGCATTAAGAATCTGGAGATAAAGGAACCACTAGGTGGCAGTGATCACAGTGTGCTGAAGTGGGATTTACTCAAAGAGGTAACTACCATCAAAGGTAAAGGGAAGGGTTTTTGCTTTTGTAAAGGTGACTACGGTGGTCTAAGACAGTATTTAAATTCTATACAGTGGGACCAACTGATGATGTTACCAACAGCAAATTCAAAATGGGAAGCATTCAGAGAATTAATCTTGGAAGCTATTAGGCTTTTCGTACCAACTAAGAAATATTGTTCAAGGTTTAGGCATAAATTGATGTCAGATGAACTAATTAGACATGTGGCAGAGAAGAAAAATGCATGGGATACATATAAATTAACAGGTGAGATGGAAGCCTATGATAGATATAAGCTGGTCTGTAACCAATTCACAAAGGAGGTTAGGCAGGCAAAGACAGATTATGGCAAAGGATGCAAAGAAAAACAGCAAAGGGTTTTTTACATAAAGAACTCTTTGCTGAAGAAGGGGATGAATCAGATTGGTCCACTTGATATGGATGGTTCGATTGTTGATGATCCTGCTGATATAGCTGGTAAACTGAATGAGTATTTTGCATCTACATTCACACATGAGAAGTTATTCGGGGAGGGGAATGCCAGAAGTTTATCAAACTCTGGCAGGGAGCAAAACGATTTTGTAATAACTGAGAAGTGGGAAAGAAATTGTTGAAGTTAAACATAAGAAAGCACCTGGAGTGAACGGAATCTATCAAGTTATATTGAAGGAATCAGCAAAGGAAGAAGCAAACCCTTAGCCATAATTGTGAGAGCTTCCTTGGACTCAGGGGAAGTACCGATGGACTGGAGATGTGCAAATGTGACCCCAATTCACAAATGAGGATCAAAGGGCGACACGAGTAATTACAGACCTGTTAGTTTAACTTCTGTAACAGGGAAATTAATGGAGGCACTGGTTAAAGAAGCACTGCAGAATCATCTAGACAAGACTTCAATTAGAGCTCGGGCACAGCACTGGTTTATTAATGGGAAGTCTTGTCCGACCAATTTGATTGGATACTATGATGTGGCCACAAAGGATCTGGGTGCAAAGAATAATTTTGCTATCATATATTTGGATCTTAAAAATGCTTTTGATACTGTTGCATATTATTATTATTATTATTATTGTTGCTCTTATATTATTTCTCCGTGATTGGGAGATTCCACTCGATGATGGGTACTGCTACCAAGTACACAGGGTGGTGTAATGTCTGGTGTTACTGTTGTTCAAGGAACTCTCTGACTATTCTACAGGTGTTCAGGATTGCGACTTTCTAGAGTTCCTTGTAGGTGTTTTCTGGGAGACCTATTGCTGCTATGTAGGGTCATTGACACCATACCAGTGGTTCACACGATGATCGGGGTGGTCGTTACTTCTTACATATGCCACATCTCTTTGACCTCATGTCTCATGTCAATTAGGAAGTACACTTTGTGTACTTCCTAATTGTTTACTCATGGGTTTTCTGGACATTGCTAGTGTTGGGCACCACTATGTCAATCAGGTAGATAGCCTTTTCCATCTTGTCCACAAGGGTTATGTCCAGTCTGTTGTGCGGGATGGTCTTATCTGTTATTATGGCGTGATCCCAGTACAGCTTGTGGGTTACCTGGGGTTCATACTTGTATTATGGTACACTTTCTTTGGTCAACTGGTATTTCCTCGCTAGCTTCTGATGTATTATCCTGACTACCTGGTTGTGTCTATGAGTGTGCTCAGTCTGGGTGATCACCTTGCACCCTGCGGTGATGTGTTGGATCTTTTCCGAGGCCAGGTGGCATCGTTGACATGTGTCATCTGACATTCCGGGCTCTTTAGCGATGTATTTTCTATAGTTTCTGGTGTTGATTACGTGGTCTTGGATGGCCAGCATGAATCCTTCAGTCTCGCTCGTAAGCCATGCATTGGAAGCAGTGTTATCAATGTGATTTTGATGAAGGTCATTGTAGGGTCTGTTGTGGAGTGTCTTCTTTGCTCATCTTTCTGGCTTCGTTTCTTGTGCTGTCTGGGTGGGAGGGAGCTCCTCGCTTAGGTTGAGTGGCATATACCACTTATCCATCTTCCTTATGGCCTGGTGGAGTGGTGCTCTGTTGTTCTCAAAGTAATCCTTCAGGTTAGTAATCACTGTTATCTGTTGCTCTATCAGGCCCCTTCCTCCCTCTTTCCGAGCTATTGTTAGTCTCTCCACTGCTGACTTCAGGTGGGGTTGGAAGCTCTTGGTCATCATTGTCCTTATCTTTCGAATGATATCCCATTATTTTTTATTATCTGATTCGAGAATTTTTTGGACTGCTTCCTCTATTCTATTTTCTTTAAAATATTCCATGATATTTTGTAGATACTTAAGAGCTTCGTGTATATGAGAATCCTTTTTTTTTTTTGTTTTGTTTTGTTAGCATTTTACTTGCCGGATTAATTTTATTTAAAATATCATGCCAAATTATAATTGAACAAAGAAACTTATAAGATTTTTTAAGGCTATTGATTTAGCATGATTCCTTATATCCATATCTTTATTTTCAGCTTCAGTGATTATAGCAAAATATTTAGCTTCTCTAGTCACTTGTAGTATTTTTTCTGTAATATTTTGTGAAATTATTTTAATAATTTCATTTTGTATTTGATAACCCAAATAATGCACGATATTTTTCAATTCAGATTTCTGAATATGGCGAATATGTTCTGCTATAACTGAATCAAATTTAGCATTTGTTTCAGTAAGATTTAAAAAGTTAACATTGTCATTTTCATATAAATCTTTTGAAGATCCCCTGAATGCTATACATTGCCTTTCTAAAAATGGTATCATATACATTATTCTGGCTCAACTCCAGAACATGGATATCTCCATTGTGTGTGTGTGTGTGTGTGTGTGTGGCCAAAGATCGGACGGAGTGATTGCCCGGTTGAATTGTGTGATTATTGGGAATGCATAATTTACCTCATTTTGCGTTTCTGATTGTTTGATTGGATGCAAATTTGCTTCTGATTTTAGCGGGAAATGCAAAATTATCATGCTGTTATTTAGTTGTCGTGTCGCTGTGCTGCCCTCAGTTATTGTATGTTATTCCATTTGCAAAAGGATGGATATAATTGAATGGTCATTGGCTCATAATACTTGAAATGGTAATTGAATTTATTTGAATGCAAATGGGTGGTGTAATTCATGGACTGTAATTGAATGGTGTATGAGTGTGAATTTGATAGCTTCAGAATACAAGTGTTTTCAGTGTGGATGTTCGACGAAGTGTACTAGCCAGAATGCGAGGACTGATGGGATGATTTTTTTTTTGTGTGTGTTTGTTTTCAAGTTGTTTCTTGATGATTTGATGTTTTTGGCAGGAATTGTATGAGTTGTTAGTATCAGGTTCTTTTTATATTAGCAGGGGTGTGGGGGGCAGCAGCCTCCAGAACAAAAATATAAAAAAAAAATAGCATTTCTGTTGACGTGCATCTGCCATTCTCATTGTTCATGCTCGTGAAATTGTCTAGTAACGTACAGCCACAAAAGTAGGGGTGTGGAGACCGAGCAGTCCCCAGAACAAAAAATAAAATAAAATAAATAAATAAAAAGCATTTCTGTTGACGTGCATGAGCAATTCTCATTGTTCATTTTTGTTATTTCAAAAAAATTGCCGTTTTGCAGTTTCTTTTTCTTCATTTCAGTGATGTCACATGCCATCCCCCAGTAACATTCACATGCAGGGCGAGGAAAGGGGAAAAGCAGTGAGTGGGAGGTGCCTTCACATCCTATCACTGCCTTCTTCCTCTCTGAAGTACAGGGTTGTACCCATGTTCTTCAGTATAACCCTGTGAAATATAAATATGAAACAGAGATCCAGATAATAAGCAAATTAACATAAGTCTGCAGTTTCATGTACTGTATTTATTTCAAATGAATTACAGCTAGGCCTCGCATAACGCGAGTTCGATATTCAGTTAACACTATTTGAAAAATGATACCACTTTTCACTTTACACGATGCAAATTTCCAGTTAACGTGATCTTTTTTTTTTTATGCGATAGTTGAAAAAGATTTGAATTGCCTCGTTAAGCTTACCGCGAGTCGTATGGTCAGTAGACAAACGTTTGCCTGCTGCCCGCCTTGGTGTGTTCCATCAACCATCGGAAGAAGACGTGTTTGTCTCCTGCTAATAAAGTCAATGCAGACTTGTATTTAAAAATTCAAATTTTTAAATGAGCCAGATGAAAATGTTACCGTGAAGGAGATAACGGTAAAAGAATTAGACGAAATCTTTCGTATCGCATAGAACCTCAAACAAAAGGTTTGATGTTCTCTGCGATATTTATTTCGCCAGGGCCCAGAGAAGATTGTTGTCAGAAATTGATTGATGAAAAGAGGCTATCGGAAATTGATTGATGAAAAGAGAAAGTCAACACTGTTCAAATATTTCCGCAACAGTAATTTCTTCATTGTGTATTTTATGTCAGAGGTTCCCAAAGTTTCTCGGTTCACGGCGCCTTTAATGTCTCAGTAATTTTTTCAAAGCACACCCAGACCAAAAGAAATATCTAACAGTTTCATTTAGTAGTTAGGTCCAAACAACTTAATAAGAAATGCTGAAACTGTGAACTACCTCGGGCGCCTCCGTAGCCAGGTGGGAAGGAGCAGCAGTGCGTAGCACACGCTTCTTGATTAGACCAGGGTTCGAGCCCGTCACCACCAAATACGGAGGATGCGGGAAGGTCAGGGAATGACCACCGCATATCCCCGGAGTAATATGGCCTTAGTTGCTAATGCTCCTAAAAACCAAAATAACAACAACAACAACAACTACCTCGAGCTAGTAGTTCGCGCAGTGTCCGACAGATGTCGAGTATCGCTGTGTTTCCCTCGAAAATTTAAAATATTCCGCAGCGCACAGTTTAAGAACCGCTGTTTTATGCAATAAATATTTAATTCCATAATTATTTTCATTATCTTTTACATTACATACAGTTAAAAAGTTATTTAAAAGGTATTTTTAAAATTCTTTATGGACATTCCAGAAGGTCAAGGACCAATTATAATTTTTCCTATTGGTTATTATATTTGATTAACGCGTTTCCACTTTGCGCGATGTGCTCGTGGGACGAATTAATCGTGTTAATCGAGGCCCGCCTGTATTTGCCTGCCGTGTTGAATACTGGTCAGTGGCATAACTATGCCAGTGCTGCATTGGGGTCTGCTGCCCTCCTGTCCGAAACAGAATAAAAATTAATTGAGTAAAAATGTAAGTTTTTTAGTTATGTTTATGATAAAATTTACTATGTCTATAAATACTAAGTGTCTCGTAATCTGTTCATTATATTGAAATTTTTTTCATTCTATGGAAACTATTTTAAATGTAATTACCAAGAGGAATTTGAAAAATATCGCTAAACAGAAAATTTCTCTATGAAGAAGTTCATTAAACAGTGGTCCGACTTGTATATGTCAAAAAATATTTTGCCGCCCTTAAGCGACACTTACCTCGCCTGCCCATTTGCAGCAGCCCTGGCTGGAAATCACTGATGGGTTTCATAAAGAGCAGATTTCCCAAATTGCATGCCTCCGTAGCCAGGTGGGAAGGAGCAGCAGTGCGTAGTACACGCTTCTTGATTAGACCGGGGTTCAAGCCCGTCACCACCAAATACGGAAGATGCGGTATGTCAGGGAATGACCACCGCATATTCGGAGCAATATGGCCTTAGTTGCTAATGCTCCTAAAAACCAAATAAACAAACAAACAACCCAAATTGCATCTGAGCAATTCATGAAAATCACATTAGAATAATTAAACTACTGACAGTGAATCATTGTTTTTCAATAATGCTATTAGCAGTATGGTCTGTTTGTTTGTTATTTGGTTTTTAGGAGCATTAGCAACTAAGGCCATATTACTCCGGGGATATGCGGTGGTCATTCGCTGACCTTTCTGCATTCTCCATATTTGGTGGTCACGGGCTCAAACCGCGGTCTAATCAAGAAGCGTGTGCTATGCACTGCTGCTCCTGCCCACCTGGCTACAAAGATGCCTAGCAGTATGGGATTCAAATTATAACTCTAGATATTCCAATTCAAGACCAATATCTGATAATGGATTTGATTACCTTTGTACTGGTTGGAGAGAAAGCTTTCTGCCTTTCCCACTACTTGTCACTTAGGTTTTTCTGCCAAAAATCTAAATGACGAGAAAAAGATATTTAATTATCTTTGACAAGGGCAAAGGCAATATGTTGAATGTTCATTTGGAATATTGGCAAATAAGTGGAGCTTTTCATAGACCACTAATTGTAACCATTGATTTTGCTGTTAATATTGTAAAAGGTTGCTGCATTCTCCATAATTTTATACATCAGAGGGATGGTTACAATTTTGAAAACACTCTATCTATGGAAGGTTTATATGATATAATCAAAGTCTAATGCATGGCAGAAGAAATGCGAACACAGTCCGTGAAGAGGATCGTGTTAACTTATTGTAGAATACTCTTTAGCAAAGAAGGAGAAATTCCACAGCAATAAACTAAAATATAAGAAATTCGGGGCCACACTTCCCTGAAGTAACAAAAGTTTAGAGTTAAATTTTTAAAAATTATGATTATAAGTAAACAAATTGTAGTTAGTTAAATAATTTTTGAAATTTATTAAAATTTCCAATAAAAATCTATTATTTTTGAACTCCTAGAAACTTTTCTTTTGTATTATTATTATTTTTTTTATTTTGTTTTTATTATAAAAATTTTGTTGTCATTCTGTTAATAAAAAGTATAATTAATTATACTTTTTTCATTCTTCTCATTATTCAGTTCCTTAAAATTGCTGCAAAAAACTTCACATACTTTCTCCCAGGCTTTTGTCATCTCTATTTTATTATTATATCCTTCATATGTATAGTTCTAAATAGTAGGTTGAACTTGTATTTCATTAATGAAAATATTAGTGTTGAATGACTCCATGTGAAAACAACTTTGCAAATTACGAGACAGAAAAAAACTGCAAGTGGCACAAGAGTGGTTGTGTGTGCTTATGAGAAAATGCTGTGGTTGGTGGCAGGGATCGGCCACTGCTCAGCAGCAGAAGTTGGATAGTGGTTGGGAAAATGCTCATGTGCACAGGTTCAGTGACTCCTTATGTAATAGAGTGGCAACTGCACCAGTGGCCTAGCTACCATGTAGGCAGGCAAGGCAGTTGCTTCCAGTCCCTGGCCCTTTATGGGCCTGGCATCTTTGGCTGTCTCCTCCTTTTTCAATTTTCATTACTTAAGAAAGGGCCCGAACATGTTCTTTGCCTCCGGGCCCAAAAAAGGGTAGCTATGCTACTGGACTGCACCTTGCCCACAAGCCAGCAACTGCAGCCACTTTTTGTGCAGTCAAGTCTGACCCCAAAAAGTCACTTGTGTGCAGAGGCCCTTAACCTCACTAAACATCTTTGGGATGAATTGGAATGTCAACTTTGAGCCAGGCCACCACATCTTAAATCAGTAGCTAAATTGCCTGCTGTGTCAAAGGAGGAATGGACCAAACTTTGTTTTATTATCAAAAATTGGTTCAGTCTACCAATTGGATATAGTGTGTGGGCAGATATTGTTAATTATTATATCACTAAAAGGCTCTGAAACATTCAGGTGTTCAGATACTTTTAGTAATATAGTGTAGCATTAGCATTAGCATTAGTAGAGGCATATGATGCAAGAAAGCAAGCTTATTCAGCATCAGCCAAAAAAAAAAAAAAAAACAACCACTACTCCCATTTCACCCCTCCGTTCGTTCGAAATACCTGTCCAGCTGAGCCTTAAATTTGTTTAGGCTATCAACTTCAACAACAAGCGATGGGAGTCTATTCCACAAACCAACTGCCCGCTGGCTAAAGGCAAATTTCCGCACATCTATCCGACATCCGTCCTTCCTCAATTTGAATTTATGCCCTCTCAGGTGATTATTCTGAGCAAGAGGAAGAATCCCATCGGCATTGAGCATGCTCAAGCCATTCAAAGCCTTATACACCTCTATCAGATCACCTCGCCGATGCCTAGTCTCCAGGCTCTGTAATTTGCAAAATTTAAGCCTTTCTTCGTAAGAGCAACCCTTTGTTCCATTCACTAATCTTGTTGCCCTTCTCTGTACTCGTTCCAGCAGCTCTACATCCTTCTTGAATTGAGGCCTCCAGACCTGTATACAGTACTCAAGGTGTGGCCTGACCAATGCCTTATACAAGGGAATAATCACATCCCTGTCCCTGCTAGAAAAATTCCTGTATATCATTGACAAGACACCATGAGCTACTCTTGCAGCTCGTCTGCACTGCTCAGAGAACTTCAGATCTGCCTGCACAATTACCCCCAGGTCCTTTTCATTCTCTACCACTGTCAGCGTAGTACCACAGAGTTGATATGTTGATCTGGGGTTACTGTTTCCCATATGTAGTACTTTACATTTGTCAATGTTAAACTTCATTTGCCACCTCTCAGCCCATCTGCTCAACCTTTCCAGATCCTGTTGCAGCAGCATAGTATCAGTAGTGTCCTTAACAACCCTGCCAACCTTGGTATCGTCTGCAAACTTGGACATTAAGCCTGATACACCATCATCAATATCATTTATAAATACAGAAAACAACAATGGACCTAACACTGAACCCTGAGGAACTCCACTAATAACATTAGTCCACATTGAGCAGTGTCCATTGATTACCACTCTCTGTCTTCTGCCACTCAACCATCCCTTTATCCATAGCAGCAATTTGCCTCCAATGCCACACTTCTCCAATTTGTGCAGCAGTCTTCCATGCGCAACAGTATCAAAAGCCTTTCTAAGATCCAAATATATAATATCAAAGTTATTCCCTGCATCCAGTTCTTTTGTGACTACATCATAGTATCCAATCAAATTGGTCAGACAAGACCTGCCCTTAACAAAACCATGCTGTGTCTGAGCTATAACTGAATTCTTGTCCAGATGATCCTGCAGTGCTTCTTTAACCAGTGCCTCCATTAATTTTCCTGGAACCGAAGTTAAACTAACAGGTCTATAATTACTTGTGTCAGCCTTTGATCCTCCTTTGTGAATTGGGGTTACATTTGCACATCTCCAGTCCATGGGTACCTCCCCTGAGTCCAAAGAAGCTCTCATAATTATGGCTAGGGGTTTGCTTACTTCCTTTGCTGCCTCCTTTAATATAACTGGATAGATACCATCCACCCCGGGTGCCTTTTTTATGTTTATCCTCAACAATTTCTCCTCCACTTTCCTCTCAGTTATTAGAAAATCATCTAGCTCACTGCCAATGTTTACTTCACTTACGACATTCCTCTTCCTGAATAACTCCTCATGTGTGAATGTAGATGCAAAATACTCGTTTAGATTGTTAGCCACCTGAGCTGGATCCTCAACTGTTGAACCATCATCATCCAGTGGACCAATCTGATTCATCCCTTTCCTTCTTGAGTTTAAATAGGTAAAGAACTCTTTTCTGTTTTTCTTTGCATCCTTTGCCAAGGATTTCTCATAATCTGCCTTTGCCTGCCTAATTTCCTTTGTGACTTGGTTACAGACCAACTTATATCTATCATAGGCTTCCATGTCACCCATTAATTTGTATGTATCCCATGCATTTTTCTTCTCTGCCATATGTCTCATTAGTTCATCTGACAACCATTTAGGCCTGAACCTTGAACAATATTTCTTGGTTGGTATGTAAAGCCTGGTAGCTTCCAAGATTAGTTCCTTGAATGCTTCCCATTTTGAATTTGCTGTTGGTAACATCATCAGTTGGTCCCAGTTGGTACATAGTATGCTAGTTTTTCTATATAGAAAAGTAGCATACTTTGTGCACTAAAAGTAATCTTGTTCATTCTGAACAAGATTTCTCGTCTTGAAGCAAGAAAAGGAAAGTGCTGTTGTTGTTGTTGTTGTTATTTGGTTTTTAGGAGCATTAGCAACTAAGGCCATATTGCTCCGGGATATGAGGTAGTCATTCCCTGACCTTTCCGCATCCTCTATATTTGGTGGTGACGGGCTCGAACCCCGGTCTAATCCAGAAGCGTGTGCCCCACACTGCTGCTCCTTCCCACCTGGCTACGGAGGCGGCGGTTAAAGGAAAGTGCAAATAAAAGCCAAACTCACAAGGGGCTTGACTATGATATCCAGTTTTTTACTTTAACCCTAACTTAGTGATGCAGGGTCAATTCAACCCCAACAATATTTATTAATAATTCAAGCTTCGTCTACTCTGTCCACACAGCTCAAACTTCTAATAGCTTTTTTTGGAAATGTTTTCTTTGAATTTTCTGCTGAAAATTCCAGAAATATGTGTTAATCATTACACAATTAGAAACAATTCATGATTAAGTTAAACTTAATCATATGCACATGTTGATTAACATATATACATTTATTGATAGCATGCTGTGTTTGCTCTCACATGTTTATTTCCAATCAGTAATGCTCTCTGGCTTTGTGATATTGATGTGTCTCTAGAATTAAACTGTTGACATGTGCACTTCATATTTCATGCAACAAGTGCTCCTGTTACTGACAGGCTAGCATATATTCAAAGCACTCATTGAAACGTGTGGTTTTTAAATTTTAATTCACTCACCAACAGGTCTAAAGCCTTTTAATTTTCAAAAATTAATTTAAAATATATGTTTTTAATGTAGAACATGGATTTTTCGTAGTTGTGTTCAGAAAATATTGAAAATATAGGTGGTATCAAAAAATTGAACAATTTTGAATTATTTTTTACTGGTTTTAAAAATTTTTGTGCATACAGAGGAATTTCATATTTTTCTGCAACTAGCGACAAATTAAAATAGCTTTGTTTAGGCATTTTCTGATATCATTTGTCAAGTCTCTTTAAATCTCAGATCTTCCCTACCATGAGATACCTTTCTCACAGCAATTTGGTAGTTCCTGCTAAATAATGTCCTATCTCATGATGTTGTCTACTTTATGCCTTCCTTATAGATATATTATCTTTTCTGTTAAAAATAATTTCAGGGGAATATTTTCCCCTGAAATTATTTTATATATTATTTTTTTTGTAATTCCACTTGTTCATGGACCACTTGAATAAAACTCACAGAATACAGGTCACTGGACCATACTTTGAGAATCTCAGCTCTGTAATGATAAAGAATATTTATAATAGTCATATATGTGTTTTTATTTATTTATTATTATTATTATTCTCTAGAGAGCATTTACAGTAGGAATTGGAGGTCCTGTTGGTTCTGGAAAAACAGCTTTAGTCTTGGGATTGTGCAAGTTACTTCGAGACAGATATAGTATGTGTGTGATTACTAATGATATATTCACCAGGTAATGCCTATTTTTTAAATTATGAATATTTAATGCTGTTTTGACCTTTTCAAAATTATGAGAAGTAGGTCTTGATCATCCTCTCTTGTGTTTTTGTGGCTGGCAAGATTTAACCTGTCTAATTTCAACTGCCTTATCACACAAATATAATTTCATCATTTTGAAGTAATGCCAGTTATTATTGAAATTGCCCAATTGTTATAGAACTTAATTTAAACTTGTGTTTCTACAGAAAGAACACTGTTTGTTGTGATTTAGAGAAATTGATTTTTCATTAGTTTGTTTATTTATAGTGTTCCTTATTGAAATTGGTTCTTCAGACTAGCAGATGAATTTTCTAAAAAGGATTTGTAGGATGTTAAATTAAAAAAAAAAAACTTGCAATTATGAACATGACATTTTATAATCATGATGCTTTTCACTAGCACAGAACAAAATTGAAGAAAATTTAACAGCTGTATAATAAAAACTCCTTGAGTTGTTTTTAGATTTTTATAAAAAAAAAATTACTACTATAGTTGTAAATTTGATACCCCATTTTTCGTAAGACATTTGTTCAGCTTTTTAAAATTTCTGCATTGTCAGTCATCTCATGTATTGTAAACATATATCATCACTGGATTGTCAGTTCATTCACTCATGGCATTTACTACTTCCCCACTGATCAGATCCAAGAAGGGTCAGAATTATGGAATGAAATACATTTTAAATAAATAGCAATGTGCTTCTCCATTGGAATAGTGCTTTTTATTTAAAGTGCTTAGTGCAGTACAAAGGCAACTTGTGGTGAAGTTCCTCCACAATATGAGATTCATGCACTTAGTGGCAAACTTACTGTGCCAAAAGTACAGACTGAGATTATGCCCTACCTGCACAGTAATGTTTTATAGCTCCCATAGCATGAGGCCTTTTTTTGTTCAATTTGTTGAGTATATAAAGCATATAGTACTACTGACCAACCAGAAAAAAATTACATGAGAAATATCTACTTCCACCCATGCTCTAGTGCAGGGGTCGGCAACCTGCGGTTCGTTAGCTACATGTGGATGAAAAGCACGGTGAGAGCAGGCAGCAATGTGAATATAGCATTAGTTTCAGCACAAGTCGCAAACACAGGGTGGTCTTACCAAGACTGGCCTCATCAGTTCTGCAAACTGCAGCATCTTCAGACTATAAACCTCGCTCAGGATCAGAGAGCTTGTTCAGACTTGGAATGTCAATTTAAATGAAATTTTCCGAGACACAACTACACTTGTTGCTCCTTGGACATATGTGTCTATCTCTCAAGATATACACTTCCCCTAGTGGGGGAAAAATATTATACCTCCCTGCAATATCAAGCAGTTACATTCAGCTCCTGCTACTATGAATAACCATGCCTGTAAAATTTATACGGATGGTTCCAAAACTGAGAGTATGCTACAACAGCCACACTACTGCTTGCTTGCAGCATCTTCACAGCTGAATTATATGTCATTAAGTTAGTGCTTAGTAAGATTATTGAGCTTTCCATCTCATCTGCCATAATTTACACAGATTCCCTTAGTGCTGTCTCTGCCATAAGGAAGAATTTATCCTCTTCTCATCCTACATTGAAACAGATTCATTCCCAACTATACGCTTGCAGTGTGTCCAATCAGTCAATCAGTTTTTGCTGGATGCTTGGCCATTCTGGCATTCTGGGAAATGAAAGTGCTGACTTTGCCGCTAAACATCCTCAACCCACTCCCTCACAACTTCCTCAAGTTCCTTACACTGACTATAAGTTTGTCATACGCAAAGCGTGCTATGATAAATGGGCACAGATCTGGAAAAGTAACACAAACAATAAACTTTACCAGATAAAAGAAGTTCCAAAGCTGTGGCTGTCTGGCTTCCTACGAAACAGACGAGAAGTGGTATTGGCAAGACTGAGAATTGGACACACTCATCTTACTCATCTCTTCCCATTATTGGGAGAAAACCAACCTCAGTGCCTATCCTGTCAGACGCAACTTATGGTCCTCATTTTCTGGTTGATTGTCCCTTACGTTCAACCATCTGGTCAAACACTTTTCATTCACTCTCCATATTGAATATATTACCTAATTTATCTAATTTCTTAGGAAATGAAGCAAATATTGAAGAATTTTTAATGTATCTAAAACATATTGGCTTGTACAGAAGCATATAATTTAATATCTCTAACGATATGCTTCTTGTGAATAAACGATGAACAGACACAATTTGGCCTTAGTAGCCCTTGACTATCTTGAAGGCGTCCAGATCGAGCAAGTGCAGGACTTTAAATACCTTGGGTCGCTGGTCCAGGAGAAGAAAGTTGCATCCACCATGGAAATCCACAGCAGAATTGGACAGGCGGCCACTGCATTTGCCTCGCTCAAATGGTGTCTGTGGAAGAGGACCAACATTTCCACAAAGACTAAAATCCGACTCTTCCGGACTTTGATCCTGCCCATTCTTCTTTACGGATCGGAAACATGGATTTGTCTCAAGTTAGATTTGAACAAACTTGAGGTATTCCAAATGCGATGCCTGCGGCAGATCTTGGGCATCTCTCTTCGCGACTGCATCACTAATGATAACATCCGCTCCCGATGCCAACAGCAACCAACCATTGCCGATCAAATCCAGAAGCGAAGGCTTAGATGGTTTGGCCACGTATGTAGAATGGGCACGAACAGAATACCATCCAGACTCCTTTGGAGACAACGACCCACCCAATGGAGCATCCAACGGACCGCGCCTAGGAAAACGTGGGCCAAGCAAGTGGAAAATGACTTGAAGAGCCGACGTCTCGATCTTAACCAGGCCAGGACTGACGCCATTGATCGTAAGGTATGGAAGAACATCACAGAGCAAGTCCGAAACCCTGCGGCACCTACAGCAGCATACTGGTTGCATGGCCAACCGCCTCCCCCAGCTGCCAGCTAAGGACCAAAGAAGAAGAAGAAGAAGCCCTTGTGTCGTTAAATCCAATACCAACAACAATCTTCAGACTAGCCACCTGTGAGGTGGTCTGATCATGGTTTTAAGGCTTTGAATGGATTGAGCAAGCTCAATATTGATGGTATTCTTCCTCTTTCTTTAACTGTATTGACATTAACATTTATATTGTTGGAATGTTTCTGCAAGTAGTTTTATATCAGAAAAAAAGACATTTTTATTCTTAGAAAGTTTTTAATAATTATGTAATTACAAATGGAACAAAACATTCACCTTTCAAATCTTTTGTTTGCAGATGACCAAGTACTGGTTGTGCAGGATGCAGAGGATGCTGACTATATGAGGGGGGGGGTATCAAAAAATTTTTACCCTGATGTAGATAAAACATTAGTAGGAAGATGCCGTTTTTAATATAAGTTGTCTATATATTTAATAACTGACATGTGAAATTTCATTCCTGTAGGTGATTGTACACCAGTGGTGGAGCCCAGAATCTGAGGAAGGATGCTATGGTTGACGAAGTGAAGTGATCAAGCAGTGATCAAGTTCCTGCATTTGCAGGGTAAGAAAGCTCAGGAAATTGACAAAGAAATGAAAGCTGTGTATGGACAGAATTGTCCATTCCTATGACACTGTTAAAAAGTAGAAATGGGAGTTCCAGTACGGTCGTACAAAGTGTCTTTGATGAGCCAAGAGAAGGAAGGCCATCAACATCCACAGACAGTTGCAAAGGTTGAGCAGCTGGTGCTGAGTGACATGTGTGACAATTCATTTCATTCCAAATGCAATGGGAATTAATTATGAGTTTGCCCACAGCATTTTACATAATCATCTGCACATGTCTGTCTCCGCACGATGGATTCCCAGATTGCTGACACCTTTTCAGAAGCAATGTTGAATGCAGTGTTCTTGCCACCTGTTGGATTTGTGTAATGCGGCTGTTGAAAACTTTTTTTGATTGGTTGGTGACAAATGCCGTATGCTGGGTGTACCAGTATGATCCGGAGACTAAAGACATGTCAAAGCAGTTGAAGCACACCTCCTCCCCACCTCCCAAAAAGGCAAAGACTACTTCATCTGCAAAGAAGGTGATGTTGTCCGTGTTTTGGGACAGAAATGGGGTTATTCCGACAGATTACCCACCTCATGGTTCTACACTTACCGGAGAATACTAAAGAAATCTTTTGAAAACGTTACACAATGCTTTGAAGGTGAAAAGGCGTGGATGGAATGTTAACCAAAGGTCTTCTGTCAGACAATACACCGGCTCACATGACTGTTTGCACCACCAACTTTATTGCTCACTGTGGCTTCGAACTACTACAGCACCCACCCTGTTCTCCTGACCTAGTACCGTCAGACTTGTTCTTCAATGGTTTCTTCATTTCAAGAAATGAAGAACAAGTCTGATGGTGTATGGATGCCACTTTGATTCGTCTCAGGAAGTCATCGATGAAGTGGAATCGTAGTTTCAGGCAAAAAGTGCAGACTTCTACGATCAAGGCATTAAACAACTGATCCATAGATGGGAGAAATGTGTTACTATACATGGAGAGTACATAGAAAAGGATTAAAGTTCCAGTGAAGTGTTTCACCTTTCTAGGGCTATTATTTCTAGGTAAGGGTACAAACTTTTTGATACCCCCCCTCGTATGTGTAGAAAGCTACTGGTACAATATAAAATATGGGGTTTGATATAAACTTCAATAAGACAGAATATATGAATTCAACAATGGACATTTTGAATATAAATGGAACACAGATAAAGAATGTGAAGCAGTTTAAATATCTAGGAGCTATTGTGCAGATGGACGGCTCATCTGAAGATGAGATTGTAAGAAGAATTAATGAGGGAAGAACTGTCTTGGGAATGTTGAACCCAGTATTCATCATCATCATCAGCCATTTTCAATCCACTGCAGGATGAAGGCCTCTCCAGCAACTTTCCAGTTCCTTCTGTTTTGAGCACTGGCCATCCATTTACTACTCAAAAACTCATGAATTTCATCTATCCATCTCCGCCTTTGTCTTCCAGGTTTTCTTCTAGCCCCTCTTGGGTACCATTCTGTTATTTTCTTAGTCCATCTGTCATCATGTCTTCGAGCTATGTGTCCTGCCCAAGACCATTTTAGTTCTTTAGTTTTGATAAGAATGTCCTTTACTTGAGTTTGCTGCCTAATCCATGTGTTTCTCTTCTTATCTAACAGTCTGATTCCCAATATAATTCGTTCCATTCTTCGCTGTGTAGTTCTTAGCTTCTCTTCCATTCTTTTGGTGAGTGCCCAAGTTTCACTTCCATAAGTCATGGTGGGGAGTATACATTGATTCATTATTTTACGTTTCAGACAAACTGGGATATTGCTCTTCAGTATGTGGCTATATTTCCTGAATGCTATCCATCCAAAATTTATTCTTCTCTTGACTTCCAGCCATTTATCATTATTACAGCTAATAACTTGTCCCAGATAAGTATATGACTCCACCTTTTCAATTACTGCTCCTTCAATCATTATTTCCCTTTCCGTGGCATACTTGTTCATCATTACTTTTGTTTTAGCCATATTCATCTTTTGTCCAAAATCCTTACTAACTGTGCATAACTGATTAAGATTTTCCTCTAATTCTTTGGGATCGTGGCTTATGACCACAATGTCATCTGCAAATCGTAAATGGTTTAGGTACTCTCCGTTCACATTGACTCCTTTCTGCGACCAGTCTAATCTTCTGAAATCTTCCTCAAGGGCAGCAGTAAACAGCTTCGGAGATATTGTGTCTCCTTGTCGAACTCCTTTCTCGATTTTAAATTTGCTACTGTCTTTGTCTAGTCTAATAAAGGATGTAGCACTCTCATATATTTTCTTCAAAATCATAATATATGGAGTATCTATGGCTTGTCTTTCCAGTGCCCGAAACGTTGCCTTATGCTGTATGGAGTCAAATGCCTTTTCATAATCCACAAATGCCAGGCATAATGGTGTTTTATATTCATTTGCTTTCTCCATTAGCTGTGATATTACGTGAAGGTGATCCATAGTTGAGAATCCTGTCCTAAAGCCAGCTTGCTCTTTCGGTT
Source organism: Mastigoproctus giganteus (assembly GCF_048544385.1). Taxonomy (NCBI): domain Eukaryota; kingdom Metazoa; phylum Arthropoda; class Arachnida; order Uropygi; family Thelyphonidae; genus Mastigoproctus; species Mastigoproctus giganteus. The sequence goes on from NC_143584.1 coordinate 130,543,864, forward strand.
GATTCTCATCAAGTATTCTTTCTAATCTGTTAGTAATGACCCTTGTGAACAACTTGTAGATATGGGATAACAAGCTAATTGATCTATAATTTCCAATTTCTGATTTATCTCCTTTCTTATGCAGCAAAACTATGATTGCATTATTCCACTGCTTAGGCATCACACCTTTTCTAATGCACTTTGTGAAGAGCCTTGCCAGTTTTTGTGTTATGTCTCTTCCTCCCAATTTTAACAACTCTACAGTAACTTCATCTTCCCCCGGGGCTTTCCGATTCTTCATTTTCTTCAATGCATGTTCTACCTCATCAGGAAGAATATCGGGTATGTCGTATGTGTTGCTACTTTGCAATCCATCTTCCCCACTGCTGGTATCATTCCCTCGCTCCTTGTATAATTCTCTATAGTAGTCTTCTGCTATTTGAATTATGCCTTCTCTGCTGTTTATAAGTACACCATCGCTATTCTTCAGTTTCAGTATCATTGTCTTTCTGTATTACTGCTCATGGCTGCTGATTTAAATCCTTTGTTTTCCCTTAATGCTTGTTCTACTTTTCTTGTGTTAAATCTTCTTATGTCCTCTCTGAGTCTCTTTCTAATGGCTTTGCATAACTCAGTATACTCAATTTTCTCCCTGTCAGTGTTTTTCTTGCTCTTCATTTGTCGTCTTTGGTTCATCATGACAAGTGTTTCTTGACTAATTTTTTCTTCTTTGGATTTCTGTTTCCCTATAGGTTTCTTGGGCTTTATCACTTTCAGAAAGTTGTAATATTCCTCGTCGATACCTTGGTCCTGAGCAGTCTGCAGAAGCTCAAACTTGTTCTTAAGTTCCAGTACATACTGCTTTTTCTCCTCCTCTGTTATTTCAAAGACCTTTGTATTATTTACTCGAGTCAGTTTTTTCCTTTCCTTTCCTACATCTATATCAAGTGTACATCTTACCATTCTGTGATCACTTCCAACATTTACCTTATTCAGGACGGTAACATTATTCACAATATATCTTCTGTTAGTGAGGATGAAGTCGATTTCATTAGTTGTTAATCCATTTGGACTCTTCCATATCCACTTTCTGTTCACCCTTTTCTTGAAAAAAGTGCTCATTACTGACAGTCCTTGAGATTCTGCAAATTCCACAAGTCTTTCACCTCTTTTATTTCTTTCACCAATTCCAAAATTTCCTATAGTTCCTCTTTCTGCGCTGTTTTGCCTTTTTCCAACCTTAGCATTGAAGTCCCCCATAATAATAGTGTAGTGGGTTTTCTGCTCATCTAGAAGACTCTCAATTTCAGTGTACATTTCTTCGACCTCTTCATCATTATGGCTCGATGTTGGTGCATAAATCATTATAATCTTTAGCTTGTACCTCTTAGAAATCTTGAGTATTAGTCTTGACACCCTTGGTGATGTACTTTTGAATTTCAAAATGTTGTTTTTTAAATCTTGGAATTCAAAAGTACATCACCAAGGGTGTCAAGGCTAATACTCAAGATTTCTAAAAGGTACAAGCTAAAGATTATAATGATTTATGCACCAACATCATTTTAAATCTTTATGGACTAGAAACCCAACTCCACCTTCACTCCTTTCACTGTTTCCATTGGTGTACAGCAGATTTCCACTTGATAGACTTATAAGTGACTCATTTCTTCTTCTCGGTTTCAGCCAAACCGATGATATTCCAATTCACATTTTCTAATTCCTTTTCCAGCTTTAATATCCTGTCTTCACCGATGAGTGATCGTACGTTATAACAGGCCAAGTTCAATTTCCGTGCATGGCAGCCTGGTCGTACCCAGAGATTCTTAGCACCCTCTGCTTCCACTCTGATCCTCTCGCTGCCGTAAGAGGGAGAGTGAAAGCTGCTGGAGACTGAGGGCCATTTGTATTGTTGTGCTCTCATTGCTGGAGGGTTTGGTCTTTTCCTCTTCACGCTGACCAGGCTTCTTGAAGAGAACCACTCTACACGTTCGTTGCCACCTAAGTGACGTAACAGGGCTTATCATCGAGAAGGTGTGCATGAGTGGATTTTCGGGAGGCAGGCCAACCGGACTTCTCCTAAATCTTCTGTAATAGAGAGATATTGGATCCATCAGTGTTTTAGGCTGAGTGTCTGATAACACACAGGATACCTGTTCCCCTCTTCCAAAAACCAAACGATTAATATATAGCACAATTTTCCAAAGTATCCTACTATATGGATCTGAGGTTTGGACTATAAAGGAAAGACAAAAGAAGAAATTGCTAGCGGTCGAAATGGATTTTTGGAGATCAGCCTGAAGATCTAAATTGGAAAGAGTCAGGAATGAAGATATAAGAAAAGCAATGGATGTTCAAAAAAACATCATAGACAGAATAGAACAGAAAAGATTAGAATGGTATGGTAATGTTATGAGAATGGGGGAAAAGAGGCTACCTTAAAAAGCAATGGAATGGATACCCCCCCCAGAAAGAAAAAGAGAGGAAGTCCTAGAAGCACATGAATGGAGGGAATGAGTGCAGCTGTAGAAAAGAGGAAATTGAAGATTGTGTACTAGGAGGACAGGAAAGAGTGGAGGAACAAAATTAAAATATAAAAAAAAAAGAAAAAAAAATTAGGTCTAGGATAACCGTTGTTACAATGGAGAAATCCAAGATGTAATTACAAAAAAGTTATACTACGTAATTCTTCACAGTTTAATATATAATTAAAAATATATTTATATATAATTCAGAACTACTGTCTAATTATTTTTCATTGCAAATACACATTTCTTTTGATTATAAATTCAGCAAACTAATGTGTATGATATAAAAATTCAGCCAAGAACATTTTATTATATGTATAGAGAGGATTGGGAGTTCCTAGTCAGAAATGAAGCACTGCCTTTAGAACGAATGAAAGCAGTTGAAACTGGAGGTTGTCCACATGCTGCCATAAGAGAGGTATTTTTACTTTCTCATTTTATTCTCTAAAATACAGGGTGTTTCTGAATTATAATTGCTATTTATAACATAACTATTAGACATATCTCAGTTGAACAAAAAATATTAGAATTAACATGTTAAGAGAACTACATCCCAATGTTGTTCATAAAGATTTAATGTGAGGTAAGAATAACACTAATTAAACCAAGTGAATTTTTATGAAGTGAATTATATTGTGTACAAAGGGCTACAGTTTTAGCATTAGCATTAGCATTAGTAGAGGCATACGATGCAAGAAAGCAAGCTTATTCAGCATCAGCCCAAAAAAAAAAAAAAAAAACCCTCTCCCATTTCACCCCTCCGTTCGTTCGAAATACCTGTCCAGTTGAGCTTTAAATTTGTTTAGGCTATCAACTTCAACAACAAGTGATGGAAGTCGGTTCCACCAACCAACCACCCGCTGGCCAAAGGCAAATTTCCGCACATCTATCCGACATCCGTCCTTCCTCAATTTGAATTTATGCCCTCTGAGGTGATTATTCTGAGAAAGATGAAGAATCCCATTGGCATTGAGCATGCTCAAACCATTCAAGGCCTTATACACCTCTATCAGATCACCTCGCCGGTGCCTAGTCTCCAGACTCTGTAATTTGCAAAACTTAAGCCTTTCTTCGTAAGAGCAACCCTTTGTTCCATTTACTAATCTTGTTGCCCTTCTCTGTACCCGTTCCAGCAGCTCTACATCCTTCTTGAAATGAGGCCTCCAGACCTGTATACAGTACTCAAGATGTGGCCTAACCATTGCCTTATACAAGGGAATAATCACCTCCTTATCCCTGCTAGAAAAATTCCTGTATATCATTGACAAGACACCATGAGCTACTCTTGCAGCTCGTCTGCACTGCTCAGAGAACTTCATATCTCCCTGCACAATTACCCCCAGGTCCTTTTCATTCTCCACCACTGTCAGTGTGGTACCGCAGAGTTGATACGTTGCTCTGGGGTTACTGTTTCCCATATGCAGTACTTTACATTTGTCAATGTTAAACTTCATTTGCCACCTCTCAGCCCATCTGTTCAACCTTTCCAGATCCTGTTGCAGCAGCATAGCGTCAGTAGTGTCCTTGACGACCCTGCCAACCTTTGTATCATCTGCAAACTTGGACATTAAACTTGATATCCCATCATCAATATCATTCATAAACACCGAAAACAACAACGGACCCAACACTGAACCTTGAGGAACTCCACTAATAACATTAGTCCACGTTGAGCAGTGTCCATTGATTACCACTCTCTGTCTTCTGCCACTCAACCATCCCCTTATCCATAGCAGCAATTTGCCTCCAATGCCACACTGCTCCAATTTGTGCAGCAGTCTTCCATGTGCAACAGTATCAAAAGCCTTTCTAAGATCCAAATATATAATATCAAAGTTATTCCCTGCATCCAGTACTTTTGTGACTACATCATAGTATCCAATCAAATTGGTCAGGCAAGACCTGCCCTTAACAAAACCATGCTGCGTCTGAGCTATAACTGAATTCTTGTCTAGATGATCCTGCAGTGCTTCTTTAACCAGTGCCTCCATTAATTTACCTGGAACAGAAGTTAAACTAACAGGTCTATAATTACTTGTGTCAGCCTTTGATCCTCCTTTGTGAATTGGGGTTACATTTGCACATCTCCAGTCTATGGGTACCTCCCCTGAGTCCAAAGAAGCTCTCATAATTATGGCTAGGGGTTTGCATACTTCCTTTGCTGCCTCCTTTAATATAACTGGATAGATCCCATCCACCCCAGGTGCCTTTTTTATGTTTATCCTCAACAATCTCTCCTCCACTTTCCTCTCAGTTATTACAAAATCATCCAGCTCACTGCCAATGTTTACTTTACCTACATCATTCTCCTTCCTGAATAACTCCTCATGCGTGAATGTAGATGCAAAATACTCGTTTAGATTGTTAGCCACCTGAGCAGGATCCTCAACTGTTGAACCATCAATATCCAGTGGACCAATCTGATTCATCCCTTTCCTTCTCGAGTTCAAGTATGTAAAGAACTCTTTTCTGTTTTTCTTTGCATCCTTTGCCAAGGATTTTTCGTAGTCTGCCTTTGCCTGCCTAATCTCCTTTGTGACTTGGTTACAGACCAACTTATATCTATCATAGGCTTCCATGTCACCCATTAATTTGTATGTATCCCATGCATTTTTCTTCTCTGCCACATGTCTCATTAGTTCATCTGACAACCATTTAGGCCTAAACCTTGAACAATATTTCTTAGTTGGTATGTAAAGCCTGGTAGCCTCCAAGATTAGTTCCTTGAATGCTTCCCATTTTGAGTTTGCTGTTGGTAACATCATCAGTTGGTCCCACTGTATAGAATTTAAATACTGTCTCAGACCATCATAGTCGCCTTTACGAAAACAAAAACCCTTCCCTTTACCTCTGATGGTAGTTACCTCCTTGAGTAAATCCCACTTCAACACACTGTGATCACTGCCACCTAGTGGTTCATTTATCTGCAGGTTCTTAATGCATGAAGAGTCACTACTGATAATCAGATCAAGAGTATTGCTCCCTCTTGTTGCCTCACGAACATGCTGGTGTAGAAAACAATCATCCAATAAATCCACAAAAGCCTTGCTAGTGTGCGAGTGACCAACCCACAAATTCCAGTCAATATCTGGGAAATTAAAATCCCCCATTATAAGACTCTCTGATTTACTGGCCCACTCTATTTCCCTGTACAATATCTTATTATACTCATCAGAGTCATTAGGCCTATAGCACACTCCTACTCTCAATTTTGATTTCCCTATGCTTATGTCACACCAAACTGATTCGGCACTGCCCTGTCCATCGATGTCGACTGGCTTCACTTCCTTGGACTTTATGTGTTTCTTAATTAATAGCATAACCCCTCCTCCCCTCCTGTCCTGTCTATCCTTTCTATACACATTGTATTCCCCAAATTCCAGTTCCGCATTACTTATATCTGTGTGACACCACGTCTCTGATATCCCAACAATATCTGCCTTTGATGTTTTGAGCAATACCTCAAATTCATCAAATTTATTTACCAAACTCCTAGCATTGGTGTACACGCAGGTATACATGCACCTGTTTCTATTCTTAGCTACCCTAACACAACCCATGTGTTTACTTGTAACGCAATGACTACCAGCAGTCTCTGAAATATCCTGCATCTTGTTTTTCAGACTTCTGCTCATTTCAATAGAAGCAGTGCAAGAATCACTTCCACCTCTGCCAGTGGCTACTGTTAATCTATTAGTCCTTGTATCCCCCCCAACTAGCAGTTTTCCGACCCACCTAACACTGCCTCGACAGCATCAGCAAAAATTCTTGCACCCTTTCTATTTAAGTGTATCCCATCCCTGTAGAAGCAATCTCTCCTGTTAACAAGTACAGTCCAGGCTGAAAAAAATTCTACCCCTAAAAGTAGTAAAGTAGAAGAAGCACACCAAAGTGTAGTAATGTGCTCAGATTTCTATCCTGTACTGAGGATGCACCTGAGGTTTCTCCCCTGCACGGAAGATACACCATATACATACCAGAGTTTTCTTCCCTGAACATACTGTTCCAGCTTTCACCTTTTCTAAATTGGGCCTGATGACTGGATTCAACATGGAATTCACTTATTAAGTACAGTAGACTTCCAGAATAACGGCACCTTCAGGGATTCAAGGTGCCGTTATTTCAATTTTTCCATTATCTAGAAAGTTTTATTTTTAATATATTTAATGCAGAAATAATTAGGCTAAATAAGAAATAAAGAGATTAAGAATGCAATTTTATTAAATGTATATAAAAAACATAAACATGTTGATGATCCAGTGTTATGTTCTGCCGTTAATACACTCCAACTTACAGGGCACCTCCATAGCCAGGTGGGCAGGAGCAGCAGTGCGTAGCACATGCTTCTTGATTAGACCTGGGTTCGAGCCCGTGAGCCACCAAATACGGAGGATGCGGAAAGGTCACGGAATGACCACCGCATTTTCCCAGAGCAATATGGCCTTAGTTGCTAATGCTCCTAAAAACCAAATAACAACAACTCCAACTTACGCCCTGTTTTATTTTCTTTATTACATTGAGTTTAGTCTGCAGAGGTAGCACAGTGGTATCGTCACTATCCTCCCCACACCAGGTGGAAAGGGCGTAGGTTTGAATCCCATCGATGATGCGAGGAACTTTTTTTGAGCTTTTTTTCCTCCATGGCTGAGTTGGTCTCGGACATAAATAGTAAGGTTTTTTCCTCCCAGAAACTGGGGTTTTTTTCAGCAAAACAGGCAAATCGACCCGAGAACACGCAATTTAAAGACATAATACACATGGGTATATGAATTAACTTTCCAAGTAACTAATGTAATAGTTTGGATTATATATGTTTGTCAGCTTTAGTGTTGTTCTTCTTTTCTTCTCTATATGAGGTTTATTAACTTCAGGAGCCATAATGAGGGGTTTTTAATTTAAAATAAATGTAAAACAGCGGTATAATCTGTGAATCAGTAAAGAATTCACTTTCAAAATGGCGAACATAAAACAAATACAGTAATCACATGACTTGCCGTTATCTTTTTTCAGACTACAAGACATCTGTGCTGTATGTAAACATCCGATCTCAATGTGCCATTAGGTCGAATGTTCCGTTATTTGGGGTGCCATTATTTCAACAGTCTACTGTAGTTTACTAATAGTAAACTGACCCCTTTGTACACAATAAAATTCGTTTTATAACAGTTCATGACTTAATTGCTGTTTTTATTAATTCACATTAAAAACTGTTAGACTCAGATTTCTAGACAGAATCACATATCTCTATAAGGGATTACCCTGACTTCTAATCTCTCTTTGGCATAAGCACATCACAAAGATTGCTTCCTCTGCATCTACAAAACTGGGTTCTCTTTTGCTTGCAGTATTACTTTTCTTCTAAACAGCTACTCACTATGCACAAAACTCAATTGGAATATTGTTCCTACATGCAGGTTGGAATCCCCATAGACACTCTTAGGCTTCTAGACTCCATTCAAAATAAGGCAGTTAATGAACCATCTCTTACAAAGTCTCTCCACTCTCTGTCTCATAAATGTTCCATTTCTTCTGCATCCCTTTTCTATAGATACTTCCATGGGTACTGTTCTTCTGAATTGGCTTCTTACCATTTCGCCCCCCCCACCATCTTCCAAAACAGTCCGAACACGTGCCGCAACTAGTTAGCATCCTTTTACTGTCCAACTCGAAACTCACAGAATGAACTTTTCTTCCTCATTTATTCCTTCAAATTCAGTTTTATGGAACAAGTTCCCTTATCACATATTTCCTGAAAGTTACAATTCACAGAAATTTAAGTCTAATGTCAGCAAGTATCTTCTTTCATCTTTTCAACCTTCAACCCATGCATGATATTAAGTACTAAAGTTCTAATACTTTTTGTGTTTGGGGTTGGCATAAAAACAAAAATGTAAAAAAACTTGTTTGTTTTACTTTAACCAGATCTAGATTTATGTCACCATCCATAGAAATACTTCCCTAATATAAATCAGAGACTACCTGTATGTCCTTCCTAAAATGAGTTTTTCAAACTTAGCATTAGTAGAGGCATATAATGCAAGAAAGCGAGCTTATATAGCATCATCCAAAAAAATAAAAAATAAATAAAAAAATACCCTTCCCATTTAACCCATCTATCTATTCACTCCATATATTTGTGTAATTCTGCCTTGAATTTATTTTTAAGTTATCAGCTTCTACAATGACAGATAGAAGATTGTTCCAGCAATCAACCATCCTTGGGTTAAAGGCAAATTTCCACACATCTATTCTACAACTGTCTTTCCTCAGTTTGAATTTATGTCCCCTCAGGTGAATAATCAAGGCAAGAGGAAGAATTCCATCAGCATTGAGCTTGCTTAAACCATTCAAGATCTTAATTGAAGCCATTCAAACCATTCACAGCTGTAAACACCTCAATCAGATACCTAGTCTCCAGACACTGAAATTTGTAGAACTTAAGCCTTTCTTCATAGGTGCAACCCTTTGTTCCATTAAACCTGTCTCATTGCCCTTCTCTGTACTCATTCCAGCAGCTCTACATCCTTCTTAAAATGAAGCATACAGACCTGTATACAGCACTCTAGGTGTGGCCTCACTATTGCCTTATACAAGGAGATAATCACTTCCTTATCCCTGCTATAAAAATTCCCGTATATCATTGACAAGACACCATGAGCTACTCTTGCAGAGTGTCTGCACTGCTCAGAAAACTTCATATCTAACTGCACAATTACTCCAGGTCTTTTTCATTCTCTACCACCCTGAGTGTAGTACCACATGGTTGATATATTACTCTGGGGTTACTGCTACCCATATACGGCACCTCCGTAGCCAGGTGGGCAGGAGCAGCAGTGCATAGCACACGCTTCTTGATTAGACCGGGGTTTGAGCCCGTGATCCACCAAATATGGAGGATGCGGAAAGGTCAGTGAAAGACCACTACATATCCCCGGAGCAATATGGCCTTAGTTGCTAATGCTCCTAAAACACAAAATAACAACAATAACAGCTACCCATATACAGTATTTTACATATGTCAATGTTAAACTTCAGTTGCCACCTCTAAGCCCATCTGCTCAACTTTTCTAGATCCTGTTGCAGTAGTAGCATACTGTCATTAACAAACCTGCTAACCTTCATATTGTCTGCAAACTTGGACATTAACCCTGATATACCTTCATTGATAAATACACAAAACAGCAATGGACCCAATGCCGAACCCTGGGGGATTCCACTAATAACATTAATCCATGAAGAGCAGTGTTCATTGATTACCACTCTCTGTCTTCTCCCACTTAACCATCCCTTTATCCATAGTAGCAATTTATCCTTAATGCCATACTGCTCCAATTTGTACAGTAGTCCTCCATTTGCAACAGTATCAAAAACTTTTCTAAAATACAAGTATATATCAAAATTATTTTTTACATTCAGTTCCTTTGTGACCACATCATAGTATCCAATCATATTGGTCAGACAAGACTTCCACTTAACAAATCCATGCTATGTCTGAACTATAATTGCAATCTTGTCTAGATGATCCTCCATGCTTCTTTAACCAGTGTCTCCATTATTTTTCCTGGAACAGGAGTTAAACTAATAGGTCTGTAATTACTTGTCACCCTTTGATCCTCCTTTGTGAATTGAGGTCACATTTGCACATCTCCAGTCCATGGGAACCTACCCTGAGTACAAGGAATCTCTCATAATTAATGCGAAGGGTTTGCTTGCTTCCTTTGCTGCCTCTGTTAATATAACTGGATAGATCCTCCCCCAGGTGCCTTTCTTATGTTTAACTTCAACAATTTCTCCTCCACTTTGGTCTCAGTTACTACAAAATCATTTAGCTACCTTCCAGAGTTTGATAAACTTCTGGCATTCCCTTACCTGAATAACTCCTCCTGTGAATGTAGATGCAAAATACTCATTCAGTTTGTCAGCTACATATGCAGGATCATCAACAGTCGAACCATCGATATCAAGGGACCAATCCGATTCGTCCCCTTCCTTCTAGATTTTCCATAAGTAAAGAAGTCTTTGCTGTTTTTCTGTTAATCCAACTGGATAGATCCCCCCCCCCAGGTGCCTTTCTTATGTTTAACTTCAACAATTTCTCCTCCACTTTGCTCTTAGTTACTACAAAATCATTTAGCTCCCCTCCAGAGTTTGATAAACTTCTGGCATTCCCCTACCTGAATAACTTCTCATGTGTGAATATAGATGCAAAATACTCATTTAGTTCGGCAGCTATCTGAAAATGATCATCTACAGTCAAACCATTGATATCAAGTGGACCAATCTGATTCCTCCCTTTCCTTTTAGAGTTTACATAAGTAAAGAAGTCTTTGCTGTTTTTCTTTGCATCCTCAGCCAAAGATTGCTCATAATCTGCCTTAACCCACCTAACCTCCTTTGTGACTTGATTACAGACCAGCTTATATCTACCATAGGCTTCTGTGTCATCTGATAGTTTATATGTATTCCAGGAATTTTTCTTTTCTGCCATAAGTCTCATTACTTCATCTGACATCCATTTAGGATAAGCCTTGAACAGTATTTCTTCTTTGATATTTCTTAGTTGATATGAAAAGCCTAGTACCCTCCAAGATTAATTCTGTGAATGCTTCCCATTTAGGATTTGCTGTTGGTAACATCATCAGTTGGTCCCACTGTATAGAATTTAAAAACTGTCTCAGACCATTGTAGTCACCTTTACAAAAACAAAAACCGTTCCCTTTAACCCTGATGGTAGTTACATCTTTGAGTAAATCCCACATCAGCACACTGTGATCACTGCCACTTAGTGGTTCCTTTATCTAAAGATTCTTAATGCATGAAGAAACACTACTGATAAATCAAATGAAGAGTATTACTCCATCTGGTTGCCTCTCAAACATGCTGCTGTAGAAAACAATCATCCAATAAATCCACAAAAGCCTTGCTAGTGTGCAAGTGACCAACCCACAAGTTCCAGTTGATATCTGGGAAGTTAAAATCCCCCATTATAAGACAATCTGATTTACTGCTTGGTTTGGTTTTATTGGCGCATTAGCTACTAAGGCTATAATGCCTGATTTACTGCCCCACTCTATTTGTGTGTACAGTTGTTCATTATACTCACGAGAGTCATTAGTCCTATAACACACTCCTACTCAGTTTTGCTTTCCCAGTGCTTAAGTCACACCAAACTGACTCAATGTTGCACTGGCCATCTATGTCAACTGGATGCACTTAGGTTTTGTGTTTCTTAACTAACCCCTCCTCCCTTCCTATCCTGTCTATCCTTTCTGTACATATTGTACTTCCCAAATTCCAATTCTGCATTCCTTATATCTGTGGGACACCATGTCTCTGATATCCCAATAATATCTGCCTTTGTTGTTTTTACCAGCACCTCAAATTCATCAAATTTATTTACTAAAATTGTAGCATTGGTGTACACTCAAATATACATGCATCTGTTCTTATTCTTTGCCATCCTAACACAGGCCATGTATTTACTTGTTCCACGATGACTCCCAGCTGTCCCTGAAATCCCCAACACCTTGTTTTTCAGCATGCAATATTCCGGATGCAGCCTTGTCACAGTTTCATACAGTGGGATGATGATCTTTTTGTCCCTGCCATCAAAGTTCTTGTATATCTTTGATTGACTGAATTCCATGAGCTGTTCTAGTTGCTTGTCTTCACTGCCTCAAGAATTTCACAGCTGACTTTACAGTTATCCTTAGGTCTTTTTCATTATATACTCTGAGTTTGGTACTACCCAAGTGGTATACTATTCTGGGATTATGGGCTACCCAAATTCAGTGCCTTGAATTTATCATTGTTAAACCCCATTTACCATTCTTAGTCTATCTGCCTAGTTTGTCTAAATCTGTTTGAAGTATCATGCTTTGATTAATGTTATTAATATAATATCCCACTCATAACATTAATCCATGTGGCCATTTATAACTATTCTCTGTCTCCTACCACTTAATGCCTTTATCTGTAGTACTAACTTGCTCATAATGCCACAATGCTTGAATTTATATAACAATCATTTATGTGGAACAGTATCAAAAGTCTTACTGAAATTTAAGTATATAATGTCAAAATGATTCTTTGCATCCAGCTCACTCTTTGATGACACCTGCATAGTAGTTAATCAGATTGGTCAGGCATAATAATCCTCTTTTACAAACCAATGCTGCAATTGTCTTATAGCTCCATTTCTATCGAGATGATTTTGACCACAGTTCCATTATTTTCCCTGGCATAGAAGTCAAACTTGCAGGTTTGTAATTACTCACTTTGCCCTTTGTGAATAGGAAAGATATTTGCACATCTCCAGTCTGTAGCTACATCTGCTAAATCCAAGGTTGTTCTCATTATTATAACTATTATAGCTTTTGCTGCCTCAGTTTATATAATTGGATAGATTCCATCAGTTCCAAGTGCAGTTTTTCTTTCTGCTTCTTTTCAGTTATCATAAAATTATTTAACTTGCACTCAGTTAAAATGAGTGCAAGTTAATTATTTAGCTTCAATAAAAAATGAATAGCAAATGCTTAGAAAACAGTTGTATAAATCTGCAATAAATTTTTTGGTAGATGGTGGCTAAATTTAGGTTGGAAGAAGCATTAAAAAAAACTAAGGCAGGGAATGGGGCGAAAATATTTTAAACAGATTTTAAAATGAAATGCAGATCTCCAATCCTTGGTTGTCATAAAGAGGTTAAAAGACGCAAATGAAAAAATGAAAAAAAGAGAGAAGACCGGCGGTGCCAATAGTCATTACGAGCGACTTTCTTTGAATAAACCGTCATCAGTTGGCAAATGGGAGAGAAGTGAGCGCGTGTTGTATTTAAAGATTATCTATACTCTCATGATGCTCTTTTTGACACGTGGGAACTTTAGCTGTGAGAGGTTCCAAGCCGGTGAAAGGTTGAAGGGAAGTTTAGCGTTAATAATGTTGAGATCGGAATGGTGTCGGTACCATTCGATGGTGAGAGCTTCATATTGAAGAATTCTGTAGCTCGATCTAAGTTTAATAATAATGATGGCAGAGTCAACAAGGGGGTGTGGTTGTGGGTTTGAGCATGGGTTGTTAACTCAGTGCAGGATTGACTTGTCCTGAAACTGTTGAAGTGGTAGTATGCATGGGTATTGGAAGTTGTGGAGGAACCGAATTTGGTGGTAGTGCTGCCGATGTAACAGGTGTTGCAGTTTGGTTGGCATTTTTTGAGATATATTATATTATTGAGATCATTGATGGGATATTTGTGTGTATCTTTATAAGAATTAAATAGGGAACCTAGTTTATTGTAAGTGGAGAAGGTGAGGGAGATGTCAGTATCTTTGAATGTACGTCGAAATTGTGCTGCGAGTTCACTATGGTAAGGGAGAACTATGCGAGTATTTGTCTTGTTACTGTGTCTGGTAGGGTTATTAACACTGTTTTTAAAGGTGGATATTGTGTGTTGGATGAGTTGAGGGGTAGCTCCTGGCTATGAATTTATCAGTAAGGTATTGAAGTTCATTGTGTAGATCGTTTTGTGAAGAGCTGAATTTGATAGCGTTGTAGATTTGGTTGTGTAGGATGGCTTTTTTGGTACTAAGGGGATGATGTGAAGTGAAATGTAGATATTTACCGGTGTGCGTTTTTTTTTCTGAAAATCTTGGTATTTAAATTTGTGTCTGTTGTATAAATAGTGAGATTAAGAAAATTAATCTGGTTTTCCATTGCGATTTCGAGGGTAAGGTTTAGCCTGTCATGTATTGTATTGAATTTTAAAAAAAAATTGTCTATGGTTGTTCTGTTGCCTATTATTAGGATATCATCAGCGTAGCGGATGTATAATTTAATTTCAGAGGGGAAAGGTTGTAAAATTTGGTTTTCAATAGTGGTGAGATAAATTTCAGAAAGGGGGGCAGAAATGCCTAAACCCATTGGTAAACCGAATGTTTGTCGATAAATTTCAGAAGGGGGGGGGGCAGAAATGCCTAAACCCATTGGTAAACCGAATGTTTGTCAATAAATTTTATTATTTAATCTAAAGTATCTAGCTTCTAGTAAAAGAGTGGTAAGTTCAAGGATGTGGTCAACTGAAAGAGAGGTACGTTTCGTTAAAGTGTCATCAGCTGTTAGAAGTACGCGTAATGCTTGTAGGTTGAAAGGGATATGCACATTAGTGTATAGGGATATGACGTCAAAAGAAGCTAATACGTCTTCATCGGATATGGTGGTGTTGCTGATTTTTTGGAATGCTTGGTTGGTATTATTAATTTTGAATGTAGAGAATTGAGTGAGTGGGGATATCTTCCTTGCGCTCATTTTAAAATCTGTTTAAAATATTTTCACCCCATTCCCCCCCACCTTAGTTCTTTTTAATGCTTCTTCCAACCTAAATTTAGCCACCATCTACCAAAAAATTTATTGCAGATTTATACAAGGTGAGTACCTTTTTCTAAGCATTTGCTATTCATTTTTTAGTCAGATTTATCCGTATTATAAGATTACTATAATTTAACTATTAGCTTCAATGTTAAATAGGCTTCTGGTATCCCAAGTGTAAACGCCTTCTGTATAAATATAAAAGCAGAATATTTATTCAGTTTGTCACTAGCTTGTACAGGATTATAAATAATGATGCCATTCATATCAGGTGAACCAATTTTTCATATCCTTCTAGTGTTGACATAAGCAAAGAATTCTTTGCTGCTTTGCTTTGCTTTGCACTCTTTGCGAAAGACTTCTTATAATCTGCCTTAGCATATTATTATTATTAGCTGTATGGTGTAAGGAAGCCTGAGGCTTATACTGCACCAGCCAAAAAAAAAAAAAAATCTCAATTACCCCAAGAGAGAGTGAGAGAGAGAGTCAGAAGTAAAAGGGAATCACCAAGAAAGAGAAGAATGATGATTATTTAACAGCTTTAGTAACTTGATTACAGACTAATTTATGCTTATTGAAGGATTCTGTATCCTGAAAATTTTTACCCGATTCATGCATTTTTCATCTGTGCAAATGGATTCATCAGTTCATCTGTCGTCCACTTTGGTCTAAATCTTGAATAGTATCACCTAGTTGGTATGGAAAGCTTAGTAGTTTCTGTGATTACTTCCATGAATGCCTTCCATTTGGCATTTGGTCCATTTTATTTATTTGTATAGGTTTTCATTATACTCATCAGTCATTTGGCCTATAACATACTCCTCTCATTATTTTCCACAGTGCCATGTCTCACCAGAGACTGACTCAATATTATGCCAGCAGCTTGTGTTTATTGTTTGTACTGCTTAGAATCTGTTTGTTCTTAAACCAAAAGCATAACTATATGGTGTCTATAAATGGTGAGAACACTTTCAGTAATTTATTGCATATGGAGTAAGAGAGATGTCATTAACTTATTTATACCATGTGAAAGAGAAAACATGAAAGTTTCCCAGTTGTTACTGCCGAGGCGTGTAGTTCCACCATTCACCGCCAGTTGGCGTTGCCTGTCGCACCTCTACCACATGCATAGCCTTGTTGAAAGATGGTGGCTTCCAGTCATGAGAAGGTATTTTGTGTGCTACTATTTGATAAGAACAAGTGTGCAGCAGATATTCAAAGGAAATTTTAAAGTGTATACAGTAAAGAGCCACCAACCAGGAAGGTTATTTACAAGTGGCATAAGCAATTTGTAAACACAGGTTGCTTGTGTTTGGCAAAGAGCAGTGGCTGGCCTAGTATTACCGTTGATAATGTGGAATGAGTGAGAGAGACATTCACAAGGAGCCCCAATAAATCAGTGCGAAGAGCATCACGTGAGCTGCAAATGCCAGCCCCGGCAGTATGGAAGGTTCTTTGTAAAAAACTTTCTATGAAGCCGTATAAATTGCAGTTGATGCATATGTTAAAGGAAGATAACAAAGAGAAATGTTTCCAATTTTGTTGTGAACTGCAAGGACTGAAAGAAGAACATGAAGACTTCTTTAATCGCGTAGTGTTTAGTGATGAGGCCACATTTCACACCAATGAGAAAGTCAACCAACACAATTGTCAAATCTGGGGTACCCAGAAACCTGAAGAGATAATTGAATATGAGCGTGATTTGCCGAAGGTGAATGTTTTCTATGCCTTGTCACACCGAAAACTGTACGGACCTTTCTTCTTTGCTGAGGGCACTGTAACTGGGCTATCTTACCTCGATATGCTTCAGCAATGGTTGATGCAAGTTCAGGAAGATAGTGATGACTTTATTTTTCCAGCAAGACGGGGCCCTCTCCAGTTCCATAATGATGTTTGAGCCTACCTTAATACCGAGCTACACAAGCACTGGATTGGACATGCTGGAGAAAGGGATGAATGTTTCTTGAAATGGCCGCCGATCACCAGACTTAACTCTGTGTGATTTCATCTTGTGGGGCTATATAAAGGATCGTGTTTGTGTACCACCTTTGCCACATGATGTCTAGGAACTAAAGCAGGGAACTGAAGAAGCTACCACCACAGTCACACAGGATATGCTGGACAGGGTATGTCAAGAGTTCGATTACCATGTGGACATTTGCTGTGTCACATGTGGTTCCCACATTGAATCGTTGTGATGTGATGTAAAAAAAAACTTTGACATTTTCTCTTTCACAAGGTATGACAGATATGACATTGATATCCGTCCTAGTCTTTGTGCAATAAATCACTGAAAGTGTTCCCACCATTTATAAATACCCTGTATTACTCCCTTCCTGTCATGTCTCTTCTTTCTGTACAGAATGTGCTCATCACAATCAACAGAAGGCACATGCTATTCTTAGAAAAATTCTACCATGTGAGCCTTACTAGAGGAAGGATGGAAATTCTGCAGATGTTTTCCTTACTGTTTTGGTCAAGTCTTTCTGAATGCGATATGCTTCCAAAAAGTCCCTTCTTTTATGGTGGTATGACATTCAGGGTTTTGTGTTGGAGACGTTGAAGCCTTGTTTCTCTAATTGTGTGTTGTACCACATCACTTTATTAAATCTTCCCTCTCTGTATGAGTTATGCAAATGCTTGTCAAAATTTTATCTTTATGTTATTCACTACTGACAAAAGAACCACAGTTCCAAAACAGTTCATACCCATATGCAATTTTTACGGTTTTCTAAATTTAATATGCCTTTCCAATGTAATGCAGTGTATTTATTTTACAAAGAGGCCGCTTGAGATATCTTTTATGACTGTATACATTACCATGTTATAGAAATATTAAAATAAGTTAAAAAACACCTTTGTGAGTTGGATGACTTTTTCATCATCCTATACACTGTTATCAAAATATGCATTTGTGTTTTGCTGTTTTTTTTTTTTTTTTGTTTTTTTTAACAAATGAAAAATTATACTGGTATGGAAGAAGGAAAAAAAAAGTTTGAATGGGTTAATTTTTGAATCATTTAACATTTGTGGAAGTTAAATTTATCTTTCAAATGTTATCTGTTCTTGCTTTCATTTAAAGAAAGAAATTTAGTTAATTTAAAAGTAATCATTAATATATTTCAAACAGGATTATTCTACAAACATGGAGACAATAAAAAACCTATCTAATCAGTTTTCTCCAAGTATAATCATGCTTGAATCAGGTGGAGACAACTTGGCAGCAAATTTCAGCAGAGAACTGGCAGACTACATAATCTATGTTATTGATGTAGCAGGTGAGTAAAAATAATTTATCAAAATAGTAGTGTATGATGATAACTTGGTTTTGGATATATTGGTGAAAATGCTTTAAAGTATTACAGTAGAACCTGGATAAGAAGTTTGACTGGAGGTTTAGCAGTTCTTAGAAGGGAAAGTGACCTAAGGCTATGAAATATTAACTACACAAATAAAAATGAAAAGATACACATACATAAGTTAAAGATGATTTTAAGTACTATTTCAGAATTTATAAATGTTTTACTCTGCCTGTTGGAAACATTTTTAAGCTGTGGATTTCTAATCTTAATATTCTGTTCATTAAACTCATTACCAAGTTGGAAGGATGAAGGTTATAGTTGGAAGGAGTTCATCCTTCCAATAACCCTTCAAATTAGAAAAATATAATATAATTAGTATAATCGATATAATTAATAATTATTATATCATATAATCAGTATAATATAATCAGTATAATTAATATTTGTAGCATTAAAATAAAACTGCCAAGGAGGGACAAATAATTAGGGCCAATACGGTAGATAGACAAAAATACGGTTTTCTTTAAAGAATTGCCAAAAAATACTAATGGCAATTTACAGAAATAAATAAAGTATTATAAATTCAGCTTTCAACATACCTTAAAAGGTCACAATTACAATAAGACACAATCCACTAAGTAATTTAGAACTGTCCAAAACCATCAGAACTTAATGGCAAACATTTCACGTGATTGACGATATCCAACTATGGATATCGATGAAAACAATTGCAATATGTCATTTCCATTATATCAAAATGTTTATACTAAAAAGGTTTTAGAGCTTGAAAGCCTCAGACTATGGAAAATTCACCAATCGAATAAGTTAGTGCACAGCATCACCTTAGTTCGTAGTAAATCACCGAAGTAGTTGAATGGCATTGTTTTTGTTACATCTCATATTGTGAATGCCTTTACAATGAGTTGCCCTGATATTTCACTACCTCGAATAAGCAACGCTATGCCAATTAAGAAGACTAATGTTACTTATTCTCAGTGGATACCACCCAGGATTGGGGTGGTGATATCTGCCGAGAATAAGTAACATCTCCATATCCACCCAGAAGAAGTAACGGTGGATACCACCGCTCCAATCCTGGGCAGATACCAACAACCACTCGGGTGCTGGTGGTAATTGCTTAGAATAAGTGACATTAGTTTTCTCCACTGGCAAAGTGTTGCCTATTCGAGGCAGTGCAGTATCAGGGCTACTCATTGTGAAGACATTTGCAATGAGATATAACAAAAACAAGACGATTTGTGCATATGAACAATATAAAGAAATATAATGAAGATAGAAAAATGTTTAGGAATTACCTGGATACGCAAAGTAAAGTTTAATAATAATTACAATAATTACAATAATTATCTAGTATATTAAAAAAAAACATGAGTCATGCATTACAGGATTTTACAATGAAAATAAAAATATATTAAAATTAATTTTTTTCAAAATACTTGTCCAGTTTTGTCTGAATTTTCTTTTTTTAATCAATTTTACTTATAGAAATATCCAGAGCTTCAGCACATTTCATTAAGTATTTGTTATCTGAGTTCTTTTCAAGGAATCAACAAATTTTTTAAAGAAATACCTTAGCTGTCACTTTTTTACAAGCTTCCATTTCATCTTCTTCACTATCACTGTCAAATGATAGCTCATTTCTTTGTATTAATTCCACAATTTTCTCAGTTGTCATTTCTTCAAAAGCAGGTTCTTCTTGGTCGACTGCTAGAAATTTTTCAGAAGACAGATGCATTCACAATTGAAAGATCATTCATGGCTATTTGCAACTCCTGGGTAGGATTAGCTTCTGTTTATCTAAATAAATTTTTTTGATAAGCCCAGTGAGTCCAACATTTACTTATTGTTCGTGGTGAAATTTCATCCCATGATAGTTTGATCATGTACAATGTGTCTTTCAAGGACAATTCAGGAGAATAATTATTATTGATGCTCTCTACCAGGGCTCCCACTGCTGGGTTTTTCCACCCAGATCTGGGTTTTTTGATTGTCATCTGGGTTGATAGGTTTTTTTCACAAAAATATCTCATTATCTGGGTTTTTTTTGGTAATTTTTAATTTTAAGTCAAAATTTATTTTTATTTCTTGTAAATACAATAAAATTTAATACATTTAATAACAGTTTACAATTTTCTTAATTTTATATTCTAACAATACTGATCATAATTTGTAATATCTCAAGTGCTTGTACAAAATACTACAAATGTAAAAGGATTTCAAAGTTTTCGCAGGGTTCTACACTATGAAATTATGCTTACATGTTCATACATGTAAGCATACATGTTCGTGTTACTAACATGTATGCGCAGCCTATTGAGCAGGCGGAAGGCGGTCTTTACTGCACAGTCTTTCGTGATATTATTGCATTATTTGGTGTGATTTTTACATTTATGCATGTACTACATACAGCGATATAATAAATTTAAATTGTAGGGGCTATTTCTATTTTATGTTAATGGATTAGTGATTTATTTTTTATTTTATAGAACATTTTAAATAAGATAACTGCTAATTAGCCATACCCACAAATTGCCCACAATGTCTGAAACTTGTTCTCCACAGAGAAAGATGAGTAAACGGTGGTATACTTAAAATTTTAGAAATGAATGGTTAGAAGATCCGGAATTAAAGGATTGGTTGAAAGAAGACAGTAATGAAAAAGGTGCATCTTACTGTATTTGTTGTGAAATAAAATTAAAGAATGCCAATAAATCGATGTTACTAGCGCATAAAAATACAGTTAAACATAAAAAAAGTGCAAATATTGCTAAGACAAGTTCAACGTTAGACACGTTCTTCACAAAACGTAAACCTACGGAGAATGAAGAAGTAGCAAAGGCAGAGTTAACAATTGCTGCACTCATTTCTGAGAATAATATTCCATTTGCACAATGTAATCACCTTATAGAAGCATGTAAGAAAGCATTTCATGATAGCAATATTGCAAAACAAGTTCAGATGAAGGCGACTAAAGTCTCTTATCTTATACAAGATGGCATAGCCTATCATGAAAAAATATACATTTCTAACATATGCAGAAACAACAAGTTTTCAATGATAATAGATGAAAGTACAGATTTATCTTTATCGCAAGTTCTAGCTGTAGTTGTTAGATATTTTGATATTCAAAAACTTGATGTTGTAGATGTGTTACTTGACACTGTTTGTGTCGAAAATGGTACTTCAGAAGGGCTTTATCAAGCTGTAAAAGATCTTTTCATAGAAAAAAACATTCAAATAAGTAATCTTGTTGGCTTTAGAAGTGATAATTGTGCCACTAAGAGTGGGTTCCAGTCATTGCTAAAAAAGGATGTACCATCAGTATTTATAATGGGATGTGTTTGTCATTCTTCTGCATTATGTGCTAGTCATTCAGTCAAGGTACTACCATCATATCTAGATATATTTATAAAAGATATCTCTTGTTATTTTTCCCGTAGTAGTAAAAGATTAAACGAGTTCAAAATGATTCAAGACGTTGTAGATACTGCTAAGCATAAAATCCCCAAATTAGCACAAACATGTTGGTTATCCCATGGCAATGTAATAAAAATTATTATTGAGCAGTGGGATGCGTTAGTTCTTTATTTTCAGTCTCAATCAAAAATTGACAAAATCGATGGTGCAGGGAATATTTACAATACTATGATCACCAAAGGAACTAAGCATATGTTGTTGTTTTTAGGATATGTACTGGAGAAAATAAACTGCCTGAATATTGAATTTCAATCTGAACATTTCAGATTGCACTTACTTCATTCAATGGTTTCAATTGAGTATAAAAATATTCTTAGTTTTTTCATAAAAGAAGAAGTCATTACTTCGTGCAAGCTGGTTGAAATTGATCCAAGCAATGCAATAAATCATAAGCCTCTGAATAAAATATATTTGGGAGGCCGTTGTATGGCCTTATTAAATTCAACACCACTTGGTGACAGTGAAAGCAGGTTTAAAAATGATTGTTTAAAATTTCTTGTTGAACTTTGTATGGAAATCAGAAAAAGATTTCCTCTAAATGATGATGGAATTATCGCCAGTCTCAATGTTCTTGACCCAGCAGTGATACATGATCGTGCCAATTCGCCATCCCCAATTTTCCATTTAGCAATGTGCAGTTCCCTCACCTTGTTTCTGAAGACAAACTAGATCTTCTAGATGATGAATGGAGATCATTTCGTTTAAATCAAGATTTAGATTTCTCTTACAAAACCATCTCTGAGTTTTGGTATCTGTTACGTAATGTAAAAGATGGCTTTAATAATTCTAAATATGAGATTTTATCTAACTTTATGACCAGTCTAACTATTTTACCTCACTCTTCGGCAAGCGTAGAAAGAATCTTCTCCCAAGTAAACCATATAAAAACAAAAGCCACAAACTCCCTTAAACCAGAAACTGTGAAAAATCGACTAATAGCAAAACAGGCGATAAATAGATCTAATCAAAATTGCTATACATGGAAACCTAAATCAGAATTGATAAAAGAAGTCATACAAGGAACTTGTCATAAAACATACGAAGAACGTTTGAAAAAAATGAAAGAACTTCAAAAAATAAATGTGGAGGGAACTGAATGGGATGAAAATTCTGATTACAATTAAATAAAAGATATTTTTGCATGGTAAGTTTTATCTTATTTGTGTTGCTATACTATATGATGAAAACTAGGTTTTTTTTGGGTTTATTTAAGTTGCAGTCTAAGTTTTTTTAAAATTTGTGAGTGGGAGCCCTGCTCTCTACTATCTTCTTCATCTGATGTTGCCTATAATGCACCTTAAAACTCTTAATTCCAGCATCAAGAGGCTGTAGGAAACTTGTGGAAACCTCCTAATTGAACAGGTTTCCTATAGCTCATGAACTTGATTGCACATTACTGAGCACCACTGCTTTGTGGCGGCGCCTCCGTAGCCAGGTGGGCAGGAGCAGCAGTGAGTAGCACACGCTTCTTGATTAGACTGGGGTTCGAGCCCGTGACTACCAAATACGGAGCATGCAGAAAGGTCATGGAATGACCACCGCATATCCCTGAGCATTATGGCCTTAGTTGCTAATGCTCCAAATAACAAACAAAAAAAAAAAACTGCTTTGTGGCAAGGAGCATTATCTAAGAGCAAAAGCACACTGCAGTTTTCATTTCCTAGTTTAAATTTTGCAGCCATTCACAAAATTCTACTGCAGTCGTCCACGCTTCACCATTATATCTAATTCACATAAATTGATGTATTGAAATTCTTAAAGCACTGAGGTTTTGCTGCCCTTCCAATTACACTAACAGTCCCCTTGTCACTCCTGTCTTCATTTGTACAGAACACAAGGATGACTCTTGCTTTTAGTTTTTTACACCCTTTCACAGTACCACTTGATATTGTTTTGTCTACTTGCATTTTATAAAAGAGAGCAGTTTCATCCATGCTATGAATGTCTTGTTGATTGTATATTTTTAAAAATATCAAATTCTTTGACAATTTCATTCCACTGATTCCTTGTCAACCTCAGCCATTTCTCCATATCTGTTTCATTGAATCAATTGATGGTACTGCTTAAAATAATGCAGTCAACCATTGCTGTACACAAAATCTCTGATTCCCATCTGTTCTTCCATTAATTTTGCCTGCTTCTTAATAACATAATTAGTTACTGTTCCATTTCTCACACTAAACTGTCCAATCCAAATAACTAATGCATCCTCCAGCTTTTGGTTCCTTAAGCTGTTCACTGATTCACTTTTTTTGATTCGGCACTTGTGTTCAGCCTTCTTTTGTTCACTTAGAATGTTTCCAACACGGTGCCAACTTACTGATGTACCGCATACAGCAGAAAAATGGTCCCCAATCATCTGCTGGCTGTTACCAGGATATTTTTCTTTGCAACTACACACCTCTTTCTTTTCCATTATATTCAACACTGCTCTCTTCCTCATTTTGTGAAGGTCAGTACTCTTGAATTAACTTTGATGAAAACAGAGGAAAAGTTACTCTGTAACCTTGATATTTAATAGCAATAAGACCAAAATACATTTAATTATAATATTAAAAAAAAATGCCTGTTTAAAGCTGTAGTGATTGCAGTTTTTGCTGTTGATGGAGTTTTAAGTGCAATGGCTGCTTAGGCCATATTGCACCTCAGTGAATGCAGTAAGGTATTTGAAGCATGAAAGTAGTAGTAGTAGTAGTAGTAGTGGCATGTGATGCAAGAAAGCAAATGTATGAGCTTATGCAGCATCAGCCAAAAAAAAAAATCACACCATTCCCTCCAAATGCCTGTCCAGTTCCTCCTTAAATTTATTCAAGCTATCAACTTCCACAACGACAGATGGAAGTTTGTTCCAGCAATTAACCACCCGCTGGCTAAAGGCAAATTTCCGCACATCTATTCTACATCTGTCTTTTCTTAATTTGAATTTATGCCCCCTTAGGTTCGTAATCTGAACAAGTGGAAGGATCCCATCAGAATTCAGCGTGCTCAATCCATACAAGGCCTTATATACCTCAATCAGATCACCGCGCAGGTGCCTAGTCTCCAGCCACTGCAATTTGCAGAACTTAAGCCTCTCTTGGTAAGAGGATCCCTTCATTCCCCTCACCAATCTTGTTGCCCTTCTCTGTACCCGCTCAAGTAAATCTACATCCTTCCTAAAATGAGGTCTCCAGACCTGTACGCAGTACTCAAGGCGTGGCCTGACCATTGCCTTATACAGAGGGATAATCACCTCCTTTTCCCTGCTAGCAAAATTCCTATATATCATTGACAAAACCCCATGACCTTCCCTGGCAGCCTGTCTGCATTGCTCAGAGAACTTCATATCTGACTGCACAATTACTCCCAGGTCTTTTTCATTTTCTACCACCTTAAGTGTAGTACCACACAGTTGGTACGTTTCTCTGGGGTTATTTCTACCCATATGCAGTACTTTGCATTCGTCAAGGTTAAAAACCATCTGCCCATCTTAGCCCATCTGCCCAAATTATCTAGATCCTGTTGCAGTAGCAGACTGCCATTACTGTCATTAACAACCCTGCCAACCTTTGTATCATCTGCAAACTTCGACATTAAGCCTGATATACCTTCATCAATATCATTGATAAATATACAAAACAACAGTGGACCTAACACCGAACCCTGTGGGACTCCACTAATAACATTAGTCCAAGAAGAGCAGCACCCATTGATTACCACCCTCTGTCTTCTCGCACTTAACCATCCTTTTATCCATTGTAGCAACTTACCCTTAATACCATTCTGCTCCAATTTGTACAATAGTCTTCCATGCACAACAGTGTCAAAAGCTTTCCTGAAATCCAAATATATGATATCAAAATTGTTTTTTGCATCCAGTTCCTTTGTAACCACATCATAATATCCTATCAAATTTGTCAGACAAGACTTTCCCTTAACAAACCCATGCTGTGTCTGAATTATTGCTGCAGTATGAGACAAGTGCAAGGAATTCTTAAAAATGTGAAAATAGTGAGAACTGAGTGGTGGAGAATTCCCTGAGTTCTTATGTACAAGGCCAAAAATGATTTTCATGATGGTTTGAAAAATATTGTTTGATGACTATATCACATAAATAAAAAGATGAGGCAGACTAATATGTAAGTTTGGCGTTAAATCAGGTTCATTTGCAATGAAAATCGTAAATGTACCTACTCCAGTTGAATTTTATGATTATCCAGGAGCATGAATTTAATTGAGGATTGGGAAGCTAGAAGAAAATTACAGGTGCATAAACCAAGTGAAAGGAACAGAAATTAAGATTATGATTATCACTGTAAAAGTTGTTAAAGCTGTACACTATTTTAGTAACATGGACTAGTTGAGGGTTGCAAAACCAGAAGAAGCTCATTTAAACAGAAACCAGAGCAAAGACAAGTTAATAAAGGTAGATTGCTGCCTACCCTTAACCCATCCACAATACTAGCCTACTACTAACTTTTTTCAATAAAAACTATAGTGCAGGTCGCAAACTAAATGTCAGAAGATGTGCATTACCTAGTTGGCATCCATTAATAATCTCTACTTTTGGTCCTCGAACACCTCTCCCTCCTTATGTGTATTTCTAAAAAAAAAGAAACTTACAGAAGTGAAAGTAAAATGCAAACAAGGTTCTCTTATATCCTAATCTTTAACCTGTCTGTGGCACTTTTTTAATAGGATCTCCTAAAAAAAAGTAGAATGTGCATTAAAAAAACAAAGGTGGATAGTACATTCCATCAAAAATATAAAATATTAAGAGTGATATCATGATCACTAAAATCACAGCATGGCATTTTAAAAGTTTGCACTTTCTGTCATTATTTTCCATATGTCAAATTCCTCCAAAAAATTCACTGAATTATCATACTCACTGAATTGTTGTAGCCATCAATCATCACATACAGCAAAATGTCATTCACTAATTTGTCACATACACCGAACTGTCATACGTTGAATTGTCACATACGCTGAACTTTTGTGCACAGAACTGTTATACAATGAATTGTTGTGCAACAAATTGACACAATACCAAGTTACTGTTGTGAATAACAGAATGGATGAGTAGAAGAAGACAAACTGTGGTTATCAATGGGCACTGCTCTTCTTGGATTAATGTTACTAGCTGACTCCCCAGGGTTCAGTGCTAGGCCCATTGTTGTTTTCAGTATTTCTTAATGATGTTTGATGAAGGCATATGGGGCTTAATATCTAAGCTTGCAGATAATATGAAGATTGGCAGAGTGATTAATGACAGTAACCAGGGAATGCTACTACAACGAGATCTATAAAAATTAGGCAGATTGGCTGAGAAGTGGCAATTGAAGTTTAACATTGACAAATGCAAGGTACTGCATCTGGGTAGCAGTATTCCCAGAATAACATACTATGTGGTACAACACCTAGGCAGTGAAGAATAAAAAAGACCTTGGTAATTGTTGGATAATTGTGAAGTCAGATATAAACTCCTCTCAGCAGTGCAGATAGGCTGCTAGGAGAGCTTGTAGGGGTTTTGTCAATGATGTACTGGAATTTTGCTGGTAAAGATAAGAAGGTGATTACACTGTTGTATAAGGTAATGGTTTCCTAATTTTAGGAAGCACGTGGATGTGTTAGAATGGGTGCAGAGAAGAACAACTACATTAGTGGGGGAAAGGTACTCTTAACCTTTTGTTTCTCTCACTAACATCAGTTCTGTAAATTATAATGTCTGAAAAACAGACTTCTGTGAGGATGTCTGATTGAGGTGTTTGATGTGTTGATGGTTTGAGTAAGCTAAATGCTGATGCCATCGTTCCCCTTGCTCAGACAACACACATGAGGAATGTGTGTTAAATTAGGAAAGGTTAGATGTGCAGAATTTGCTTTCAACTAGCAGATAATTGATTGTTAGAACAATTTTCATTTGGTATTTTCATTTCTACTAAAACTAATAATAATTATGCTGTCTTTAATAAAATTTATTGGTGCCATGTTGAACACACGTGTGCACACACATTAAATATGAAGTAAACAGACTGCATAATTAATGATTCTTAGTTAGTCTTTGTTATTCCTTTCATAAAGTGAAAAATTAGGTGGAAGAGGTATTAATGTTAGTAGTTATAATCGTGGCAAATGATACAAAAAAACAAAACTTCCTATGTCACTTGTCCATCCCTTCTAAAAGTCTGTCTGGTTCTTCCTTGAATTTATTCAAACTGTACATCTATCCTTCAATCATCTTTTCAAAGCTTTAAGCACCTGAATCAGATGCAGGAAGCATATACCTCCTTGTAGATACTTAGTCTCCAGATGCTGCATTTTGCAGCTTTCTCGTTAAGAGCACTCTTTTGTTCCTTCACAAATCTCATTGCCGTTCTCTGCACCCATCCTAACAGATCCACATCCTTCTGCAAATGAGGCCTTCCGACCTGTATGCAGTACTCAAGATGTAGCCTAATGATTACCTTATACAATGGGATAAACATCTCCTTATCCCTACTGGCAAAATTCCTATATATCATTATTGACAAAATGCCATGGGCGGTTCTAGCAGCATGTCTGCACTGCTTACTTCCTAACTGCACAATTAATCCCAGGACTTTTTCATTCTCCACTGCCCTGAGTGTGTTACCACACAGTTGGTATGTTAATCTGGAATTACTGTTACAGCACATTACAGTACTTTGTATTTGTCAATGTTAAACTTCAACTCTACTTCTCAGCTCATCTGCCTAATTTTTCTACATCTTGTTGCAGTAGCATTCCCTGGTTACTGTCATTAACCACCCTGCTAACCTTAGATTGGCTGCAGACTTAAGAAATATATGCATACAATTATAATCCAGTTCAATATAATATAATAAAATATATAATAATAAGTAACAGTAGCTTTCAAGACTAACAAGTCTCTTTTTCAACTAATTTAAATACAACGGATAAGTGCAGTGAGCTGAGAATGAGGCACGTTATTCATTTTCTATTGTTGTTGCACGGACGTGCACTGTTTTACTCCAGTGTTTATCCAGCATTAAAATGGGTGTCTCTAGGATGGGGTGTAGATGTATGCCTTTGTGGCGGTTTATCGCCTTTGGATTGTTTAATATGTTAAGTGACTCTAGCCATAGGCGGTGGCGAAAGTATTGTGAGTGGTCTACTATTTCAAAGTCACGTTTGGAATCAAGATCGTGGTTTGTGGCCCAAAAATGTTCCGTGACTGCGGACTGGTCAGTTTCTGCAAGCCGGATTGCTCTGTCATGTTCCGTAAGGCGATCATGAAGACGTCTTGATGTTTCTCCTATGTAGCAGCTGTCACAGTCTCTATAGGTGATGCGATATATTACATTATTGCATAACAGAGGTGTGACAGGGATCTTCACACTGGAGACAAGTGAACGTAGGTTTTTGCAGGGTAACTGCACGCATTTGATGTTGTAATTTCTGAGGATTTTTGAGATCCGTCCTGACATGCCTGGATAATAGGGAATGTAGGCGGACGGTATACAGTCTTGGTTCGGTGGTTTTGGGTGGAATGTGAGTTCATGTGCCTGTAATAGGCACCTGTTTAGCACATGGGATGGATAACCACATTTGGTTAAGTCCGCCTTCACACGGGAAATCTCGTTACGCCTAATTGCATCAGTGCTGGAATGGCTCCAAGCCCTGGAGAATAGGGTGTGGGCAGTGCTGTTGAGATGACTGGGTGCGTGGCTGGATCTGTAGTTAGTAAATTGTTCGCACCACATAGGTTTGCGGTATACCGAAGTCTCTAGATGCACTAAGACATCCAGGAATGGGAGTGCGTCGTTGACCTCTAACTCTATAGTAAACCGGATGAAATTAGACAGGGAGTTGAAGTATTCCAGTAGTGCTGTTTCAGAGCCACGTGGTATTACAGTAAAAATATCGTCAACATATCTGCACCATGTTGTAATAGGTACAGGTGGGTTCAGGTGTATCTGCTTCCATGGCGATGTTGGCTACTACAAAACTAACAGGGGCACCCATAGCAGTGCCATGTACCTGCTGGTAGACTGAATCCTCAAAGGTGAAGATGCTGCTTGATAAGCATAGGTTGAGGGCTGTGCAGATGTCATCAGTGGAGTGATGTTCTGGATTGGGGGCATAAGTCGTTCTCGAGGAGCCTTCTGGCGCAGTGCACGGCCTGTTGGACGGGAATTGAAGTGAATAAAGAAACCACATCAAATGATGCCATGATGATGCTGTCAGGGATTGAAAGGTCCTTAATGAGGAGGATGAATTCACTGCTATTTTTGACAGTGTGTGTGTGGTATTTCTTACAAGAGGTGAGAGGAGGCACACAATATGCTTGGATAGTTCATATGTTGGGGTATTGCAGCACGACACTATGGATCTTTGGCAATCCATAGAATTGCGGTAGTTGGCAGCCAGTAGCATGTAGAAGACACTGAGTTGTAGTCGAGATTTTCTTATATTTAAACCATGTGTGGACGAGTTTATTGACATGTGTCTCTAGACGTTTCAAGACCTTAATGGGTGGATCAGACAGAGGTTCATATACGTTTGGGTCTAGTAGTAGGACCAGGGCTTTCTCTCGGTAGGCTGATCGGTCTAATACAATGGTCCGGCGCCCTCTATCAGCAGGAAGTATGACGATGGAGTTGTCTTTTCTTATAGATGATAGAGCGGCATGTTGACAATGGTTAAGGTTTGAGTAAGTTTGCCGAGTGCTGCGAAGGATTGCGGCAGTCCTGAAATGGATCTCGTTGCAAGTTTCTTCGGGAAGGTTGGTAATACTGGCTTCTATACCCATAGCGAGCTGTTTGAGTGGAGGTCTAGATGGTATGACAGCGAACTTCATGCCGTTGGATAAGACATTGAGTTGTTCAATGGATAGTTGTTTGTTGCTTAGGTTCAAGATGAAGGAAGTTGCATCATTTGAACGTGTGCTTGCCTTTAAGGAGTTAGTTTCTATGCTTATGTTTATGAATTTGCACTGTTGGCGTAAACGGTTGGTATCATCCAGGCGTGTCCTGGAACAGCGCACGTCCGTGCAACAACAATAGAAAATGAATAACGTGCCTCACTCTCAGCTCATTGCCTATTATCCAGGTGTCAGGACGGATCTCAAAAATCCTCAGAAATTACAACATCAAATGCGTGCAATTACCCTGCAGAAACCTACATTCACTTGTCTCCAGTGAAGACCCATGTCACACCTCTTACACAGCAATGTAATATATCGCATCACCTGTAGAGACTGTGACAGCTGCTATAACGGAGAAATGTCAAGACGTCTTCAAGATCGCCTTACAGAACATGACAGAGCAATCCGGCTTGCTGAAACTGACCAGTCCGCAGTTGTGGAACATTTTTGGGCCACAAACCACGATCTTGCCATTCCAGCACTGATGCAGTTAGGCATAACGAGATTTCCCATGTGAAGGTGGACCTAAGCAAATGTGGTTATCCATCCCATGTGCCAAACAGGTGCCTATTACAGGCACATGAACTCACATCCCACCCAAGACCACTGAACCAAGACGGTATACCGTCCGCCTACATTCCCTATTATCCAGGTGTGTCAGGATGGATCTCAAAAATCCTCAGAAATTACAACATCAAATGCGTGCAGAAACCTACGTTCACTTGTCTCCAGTGTGAAGACCCCTGTCACACCTTTCTTACGCAATAATGTAATATATTGCATCACCTGTAAAGACTGTGACAGCTGCTACATAGGAGAAACATCAAGACGTCTTTAAGATCGCCTTACGGAACATGACAGAGCAATCCGGCTTGCCGAAACTGACCAGTCCACAGTCACGGAACATTTTTGGGCCACAAACCACGATCTTGATCCCAAACGTGACTTTGAAATAGTAGACCACTCACAACACTTTCGCCACCGCCTATGGCTAGAGTCACTTAACATATTAAACAATCCAAAGGTGATAAACTGCCACAAAGGCATACATCTACACCCCATCCTAGAGACAACCATTTTAATGCTGGATAAACACTGGAGTAAAACAGTACACGTCCGTGCAACAACAATAGAAAATGAATAACGTGCCTCACTCTCAGCTCATTGCACTTATCCGTTGTATTTAAATCAGTTGAAAAAGAGACTCATTAGTCTTGAAAGCTACTGCTACTTATTATTATATATTTTATTATATTATATTAAACTGGGTTATCATTGTATGTATATATTTCTTAACCACGTTTGCAGATTGTAACGAACGAGGAACTCCACTAATAACATAAATCAAAGAATAGTGACCATCTCTCTCTCTCTCTCTCTCTCTCTCTCTCTCTCTCTCTCTCTCTCTCTCCCCCCCCCCCACTCACCCATCCTGTTATCTATAGCAATAATTTGCCCCTAATGCCTATTGCTCCAATTTTTACAATGGTCTCTCATGTAGAACGGTGTCACAAGGTTTACTGAAATCTATATATATGATGTCATTATTTATTAACATTTTTTAATATCCAGTTCCTTTGTTACTGTATCATAGTATCCAATCAGATTGGTCAGAGAAGATTGCCTCTTAACAAAGGGATGCTGTGACTGCACTATATGTGCATTCCTGTCTAGATGGTCTGGCATTAATTCTTTAACCAGTGACTCCATTAATTTCCTTGAACCAGAAGTTAAACTAACAGAGCTATAACTATTCGTGTCACCCTTTGATTCTTCCCCTTTGACCTCCCCTGAATTCAAAGATGCTCTCATAATTTTTGCTGAAGGTTCTTGCCTCTTTTGCTCCCTCCCTTAATAGATCTCATCCAAGGCACCTTTTTTTACAACTTCAGTCCTTGCAGTTTTAACAAAATCATTTAGCTCCCTGTCATAATTCTATAAACTTCTGGATCCCCATCCTTAAAAAATTCCAAGTGTGAATATAGACTGAAAATACATATTTAGTTGGTCAGCAACATGAGCAGAGCACTAGTGGTGAAACCATTCATTTCTAGATGAACAATGTGATGCATATCCTTCTTCTAGTGTTTACACAAGTAAAGATGTCTTTGCTGTATTTCTTTCTATTCTTTGACAGAGAATTCTCATAATGTGCCTTAGCTTGCCTAATCTACTTTGTGACTTGATGCAGATTAGTTTATATCTACCACAGGCTTTTATATCATATATAAACCCAATTATATCCCTTCTTAACTGGGAGTGCTGTAACCATTCAAAAATGCATGGCACTTCATAAGATTGATGATGAAACCAGAAAAAAAATTATATTAATAGTGGAACAGTTCTACAAATGAAATGTCATAACAGGAGTTTACTGTATACTTGTTTTATTTACCATTATATTATATAATTGAAATAAATACTGTATTATTATTTGTTGTGATCATGATTGGAGTAATTACCATAAGTGTTAGTATGCCTCCTATGAGAGTTCTTCATGATAGCATGAATGGGGATCTTACATAAAGAGGATGATTGGGTAGAACTGGAGAAAGTAAACATGTATACTTCATACCTAACTGCCTTTCTTTTTTTGTTTCATCTCCTACTAAATTTTATGTCTTGAGTATATTAGTTTTCACATGATCTGTGTGATTTCTATTCTTCTTTTCCTTGGCTGGATTACTGTTTTAAATATTCTGATCCCAGTATTTGCTCAGATTGTGGCAGTGAAATTTTTATTATCGCTCCCTATAATAAAAATTTCAGAAATCCTTTACAGCACATTCTACCCTGAAATCTTATACTTTGTCTAAACCTTGGTTTTTTTCAGTAAATGTTCTAATGGTTCAAGATAAGAATGTACCATATTGCAATTAGCTTGTGTCCCAGCTTGATTTTCTGCTTGCATCCAAATCTCTAGCTTCATTTTCTGCTTGTAACCAAATCTCAAGCTTCATTTTTTGCCATTAAAACCTGCAACGATTGTAAAATTATTAATCATTCCAAACCTGATTTTGAACAGGCTAAGTGTAGAAAACTTCCTTTTAGTCCAAATGGTAGGCAAGCATTCTGGTCTCTTCCCAAAACTATTGGCCACATCTGTCTGTTACTACGCTTTACTTCTTGTTACAACCTGATCTTTCTATTCATTTCACAGCTAAAGATAAAGCTGATTTACTTTCGTCCTGCTTTCCTGCTAACATTGTATTGACGGCCTTGGAAAACTAATCCAATTATATCCAATATGCTCCACTCACTGCCTCCATGGGAAGATGTTTGAAGGATTCTAAATATTCTTGTCAAGAATATTTGCTGATGCTATCAAGGCAGTGTTAGGTGGGTCAGAAAACCACTAGCTTGAGGGATTCACAGACTAAAAGATTAACAATAGCCACAGGCAGAGGCAAAAGTGATGCTTGAATTCTGCTTCTATTGTAATGAGCAACAGCCTAGACAGCAAGTTGCTGGGGATTTCAAGGGCTGCTGGGAGTCATCATGGAACAAGTAAATACACAGGCTGTGTTAGGGTAACTAAGAGTAAGAACAGGTGCATATATACTTGCATGTACACCAATGCTAGAAGTATAGTAAATAAATTTGATGAATTTGAAGTGCTGATCAAGGCATTAAAGGCATATATTGTTGGGATATCGGAGACATAGTATAACACAGATATAAGCAATGCAGAATTGGAATTTAGTGAGTACAATGTGTACAGAAAGGATAGACAGGGTAGGAAGGGAGGAGGGGTTATGCTGTTAGTTAAGAAACACAAAATCTAAGGAAGTGCATCTAATTCACATGGGTGGACAGTACAATGTTGAATCTGTTTGGTGTGATATAAACACTGGGAAAGGGAAAATGGGAGTAGGAGTGTGTTATAGGCCTAATGACTGTGATGAGTACAATGAACAATTGTGCAGAGAAATAGAGTGGGCCAGTAAATTAGAATGCCTTGTAATGGTGGACTTCAACTTTTCAGATATTGACTGGAACTTGTGGGTTGGTCACTCGCATGCTAACAAGACTTTTGTGGATTTATTGGAGGATTGTTTTCTACAGCAACATATTCGAGGGGCAACCAGAGGGAGTAATACTCTTGATCTGATTATCAGCAGTGACGATTCATGCATTAGGAATTTGCAGATAAAGGAACAACTAGATGGTTCCTTTATCTGAACTGGGTGCAAAAAATAATCTTGATATCATATACTTGGATTTCAGGAAAGCTTTTGATACTGTTGCACATGGAAGACTGCTATACAAATTGGAGCGGTATGGCATTAAGGGCAAGTTGCTGCAATGGATAAAGGAATGGTTGAGTAGGAGATGGCAGCGAGTGGTAATAAATGGACACTGCTTTATGTGGACTGATGTTATTAGTGGATTCCCCAGGATTGGGTGCTGGGCCCATTGTTATTTTGTGTAGTTATCAATGATATCGATGAAGGTATATCAGGCTTAATGTTCAAATTTGCAGATGAAAGAAAGGTTGGCAGGATTATATCTGCAATAAGGCCTCTAAGGTTGGGATTATTCATACCACAAATTTAAACATATACACCAACTGTTTATAACTGATTTAATAATAAAATAAAATAAAATAAAATGATACAAAAGACTGTAAAATAATATTTGCAAAAAATATGATTATTTACAACCTGGTACTTAAGGATGTGTCGCCTAAATATTCATTATTGCTGAGGAAGGAGGTAGACCTCCGAAAGCTTTAATAGTGTTTTTATCGATTTTAAATTTATATTTTAATGCATTTTAACTTTTTTACTTATTTTATTTTATTTTATTTTTGTTGTAAATTAGTTTTTGTAAATAATCATATTTTTTGCAAATATTATTTTACAGTCTTTTGTATCATTTTATTTTATTTTATTTTATTATTAAATCAGTTATAAACAATTGGTGTATATGTTTAAATTTGTGGTTGGCAGGATTATTAATGACACTAAAGACAGTATGCAATTGCAACAGGATCTAGAAAAGTTAGGCAGATGGGCTGAGAAGTGGCAACTGAAGTTTAAAATTGACAAATGCAAAGTACTACATATGGGTAACAGTAACCCAAGAGAAATGTATCAACTGTGTGGTACTACACTCTGGGAGGTGGAGAATGAAAAAGACTTGGGGGTAATTGTGCAGTTAGATATGAAATTCTCTGAGCAGTGTAGACGGGCTGCCAGAGCAGGTCATGGAGTTTTGTCAATGATATACAGCAGAAGTGGCCAACTTATGTGGTGCGATTTACTTTTTTCCTTCAAAATGTGCCGCGATCTATCATCTCAAAAATTTCATTGCACAAGGTGCACAAATCGAGGGATGACTGTATATTTAAAATTTGTCATTATCGACCGAAATTAAATCCACGATTGACTCGTTGGCCACCCCTGATATATAGGAATTTTGCTAGCAGGGACAGGGAGATGATTATTTTTTTGTATAAGGCAATGGTCAGGCCACACCTTGAGTATTGTGTGCAGGTCTGGAGGCCTCATTTTAGGAAGGATGTAGAGTTGCTAGAACGAGTAGAGAAGGGCAACAAGATTGGTGAGAGGAACAAAGGCATGTGCTTACAAAGAAAGGCTTAAGTTCTGCAAGTTGCAGCATCTGGAGACTAGGCACCTGCGAGGTGATCTGATTGAGGTGTATATGGCCTTGAATGGTTTGAACAGGCTTAATGCTGATGAGATACTTCTGCTTGCTCAGACTAAGAACCTGAGGGGAGGACATAGATTCAAATTGAGGAAAGACAGTTGTAGAACAGATGTGCAGAAATTTGCGTTTAGCCAGTGGGTGGTTGATTGTTGGAACAGACTGCCATCTGTTGTTGTGGAAGTTTAAAAGAAATTTAAGGCTGAACTAGACAAACATTTGGAGTGACCGGATAGGCGAAATGGGAAGGGTTTTTTTTTTTTTTTTTTTTTTGGCTGATTTTATATAAGCTTACTTTCTTACATCATATGCCTCAACTAATGCTAATGCTAAGAAAGCTCCAGGTTGATGGCATCTTGTTCCCACAACTTGTGCTTCTGATCTTGCTCCTATTCTGTGCCACCTTTTTTACACTTTCTTATTCCACTGTTGTTTTTCCTTCTGCTTGAAATTTTGCTCATATCCAGTAATTGCCTAAAAAGGGTAACAAATCCCTTCGATCCAATTATTATACCAATTGCATTTACATCTGCTTCGAAAGTAATAGAGATATCCATCAACTATCAACTCCTGAACTGTCTCAATTATTGCCAATATGGATTTTGTCAGTGTTGATCCAGTGGTGTTATTTTGACTTATGTTATGCATCTGTGGATAAATTTGATGGAAGTGTCTGGTGGAACTCAAGCAGTTTCCCTTGACATTTCTAAGGCTTTTGGTTGTGTTTGGGATAAAGGTCTTCTAAACACACTCCCATCTTATGGATTGTCAACTGTTTTTTGAAACTGGGTGTCCAGTTTTTTTTTGACCGATCACAGCAGCTAGTGTTAGATTGCTCTCTGCCGTTTAATTTCTTCACAAAAGCTGTTCTTCCTCAACATTCAATTTTTTTCTCTGACTCTTTTCCTCTTATATATTAATGACCTTCCACTGACTGAAAATCCTATCCATAGTTTTGCTGATGATAGCACACTGCATTCCACCTTCCAGTTTGAGAAACACTCAGAAACTCACCTGAGAAACAGCCTTAACTTCTCAGATATTCACCATCATTTATTTCCTTAATTCTTTACTTGGGCAAATAAAAAATTTAGTTAGATCACATCTCTTGATTCATTAGGGATTACCCTGACTTCTAAACTCTGTTAGCATAAGGAGCACATCAGAAATACTTCTTCCTCTGCATCATGAAGCACAACCTAAAAACATAGTGGTATAAAAATTACACTAGTGTGCAAAACTTAAGGTCCAGTCAGGTTTTCACCTGTAGCTTCTCATAGGAGTGGCCTGGATATGGGAAAAGCATACTAAAGGAACCTCGTGAGGTACAAAAATGATGAAGGAAACAACAACAACAGAAACAAAACGGTACAGAGGGACTTTATTCAAAAATGGCACCATAGCACTGGCTGCCATTACAGATGCATCACTGCCATAGATGGGAAGAGGTGGTCCTCAGTAGGAGATATGGCCACCCCTAATGTTGATGCAGGCTTTGCACTGCCTGTCCATACTTAGAACAGTGTTGTTGAAAAGTTCTTGTGGTAACATCGTCCATTCCTCTGTCAGTGCCATCTTCAACTGGTAAACATTTTCTGGTGGGTATGGACATGCCACTAGGCATCTCCCCAGAGCATCCCATATGTGTTCGATGGGATTTAGATCGGCAGAACAGGCAGGCCAATCCATACGAACAATGTCCTTACTTTCCAAAAGCATGTAAACAGCTACCGTGCAATGGGGTGTGGCATTATCATCCATAAACATGGACTCGGGGCCAGTGGCACCTCGGAACAGACGCACATGGGGAAGGATTACCTCAGTACAGTACCACCTTCCAGTATCTGGAGTTGTGTACATCCATCCAAGATAACACCTCAACTGCCATATCAAAACCATTCAGTTATGTTTGCTGGGTGATACCGTGTGCCAACCTCTCACCAGATTAGGCATCCAGAATCGTTACTGAGACTGAATCTACTCTCATCAGTAAAGAGTACCTTTGCGCTGCTGTCCAGTCCTTGTGTTCGATACACCATTGTAAATGGTGTCTCTGATGGGCAGGTGTTAAAGGGACACCACGTACTGGCTGTCAGGCAAGCAGTCCACCTTTGTGGAGTCACCTGGCCACAGTAAACCGTGATATCCTACATCCTGTGCAGCTGGTTTGCAATGGATCCCGCTGTCCGGTGTCGGTCCCTCTTGGCCTGTAGGAGTATATAGCAGTCATCATTGGGCGTTGTTTTTCGTGGACCACCACTACTGGTCCTTCGAACAGCTGTACCTGTCGTTCTGCGGCACCTTCTTAGCCGGGTGGGCAGGAGCAGCAGTGCATAGCACACGCTTCTTGATTAGACCGGGGTTCAAGCCCGTGACCACCAAATGGAGGATGCGGAAAGGTCAGGGAACGACCACTGCATATCCCGGAGCAGTATGGCCTTAGTTGCTAATGCTCCTAAAAACCAAATAACTAACAAACCTGTCGTTCTGAAGGCCTACCACACACAAGACGATGCTATGGGCGATACTGAACTCTGCGGCCATACTCCTCGCACTTTGACCTTCCTCGAACTTCCCAATTATTCAACCCCGGGTAAAGTCATCCAGATGTTGTCTACTGGCAATTTCGTTGTCTGTAGCACTGTATGAAACCAGTCAAACGTCTGTGACAATCGTGCTCACTATTCGGTAATTTGCATATAACTGCTGAACTGCTGGTTTTATGTGAGCCCTCTCATCACAATTCAAATTTTTGCATGTGCACCAGCTTTCTACTGAATGGCCACAGTTATGCAAACCGCTACAGGCTGTTTCGTTTGATTTTGTCGTAACTTTTAGAAACAGTGTTGGTCCTTAAGTTTTGCACACCAGTGTATTATGATTCAAGTTGAGATATGTAGGAACCTGATAAATTACAAATCATTGAAATATAACCATGGAAAGTACCTTAGATAGATAATTTATTGAACACCCCTTGTAGTTTGTATTCTGGTTATATGCCTGAAGATGATAAAATGTGCAAGGGAATTGTAATGGAATACTGGAGAAGGAAAGTCGGCACATAGTTTGTCAAAATAGTGGAGTTTTATTTTTATATAGAGTTGTGTTTAGAATTTTAATGGAGGAAAAGTGAAAGAAGATGGTTATTTATGTTCCCATTGAAATAGAGAAGGTTGTTTTTGTTCAGTAGAAAGGAGTTGAAGGACATGATGCAAAACTGAGAAAAAACTAATATAAAAAAAGACACTCTGCACTGCTGAGAAAGCACAGTAATTTGAATTAATTAAATTTATATAATAACATAAATAGTTAAGAAATATAAAACTAAGAAATACAAAAATCTCGAAAATGTCTACATTAGACATTTTGGGGATTTATTTTTAATGACATTGACTCATTTTGTTGAACGCAATCCTGACATTACTGTAACACAGTTAAAACTAAGTGTTCTTGCATTGTTTGCTACCTCTTTTTTTTTTTTTTTTACCATTAACTTACTATTCATTTGAAACATCACTTCCCTTCGCACATCTTGTAAATATCATCGGCTTTTTTGCCCACATACATGAACTCCTGAGTTTTACCTTTCCCTGAAATCTTAAGGTCTCCTTGGTGATATTGGAAAAAGATGCCTGCACCACCTTTGTTCAAATATATTCATTTTATACAAAACAGTTTCCTTCCTTGGCAAGCCAAGTTCAACAAATCTCTCTCTCACCTGCCTGCTCCCAAAGCCTTGCAGGGTCCCTCAATCCTATCCTTGAATAATTTGAAAGGCTTTCAGATCTTCCTATCTTGCCTGGGTAGAATTTGCAGACACAAATGCATTGTGATCTAACCCACTGCATTTTTTCAACATATCATCAGTTCATGTGCACTTAATATCATTAGTTCCTATATGAATAATAATGTTATTTTTATCCCCCTTAAAAACTCACATTCTGTTGGCAACACCATCAGTTATTGCTCTTGGCAGATCCACTCTGATTCTAGTTCAACTGTCTTCATTACAAAAAGCATTACCTATTTCCATGACAATGGAGTCTTCCAATAAAATTAAATCATTTTGAACCAGAACAATTTTCACTTTGCTGTTCTGTTTTGTTCTGAAGCCCAAATCAGGAGTACATCAATTGGCAGGCCACTAGATACTTGAGTCCCTAATCTGCAGTATTTTACCTCAAAATCAAGAGTTATATATCATGTTCTATACTTTCTTTAGGTTTTTATGGTGTGCTACTCATATTAGTACCACAGATCCACTGATTAATCACTTTACATACACACATAAACTTATCTTGGCTTTGTTATTTTAATTCTAACTTTAATTTTCTTCTAAAAGTTTTTTCTAAATTTACTTGACTTGACCATAAACACATTTAATTCTGCTTTCATGTTGTGTTCTGTTCACATACTAAACATCCACTTTCACTTCAGGTGTTACTTCCACCAAGTGGTCCTTCCCTTTATACTTACTACTTTATGAGATTTTTATTTTCCCTCCTGTACCATCCAGATGCATGTATATTGAGCTATCCAGGCCATGCTTGGATCTTTATATACTGATTTTCCAAATGACAAGACACAATGGACAGTAAGATGTGCTCACATTTTAGAAGCCAAATTTTGGCAAAAAACAATATTTGAAAAAATATATATGTATATGAAACAGATTGAGTAGTGCTTAATAAGCTAAATTTTAATGTAAAATCTAGTTTTATTTGTTGTAGAATGCCAAAAACT
Organism: Mastigoproctus giganteus; assembly: GCF_048544385.1. Lineage (NCBI taxonomy): Eukaryota > Metazoa > Arthropoda > Arachnida > Uropygi > Thelyphonidae > Mastigoproctus > Mastigoproctus giganteus. The sequence continues at coordinate 130,584,828 of NC_143584.1, forward strand.
CATCATTAGTGCTATCACACTCATCTGTTACTAATATGGTGTGAAAATTCCCATTCTTCAAAGGGTATAAATCCTTCATTGCCATCAAAGGCATTGCTGTCTCTCTGTGGCATCCACTTGCTTTTATCAGTGATTCAGTTTCATCTAGTAATGTAATAAGTTTTAATTTAAGATTGGTACACTTCTTACATTGGTAACAAAGAAACAAATAATCAGTTGAACTAGGATTATCTGCTAGATAAATCTTGGAATTCATGCTCAACCTGTATGAACTCATTACTCACAAGGGAATTGCCTGTATCCATTCCCACCAGAGTCATAATATCCTGCAATAAACATTTAGAGTTGCTTGTAGCAACCATTATTAAGGTGAGAATTAAATTTAAAAAATAATACGGCTATTACTGAATACAATTGAATTTGTTTCAAACATGGTTAACAAAACAAGACTACAGTTCATTAATTCCTGCACTAATTATTAATGATTTTTACATAAAGCTTTTCTTTCTTTATAAACCAATGCATTTTATGCATAGGGTGAAAAAATATTTACTGTAGTGAATTTTTTTCACCAAGTATTTTGTTCAGACAAGATTTACAAAGCACTGTTAAATAAAGGAAATAATTCAGGATCTGTAAATATTTTCAACTTGAAATTTGTGTATTTGGTGTATTTAATGGGATTTTAATATATATATATATATATATATATATATATAGACTAGAAAACTGTCAAATTTTACAAATTGTCAACATGAATTGTAAAGATAAAATTGCCTAAAATATATCTTCATGTATAATGGTATATGTTCCATGCAATGTAACTGGATTCATCCTGTTTGTATCAATATTTCAGTGGATAAATGATTATATTGAAAGAATTACTTAATTTATTCTTCTCATAAAGATTTTTGTTCTAATTAGGTGGTGATAAAATTCCTCGCAAAGGGGGACCTGGTATCACTGAAAGTGATCTCCTGATCATCAATAAAACTGATCTTGCAGATGCAGTTGGTGCAGATTTGAATGTAATCCTATTACTATTAATAATATCATAAAAGTATATATAACTGAAATTTTATGTAGGATGTAAATGAAAACGTTGATTAAAACATGTTTCCAGCTTATGTTGATGATTATGCTGATCAATTTCTTTATTAATAATCAAGTTGACAGAAGATTTCATGAAAAAGGCTGAAGAATAATTATATCTTCCTTTCTTACATTGTGATAAAAATAACATAATAAATTATGCAGAAAAGTGTATGGAGAGATACACATGCCATAATTCAGTAATGCCTCTATTAGCATTAAGAGAATTTATAGTCCTTTTCTTAACTCACTATCATATATTTATGTATGTATCCATAGAAGTCCTTACTAATCATTGCAAGGAATTTTAATAAACTACATGTGACCTTTAGAATAAATGGGCCTCCATAGCTTGGTCATTAATGAGTTGTGCTTATAATTTGAAATTATGATTTTATTCCCATAAGTGACTGGATAGACTTCTTCTAGAATTATTGTCTAGAGCTGAATTATTCATTCTCTTTTGTTAAACGTCCTTTCCATTAGGAAACTAGTTTTTCACCCTACAAATCGTTAATTGAGTTCAAAAAATCTTTTAGAACACTTTGCAGTGTTCAGACCACTTTTTAGACTAACTTTAGAATATTTACAACATAACTTATTTAAAGAGGAATTTCATTCCTTAATGTGCACATTAAGGAATTTCTTAATTCCTTATTTGTATAGTATGGGAAATGAGTTTATTATAATTTGTAGTAATGACCTGTATTTAGGATTTGATGATTTTCAAAAAGCATATGACAATTCACCTAAAAATGTGTTCATTCAAATTTTAGAAAAATATGGCATTAAAAATATTGTTTAAAGGAAATAAAAAGTTTGTATAAAAATAGAAAATCTACAATCACAATTGAAGAAAGCATTAGAGAATGGATTGACTAAACTTTGAGTGACACAGAGTTGTACGTTATTTGCCATTTCTTTTTATAACTTTCATGGATTATATCATAAAATTTAATTTTATTAAATTATCTTTTCTATTTTATAAAAGAATATTACCTGTTCTATTTAATGAAAGAATGGTAATTGCCAACTGAGTTTAGTCTAAGACGTAAAAATTTGAGAGTTATAATATATGGATGATATTTTTCTATTAAATAATATCCTGTGAGATCTTCAGGAATGTCTGGATAAAATAAAGAACTTGGCAAGAAAATCTGTTACACAGAAACAAAAGTTGGGAAAGTTTGGAGAGAGAGAGAGAGAGAGAGAGAGAGAGAGAGAGAGAGAGAGAGAGAGAGAGAGAAAATGTAGAGTGTAAATGATCAAAAATTGAAACAAGTTAGTAATTTTGTGTATATTTGAAAATTCATTGGTGATATGCACTTAAGAGTTAATGTTCCTCAGCTCTGCATGTTCATTTTAGTTTCTGGATAAAAATTTGCAAAAGATTTTGCATGAGCATTAATATTAATCATGGCAAAATTATGCAAGGAAGCAAGCATGTTGACCAAAAAAAACCTACCCATTTCATTTGTCCATCCTTTCCAGTAATTTATCCAGTCTGTCTAAATTTATTCGAACTTCCACAACACCAGATGTTAGTTTATTCCAACAATCAAGTATTATCTGGCTGAAAGCATATTTTTCACACATCTACTCCTTCCTTTTACACAGCCATCCTTTTACTATTTAAATTTATATTCCCTTGTGTGTGTGTATTATCCAAGGAAGGGTAAGGATACCATCAGCATTGAATGTACTCAACCCGTTTAAAGCTTCAAACACTTCAGTCAGGTCTCCTCACAAGTGCCTGCTTTTCAGATGCTAAAACTAGGTGCCTGACAGAGATCTCTAGTCTTTTTTCATAAGAATACCCTTTTGTGCCCTTACTAATCTTGTTCCAACAAATCTACATTACAGCAAATCTACATCCCCCCTAAAATGAGGCTTCCAAACCCATATATAGAGTACTCAGTATGCACCGTAACCATTGTCTTATACAACAGGATAATCACCTCTGTATCTCCTGGCAAGATTCTGAGTATTACTGACAGAACCTCATGAGCTGTCCTAGCAACCAATCTGCATTATTCAGAGTATTTCACGTCAGACCATACAATTATCCATAGGTTTTTTTCATTCTCGCTACCATCCAGTTGGTATATAAATTTAGGATAACTACTGTCCAAATACATTTAGCATTAGCATTAGCATACAATGCAAGAAAGCAAGCTTATGCAGTTTCAGCCAAAAAAAACCTCCCATTTCATCCCTCCATTCGTTCCGAATCCTGTCCAGCTCAGCCTTAAATTTATTAAGGCTATCATCTTCCATAACAAAAGATGAAATTCTGTTCCACCAATCAACTACTGATGGCTAAAGGCAAATTTCTGCACATCTATTCTACAACTGTCTTTCCTCAATTTGAATATGTGCCCCCTCAGGTTCTTAGTCTGAACTTGAGGGGGCTGAAGAGAAAGAATCCCATCAGCATTCAGCTTGCTCAACACAATCAAGGCATTATACACCTCAATCAGATCACCTCACAGGTGCCTACTCTCCGGGCACTGCAGTTTGCAGAACTTAAGCCTTTCTTGGTAAAAGCACCCCTTTCTTCCCCTCACCAATCTTGTTGCCCTTCTTTGTACTCATTCTAGTAACTCTACATCCTTCCTAAAATGAGGCCTCCAGACCTGTACACAGTACTCTAGGTGTGGCCTGACCATTGCCTTGCATAACGGGATAATCATCTCCCTGTCCCTGCTGGCAAAATTCTTATATATCATTGACAAGATTCCATGACCTGACCTGACCTGCCCTGCCCTGCCCTGCCCTGCCCTTAGCACTGCTCAGCAAACTTCATATTTGACTGCACAATTACCCCCAGGTCTTTTTCACTTTCCACTTCCCTGAGTGTAGTAACACACAGTTGGTACGTTTATCTTCGGTTATTGCCACCCATATGCAGTACTTTGGATTTGTGAATGTTAAACTTCAATTGCCACTTTTCAGCCCATTTGCCCAACTTATCTAGATCCAGTTGGAGTAGCATACTGTCTTTACTGTTGTTAACAATGCTGTCAACCTTTGTATCATCGGCAAACTTGGACATTAAACCTGATATACCTTCATCAGTATCATTGATAAATATACAAAACAACAATGGGCCCAAAACCGAACCCTGGGGAACTCCACTAATAACATTTGTCCACGAAGAGCAGTGTCCGTTGATTACCTACTCTCTGTCGTCTCCCACTCAGCCATCCCTTTATCCATTGTAGCAACTTACCCTTAATGCCATACCTCTCCAATTTATACAGCAGTCTTCCATGTCAAACAGTATCAAAAGCTTCCCTGAAATCCAAGTATATATCAAAATTATTTTTGGCATTCAGTTCCTTTGTGACCACATCATCGTATCCAATCAGATTGGTCAGACAAGACCGCCCTTTAACAAACTTATACTGTTTCTTAACTATTATTGCAGTCCTGTCTAGACGATCCTGCAGTGCTTCTTTAAGCACTGATTCCATTATTTTCCCTGGAACACAAGTTAAACTAACAGGTCTATAGTCATCTGTGTCACCTTTTGAACCCCCTTTGTGAATTGTTGATACATTTGCACACCTCCAGTCCATGGGGTCATGCCCTGACTCCAAGGAAGCTCTCATAATTATGGCTTAGAGTTTGCTTACTTCCTTTGCTGCCTCCTTTAGTATAACTGGATAGATCCTGTCCAACCCAGGTGCCTTTTTTATGTTTAACTTCAACAATTTCTCCTCCACTTATTACAAAATTGTAATAACTGCTCTCAGTTATTACAAAATCACTTAGCTCCCTGTTAGTTTGATAAACTTCTGGCACTCTCCTCATTGAATAACTCCTAATGTGTGAATGTAGATGCAAAATACTCATTCAGTTTATCAGCTACCTGAGCATGATCATCAGTAGTCAACCCATCTATGTTAAGTGGTCCAATCTGAATCATCCCTTTCCTTCTAGGATTTAAATAAGTAAAGAACTCTTTGCTGTTTTTCTTTGCATCCTTTGCCAAGGTTTTCTCGTAATCTGCCTTCGCCTGCTTAACCTCCTGACTTGATTACAGTCTAGTTTATATCTATCATAGGCTTCTGTGTCACCTGATACTTTATATGCATCCCATACATTTTTCTTCTCTGCCACGAGCCTCATTAGTTCATCTGACATCCATTTAGGCCTAAACTTTGAACAGTATTTCTTAGTTGGAATGAAAAGCAGTAACCTCCAAAATCAAGTCCCTGAAGGCTTCCCATTTAGAATTCAATGTTTGGTAACATGGTCAGTTGATCCCACTGTACAGAATTTAAAAACTTTCTGAGACCCCTGTAGTCACCTTTACGAAAGCAAAAGCCCTTTCCTTTAGCCTTGATGGTAGTTACATCATTAAGTAATTCCCACATCAGTACATTGTGATCACTGTCACCCAGTGGTTCCTTTATCTGCAAATTCTTAATGCATGAATAATCACTGCTGATAATCAGATCAAGAATGTTACTCCCTCTGGTTGCCTCTCGAACATGTTGCTGTAGAAAACAGTCATCCAATAAATCCAAAAATATCTTTCTAGTGTGTGAGTGACAAAATCACAAGTTCCAGTCAATATCTGGAAAGTTAAAATCCCCCATTATATATGTTATAGGCCTAATAAAGCTTCCGATTCATTAGGCCTATAACACACACCTACTGTCATTTTTCCTTTCCCAGTGCTTATGTCACACAAAACAGACTCAACATTGCATTGTCCACCAATGTCAATTGGATACACTTCCTTAGATTTTGTTTTTCTACACTAACAGCATAACCCCCTCCTTCCTTCCTGCCCTGTCTATCCTTCCTGTACACATTGTACTCCTCAAATTCCAATTCTGCACTGCTTATGTCTGTGTGACACCACGTCTCTGATATCTCAACATTATCTGCCTTTGATGTCTTGTCTAGCATTTCAAGCTAATCAAATTTATTAACTATACTCCTAGCATTGGTGTACATGCAAGTATACATTTTTTATTTTTTTTTTATGAAAACCCCAAACACAAGAGGTATTAAAACCTATAGTACTTAGTACCATGCTTGGGTTGGAGGGTGAGAATACGAAAGAAGATATTTGTTCACATTAGACTTCAACTTCTGTAGACTCTGATTTTCAGGAAATACGTATGAAGGAAGATTGTTCCAGAAAACAGCAGTTGAATGAATAAACAAGGGAAGATGAAAAGTTGGTTCTGTGAGTTTCAAGTTGGACAGTAAATGGATGTTGGCTGGTGGCGACACGTGTTTAGACTGTTTTGAAAGAGAGAGCAGAAATTATAAAAGCCGATTCAGAAGAACAGTGCCCATGGAAGTATCTGTAGAAAAGGCATGCAGCAGAAACAGTAAGCCATGAGACAGTAGTAGTAGTTATTTGGTTTTTAGGAGCATTAGCAACTAAGGCCATATTGCTCCGGTGCGGTGGTCATTCCCTGACCTTTCCGCATCCTCCGTATTTGGTGGTGACGGGCTCGAACCCCGGTCTAATCAAGTAGCATGTGCTACGCACTGCTGCTCCTTCCCACCTGGCTACGGATGCGCCGGCCCATGAGACAGAGAGTGGAGAGGCTGTTAGAGAGGAGTTATTAATTAACCTAACTGCCCTTTTCTGAATGGAATCTAGAAGCCTGACAGAGGTTTGGGGGGCACCGCCCCAGATATGGGAACAATATTCCATGGTAGGGCAGATTTGATATTTGTGCAGAGTGAACAGCTGTTTGGAAGAAAAGTAAAGCTGAGAGTGAAAGAGAAAAACCAAGTTTTTTAGATGCAGAGGAAGCAATATTTGTAATGTGCTTGTGCCAAGAGAGATTAGAAGTCAGGTTAATCCCCAAAAGAGATATATATCATTTTGCCTAGAAATCGAAGTGTCACCAAAGATAAGCATAGGAGCAGAAGAATCCTTTTTGCAAGATATAAGACAAGACTGAGTTTTAGAATGATTGAAATCAACTATGTCAAGAGCAACTGCTTGTGTTTCACCAAACTTTTCCATTGAATTTGTGGCACCTCCGTAGCCAGGTGGGAAGGAGCAGCAGTGCGTAGCACACGCTTCTTGATTAGACCGCGGTTCGAGCCTGTCACCACCAAATACGGAGGATGTGGAAAGGTCAGGGAATGACCACCGCATATCCCGGAGCAATATGGCCTTAGTTGCTAATGCTCCTAAAAACCAAACAACAACAACAACAACAACAACAACCATTGAATTTGTCCATAAATGAGTAACATAAGCCAGAATATCACCAGTGGATCAAAACTGACGGAATCCATACTGGCGATTGTTGATCAGATGGAAGGTTTCTAAGTAGTTTAAGAGTTTGCTGTTAATTGATTTCTCCATTCCTTTAGAAAGGGTAGAAGTAACTGCAATGGGACAATAATTGGATAGGTAGGACTTGTCACCCTTTTTAGGAACTGGCTTGGATATGAGCAAATTTCCAAACAGAAGGAAAAACACCTTTGGAATAAGAAAGTGAAAAATGGCTGCAAAGAACAGGAGTAAGTTCAGGAGCACAGGTTTTGAGAACAAGTGGAGAAATATCATCAGGACCTGGAGCATTCTTAGCATCGAGATTCGTCAAAATCCTTCCGACGTCCTTTTGACGGAAGACCACAGGAGGCATTGAATGGAGTGTATTGGGAATGGTGGGAGGTTTTTTACCAAGATCATTAATACACGAGTTTGAAGAAAAATGAGATGGTAGCAGGTCAACTTTATCCTTGGCTGAAGTAACAACAGAATCAACTGGTTTTGACAGAGGTGGGAGCTGAGATGGGCAAAAGTTGCGGCCAATAGCTTTGGCAAGAGACCAGAATTTTCGGCTACCATTAGAGCAAGAAGCAAGTTTTCTACTCTTAGCCTGTTTCAAATCAAGTTTGGACTGATTAATGACAGCTTTACAATTGTTGCTAGCTTTGGTGTAGGCAGAAAATGAAACTGAAGAATTGGAAACTACCCAATTACGATATGCAACATTCTTCTCTTGATGAACAGCCTTAGCACATTTATTGGAACACCATGGTTTAGATAAGAGACGAGATTTTAAAGTGGAATGGGGAATAAAGGATTCCATTACTACAAGAATAATTTCACTGACATGATCTGAGCAAACGTTGACATCAGAAGTTTTGAAACCGTTGTCCGACTAAGAAAAATAAGAAAGAAAATCTCGCAGGTCATCCCATTTTGCCTTCTTGTAATGCCAAACAATACAAAGTTGGGAATAGCCATCAGATAAAGACTCCATTGGAGAAGAGACAATCATCAAGTTGTGATCAGATGTACCTAAAGGATCACTCACTTCAACCGTGTACTTAGAAGGGTTGTTTGTGAGAAAAAGATCAAGCGTGTTGACTTTATGGTTAGGATTGGCCCGTATTCTTGTAGGTAAATGTACAATTTGTGCAAGGTCATTAGAAATTACAAAAGCCTCAGCATCTCGACCAGCTGAGTTGGTGTGACCAGAAAACGGAAGTCAGCTGAAGTTGTGAAAATTAAAAATCACCAAGGAAAATTATCTCAGTTAGTAAAATTTGGACTGGAGAAAGTCAAGTTGCAAAGAGAGGAAATCAAAGAGCTCCAAGTGATTAGTGGAGTTGGGAGAATGGTAAAAACAGCAGATAAATTTGACACAATGAGGTAGAAATATTTTAAGCCAGAGAAGATCGAAGAGAGGACATTCCAAATTACCAAGTCTCTGACAGGGAATATCAGAACGGACATATGCACAAATACCACCTTTCAGGTGAAAGGAATAATACAGCGAATAATTTGGGTAACTGAGATGAGCAGTATTTGAATCAATCGATAACTGAGATTCTGTCAGAAAAAAGTACATGGGGGTTTGGCAGACTGCAAGTGGAAATGGACATCGTTGAGATTAGAATTGAGACCACGTATATTTGTGAAATGAACTAGGAAGTGTTTGAGAGGTTTAGATCTTTTCACAGATGAACTTACTCTATTAGTTTGACAATTCATGGTGTATTCAATGGTAAGAAAAAGTGGGGAGGCGGGTCATGCTGTATGAAGTAATGAAATTTTTGGATATGGCGTACACATGGTAAGAATATACCCAGATCCTTTACATAACGTGGCCTCGACAACGTCCCCTACATACACACCACTCGGCTCCCTCCAGCCACTATCTGGCAGAGTAGAGGTAGCAAAATTATACACTAGCTGATCCAGAAGTCTCCTAAAGAGTTACCAATATGTTTAGTCCGGTGTACTAACTAGTGGCCAGCCTGCAAACACCGTTTTAGAGCTGTACCCTCAAAATCTAAGGAAGATTGAATCTCGCCATGATGTTCATCATAACATCAAAAGTCATCAGTCATACTGCATGATGGAAGAGGTGGGGAAGAGTTGACTGTAACTTAGCTCTGCAGACTAAACATAAGTTCCACCACTTCAAGACTCCAATAAGCAAAGTGATGGTACTGCACTGGTTGATGAGAGTCATCTACCACCTAGTATTGCCTGGTAACAGTGAGTGGTGGCATTCCTCCATGTGGTGTGGGTGCCACACCTCAACCCTTGCTTGCGTTGGTTCATACATGGGTGGTCACCCACAGCACCTGTTTCTACTCTTACATGAACCTGTTTCTACTCTTAGTTATCCTAACACAGCCCATATATTTATTTGTTCCACTATGACTCCCAGCAGTCATGAAAATCTCCATTGCCTTGCTTTCCAGGCTGCTGCTCATTCTAATAGAAGCACTGCAGCAAATATCCTTGCACCCTTTCTATTTAAGTGTACCCCATCCCTGTAGAAGCAGTCAATCCTGTCAACAAGCACAGACCGGGCTGAAAAATATTCTACCTTTTGAGCCTTGCACACTCTCTCCAAGGCCAAATTGATCGACAAGGCTCTCATCATATACTACCATCTATTGTGTCTGGGCTGAATTGCAGGCCCTTTCACATTCAAGCCTAACTCGCAACTTTTTTTCAACATTGACCTGTACTTGTTGAGTAAATCTGCAGATCTCTTCTTAATGTCATTAGTTCCAATGTGTACAACATTATCGCCTTTTGTGTCCTTAAAAGATTATATCTGCTCTACATCATCAACTTTTGCCCCTGGCAGACGTACCCTGGTCCTGTTCTAGCTATCCTTCTTGCATATTTAGCATTAGTAGAGGCATATGATGCAAGAAAGCAGGCTTATGCAGCATCAGCCAAAAAAAAAAAAAAACCACCTCCCATTTCACCTCTCCGTTCGTTCGAAATACCTGTCCAGCTGAGCCTTAAATTTATTTAGGCTATCAACTTCCACAACATAGGATGAAAGTCTCTTCCACCAACCAACTACCTGCTGGCTAAAGGCAAATTTCCGCACATCTATCCTACATCTGTCTTTTCTCAATTTGAATTTATGCCCTCTCAGGTGATTATTTTGAGCAAGACGAACAATCCCGTCAGCATTGAGCATGCTCAAACCATTCAAGGCTTTTTTACACCTCTATCAGATTACCTCGCTGATGCATAGTCTCCAGACACTGTAATTTGCAAAATTTAAGCCTTTCTTCGTAAGAGCAACCCTTCGTTCCGTTCACTAACCTTGTTGCCCTTCTCTGTACTCGTTCCAGCAGCTCTACATCCTTCTTGAAATGAGGCTTCCGGACCTGTATACAGTACTCAAGGTTTGGCCTGACCATTGCCTTATACAAGGGAATAATCACCTCCTTATCGCCGACCGGGCTAGCCGAGTGGGTAAAGTACCTGCCCGGCAACCCAAAGGTCGCGGGTTCGATTCCCGCCTCGGGCTTGGATCAAAGTACTGCAAAAACCTTGGGAGGTGCAATATGGCCACAGAAGCCGATGCGCCAATAACTACCAAATCAAAAAAAAAAAAAAAAAAAAAACCTCCTTATCCCTGCTAGAAAAACTTTCCTGTATATCATTGACAAGACACCATGAGCTACTCTTGCAGCCCATCTGCACTGCTCAGAAAACTTCATATCTGCCTGCACAATTACCCCTAGGTCATTTTCATTCTCTACCACTTTCAGTGTAGTACCAAAGAGTTGATACATTACTCTGAGGTTACTGTTTCCCCATATGTCGTCTTTACATTTGTAAATGTTGAACTTCATTTGCCACCTCTCAGCCCATCTGCTCAACCTTTCCAGATTGAGCAGATGGGCTGAGAGTATGCTGCTGCAACAGGATCTGCTCAACCTTTCCAGATCCTGTTGCAGCAGCATAATCTCAGTGGTGTTCTTAACAACCCTGCCAACGTTTGTATCTTCTGTAAACTTAGACATTAAGCTTGATACACCATCATCAATATCATTTATAAATACAGAAAACAACAATGGACCCAACACTGAACCCCGAGGGACTCCACTAATAACATTAGTCCACGATGAGCAGTGTCCATTGATTACCACTCTGTTTTCTCCCCCTCAACCATCCCTTTATCCATAGCAGCAATTTGCCTCCAATGCCACACTGCTCCAATTTGTGCAGCAGTCTTCCATGTGCAACAGTATCAAAAGCATTTCTAAGATCCAAATATATAATATCAAAGTTATTCCCTGCATCCGGTTCTTTTGTGACTGCATCATAGTATCCAATTAAATTGGTCAGGCAAGACTTTCCCTTAACAAAACCATGCTGATGTTTCCGAGCTATAACTGAAGTTTTGTCTAGATGATCCTGCAGTGCTTCTTTAACCAGTGCCTCCATTGATTTTCCTGGAACAGAAGTTAAACTCGCAGGTCTATAATTACTTGTGTCAGCCTTTGATCCTCCTTTGTGAATTGGGGTCACATTTGCACATCTACAGTCTATAGATACCTTCCCTGAGTCCAAAGAAGCTCTCATAATTATGGCTAAGGGTTTGCTTACTTCCTTTGCTGCCTCCTTTAATATAACTGGATAGATCCCATCTACCCCGGGTGCCTTTGTTTTATGTTTATCCTCAGCAATTTCTCCTCCACTTTCCTCTCAGTTATTACAAAATCATCTAGCTCACTATCAGAGTTTACTTCACCTGTGGCATTCCCCTTCCTGAATAACACCTCATGTGTGAATGTAGATGCAAAATACTTGTTTAGTTTTTTAGCCACCTGAGTAGGATCATCAACAGTTGAACCATCAATATCCAGTGGACCAATCTGATTCATCCCTTTTCTTCTAGAGTTTACATAGGTAAAGAACTCTTTTCTGTTTTTCTTTGCATCCTTTGCAAAGGATTTCTCATAATCTGCCTTTGCCTGCCTAATCTCATTTGTGACTTGGTTACAGACGAGCTTATATCTATCACAGGCTTCCATGTTACTCATTAATTTATATGTATCCCATGCATTTTTCTTCTCTGCCATATGTCTCATTAGTTCATCTCACATCCATTTAGGCCTAAACCTTGAACAACATTTCTTAGTTGGTATGTAAAGCCTAGTGGCTTCCAAGATAAATTCTTTGAATGCTTCCCATTTTGAATTTGCTGTTGGTAACATCATCAGTTGGTCCCACTGTATAGAATTTAAATACTGTCTCAGACCATCGTAGTTGCCTTTACGAAAGCAAAAACCTTTCCCCTTTACCCATGATGCTAGTTACCTCTTTGAGTAAATTTCACTTCTGCACACTGTGATCACTGCCATCTAGTGGTTCCTTTATCTGCAGATTCTTAATGCATGAAGAATTACTACTGATAATCACATCAAGAGTATTACTCCCTCTAGTTGCCTCCCGAACATGCTGATGTAGAAAACAATCATCCAATAAATCCACAAAAGCCTTGCTAGTGTGTGAGTGACCCACCCAAAAATTGCAGTCAATATCTGGGAAATTAAAATCATCCATTATAAGACACTCAGATTTACTGGCCCACTCTATTTCCCTGTACACTTTCTTATTATACTCATTAGAGTCATTAGGCCTATAGAACACTCCTACTCTAAATTTTGATATCCCAATGCTTATGTCACACCAAACTGAATCGACACTGCACTGTCCAGCTATGTCGACTGGCTTCACTTCCTTGGATTTAAGTGTTTCTTAACTAATAGCATAACCCCTCCTCCATTCCTATTCTGTCTATCCTTTCTGTACACATTGTACTCACCAAATTCCAGTTCCGCATTCCTTATATCTGTGTGACACTATGTCTCTGATATCCCAACAATATCTGCCTTTGATGTTTTGAGCAATACCTGAAATTCATCAAATTTATTTACCAAACTCCTAGCATCGGTGTACTCGCAAGTATACATGCACCTGTTCCTATTCTTAGCTACCCTAACACAATTCATGCGTTTACTTGTACCGCAATGACTCCAAGCTGTCTCTGAAATACCCTGCATATTGTTTTCCAGGCTGTTGCTCATTCCAATAGAAGCAGTGCAAGAATCACTTATACATCTGCCGGTGGCTACTGTTAATCTATTAGTCCTGGTATCCCCCCCCCAAGCTAGCAGTTTTCACACTCACCTAACACTGCCTCGATAGTATCAGCAAATATTCTTGCACCCTTTCTATTTAAGTGTATCCCATCCCTGTAGAAGCAGTCTCTCCTGTTAACAAGTACAGACCATGCTGAAAAAAATTCTACCCCTTGAGCCTTGCACAATCTTTCCAGGGCCAAATTGATCGACAAGACTCTCATCATATACTCCCTCCTATCGTGTCTGGGCATAATTGCAGACACTTTCAAATTCAACTCTAATTCATGGCTTTTTTTCAACAGTGACCTGCACTTGTTAAGTAATTCCGCCGGTCTCCTACTCTTAATATCATTAGCGCCAACGTGTACGCCAATATCACCTTTTGTGCCCTTAAAAGATGATATCCGCTCTACAACATCATCAACCTTTACCCCTTGCAGACATACCCTGGTCCTGTTCCACCTATCCTTTTTACATACCATTTTCCCTGTTTCCCTTACAATATTCACCAACAACTACTAGTTCCTGTGGGAACAGCGCATTCTGCCTTGGGGGATAGCCACTGTGTTGCGTGATGATCAAGTGCAAGCTCTGGCGTTGATGCAGGCAGCTAGAGCTTGATGGGTCCCTCAATTTAGATCCTTCGAGGGCATCCACCCTGTCCTTCAAGCTCTCATATAGGTCCTGAGTGGTCACCTGATTTCCTTACAATTCTTACATCACCACACACAAAGACATCCCCCATGGTAATATCATGTCCCGTACCCGATTGCTCCACAAACATCAAGCAAGCAGTGCATTTTAAAAGGCTGTGATTCAGAGTGCAACTTCCCCCTCAGTTCTCCCCATGAGCCACAGCACTCCCATTAGCTTGAGCCTTTTGCTTTGCTGCTCTGGTCTGAGTCATGATTTCGATTTAATTTCAATAAAATTTCAATTTCAGTACATAATTATAACCCTAAGCTTATATACCAACACCGTTATAACACTATATATTATATATCTATATATATTTTTCAGTATCGAGTATTATCTACGGGTTCTGTTTATATAACTTCCATACCAAGTTATGTATTAATTAATTATGTTACGTTTGTAAAATCTAAGTTGTTATATGTATTTAGTTAAAAAGTACAATTTAATTGACAATGGAGTTTAACAAGATTAATAGATTTTACTGATTAATTGATAATATTATATAATATAATATACTATACTAAGCTAACGCTGTCTAGTTTGGGATATAACGTTGTATAGTATAACAATGGCAGAAAGTTACAAAAGGTAAATCTACGGACACTTAAGTATTAATTAACTTCCAAAATCTCACTTTCTCAATCCAGAATAAACCAAGGATCTTGACTAGGTCTATAAGCTACTTATAGAAAATAATTTAATATAACAATTGGTCAATAAAGTGGCTAAATGTGGCTAAAAAACTTTTCGTTCAGCGGAGCTGCAAAACTTGTAACACATGGATTGGATACCATTACCGATACTAAGTAATAACCTACAAAATCTCTATCTAAGTTAAACTTTAACTTAGATCAGTGTTAAACCTCATCTGCCACTTATCAGCCCAATCTGCCTAATTTATACAGCTCTTGTTGGAATAGTATATCATAATTATTGTAATTAACCATCCTGCCCTCTTTTGTATCATTAGCAAACTTAGATGTAAACTCGATATGCTTTCATCAGTAACATTAATAAATATTGAAAACAGTAAGGATCCCAAATTCTGAACCTCGAGGGACTCTGTTAGTAACATAGTTCATAAAGAGCAGTTGACTACTAATAATCACTCTGTGTCCTGCCACTCAGCCACCATTTGGACTTGTTAATAAATATTATATATTCATAGCAGTAATTGCACCTATTGCCACACCATATGGAATTGTATCAGACCTTTACTGAAATTTAGATATATGTAAAAATAATTTTTTTGCATCCAGTTCCTTTGTGACTTCATTTTACTAGCTAATAGATTGCCCCTTAACAAATCCTGCAGTGATTGCCATATAATCCTGGTCCAGGCAAGACGTTTCTGCATTACTTCTTTATCCACTGACTCCATTATTTTTCTTGGTACAGAAGTAAGACTTGCAGGTCTGTAATTCCTCATTTTTCCATTTGATCTCCTCTGTATCCAACAATACTGTCAGGATGAATTATGGCTAAAATTTTTCTGACCTCTTTTGCTGCTTCCTTTAATATAATTGAAAGCAGTGGCTGATCCAGGTGTCATTGTAAAGGGGACATAGTGAACAGCTTTTTGAGTATTTTTTGTTTTTTTTAGATAGACCTAGGAACATTTATATGCACACAAATAATTGGCATTAGTAAAGGCATTATGATGCAAGAAAGCAAGCTTATACTGCTTCAGCCAAAAAAAACAAAAATCCCATTTTGCCTATCCATTTTCGTACTAAAAGTTTGTCTATTTCTTCCCCGAATTTATTTAAGCAATCAACTTCAACAACAACAGATGGAAGTTTGTTTCTGCAATCAACTACCCACTGGCTAAAGGCAAATTTCCACACATCTATTCTACAACTGTCTTTCCTCAATTTGAATTTATGCCCCCTCAGATGCATAATCTGAGCAAGAGGAAGAATCCCATCAGCATTGAGCCTACTTAAACTATTCAAAGCCTTATACACCTCAGTCATATCACCTCGCAGGTGCTTAGTCTTCAGATGCTGAAATTTGCAGAACTTAAACCTTTCTTGGTAAGAGCACCCCTTTGTACCCATCACCAATCTCGTTGCACTTCTCTGTACTTGTTCTAGCAACTCTACAGCCTTCCTAAAATGAGACCTCCAGACCTGTACGCAGTACTGAAGGTGTGGCCTGACCATTACCTTATACAAAGGGATAATTACCTCCTTATCCCTGCTAGCAAAATTTCTGTATATCATTGACAAGACCCCATGACCTGCTCTGGCAGCCTATCTGCACTGCTAAGAAAATTTCATATCTGACTGCACAGATACCCACCAGGTCTTTTTCATTCTCCACTACCCTGAGTGTAGTACCACACAGTTGGTACATTTTTCTGGGGTTGCTGCTACCTGTATTCAGTACTATCCATATGTCAACGTTAAACTTCAGTTGCCACTTCTCAGCCCATCTGCTAAACTTTTCTAGATCCTGTTGCAGTAGCATACTGTCATTAACAACCCTGCCAACCTTTTTATCATCTGCAAACTTGGACATTAAGCCTGCTATACCTTCATCAATATCCAAGCAATAGCCTAATTACCTATTTGATTGTAGCCAATCGTTGAATAGTACGATTGCAACAATACAAGTATTTTCATATATCTGCAACAATACAAATACAGGGTGTTTCATAAAGGACGCAATCCTAAAATGAAGAAGGTAGAACTTATGGGCAGGTTTGTCAAGTTTGAAGTGTAAGTGGCAGCACTGCACCCAAAGTTACCCTAGGTAAGCAGTTGAATGACCGTGACATTCATTAGTTTTGGGCAGGCATCCAGTTGGGTCTGCCCTGCCGTTTTCCAAGAATGAGCGTGTGTTTATTGTGGAGTCTTACTTCGCGTATAAATCTCATAAACATGTGCAAGAGGAGTTTCAGATGAAATTTTCTCGGTCATTTTCCCCCAACAAGTCAACAATATCGCATATAATTGCGAAATTTCGTGAGGCTGGGAGCATGGAGGACAAAAAAGAGCTCAGGCCGGCCATTATTGTTAACTGCGAACGTTCTGGACGATCTGAATGAACATTTAACCCGCTCACCAAGAAAATCGCTTAGGAAGTTATCTTCTCAAACCGGACTGTCACCAACTACTGTTTTCAGGGCTACAAAGAAGTTAAAATTGCATGCTTACCATATTGGTGTAGTTCAGGAACTAAAAGGACCTGACCATGAAAAATGTGTATGGTATTGTCATTGGTTTTGTTCTTTTTTTTTTTTTTTGATGAAAATGGAATTGAGGTGTTGGATCGTGTTTATTTTAGTGACAAGGCTTGGTTCCACTGGAATGGTTATGTGAATAATCAGAACAGCCAAATATGGAGGAGTGAAAACCCACATGCATATCACAAACAATCATTATATACCCCGAAATTTTGGGTTTGGTGTGCCATCTTGCGCCATCGTGTTATAGGGCCTATATTTTTTTGACAAAACTGTGGGGCGCCTCCGTAGCCAGGTGGGAAGGAGCAGCAGTGCGTAGCACACGCTTCTTGATTAGACCGGGGTTCGAGCCCGTCACCACCAAATACGGAGGATGCGGAAAGGTCAGGGAATGACCACCGCATATCCCGGAGCAATATGGCCTTAGTTGCTAATGCTCCTAAAAAGCAAATAACATAACAACAACAAAACTGTGGATGGAGAAATTTATCATGACATAATCCAACAGTTTATTGCATTGTTGGAGGTGAATGAACGAGAATGTCGGTTTCAACAAGATGGTGCAACCTGCCATACAGCAAATGAAACGATAGCCATGTTACAGGAATTTTTCAGAGATCGCTTGATCTCAAAAAACTTGTTGCCCCCAAGATCTCCAGATTGTTTTCTTTGGGGACAATTAAAAGGTGAAGTGTTTCACAACAATCCTCATACTCCTTGACGAATTGAAGGCCAACATTGAAAAAGAGATTGCAAACATTACGTAAGGGGGCTGCAAATGTCAAAAAAAAAGGTGTGAACCAGCATACAGGCAAGTGGAAACCATTTCCAATGCTTCTTATAAAGGTGGTGTAATTTTTTTCCATCGTAAAAGTAAAAGTATGTGTAATTTATTTCCCTTTTGTGTAATTTGTTAAAATTCCTGTAATATGGTTGCATCCTTTATGAAACACCCTGTATTTATTAATAATTTATTTTTTCATCTCACATGTTAGATGCTGCCGTAGAAGTTTACACATCAATAATTTTGGAAAAGGTGTTCAACGATTCCACAGTCATGTGTAGAGGGTTCTGGAGAGTATCAAGCAAGAATGAAAGGGACAAGACCTAAGAAAATAAATACGAAGGTAGAAATGAGTGCGCGAGAACAAAAAAAGATTATCGAGATTGCTTAAAAGACAAACAAAAAATCAATTGGATTTAGCAATGCCGCTGCTCCATCAAACAATGATGTACCCGAAGTGAGTATTAATTAAGTACAATGGAACATTTCTCTTGTGGAGCAGATGAGTTTAAATGAACAAGCTCCTTTTCCTTATGTCAACTACTGTCTATGCATTGAGAGTTTGATAGATTTATGAAAAATGATTTCCGTTCTGTATGCTACATTTGCGATTGTCTATAGTTCCAAAATGCCACAAAGAAACCAGCTGCTAAAGATAACACCATCGATATGCACTGCATTTCTCGATGTGACATCAACTGGATCCTTGTGTGTAATAGCTGTAATGGATCACTTAAGAACAACAACATTCCAGCACTAAGTTGAATGCCTTTGTCTGCCCAGAAATTCCATCGCATTTACTCGAAATTGGATTTAGGGACAGAGAGACTCACTTCTCCTCACTTACTGTTCATGCAGATAAGGTGCCTGAGATGTGCATACGACATAATGTGCCTGTTTTAGTCAACACGATGTTCTATCGCTTGCCAAGGGAGATTGGCAACAATCATTGCATAAATGTGCATATAATATGCAGGCAAATACGCAAGTCCAGCTATTTAATCGGGTTAGTAAGAAAGTGAGTGGTTAAAGTGTGGTTTCAGTATTGGTCCACACACCTCTTTGTTGATTGTATCAAATAGATCAGTCATTCTTTGATGACAGTCACATGGAATTAATTTGGCTAAAGACAACATAAGAAAAGCAGTTCCAATCAAGAAAAGTCTCATCGCCCAACAGCAAACATTGTGGAGTGACAATAAATATCTTAGAATCGCCTCAGGAGAAACCAACGCACTGCAGAGCTTACTGTTTGATGAGCACACAGAAGAACTCCTTTCCCAGCATTTATCTTGGACAATTCAGAATGTTCAGAGAGAATTTACATGTGACTCCGTTCATGATGGCAACAAGCAAGCTCAGACGATCTGACTAATCTGGTGTTACTCCATATCATCTCCTTTACGTAGCAATGAAGATAATGATATTGAGAACAAGAGACTCTTTGACAGTGGCTTTCAAATACAGTGGTAAAAGTACTATACTGACACACGAGCAAGTTCAGTCCAAAGAATACATTACAGCTGCATTGAAAACAATTTGGCCTTCTTAAGGACAATTCCAAACTCGACCTACTACTGGGCCCAACATAGTACGATCTATTCACTGTGATTAGATAGCTCAGTAAACTTAGTGTTCCTGACTATGAGTGCCAATGAAATTGGTCAGCCACGCTTACTTCAGCTATTGTACAAGTTACAGAATAATGGGCACAGTGTGAGGACAACCCAAGCGACATGGACTTCATGCACAAGGTGACGCTAGTAAATGAAGATGCTGTAACATGTGTGATATACTTCAAGAAGATTGTTGATGTAATTATGAACATATTGCAGTCGAAATGTTATAGCCCATTTGGTCAATTTTACGTGGGCAACTTTTTGAAGCGCATAGAATTTCAACATCGCAGTAGTCCACACACTGTGGCTAAATAATGCTTCCAAAAAAACTTTGGGCGAGAACAAAGATGACAGCATTGCAATGATCGACAGGTTATTGTCTGTCTCTGCTAGCAAGGCTTCAGGGAGCATCAAGCTTTAAACTCACAAACATTTTTATATTATTATATTATATTATTAGCCATATGATACAAGGAAGCCTGAGGCTTATGCTGTACCAAACAGAAAACACTTTGTGTTACCCTGAGAGAGAGAGAGAGAGAGAGAGAGAGAGAGAGAGAGAGAGAGAGAGAAGGAAGGGAATCACCAAGAAAAAGGAGGAGGATGATATCCAGCTCAGGACCCTGGGTGTGCCAAGTTCATACTCACCAGATACGAACCCCTGGGAATAACATACATTCACAGGTTACAAGAAAATAATGCTGGATAAATGACAGACATATCAATTTGAAGCACCATTCATGCCTTGTCACTCAACCACTGTATTAGTGTCCCTGCATAAGATAGATGGGTGCAAAGTAAAATATGGAACTCACTACAAGATATGGAAAAATCTACAGGATAACGATTACGCCAACATTGATGCCTTTTTCGGGGTGAACAATGTAAACTCCTATGAATATTACTTGGATGTGCTCAGAGCTGGCATAAATCGGCCCAAGGTATTTCTCAAACGTCAACCAAGCAAAGTGGCACAATCCATTCAACCTGTTCATCTGTAACATTTTGAAATCAACATGAACATTCAGTTCAATACGGAGGAATATTCTTGGGCTGCATGTTGTTGAATACGTGAACAAAACAAACCGAGGGATCAGCAATTTACATCAATAGATCATTGTGATCACGAATGAGCACCCAGATTTTGACATTGTTGAAATCACAAGAAAACTATCCATCGACAGTGTCGAGAACACGAGTCAAGAATTCACCTGGTACTTGCTACATCAGCCCATGTTGGAGAGCTTCGCAGTAGTAGTTTACATTCCCACTGTTTGGCCAACTGAGCAACAGAGAGTGAGGAAGTCCAACGAAGAGATGAACGAGGAGAACCTTTCTGAGGATTCGTGTGACACGTGGAAAGAGAATTTTGACAAATACGAGAATTGACCACACCACTTAGATCATGTTAATCTATCATGCTTTGTTGAAAATTACACATGCCTGCAGCACTGAGATCTGCAAGAAATGATAGTGTCCAGTCATAATATGTTATCGAAATTATGACATGGCTCAGTATCTCTACAAGTACAAGCACTAGATGGTAATGCTGCACATTTCATTTTGCAATGAGGAAACAGATACTGTCAAAGATGGCATATGTCAAGGTAGATGACTACAATGAAGAGCTCATACTAGAACAGCATAAATTGTACGAATGTATGAATTAACAAATGATGGAAATTTGTAAGGCGATGTGTCAAGACAACAATGAAGGCTACCCTGACAAAGCATACAGTAATGATCTGCATAGCATTGTTATGCAACTGCGAGAAGAAGACCCCTTTCGAGACTTTTACAATCGTCCAGACAGTGAGATGAATGAGGATCTAAAGCTTACCGTGCTCAACCAACTCAGTGCAATTGGAAAGAAATGCAAAACCTTAATGACCAAGAACTTTTGTAACTTAATGAGAATAGCTGACAAGCAAAAGAATTTACTAATGCATATAATTTGGAGTCTGTTATCTCCCAATCGCTAACCAATTCAGATATTTTTGACTGACCCAACTGGTTGTGGCAAAATGTTTCTGATTTGCCTCTTGGTGAAAATATACAACACTTAAGCAATACAGGTGGGTATTGTAATGCCTACATTATATCTGCTTCAACTTATTTATTTTATTTATTTATTTATTTATTTTTTTTTTTTAGAGCATTAGCAACTAAGGCCATATTGCTCCAGGATATGCATTGGTCATTCTCTGACCTTTCCGCATCCTCCACATTTGGTGGTGATGGGCTCGAACCCCGGTCTAATCAAGAAGCGTGTGCTACGCACTGCTGCTCCTTCCCACCTGGCTACAGAGACGCCTCCTGCTTCAACTGATAAGGCTGCCGTTGCAATATACAGAACCACACTGCCCTCAACATATCCAATAAATCTGTCTCTATCAGTGGAAGTTGCACAAAAATTTATTTATGTTGTTGAACAAGAACCGCACAATCTGTGCCAAAAGAAATTTCTTTTCCCTCATACCGGCTTGTGCACTGAAGATACAGAAGTCACACAAGGCGGCACAGTCAATACAGTGGTTTACGAGTATGAAAAGAGGCATGAACAGCAGCTTGTTTATGTTGCTCTGTCATGCATAACTGATATCAATGGACTTTAAATCATCGGGCCAACCAGCAACAAGAGATTCTACCATGGCCCGAGGAATGCTATATCCATCATCGATCTACAAAATGAGTTTGCTAGGCTCACAACTAATCGGTTACAAACAAGACAGAACACCTTGCTCAAATTCATCCATGATAGGAAGGAACTCTCAGTTCTCACTCAATTGCCAAAGCCTACAGCCGCACCATGCTGACCTCACCAACACCATACACAGCAGTGCCAAATCTTGCTGCTATCTGAGACTTGGTTAGACAATAACAAGAGTTCAGCATCCTGAACTTCGATTGTGTGGTTCAATTCAAGCGTGAAACCAAACGGACAGCTGGGGTAGCAATATATCACAACAGATGGAATGAGATACGCATTGTTACACCATATTTAGATGTCATCTATCGACAGATATCTGGTTCGACAGCCAAGTGATACAACAGTTGTCTATATTTCTCCTAACAGTGACATACAGGATATAATTGACTTCATTCATTTCGTTCTGCTGCCATACTCAATTCAAGGTGCAACACTGTTAAAGAAAGATTTACATAAAATACCTATGATCATGAGTGTTGATTTCAACTTTAACTTCTGATTGGAAGAAACTAAACCAGTAATTACTTTCCTGCAAAAAAACATTCGATTTAACTTTAAACACGAATCCCTCAATTTTAACTACAAGATCAGGTACCTCAATTGAGATATTTAGATACATTGCAATCGTATACATCTCTTTAGTTACCATAAATCCGTTATATCTTGTCTTCCAGCTGAAATTATAGAAATTTGTAAATGATCAATAAAATTTTTACAATACAAAAGCTCTTTTATTTCGTCATCAATTTATACAAATCAAAATAACCTAAAAGAAACGCAAAGGGTGTTTCACATAAAACCATCTATCATGCGTGCTTGGCACATGTGCCACATTTTTTTTTGGTTACAGTAGTCTATTTCATTTTGAATTATTGGTGATATGTATGAAGCATTCTTTGCACTCATTTCTAAATGATTTTTTTAAATATCATCTCCAGAATCATTTCTAAATTTTAACAACTGTCGGAAATTCCCTTCATGAGCTTTGCTTTCGAAACTGTCTGTTTCATCAATCAGTACAGAATCACAGTAATTTCTGAGTGCCAATCTGTTTCGGCCACAAAATATGATTGTTTTTATAATTGATATGAATTTTAAATGATTTTCTTTAATTTGTGCCAAACGAGCTGTATCCGCTAGTTGAACAACTGAATGTCTTTTTCCTGTCAATCTCTTGGAAGTTTCTGCTTTTAGCATAGACATTTTGTGTTACTCTGCATTCTCTTGAGTGTTGAATTTATTGACAGCAATTCTCCACTTAGAGAAAGGTTTCCTAACAAGCTTACCCAAGAAATTGATTATTTTTACCAATGCATTCTTGTGCAAATAAAAAATATTTACAGTATGAGATTCCGTCTTGAGATGTTAAATGAACAAGCCAAGAATAATGAACAAGCCATTTATAGTTAAATCTTCTCTTTCCCTTGTTCCCATCAAATGGTAATGTGCATTTGAAATCTTCAGTTTCCAGAATTTTTCAGTTAAATTTATTTTCTCCTCATCACTTAATTTTTTGTTAACATAGACCCGTATGTCAAAATCATTGTCGTCAACAGTTACCATTTTCAACATCGATAGCGTAGTTTTTTTCTTCCTTTACGTCATTGTTTTCTTCGTCTTCCTCATCAGAAAATCTGCATTTTTGTGAAAAATAAGTTAATAGAGAAGAATAGTTCTTTCTTTTTTCCATATCACAGTCATCTGAAAATATTTACTTAAAATACTTTACTTATAATTGCACATTTAATAAAATCCACTTTAATGTGACATGACATTATTATTAAAAGTGTAATTTAATATAACAGGACTTACATTTATCAACGTGATCTTATGATTATTGCTTGATATCATCGAAATACAAGCTGTTCATAAG
Organism: Mastigoproctus giganteus; assembly: GCF_048544385.1. NCBI lineage: Eukaryota > Metazoa > Arthropoda > Arachnida > Uropygi > Thelyphonidae > Mastigoproctus > Mastigoproctus giganteus. Next base: position 130,609,206 of record NC_143584.1, read on the forward strand.
AAGCACAGACTGTGGCAATACCCTTATCACTACAGTGGTCAACAGTTATCTTTAAACAATGACTCTACAACATCTTAAGGCAATGGGGTGCAGGCAAAAAAAATGCATAATTTGCACTTTCAGCCTCTTTTGCAAAACAGAAAATAAGATTATATTATATAAGTTTTATTTGGTAACTTCATACAATTAATAAAAAAAACTGAAAAACTCACTGTTATCTCACCAATACTGAAAGATACATGAATTATTACAGCAATTCATCACAATAATTATTAACTTAATTCCTTTCGGAGTCCATTTGAATCTATTTGAATGATGACAAAATATAATTCTAAGGCTGTTTAATTATCAATTGCAAAATACCTTGCAAAGTAGAACAATTTCTTTCATGCACTATATTTATGTCATTGTTATACAGTTTTTTTTTGACATCTAATCATGGTGACATTTAGTCAACATATTGAACCCCTTGAGAAAATAGAGAAGCAAAATGCCTTTTGCATTCTTGTTCTTTAGTTTTGAATTTTTGGTTAAGGGGGCATATTACCTAAATCTTCATACAGAATTTGACAAATCATATCCAACTCATCAGTCATTATTCTGAGGGGAAAAAGATGATCTCTTTCTACAATTTTGTGAACTTTTGCAACTCTGTCCTCATTTCAAGAGGTTGACAAATACCCACTTCTTGATTCCTTGCGAACATCTTCATGTGTGTCTTTTATCTGTTTACACCATTCAAACACACGGGTATGACTTACGTTTCATCATCATAAACAGTTTAACATTTCATGTTTCTGTTGCAGATTTTTATATCATTTTTCAACAGACACAAAATGCTTCTGTTGCAAATTTTCCTAGTTTAAAGCAAAATTTGATATTTGTTCATTGCAAAAATCGTGACACAGAATGTTAACACTAATAACGAAACTGGTTGTTACTTGCAACTTGTCAGCCTACTGGATGGTGTACTGTTATCTGTTTGAGGAAGTTTGAACTACAACGTACCACTTGCACTTATTTTCAAACTTATTGAACATGACTGCAACAGCACCAGTCTGAGAAATTTATTGCCACCTCATGTAAACAGCCATTTTTAATCATGCATGTTTAATTTGTACAATTTTATGGTGGGGTGTTGTGTGGAATAGTTTAATACACTTTTCTGAGGATATGTTCTATATAGCGGAAGATCTGTCTCACCAGAGCAGAGGTGGTAAATAGCCCTACTAGGTCTTAAAGTACAGGCAGTAGATTGAGGCTGTGATCTTAAAGCAAAAAGAGGTGTTATGTTTTTAGAAGAATAATGCATGTAAGAGTGTTGGCTTGGGTACCATTTTTACTAAGATATTAGTTTTGTAAATGATAATGATGTGGTAAAAATAATTTCAGCACAGTGGCACTTTCTGCTGTCCCTATCACTTGGGCCTTCTTGTAGCTCCATGTGAGGGGTACACACATCCTAAGCCTAGTTCTGCTGTTGTCCATATTCTGAGTCAAAGTAGGAATAATTCTTTTATAATATTCTATAGTTTTGTTTTAAACAGTTTATAGAACCTTAGAGTGGATACAAACTAATTTCTAATTTAATTAATTTAATGTTAAAAGAAACTTAACCCATATAGAAATTTTCATAAACTTATATAAATTCCCAGAATTCTGTATTTAATTCATGAATATTGAATGTATTAGCAGTAATCTTACTAGTATTGTTTTCAGGTTATGAAGAATGATGCAGCTGTGATGCGAGAAATGGGACCAACATTGTTTACTCAGGCTCGCCACTTGATAGGAATTAAAGAAGTTGCAGATTACATTGTTAATGCTTATCAATCAGCTATGAATATCAAAGAATAATTCAGTCACTTTGATAGTCCTTTACACAAAAATTTTAAAATATTTTATATTTTTATATTTCAACAAAAATATGGCATAGATAACATAATGTAGATACAAAGTTATTCTTCTGTAAAGAAATGGCATTTTTTATTTTCATACTATTTGATTATTTGGAGTAATTTGGAAATAATATTAAGAAGGTTGAACAGTTGTAATTTCTTAGGAAACTTTAAAAATCTCATGTTAATAAGATATTACTACTACACTTAGATTTGGTATATTTGATTTACTTGTAATGAGTAGAAATAAAATATATAAGTGTAAAAATTATGCATGTTTGTGATTTTTATATCAGATTTCAGATTTACACTTTGCATAGTAGCAGAACATTAAAAAAAATAATAATATATTCAAGATGTTTTTTTATATTTTTTATTATTAAAAAGAAACCTGTGATGTGGTTTCCTCCAGACACCTAGCCTTCCATCATTATATCCATTGCAGAAACCTGAATTTAACAGTGAACAGCTGACAAGGTCTGATCAAAAAGCTTGGTGAATGACTAATGATTCTTCAATGCATAGCAATAGCTAAAACATTATAAGTGGGGTTTACAGCAATGTCTTTTGAGTATGCATATACCAAAGTTTTAACTTTTTGTTATGTACCCCTCTAGCAGAAAGATACTTTGGGTGAACACTTTTCTCATTTGTTTTGTATAACTGAAACTCTCAAAATTAGAACAAAATACAAACATTGAATTTTGTTGTAAACTTGAAAAGTCAGCCACTGAAACACATGAAATGCTCATTACAGTTTACAGAGATTATGGAAAAAAAAAAAAAAAAAAAAATATATATATATATATATATATATATATATATATATATATATATATATATATATATATATATATATACAGGGTGTCTGAAAAAGATGTTTCCGATTTTGATATTTTTTTATCCAGAATTACTTCAAGCTACACTCATGAAACACATACCAGCTGAAAGATCAATTCAATAAGTTTTTTTTAAATTGGCATTCGACTGCCATTCTACTCACTATGCAGTGCTACATTTGCCAGAATGGCAAAATGGTGACCAGGCCGGAGAAAGTGTTCTGTGTGTTATCATTTTATGCAACAAAATCTGGATTTCTTTTTGTGGAATTATGTGAAGGACAATGTGTACATCCCTCCACTACCAACAACACTGCAGGAGCTGAAGGCATGGATCACAGAGGCCTTTGTGATCACGAAATGAAGCACAGTATGTGGCAGGAGATTGAATATCGCTGTGATATCGTTCGAGTTACTCATGGTGCTCGCATTGAACTTTACCAATGACTTTATGTATCTTCATAAAACTTATTGAATTGATCTTTCAACTGTTATGTGTTTCATGAGTGTAGCTTGAAATACTTCTGAATAAAAAAATATCAAAATCAGAAACATCATTTACAGACACCCTATATATATATATATATATATATTCGGGTTATATCATGAGGTAAAACTTTTCATCAACATCCCAAAAACAATCAAATCATCAATGAAGTCTGCCGTATCATTTAATCAGACTGATAACTGACCATTAGGGAAATTGCTGAGGAGACATCGCTGTCATTTAGTTCAAGCCATTTGATTGAGTATTTATTTGGACATGAGGCAAGTGAGCAGCAAATTTGTTCCATCAACATTTGTTGATGGAACAAATTTTAGAAACACGTTCTCAATCAGCATTAAAAAGAGTGTCAGGTTCTGAATTTATCTGAGTTGCTTAAGAAAGCAGTGTCTGGTCCTGTATTTTTATCAAAAATTATAACAGGTGATGAGCCTTGGGAGTATGTATATGACCGGGAGAGTAAGGTTCAAAAGCTCCCAAAGGAAAACAACATTGTCACCAAGGTCATAAAAGGTATGGCATTTAAAATCATACATGGAGGTCATGCTGATTGCATATTTTGGCAATAGAATGACGTTATCAGAAATCATTTCTCAAGGTGTAAGTATTAACACAGCCTTTAAAACCAAGAAGTTTTAAAATTGTTAAGCAGTACAGCCTACCATAAATGATCTGAAAAATGGTTTTCTCCTTCACCACGACAGTGCACTGTACCACACTTACCCTACTCTTCTGATTTTGCACAATTCAGCTTTAAATTCTTGTAACATTCACCAGACTTTTTAATCAAATCTCATAAATCTCCATTTTTTTTTTTTTTTTAATATGAAAACCCAAACACAAAAGGTATTAGGACCTTTAGCAATTTAATAGTGTGTAGGTTGAAAGTTGAGAAGATAGAAGGTATTTATTGATATTAAAATATATGTGAAGGAAGGTTGTTCCAGAAAACAGAGAAAAATTAAAAGTTGGGTACTGTGAGTTTGAAGTTGGACAGTAAATGGATGCTGACTGGTTGTGGCATGTGTTCAGACAGGATTTGGAGAAGAGGTGAGAAATTAGGTGCTAATTCAGAGGAAGAATGTCCATGGAAATATCTGTAGAAAAGCCATGCACCAGAAACAGAACGTCCTATAAGATAGAGTGGAGAGACTTTGTAAGAGATGGGTCACTAATTAGCCTAACTGTCCTCTTTTGAATGGAAGTTTAAAAGCCTGAGAGGTCTGGGGGCACCATTCCAGAAGTGGGAATAATATTCCTTGATAGGCAGATTTGTACAGAGAAAGTAGTTGTATAGAAGAAAAGTAAAACAGAAAATGAAAGAGAAAAACCCATTTTTTCAGATGCAGAGCAAGCAATATTTGTTATTGCTTATGCCAAGAGAGATAAGAGGTCAGAATAATCCCTAATAGAGATGTGTGATCTTGTCTAGAAATCTGAGTCACTGAAGATAACCCTAAGAGCAGAAGGATCCTTTTTGTGAGATATCAGATAGGACTGAGTGAGTTTTAGGAGAATTGAAATTAACTGAGTTGTCTTTGCCACACTGGAGAATTACCTGGAGAATACCACTTAAGGAATCAGTTGGAAGTTAACATACCTTTCCATTACTTTGGAAAGAGTAGAAGTAAGTGTAATGGAACAGTAATTGGATGTTAGGGATTTGTTGCCCTTTTTAGAAACGTCTGTATATGTGAAAATTTTCAAGCAGAAGTAAAAATACCAGTGGAATAAGAAAGTGTAAAAAGCTGACACAACAGGAGCAAGCTCAGGATTTGAGAGCAAGTGAAGAAATGCCATCAGGACCTGGAGCTTTCCTGGCATCAAGATTGTTCAAAATTCTCTAATGACATCCATTTGACAGAAGTCATTGAATGAAGTGTACTGGAAATGGCAGGAAGCGGCTTTCCAAGATCATCGATACAAGGGTTAGAAGAAAAGAAGGATGCTAGTAAGTCATCTTTATTTTTAGCTGAGGAGGCAATGGAACCATTAGGCTTTAACAGAGGTGGAAGTATAGATTGGCAAAGTTGGGGTCAATAGCTTTGGAAATAGACCAGAATTCTCATCTAAAATTTGGACAAGACAAGTTTTCTACTCTTAGCCTGTTCAAAATCTTGTTTGAAATGATTAATAACCACTTTATAACTGTTGCAAGCTTTAGTGTAGGCAGAAAATGAACCTGGAGATTTGAATGCAAGACAATAGGTTCAATCTGGTGGACTATCTAACAACTGGTCTGTGAACACCATTTTCAGTATGCAACATTCTTGTTTTGAATGGCTTTAGCACATTTATTGAAAAACCAAGGTTTAAATAAAGAACCAGATTTTAAGGTGGAGTGTAGAATAAAGGATTTCATCCCTACAAGAATAATTCCACTGACGTGATCTGAGCAAACATTAATATTAGAAGATTTAAAACAGTAATCTAACCAATGAAAAAAATGGAAATCTCACAGACCATCCCATATCACATTGTTGTAATGCCAAACAACACAAGGCTGAGAATGGCTATGGGGGAAAGGTTCCATTGTAGAAGAGACCATCACCAAATTGTGATCTGAAGTGCTTAGAGGACCACCCACCCCAACTGTGTATGTTGAAGGGTTGTTTTTGACAAAAAGGTCAAAAGTATTGGGTGTGTGGTTGGGATTATCCAGTAGATAAATGAACAACGTATGTGAGATTGTGTTAGATTTTACAAAAGCCTCAGTATCTCAACCACCTGGGTCCATGTGACTAGAAATCTGAAGAAGCTTGGAGTTGTGAATGTTAAACTCACAAAGGAAAATTATATCACTGTTAGGAAAGTTAGACTGGAGGAAACTGAGTTTCAAGAAAGGAAGTCAGAGAGTTCCAAGTGATTTGTGAAGTTGGAAGAATGACAGAGGCAGCAGATGAATTTGACAGAATGGGGTATGGAGATTTTAAGCCAGAGAAGATTGAAAAGATTCAATTCCAAATTACTGTCTTTGGCAGGCAACTGAGAATGAGCAATTGTTTAGGCAACCAGTAGTTTGAATTCTCAGAAAATGTGAGGTTGGCAGACTGTAAGTGGAAATGGACATCATTGAGGTTGGAACTGAGACCACATATATATGTGAAATGGATGACGAAATGTTTGGTTTAGGTTGTTTCACAGATAAGTTTGTTTTATCAGTTTGACTATTCATGATGCATTCAGTAAATAAAGTAAAGGTAGAGGGGTGGACATGTTGCGCAAAGTAATAAAATTTTTGGATAAGGTGTACACAACAATAATATATCCAGCTCCTTGACATAATGTAGTCTCAACAATTCCCCCTGCATATGCACTACTCAGATTTAGTCTACTCACTATTGGCAGTATAGAGGCAGCAAGACATACACTAGCTGATCATAGAGAGTTACCAGTAGGTTCAGTCTAGTGGACTATCTAGCAGCTGGTCTGTGAACACCATTTTAACCTTCAAATGTAAGGAGGCTAAACATGGATTTCACCGCTTCAAGCCTCCAGTAGGCAAAGTGGTGGTATTACACTGGTTGATGAGAGAGTGATCTGCCACCTAGTATTGCCTGGTGACACAGAAGGTCAACATTCCGCTGTGTGCTGTGGACATCACACCTCAACCCCTGGTTATGTTGGTTCACACTGGGTGGTCCCTTCCAATATACTGGGTGCAGTGTTTCCGAGTTTGCACATGGTGAGTATGCCCAGGGTTGCTACTAGTCTCACTGTCATGAAGGTGTAAGCAGAGGGTTTGGTTGTGACAGAACAACTGGACTTCACCAAAATTCAACAACTTTACTCACAAGTGTCATCTGAATATCAGTTCCATCAGCATTTTGGACTCCCAGATGGCGAACTCTAGCTTGTCATACCTGAGAGAATATCTGTGACAAGCCTCAATTACCTTGCCTGCAGTGTCTCTTAATTCTGCACCATTGCATTCTGTGGGTCCAATGATTTAACAGTAGATAATAGTAGGTGTTGTCGTGGTCTGTATGAGTAGATGACAGGATCCCATAAATTACATCAACTGCACAATTTGAGAGGGATTAAGCTCAAGCAATACAACACAAAGCATAGCATTGCATTGCATTTAAACTCATTATCAAATCTGTAGTGCCCCAATACAGTGTGTTGATTGATTAAAAACAAGATACTTTTTTGATACTGGACTTGAATTTTTGTAGATTTAATTTTCATACAAAGGAAGGTTCCCAAAGAACAGAAGTAGAAGGGATAAATGAGGAGGATTTAAGTGAATTTTGAGTTAAACTATGAATGGACATTAACTGGTTGATGTACCTGATCAGATTGGGTTAAAAGAAAGATGGAAGCACAGTGCCCAAGAAAATATCTGTAATAAGACTACTGTCTGTGTGGTTAGGAGTGGAGTCAGAAGATGTAAGCAATTTTTAATTAATCTGATTGCTCTCTTTTTTTTATGGAGTCCAGGACTTTAAGAGAACTTTCAGGGAAACACCCCAGTTGTTGGAACAGTATTCCATTGGGGGCGGATTTTAATTTGTACTGTCAGCTGTTAAGAAAACTAACAATAAGAGCAAAAGAGAAAAGAACAAGTATTTTTTCCATCCAAAGGAAGCAATATTTGGGATATTCTTATACCAAGAAAGGTCAGAAGTCTGGGATAATCAGGATTCTGACTTTTCTTTGGTATAAGCATATCACAAATGCTACTTCATAAATAGAAAACAGTAAAGATATATGATTATGTCTATAAATCATGAACATCACCATGGGAGCAGAAGACTGTTTTACATGAAACTGGATACAGGACTGGGTTTCAGAATGATTGATGTTAACTAGGTTTACCTTTCCCTACTGAAGAATTACCTGAAGATCAGCATTTAGTGGTGGATATTTGAAAAGTAGCATCTGTTTGTGGAGACCATAGTTTAATGAGTGGGTAGGAGGCATATACAAATACTATCATCAACAAAATTAGGCAGGATTTCCACTCAGTGGAAGTAGCCTGGGGAATTGCTCTGTTAAATTGAGCAGTTCAGAAAACAAAGCTATCTGCCATCACACACTGCAAGCAGTCAGACAGAAAATTTACAAACCATTTAAAAAAAAAAAAACCAGAAAGACCATAAGATGAAAACTTGTCTAGAAGGCCTTTATGGTAAACAATAAAAAGTCTTAGAAATGTCAAGAGCAACTTCTTGATGAGCAATGCAAGCCAAGATATTACCAGTGCATCAACACTGACGGAATCTATATTGGTGATCATTAATCAGGGAAAAGGTTTAAAAATTTAACCCCAGGGGCTCACATCTGGTGAGTATGGGCTTGGCACACCCAGGGTCCTGAGCTGGATAACATTTTTCTCTTTCTTGGTGATTTTCCTCCCCCCCCCCTCCCTCTTTCAGGGTAACTCAGAATTTTTTTTTTTGCCTGGTGCAGCAAAAGCCTCGGCTTCCTTGCACCATATGGCTAATAATGATAATGAAAAAAAATCAGATTTGTTGGTTCTCCATTGCTATGGAAAGAGTTAAGTGCAATGGAATGCAGAATAGTTTAGGGCTAAAGCCTCAAGTTACATAGGGAGTTAACTGATGTACAAGTTAGTGCAATTGCATCATTTCTGTATGTAGCCAACTATTTAAGTAGTTATAAATTGGCATCATTAAGTATATCTCATATTGTGAATGCCTTCACAATGAGTTGACATGATATTGCACTACCTCGAATAAGTAACGCTTCACCATAGGAGAAGATTATTGTTACTTATTCTCAGCAGATACCATCACCCATATGATACTGTTTTGGAGCTTATTGGCTCCTCATCAGTGGGTGGGCAAGTACTCTGGTATTGCAATGATGACAACCCGGTTGCGAAGTATAACTCCACAATATGAGAGATGCCTGATGGTGTGGAATAATTTAGATTACAGAATAGTTTAGGGCTAAAGCATCAGGTTACGTAGGGGGTTAACTGACATACAATTTAGTGCAATTGCATAATTTCTGTATTTAGCCAACTACTTAAGTAGTTATAAATTGGCATCATTAAGTATATCTCATATTGTGAATACCTTCACAACGAGTTGCCACGATATTGTGGAGTTATACTTTAAACTGGGTTGTCATCATTGCAACACCAGGGTACTTGCCCACCTACTGATGAGGAGCCAGTAAGCTCCGAAATGGTGCCGTATGGGTGATGGTATCCGCTGAGAATAAGTAGCAATAGTCTTCTCCTATGGTGAAGCGTTACTTATTCGAGGTAGTGCAATATCATGGCAACTCATTGTAAAGGTATTCACAATGAGTTGCCATGATATTGAAAATGATGCCAATTTACAACTACTTAAGTTGTAAATTGTACAGAAATATTGCAATTGCACTAACTTGTACGTCGGTGCAATGGAATGATAATTGGAAGCGAAGAATTTATAACACTTTTTAGAAATTGACTAAATATGTGACATGAAATGGGAGTTCACTTGTGGTGCCCAGGTTTTAATAACAAGTGGAGAAATGCTATCAGGACTTGGAGACCTGTTATTGTAAGGATTGTTTAGCACTCTTCTAATGGCTTTCTGTTAGAAAATCAGGCAATGCATTAGTTGACAGGAGATTTACCAAGATTATCAATGCAATAGGTAGAATAAAAGTCAGATAACAGTAATTCAGCTTTATCTTGCAATACAACATCCAGGACACAACAGAGGTGGAAATATGTATGGAGCATTCAGGAGACAGTGCTGTCATACACAACAAGCAGTTAAGATAGGTTAAGCAGTTAAACTGGCTAACTATTTACAAAAAAAAAAAAAAAAAAAAAAGTTGCTGCCATTAGCTTTGGTAAAAAACCAGAAGGCTTGATTACCATTTAAAAAAGAAGCAAGTTGCCTATTCTTAGCCTTTTCAAAATCATAACTCAATTTATTAATAACTTATTTACAACTGTTGCAAATTTTAGTTTAGGCTGAAAATGAACTGGTGATTTGGATATAAGGCAGTTGTTATATACTATATTGTTACCTTGAACAGGTTTATCCATTTATTGGAAAATGATAGTTTATATAAGGATTACAGTTTAGACTAGAATACAGATTTCATCACTGACTTTATATGAGCAAATATTAGCATTGAAAGACTTAAAACAGTAGTTGAACTAAGGAAAAGAGAAGGAAAAATCATGTTGATAAATCTTGTAATGCCAAATGATTTGAGGCTGAGAATGGCCATGGGACAGACTCCATTGCAGAAGAAACCACCCTCGTAATTTTAGCTTCTTGAAAAAGGCAGGCAGCACAGCTGGTGAGATTGGCTGTAGGAATCCACATAAGGAAAGACCTCAAATATGCAGTACTTCATAACTACATGCCTTAACATGATTGAGGTTTAGATGGCTTTGAAAATTGAACAGTAAAATAAATGATGGAATTTTCAGGGTATTAAATTATTAGTATTAGACATATGTTGCAAGGAAGCCACAGGCTCTTGCTGCACTGCCCACAAAAAAAAAAAAAAAAAATGTAAAAGTAGATAAGAAAATACAAATCATTCACTTCCCTCCTCGTGGGTAACTATCCAGTTGACCATTAAACTTCATCAAACTGCCAGCCTCAACTACTAGAAGTAACTTGTTCTAGTAATTAACTTGCTGGCTAAAAGACAACTTCCTGCAGTCTAGTCTAAACCTTTCTTCCCCTGTAATTTGAATTTATGGCCCCTACTCTTGGAATTCTCTATAACAGTAAAAATTCTACCTTCATTCATTTCACTAACCCCTCTCAGAGCCTTGTAAGGTTCCCCACCAAGGGGACTTCAATTATGTTGCTACAGAACTTGTTGCCAAGTTCTATAGCCAACATAATTGAAGTCTCCTTGTATAGTTGACCTTTTGGTGATTTTCACATTGTGAGTTACCGATCTTTGGACCCTTTCAGAAAGCATATTTCTTATTTCAGATGAGGTCTCTATACTTCAACACATAATTCCAAATACAGTCTTACAATTGCCTTATACAGTGGGATTATAACCTCCCTATCTCCACAGGGTACTGTTCAATATATCATTGATAGGTCACCATGGGCTCTCCTAGCCACCTGTATATAGTGCTCAGAGAACTTCATATCTGCCCATATCATAACTCCTATTTCCCTTTCTTCCTATACTGTTTTTAAATCAACCCTGTCAAATGTATGTTATTTTGATGTTGCTATTCTCCAAGTGTTGCATTATGCTAGAAGATGGAGCATAAATTGAAATTAACTGAGGAAGAGTTATAGATTGGAATGCAAGAATTTATCACTTGGTCCACTTGTGGAAGTCTTCCCAATGTTGCCATTGCAATTAGAATTTCACTTATTAATTGGAATTTGACTTGGTGTCATTTGCATCATCTGGACTCCAAAATTAAAGTTAATAAAAAAATTATTTGTGATCTATAATGTCTTACGATCAACTTTCTATCTTAGGGTTATATTAAGAAATCATCACTTATTCTTGTAAAGAATGAGATTAGGTGGAAAGCAAATTGCAATCAACTAATTTACAGTTTTAATTCAAAACTAAGTCTGTCAAATATATTTGGATTTCAGGAAGGCTTTTGATACTGTTGCACATGGAAGGCTGCTGTGCAAACTGGAATGATGTGGCATGAAAGGCAAGTTGCTGATGTGGATAATGGGATGGTTGAGTGGAAGAAGACAGAGCTGTTATTAATGGATACCGTTCTTCGCGGACTAATGTTATTAGTGGAGTCCCTTGTGGTTCAATGTTTAGCCCATTGATGTTTTCGTTATTTGTTAATGATATTGATGAAGATATATCAGGCTTAATGTCTAAATTTGCAGATGATATAAAGGTTTTGACATGGTAGTTCACGAGAGTAATCGAGGTAAGCTACTGCAAAAAAATCTATTAAAATTAGGCTGATGGGCTGAGAAATGGCAGTTAAAGTTGAACATTGACAAATGCAAGGTATTGCACATGGGTAACAATAATGCCAGAATGACATACCAACTGTGTGATATTACACTCAGCATAGTGAAAAATTAAATAGACTCAGGGGTAATTGTGTGGTCAGATATGAAGTTCTCTTAAGCAGTGCAGGCAGGATACCATGACAGCTCATGGAGTTCTGTCAGTGATGTACAGGAACTTTACTAGCAGGGATAAATAGATGATTATCCCTTTGTACAAGGCAATGGTTAGACTACATCTTGAGCACTATATACAGGTGCGGAGGCCTCATTTTAGGAAGGATACAGATCTGCTGGAATGTGTGTAGAGAGGGGCATCGAGATTGGTATAGGGAACAAAAGAGTGCTGTTACCAAGAGAGGCTTAAGTTACAGAAATTGCAGCATCTGAAGACTAGGCACCTGCAAATAGATTTGATTATTATTATTATTATTATTACCAGCCATATAGTGCAAGGAAGCCTGAGGCTTATGCTGCACCAGCCAAAAATAATTTCCAAATTACCCTAAGAGAGAGAAAGTCAGAAGTAGAAGGGAATCACCAAGAAAGAGAAGAATGATGATTGTGGTGTTTAAGCCCTTGAATGGATTAAATAAGCTCAATGTTGATGATATTCTTCCTCTTGCTCAGACTACAGGAGGGAGCATAAATTCAAACTGAGGAAGGATGGTTGCAGGATAGATATGTGGAAGTTTGCCTCCAGCCAGTGGGTGGTTAGTTGTTGGAACAAACATCCGTCTGTTGTTGTGGAAGTGGATAGCTTGAATAAATTCAAGGAAGAGCTATACAAATTAATATTAATATTGCAAGATAATAGAAGGACTCCTAATGTCCAGAATCTGTGGTCATAGGTTAACGAACATGTAGCCATCCAATCTAATGTAAATCTTGAATGACATGAATATATTTTTTAGAAAGCACAAAACAAATGACTCTTAACACTGTCAATTTTGAATCTATTTGTTATAAAACTAAATGACATTTAATGAATGTCTCTCCTCTGATTATTTAATGTTTGCTGTAACAAATTCTCAAATATACCGGCAAGACAAAATTGCCTATTAAATTGTTCAATTACACAGGGTCAAAGGCTCCATTTATTTTGCCCAACATATAGCTTGTTGTATAAAGTAATTCCCACTAAGTGCCAATGGACTCAGAAAGCCCTAAAGCAGAAGTGGTCAAACTAGCTTTCAAGTAGAGTAGGTGTCCATACATCTCGATTTAAGAGAGCTCTCCCAATTTATAAAAAAAAGTTAGTAGTATTACACTGGTGTGCAAAACTTAAGGACCAACACTATTTCTAAAGTTACAACCACAAAATCTTTACTTAAGGTACTCTTTACTGATGAGACTAGTTCAGTCTCAGCAGCAATTCTGGACATCAGCTAATCTGGCGAGAGGTTGACACGCAGTATCACCCTGCAAACATCACTGAAAGGGATCGATATGACTGTTGAGGTTTTCTCGTCTGGGGAGGCATTACCTTGGATGGACATACACAACTCCAGATACTGGTAGGCGGTACTGTAACTGGTGCACGCTACTGTACTGAGGAAATCCTTCCCCATGTGCATCTGTTCCGAGATGCCATTGGCAGCGAGTTTGTGTTTTTGGATGATAACGCCACACCCCATCGCACTGCAGCTTTGATATGCTTTTGGAAAGTGAGGATATTGTTCATATGGATTGGCCTGCCCGTTTCCGCCGATCTAAATCCCATCGAACACATGGAACGCTCTGGGGAGACGCCTAGCTGCATGTCCATACCCACCAGAAAATGTTCACCAGCTGAAGATGGCACTGACAGAGGAATGGACAATGTTACTGCAAGAACTTATCAACAACATTGTTCTAAGTATGGACAGGTGTTGCAAAGCCTGCATCGACATTAGGCATGACCATATCTCCTACTGAAGACCACCTCTTCCCTTTGTTCCATCTTTGGCAGTTATGCATCTGTATCATGGCAGCTAGTGCTATGTTGCCATTTTTGAATAAAGTCCTTCTGTTCCGTTTTGTTTCCGTTGTTGCGCCGGTGTTGTTTCCTTCATCATTTCTGTACTTCACGAGGTTCCTTTGGTATTCTTTTCCTATATCCAGGCCACTCCTGAGAAGCTACAGGTGAAAACCTGACTGGTCCTTAAATTTTGCACACCAGTGTATTAGTAAATGATAAAAAAAATACATTATATGGCATCAGCCAAAAAAAAAGCCAGCACTTCCCATTCACCAGTCCATCCCCTCTAAGAGTTTACCTTAGTTCTCCCTTGAATTTATTCAAACTATAATGAATGATAACTGATAGAAGTTTGTTGAAACAATCAACCATCCCCTGGCTGAAGGCAAATTTCCACACTTCTTCCCTTCAACCATCTTTCCTCAATTTGAATTTATGTACCCTCATTGTGTGTAGCTTTGGGCTTAATCCAAACAATACCTTAACCACCTCAATCAGATCACCTTGCAGGTGCAGCCTCCACATGCTGAAATTTACAAAAAACCTTTCCTGGTCAGCAAACCCTTTTCCTCTCCTTACCAATCTTGTTGCTCTTCTCTGAACCCATTCTAACTGATCCACATCCATAAAAGAACGTGGATCTTCCTAAAAGGACAAGCCTTCCAGGCCCGTGTGCAGTACTCTAGAGATGGCTTTACCATTGCCTAATACAATGGGATAATAATCTTAAACTTGCTGGCAAAATTACCGTGTATCACTGACAAAACCCCATGAACTCTCATGGCAGCTAGTCTGCACTGCAGTTAGAGAATGTCATATCTTACTGTGCAATTATCCTCAGGTCTTTTTCTTCCTCCACTGTCTTGAGTATGGTACCACACAGCTGGGATTACTCCCCATATGAAGTGCCTTGCATTTGTCAACATTACACTTCAAATGCCATTGTTCAGCCCATCTAATAATAATAAGATTCTTTATTAACATAAATTGTATACAATTATGCTGACGATTTGAAATTTTTTGTAACCTCTAAAGAACAAGAAACTGCACCCCATCTATCAGAGGAAGCAAACAAGACAATCAGGAAGCTAGAAGAATATCTGCACTACATTGGCCTGAAACCTAATGAAAAGAAAACTGCCCAAATTACCTTCACCAACAAAAAGAAGAAAAATGAAATTACGATTTTTGTGAACAACACCAGAGTCCAAAAATCTCCCGCACATGTTGACCTTGGCCTTAAGTGGGATGAAGGATTAAACGTCATACCTCACTTCGAACACATTAGGAAAAAGATATACGCAGCACTCTGGAGCACTAGACAAGAACTCACTGGTCTCCGAAGCCTTCATCTTATGATTCAATACATCCTTAAATGCGTTACACCGATTCCGTTGTACGCATCGCTTATCTGGTCATCCGCCCCCGAGAACACCATCAAGGCCTGCTTTGGAGTAGAATACTGGCTCCTGAGATGACTAAACAAGATCGCCGGGAAACCGTTTACCATCTCAAGAGCGGTCTTGTCTCCCAATCTGGACATCACACCCTGGAAGTACTGTATATCATCATAACCAGAAACATCCTAACTCTGGCAAAGCTGCTAACTGAGAGAATAGATGCGCCGAAAGTGGGAAACGTGATCACTCGCCCTCGGATGATACGACCGAGAATAAACAGGGAAGAACCAAGTCTCAAGTGCCAATTGGCTCAATTGGATTTTCGGGGGAGATTTTTAGACACGTGCTGTCTATGGGTGTCTCGAAAGAGAAATAAACAAATAATAATAATAATAATAATAATAATATCCATGCATAGCTTTTTTTATTTTTCTTATTTGAATAAATATAAAATTACAATTGTCGTTTTTGTTATTAGATATCTATAAATTAATTTATTTACGAATTGTTCATCTTTTCAAATTTATATCACATAATAATCATTTTCACATTACTGACAATAATCGGAGTTTAATTACATCAAAATCACAAATTAAAATTTGCAAAAAATCATACAAATTATAATCAAACGTTTGCGTATCTTAACAAGAAAATGGGATATTTTTACCGGAGATGTTTTTTCCGGGATTCGATGCGAAGGAAGCGAGGGAGAGGTTTTTGCAATGACTTCGAAATTAATCATTTGCTTCTCTGAAAACTGTTTTGGCGAAATATTCGCCACGGGTATACTAGTGTGGTTTAAAACGAGTGGATTAAGATTCCACTGTATGATGTAGCATTGTATAATGAATTCCTAAATATCAAAAGAGGGCCATTAACCCCAGGGGCTCACATCTGGTGAGTATGGGCTTGGCACACACAGGGTCCTGAGCTGGATATCATCATTCTTCTCTTTCTTGGTGATTCCTTTCTACTTCTCTCTCTCTCTCTCTCAAGGTAACTCGGGAATTTTTTTTTTTTGGCTGATGCAGCATAAGCCTCAGGCTTCCTTGCACAATATAGCTATAATAATAATAATAATAATTAAGACACCAGGCATCCGTATTCAACTATAGGTCATTGAAATTTATTATTGCGCATGAACAGGCTAATTATGGCAAATATATAGCCTCGAATACCAAGGTGAATTTTATATCATCAAGATGTTATCATAATCTATAAATAATTTTAAATGTAATCTCTTCAAATACCTTTCGAAATTCTAAAATGCAGACAGACGGGTGAGAAGATACGCTTGATTTTGATTTTTAAACTGTATTTCAATGCAATGTAACCTCGAAATTAAATATAAATAATAATTTGTCCTTGAACTTACATGAGAATCTAAAATGTCGTTTGCTACTTACTAAACTTTTGACTATTAAGGACTCAGTTTCATAACTTTCTTGGAAGAGCTAATTGAAATACAAACAAGACTGTTTATACAAATAATAGACTAATTGCACGCACGCAGTGCCGGCTCGAGGGTATGTGGCACCCTTAGGCCAGTTTGTTTCAGCGCCTGATCATTTTTTTTATTTTAAATTTTTAAGCTTTATAAATTTTACGAAAGGGGCATGTCGTAATAGAACATATTTAAAAAATCTTACATAAACTTAAATTTACAAACTTTTATTTACAAAAGGTATACAACAATAAATTATTCGAAAACTAAACAAAAAAATTCTTGAATAAAATATTTAAAATTATACTTATAAAATAGGTGTATAATAATAATAATAAATGTAATAATTTTGCAAAAACAAAGCAAAAAAATCTTAAATAAAGTATATAAGCTGTGTATATAAAGTATAAGAATAATTATTGAAAATCGTAGCAAAAAACAAATTTTTAACTAAATTAAAACTTTTCTGGCTTTTACTGTCGCAAAATTCGTTATCAATTCTTTCATATTAAATTCTTTTAAAATATCTCGTTCAATCGATAATATTGTTAAACCGTCTAACCTTTCCTGACTCATAGTTGTTCTCAAATCAGTTTTAATAAATTTCAGTTTCGAAAAACTCCCTTCCGCGCTAGCCACAGAGACAAGCAACGTTAGGAAAATGCGGATACCAATGAATAAGTTTGGTAAGGAAGATGTTAATTGCTGATCACAAATGAATTAAAGAATTTTCGCGGGTTGGGTGCGAAAAGTAAAATAGGCGCCCCAAAAATAAAATTTTTGATCAAAACGGAACCCCATGCAATACGGCACCTGGTACGAAAAATCAAATAGGCAAACCAAAAACAAAAAATGCTAAAAACGACGCCCCATTGCAATACGGCTTTTGGGGGGGGGGGGCACTTCTCGTACCACCAACGATTCGACTCTCTGATCCTCTTTAATACTATTACTTTTTTTTTACAATGTTGGCTCCCCAAAGCCATTGCGACCCTAGGCCGGTGCCTCTTGCCTAAGGCTAGAGCCAGCCCTGATTGCACGGAATGTTAATGGAATGATGGCAATATTTTTTTAGCTACACAGATAGGAATTAAAATGATATGCTACAAACAGCTGTTCGTATACAGTATATTGCCAAAAGTATCAGATCACCCCTGGGATTTGAGTAAAATGAGCCATGACTACTACAGTGTTCACGTTAGAAGTAAGAAGGCAACGAAAACAATGAATGGGGCCAGGCTTTGAGAGCTTAGCCGATTTCCAAAGGATGAGTGGGGAAATTACCACCAGGTCCGCCACAGTGAGGGCCTGAGGAATCCCGACGGTTGATTTGTTGTTGTTGTTATGAAGTTTTTCAGGCCGCATTACGCGGTATCATGGGCGTCCGCAGAGGGGGGGGGGCAAACGGGGCATTTGCCCCTCCCTGTGATCGAGTAAAAAATTCTACAAATTATAATCGTAAAAGTGATTGAGATGTAATCTTACACCCTCGACCATGGGACGCTTTGTCTGCCTTAAAATTTTATTACGGGTTGGCCGGTTTCGGCATTCGGCGGGGTAACCATAGAACACATGTTTCATCTATTACAGCAGTAAAACACGTGTTCCTGTTTTTGGTTCATCGACTGATATTCCCCAAAATTTACCAGAAGTTTCGGAACATTGCGACTATTTCCCTCTATTAAATCGGCGATAACTATTGGAATGATATTACCTGTTTATCTGTACCATTGAAAGAGGTTTCAGCACCTTGAGACGCGTGAAAACATGGTTAAGGTGTCCATTATCTCAGAAATTCGCTTATCAGGATTATGTATGATTAGTAAAGAAGAAATTTATTGAAAATGTCATCAATAGGTTTGCAAGCGATAGACGGAGAATTCAATTCTTATACGATATGTGATTATTGAAATTATTATATATATATATCTATATTCTTGTTTGTTTATATTATAAATTGATATACATTATGTATGTGTTTTTGTTTTGATGCAATACTGTATTCTATAATCTACTTGTTTAATTAAATAATTGTTTAAAAAATTGCTTGTGGTCGATTGGGAGGTTGCAGTGGACAAAAGTAGGAAATATTCAAAACAGAAGGAGAAAAGGATAAAATGGTGGAGATTGAAAGAGGAGGGTTTGAGGAAGGACTTTAGGGAAAGGTGCTAAAAGGAATAAAGTTACCGGAAGACGTGCAAGAGTGGTGGAAGTTAAACAGTTGTATCATAAGGAAAGTTGTTGAAGAGTTGTTGGAAAAAAATTCAGGAAAGGGGGTGCTGGAGAGAAAGGAGGCTTGGTGGTGGAATAAGGAAGTGCAATCGGTGATAAAACAAAAGATGAAAAAAAGATGGGATTTAACATGTAGCCAGGAAGATAAAGAAGCATATAAATTAGCAAAAAGGGCTGTGGCAATAGCAAAGGCGAGGGAAGTGGACAAGGCCTATGGGGAACTGGAAAGGAAAGATGGAGATAGGCAAAGATGAGACTAACCAAAGCGAGAGACAAGGCATAAAACGACTTCTCATCAATAAAACAGATAAAAGATGAGAGGGGAGTGGTTATACAGGACTAGGAGAAAGTTAAGGAAAGGTGGAAAGACTATTTTAAGAAATTATTAAATGAGGAAAATTCAAGAGCATTATGCGAGGATGGAGAGACAAATGAAAGAGTAGTGGAAGGCATAAGTAGGAAAGAAGTGGAAAGCACACTCAGGAAAATGAAGAGGGGAAAGCAGTAGGTGTTGATCAGATACCAGTAGAGGTATGGAGAAGTCTGGGAGAAGAAGGTATCGATATCCTATGGGACTTTATGGAAAAACTGTGGCAGCAGGAGAGGATACCCGATGAGTGGAGGGAAAAAGTACTTGTGCCAATCTATAAAGGGAAGGGTGATGTGCAGGAATTTGGGAACTACAGGGGAATAAAGTTAATGTCTCATTCGATGAAGATCTGGGAAAGAATTGAAGGAAGGATAAGGCAGGAGACGGAAATAGGAGAGGACCAGTTTGGTTTCATGCCGGGAAGAGGAACAACAGATGCGGTCTTTGCTTTAAGGCAGATGATGGAAAGATAGAGGGAGATGCAATAGAGTTGCAAATGGTATTCATAGACCTGAAAAAAGGATATGATAGAGTGCCCAGACAAGAGGTATGGAGATGCATGAGGGAGAAGGGTTCATCAGAAAAGTACGTAAAGCTTGTGAAGGAAATGTACGAGAGAGCGGTGACTCAGGTTAAGAGTAGTGTAGGTATGGCCGAGGGGTTCTCTGTAGAAATTGGACTGCACCAGGGATCAGCTCTTAGCCCATATCTGTTTGATCTGGTAATGGCGAGAGAAGTGAAGAGAAGAGCTCCATGGAGTATGCTGTTCGCGGATGATATCGTACTGTGTGAACCATCCCAAGGAAAGGTAAAGAAGAACTTGGGGCGCCTCCGTAGCCATGTGGGAAGGAGCAGCAGCGCGTAGCACACGCTTATTGATTAGACAGGGATTCGAGCCCGTCACCACCAAATACGGAGGATGCGTAAAGGTCAGGGAATGACCACCGCATATCTCCGAGCAATATGGCCTTAGTTGTTAATGCTCCTAAAAACCAAATAACAGAAGAAATTGGAGGAATGGAGGAAAGCGTTCGAAGAGAGAGAGAGGCATGAGGATAAGTAGAACAAAGACAGAATATATATATATATATATTTTTTTTTTTAATGTGAACCCCAAACACGAGAGGTATTAGAACCTATAGCACTTAGTACCGTGTTTGGGTTCGAGGTTGAGAAGACGAAAGAAGATATTTGTTGACATTGGACTTGAACTTCTGTAGATTGTAATTTTTGGGAAATACATATGAAGGAAGGTTGTTCCACAAAACGGCAGTTGAATGAATAAATGAAGATGAAAAGTTGGTTCTGTGGGTTTGAAGTTGGACAGTATATGGATGTTGGCTGGTGGCGGCACGTGTTCGGACTGTTTTGAAAGAGACAGCAGGAATTATAGAAGCCAATTCATAAGAACAGTGCTCATGGAAGTATCTGTAGAAGAGGCATGCAGCAGAAACAGTACGTCTATGTGAAAGCGAGTGGAGAGACTCTGTTAGAGATGAATCATTAATTAACCTAACTGCCCTCTTCTGAATGGAATCGAGAAGCCTGAGAGAGGTTTTGGGGGCACCACCCCAGATGTGGGAACAATATTCCATGGTTGGGCGGATTTGCGATTTATACAGAGTGAGCAGCTGTTTGGATGAAAAGTAACGCCGAGAGCGCAAGAGCAAACCAAGTTTTTTAGATGCAAGGGAAGCAATATTTGTAATGTGTTTGTGCCAAGAGAGATTAGAAGTCAGGGTAATCCCCAAAAGAGATATATCATTTTGCCTAAAAATCGGAGTGTCACTAAAGATAAGTATAGGAGCAGAAGAATCCTTTTTTACGAGATATAAGACAAGATTGAGTTTTAGAAGGGTTGAAATCAATTAAATTGTCTTTGCCCCACTGGAGAATTACCTAAAGATCGGCATTTAAGGAATTGGTAGCATATTTTCGATAAGTTGAAGCTGATTGAGTAGGACAAGGTTTCTCAAAATGGAAAGTGGAATGCAATGTGCTATCATCGGCGAAACAATGGATAGGATTTCCTGTTAATGGAAGAAGGTCATTAATGTACAAGAGGAAAAGAGTGGGGGAAAGAACTGAACCTTGGGGGACACTAGCGTTAGTGGAGAAGTTAGAAGACAGAGAACCATCTACCATCACCCTCAGTGAGCGATCACAGAGAAAACTAGATAACCAATTACTAAAAACAGTTGGCAAACCATAAGATGGAAGCTTGTTTAGAAGACCTTTATGCCAAACACGATCAAAAGCCTTTGAGATGTCAAGAGCAACTACTTGTGTTTCACTGAACCTTTCCATTGAATTAGTCCATAAATCGGTAACATAAGCCAGAATATCACCAGTGGATCGACATTGACGGAATCCATACTGGCGATCGTTGATCAGACGGAAAGTTTCCAGGTAGTTTAAGAGTTGCCGGTTAATTGATTTCTCCATTACTTTAGAAAGAGTAGAAGTAATTGCGATGGGGCGATAATTGGATGGGAGGGATTTGTCACCCATTTTAGGAACTGGCTGGATATGAGCAAATTTCCAAGCAGAAGGAAAAACACCTTTGGAATAAGAAAGTGAAAAAAGGCGGCAAAGAATAGGAGTAAGTTCAGAAGCACAGGTTTTGAGAACAAGTGGAGAAATACCATGAGGACCTGGAGCTTTCTTAGCATCAAGATTCATCAAAATCCTTCTGATATCCTTTTGACGGAAGACCACAGGAGGTATTGAATGGAGCGTGTTGGGAATGGTGGGAGGTGTTTTACCAAGATCATTAATACATGAGCTGGAAGAAAAATGGGATGCTAGCAGGTCAGCTTTATCCTTGGCTGAAGTGACAACAGAACCATCTGGTTTGGACAGAGGTGGGAGCAGAGATGGGCAAAAGTTGCAGCCAATAGCTTTGGCAAGAGACCAGAATGCTCGGCTACCATTACGGCAAGAAACAAGTTTTCTACTCTTAGCCTGTTCAAACTCTAGTTTGGACTGATTAATAACTGCTTTACAATTGTTGCGAGCTTTGGTGTAGGCAGAAAATGAAACTGAAGAATTAGAAACAAGCCAATTACGATATGCAACATTCTTCTCTTGAACAGCCTTAGCACATTTATTGGAAAACCAAAATTTAGATAAAGGACGAGATTTTAAAGTGGAGTGTAGGATAAAGGATTCCATTCCTGCAAGAATAATTTCACTGACACGATCTGAACAAACGTTGACATCAGAAGTTTTGAAACAGTAATCCGACCAAGGAAAAGAAGAAAATAAGTCTCGCAGGTCATCCCATTTTGCATTATTGTAATGCCAAACAACACGAGGTTGGGAATAGCCATGAGATAAAGGTTCCATTGGAGAAGAGACAATCACCAAGTTGTGATCTGAAGTGCCTAAAGGACCTCTCACTTCAACCGTGTACTTAGAAGGGTTGTTTGTGAGAAAAAGATCAAGCTTATTGGCTGTATGATTAGGGTTGTCCGGAATTCTTGTAGGTAAATGAACAATCTGTGCTAGGTCATTAGTAATGGCAAAAGCCTCAGCATCTCGACCTGCTGGGTCGGTGTGACTAGAAAACGGAAGCCAGCTGGAGTTGTGAACATTAAAATCACCAAGGAAAATTACCTCACTGTTAGGAAGTTGGACTGGAGAAAGTCAAGTTGCAAAGAGAGGAAGTCAAAGAGCTCCAAGTGATTGGTGGAGTTGGGAGAACGGTAGAGACAACAGATGAATTTGACACAATGAGGTAGAGAGATTTTAAGCCAGAGAAGATCAAAGAGAGGAGATTCCAAATTGCCAAGTCTCTGTCAGGGAATATCAGAACGAACATATGCACAAGTACCACCTTTGAGGCGAAAGGAATGATACAGCGAAGAATTTGGGCATCTGAGATGAGCAGTAGCTGAATCAACGGATAACTGAGATTCTGTCAGAAAAAGTACATGGGGTTTGGCAGACCGAAAGTGGGAATGGACATCGTTGAGATTAGAATTGAAACCACGTATATTTGTGAAATGAATTAGGAAGTCCTTGGGAGGTTTAGATCTTTTCGCATATAAGCTTGCTCTATTATTTTGACAATTCATGGTGTATTCAATAGTAAGAAAAAGTGGGTGGGACATGCTGTATGAAGTAATGAAATTTTTGGATATGTCGTACACGTGGTAAGAATATACCCAGATCCTTGACATAACGTGGCCTCGACAATGCTCCCCGCATACACACTATTCGGGCTCCCTCCAGTCACTATCTGGCAGAGTAGAGGTAGCCAGATTATACACTAGCTGATCTGGAAGCCTCCTACAGAGTTACCAATAGCTTCGGTCCGGTGTACTAACTAGCGGCCAGCCTGCGAACACCGTTTTAGAACTGTACCCTCGAAATGTAAGGAATATTGGATCTCGCCACGACGTCCATCATAATCTCAAAAGTCATCAATCATACTGCATGATGGAAGAGATAGGGAAGGGTTGACCCGAACTTAGCTCTAGAGACTAAACATGGGTTCCACCACTTCAAGCCTCCAATAAGCAAAGTGGTGGTATTTCACCGGTTGATGAGAGTCATCTACCACCTAGTACTGCCTGGTAACATAGAGGGGGCGGCGTTCCTCCATGTGGTGTGGGCGCCACACCTCGACCCCTGCTTACGTTGGTTCACACCTGGGTGGTCACCCACCATGTACTTGTGCATGGAGGTTATACCCAGGATTACTAACAGTCCCACCATTGTGAAGGTGCAAGCAGAGGATTTGGCTGTAACAGACCGTCCGGACTTCGCCGAAATTGGGTCCACTTGACTTGAGTGCCACCCGAATATCAGTTCCATCAGCGTTTTAGACTCCCAGGTAGCAAATACAGCTTGTCTGGCATATCTGAGAGAATGTTTGTGACAACCTCAAGGACCGAGGTTGAATGGAGAAGATGAGAGTTCTATAAAACTGCAGGAGGAAAAACTACCATCAGTTTCGAAATTTAAGTATCTAGGATCGAACGTTGAGAGGGATGGTGGATTGAGTGCAGAAATACAGCATAGAGTGCAATGTGGATGGTTGAACTGGAGAAAGATGAGTGGGATGCTGTGTGATAAGAAAGTAAATTGTAGAATGAAGGGAAGAGTGTATAAAACTGTGGTGAGACCCGCATTGATGTACTGTGCTGAGACATGGGCGATTACAAGGGCCCAGGAGAAGAAGATGGAAGTGGCGGAGATGAGGATGCTAAGATGGATGTGTGGTGTGACGAGGAAGGACAGGATAAGAAATGACTACATCAGAGGTACGGTTAAGGTGGGGCCTCAGTAAAAAAAATGCAGGAATCTAGGATGAGGTAGCTTGGACATGTGGAACGAAGAAGTGAGGAGTATGTGGGGAAGAGGTGTGAAAAGTTGGAGGCGATAGGGAAGAAGAAGAGGGGGAGACCTAAGCTGAGATGGAAGGACAAGGTGGCAGAGGATTTAAAAGAGAGGATGGAGGAGACAGGAAGCCCAGGATAGGAAGGAATGGTGGAAAAGAATTAAGGACGGAAATGCCGACCCCATAAACGTGGGAAGAAGGCGAAGATAAAGAAGAAGATTTAAATAATTAAATAAATTTAATGATGTAATTATTTGTCTCCAAGCTTTGCCCCCCCCCCTGGAAAATTTTATGTGGACGCCCATGCTCGGTATGTATTATGTCTGTAAGTGTTCAGTGGTCGATCAGCTAGGATTGGCTGGTTTTATATGAATTAAAGATCACGTGTTGCATTTCGGCGACCAGGATAAATGATAAAAAAGAAAGAAAAAGTCGAGAGCGAATTAGATGACATCGTTTGAATTGTGATTGTGTCTATTGGTAATCGCGTCCTTGAATATTGTAGAGCTCGAACAGCTTTAAAAAAAATTGGATTATTTCATTTATTTACTTCAGTTTATTTAGGCACTCTTAGATAGCATAATGATAAAAGGTAACAGATTACAACACGGGAGCAGTGTAAGAAAGACTAAGTTATACGGTAAATACAAATCTTTTTATCGCAAAAGATAAAATGACATAACAGGGCTACTCAAAAAGGGCAAATAGGAAATACCCGAAGGAATTAAAAAAAAAAAAGCATTTGCTCTGAGATCTGAAAAAGCCACTAAACAGTTTCTTAAAAATCGTCATCACTTGAAAAACAAAATCGATGCCGACGCAGGTAATTCTTCAGATTTTCGAAGAGAAATTAATCACTGGGAGGGGAAGGGGGTAGGGTGTGTGTAACTCCTGGAATCCGCAATCTGTCAACATTGTCACGAAGAAACAAGATACTTCATGTAATATTTCATTTTCACTTTCCCAGTATGGCCCCTCTTAAGTTTTTGAGCACAGCAGGCTTGTCTAGTGATCGTTGTTTTATTCTGTAGCATATAGTTTATCAAAATAATTCCTACCATATCCAGGAAAATGATGGCCATGATCTTCCTAGCAGAGAATTAAGTCCTGAATTTTTTGGGCACTAATTATCCATGGTGTTTCCATTGCATGGACCCTGTATTGATTTCAGATCCTAGTGAGGAATGCACATTCATCACAGTAAACTCTTGATAAAAATATTTGCGAATCTGCATCATGCATGTGTAAATTTTTCTCACAGATTTGTACCCTATACAGCAGAGGTCGGCAACCTGCGGCTCTTTGAACATGTAACTGCAGCTCTTTAACCCACACAAAGCACAATTTAAAATGGAGTTAGAGGACTTAAAAATCAAGGACATGTGGAGTGCAAGACTAAAATGCCTTAAAACTGAAATGGAGGTTTTGGAAAGGCAAAAGGCTGCCCTTCTAGTTCTACACAAATAGACGGCGATAGATGAGTTGAAAAAGCAAGAATAAATTTTAAAAATACTTGAGTTTGGACTTTTCAGTTTTTTGTTCGACGTATTTCTGCGAGCAAAGATTTTCGAACATGAACTATATTAAAAAGAAATTAAGAAACCGTCTGAACAATGCGAGTCTCTCAGCATGTTTAAAGATGAAAATTACAGCTTACTCGCCTGATGTTGAGAGACTCGCTCAATAAGTTCAGCAGCAAAAATCACATTAATTCGTACCTAATTGAAGGTTTCTTACATTGTTTCACTATTAATAAATAAATAATATTTCAAAATTTATATATTTTTTAATAAAACACCTTCCCACTTTATTACATTTCTAAAAAAAAAACTCCCCCTCACCCCAGCTTGAGCTGAGGTGCGGCTCTTCCGATTCTCTCTTTTTTAAAATTAGATCAAAAATCGCTCTTCACTCAAAAAAGGTTGCGGACCCCTGCTATACAGTATAGGGTACACCTGCCAAGTGTACCCAGGCGTAGCCAGATTTTGAATTGAGGGGAAAGAAATGGATAAAAGAGGGCCACTTGTTTGTTTGGATGTCATTTTTTTATAGTTTTCATATGATAGGAGGATTATTATTGGCGCCTCCGTAGCCAGGTGGGCAGGAGCAGCACACGCTTCTTGATTAGACCGGGGTTCGAGCCCGTGACCACCAAATACGGAGGATGCGGAAAGGTCAGGAAATGACCACCGCATATCCCCGGAGCAATATGGCATTAGTTGCTAATGCTCCTAAAAACCAAACAACAACAACAACAGGAGGATTATTCGCTCTCCCTCTGGCTACGCTACTTCAGTTTATTTAGGCACTATTAGTTTATTTAGACACAGTATAGCCTATACTGTGTCTGAAGAGATGTGAGCATTCTTGACACCCAGTGAGAACTGACCTTTGACATGGCCAAGTGTTCATGGAGGAAGGTCAGTACTCATATTCCTGAAATATTATATTCTCTAAAAATCACAGACATTCTAATACTGTATGTCTATCGGCACAAACAGGTCTTCAATTTTTTGTCTCGTCTGGAGTTCAGTTTTTTGTCTTGTTCCTTTTCACTGGTTGTTTCGAACAGGGGTCATCTTCAGTTTTCTATTTTAAACCGCTCAGACCAAAATTTTATCTGGTATTCAGATGAGGCGTCATAACCATATACAAGTTTCATACATTAAGGAATAACTTTTGGTCGATTACTTTCTTTTGTCAAAAATTTGATGATGGCCCACCAACTTCGGGAAATCCTTGTTTTCCTTTGGATTAGCTACTTTAAATTTCGTCTGCTCTTCATTACATCATTGTATTGAGGGTGAACCTGCGCAAATAAGGAAAAAACATCTGTCAGAGTATAATAAGGCTGCAGCGTTTTATATATCAAGCGCATTTATAGTCAAGGTAGCTGACTTATTCAATGTCCCTCTTAAGTATAAAAAAAGTTCAATATAATAAGCTTAATAACAATTTATTATATCTACATGCATAATAATAATTTTAATTATTGGTACCGAGTGACGAAGGTGATTTTAATAAGTCCAGAATGTTGAGTTCTTATTCGATATTTGTATAAACAAACATGAAAACTTCCTTCGAAGTTTCAGTTCTTTATGAAGTACATCACAGGAAGAAATTTTCTGAATATATCAATAATAAAAGGTGCAATACTTTTATCACTGTTGGTATTTCTTTATTACCAAGAACTGGTACCGGTAATAAATTAATAACTCTTTTTACTACAAAGAATACTATCAAGTTCCTTTTAAAGAAATTGTCATCCGTAATCTATGTAAAGGATCATCGTCATAATCAGTGGCGGATTCAGGGTAGGGGCACCGAGGAACGTGCCCCCCTGTCGTTTTTCGTAAAATACACACCAATTGTTTAAATTCCCTTTAGCTACAAAAAAAGTTTTTTTTTTTTTTTTTTTTCATTATTAACATAGGATTTTATCTATTTTTGCATTGTGGCTCAACTATTTTCAACTGACTACAGTTGGCAACACTGATGCTAATGTAATCGCCATTCTGGTGCACAAAATGGTGCTCCCCTGTCATTTTTCACTGGATCTGCCACTGGTCATAATTAGAATTGCAATTCCTCTGGATTTCAGCATGCCATATTCTAAGTTTTGTTATGATTTCTCCAGGTCATAGAATATAATAGAATAAATTTCCATTGCATTTTGAGGCGAATATGATATTGCTGAATGTCATTATACGTATTTTTTTAGAATGTACATAGTTTACGAAATTATTTAATACTTGTATGACTGAATGTCATTATATGTATTTTTTTAGAATGCACATAGTTTACGAAATTATTTAATACTTGTATCATGTACCACAATGCTTTAAACCATGGGTAGGCAGTATTTCACACTCTGTAAGCTACTATGAAAATTAAGAAGGTCGCGAGATTGACCGAACACAATATTTTTAAACACTGGTGTGCAAAATTTAAGGACCAGTCAGGTTTTCACCCATAACTTCTCATAGGAGTGGCCTGGATATAGGAAAAGCATACCAAAGGAACCTCGTGAGATACAGAAATGATGAAGGAAACAACACCAACACAACAACGGAAACAAAACGGTACAGAGGGACTTTATTCAAAATTGGCAACAAAGCACTGGCTGCCCGAAATACAGATGCATCACTGCTATTGATGGGAAGAGGTGGTCCTCAGTAGGAGATATGGACAGGCGTTGCACCGCCTGTACATACTTAGAACAATGTTGCTGATAAGTTTTTACGGTAACGTCGTCATTCCTCTGTCAGCGTCATCTTTAGCTGGTGAACATTTTCTGGTGGGTATGAACGTACCCACCAGAAAATGCTAGGCGTCTCTTCAGAGCGTCCCATATGTGTTCGATGGGATTTAGATCGACGGAACAGGCAGCCCAATCCATACGAACAATGTCCTCGCCTTCCAAAAGCATATCACAGCCACAGTGCGATGGGGTGTGGCGTTATCATCCATAAACACGAACTCGGGGCCCAATTGGCACTTCGGAACAGACGCACATGGGGAAGGACCATCTCAATACAGTAGCGTGCACCGGTTACAGTACCGCCTTCCAGTATCTGGAGTTGTGTACGTCCATCCAAGATAACGCCTCCCCAGACGAGAACACCTCAACCGCCATATTGATCCCTTTCCGTGAAGCTTGCGGGGTGATACCGTATACCAACCCCTCGCCAGATTAGCTGACGTCCAGAATCACTGCTGAGACTGAATCTACTCCCATCAGTAAAGAGTACCTTAAGTAAAGATTTTGTGGTTGTAACCTTTAGAAATAGTGTTGGTCCTTAAGTTTTGCACACCAATGTATATGTTTTATTATAATTTTTCTTATTATAAAAACACATTATGTAAGAAGTTGCATAAAAATTTGAAGTAAACCTGAAAATTAAATTTGTCAAGAAACGAATGCGATTTTTGGCATTCAGGATTGCTATTCTCCAAAAAACTATATTATATTTTTATTTCCGTGTTGCGCAATAGACAATTTGAGATCTTTCTTTTTAACTGTGGATTCGATAAGATCCAAAATTATATAACTTAAAAATCTGTACAGGTCATCACAAGTCATTTTGGTAGCTTTTTCCTGATAAACAAACTTTAAATAAAAAAAATTAGTTATTTTAGTTGAAAGTAGTCGGAAAATATTCAGGATTGCTTTCACAATCCGCCCCTACCACGATCACCTCCTGGTTAGAGATTTTGAAAATGTGGCAAAGGTGGTGAGAAATTTTGAAAAGGCTTTGAAATTGTTCAATAATAATGTCAATAAATTATGGATGGAACAAATTTATTAATAATCTCACGTTATTTGAGATATCGACCCATTTACAGGTCTCTAATAAGGTTCTAAATGAGTCTTCAACTTTTGGCATCTCTGGAAATATGTAATCAGAATTGCTCTAAAACTCCCCCCAGTGACCAACAAAACATATCGATTCTCTTCGCGGGTAATAGCAAAAATCTCTTTTGTGAACCATATGAAAATTAAATTACGAAAGATGTGAATTAGATTTCTAGCATTGGGATTCTTCAGTAAACTATATTTTTATAAATATATTTATATATTAGAAATGTTTTATATTTAATAAAATTTTATATTTTATAAATATTTTTGTAAATATAATTCTTTATCGACAACTGCAGTACATATATCATAAACGCTAGGTAGCGTTTATGATATATGCAAAAGATAACATTCCTTCTTCATGTTTGGTGGAATTTTATTATTTATCAGGTTTGGAATTTAGTTTTGCTCATTTTATAATGTATTTGGCGGTTACATATTTTCTGTGTTGTGTTAAATAAATACTAGCTAAGCCAGTTTATTTTGCTATCAAGCTAGTGGTAAAAGAAAATAACGCCGGTTTAATATGCCTTTTTTAATCATCTATTAAACTTAAATTTAGTTACGCACTCTCATATTGCGTCTATTGAATGTGCGGTTTGCACCGGAATACAATGAAATAGTATTTTTGTAGTCGCCTAATCTTTAGCTTATTGTGATGACAAAGTGGGATGTAACTATAGTGGTGGAATCAATCTAACCCTGTTTTTATATTTTTAAATTACAATTCGAGAAATGAATATTCTGCAGAACGGTTTAAAGAGAAGTGCCAGATATATATCTTAATTTTTTATAACGTATTAATAATGATGAAGTTAAAAGTTGAATACTCTTTTAGCTATTCAGAAATTGTATATAAAATATTTATATTTTTATATATTAATTTTTGTATTTTATATATCTAAATACATAAATATGCTGTTTAGAAATTGTACACGATGTTATTAAGCTGATTTCAGTTTAATAAAATTTACGAATGTACTAATCGTACATATTGTAGTCATATTAGTGTAATGAAAAAAAAAAAAAAGAAAGAAAATGTCACAACAGCTAAATGTACGCAATTATATTGCATTTTAGGTGCATATGATTGTCAATAATGTACGTACCTCTGTGGTTAGAAAATTCTACAGGGTGTTTCAGTTAAACGTTTCAGAACTTCTAAGAGGGGTAGGGGACATCCTGACAACTCGAAATCATATAGCAATGTGGGGTCGGAAATGCTTTCCTGAAGCGGTGTTGTACACAGAAGCACCATAAAGAAAAGAGACCGTAAGTGGGAAATCGTTTTAATAATACATGAAAAGAAGCAAAAGGTACATGGATTAAAGTAAGTGTTCGAAGTTTCTTCCACGGGCTACAATGCACGCCTCACATCTCCGACGCATGGACATCCGAACATTCTGGAATACTCCAGGCGAATTTCGAATTTCTTGAACAAGAACGCCAAGTTAGTAGGATGGATGATTACACGAACGCAGAGTTAGCCGATATGCATTTGGCGTACGGGGCTGCAAATTGTAGTGGGCCAGCCGCACAGCGTTTGTACGCGGAACGATATCCGACGAGGCGTATTCCCAGTCATAATTTCTTTGCAAGACTGCACCAGAGGTTAGCTGAGAGAGGTTCATTTGAAAGAGCTGACAGGGACAGGGTAAGAACAGCACGGACTCCAGCCGTCGAACAGAATGTGCTGCAGCATGTACAGGGGAATCCAAGAACGAGTACACGAAGTCTAGCAAACGCAGTCGGGGTTTCCCATTGCAGCGTCTGGAGGATTCTCCGAGAACAAGACATGCATCCGTTTCACGTGCAGCGTGTCCAGACACAGCAACCGGAGGATTATGCACCTCGTATTGCTTTCGCACAGTGGTACCTTGGAAAATGTGCTACAAATCCCCTTTTTCCTGCTGAAGTGTTGTTTTCCGATGAGGCATCCTTCACAAGGGAAGGAATTTTCAACACGCATAACGACCATATCTGGGCGGTCGAGAACCCGCATGCAATACGACGTCGTGCAGCACAGATTCGATTTTCGGTCAATGTATGGGCCGGTATTATGGGAGATCACCTCATCGGACCTTACCTGTTACCGTGTCGTCTAACCGGACCTATCTACTTGATCTTTCTGCAGCAAGTATTGCCACAACTTTTGAGAGATGAACAGATTTCTGCATCGACGCAACAGACAATGTGGTTCCAACACGATGGAGCCCCTGCCCATTATAGCGGAGATGTTCGTAACTACCTGGATGTCACATTTGGTCAACAGTGGATCGGACGTGGTGGTCCCGTGCGTTGGCCTGCTCGGTCACCCGACCTATCATGTCTTGATTTTTATTTCTGGGGTCATATGAAATCGCTAGTTTATGACACCCCTGTTGACAATGCTGAGGAGCTGGTTGCAAGAATCGCAGTAGCTGCCGAAGAAATTCGAAATTCGCCTGGTGTATTCCAGAATGTTCGGATGTCCATGAGTCGGAGATGTGAGGCGTGCATTGTAGCCCGTGGAAGAAACTTCGAACACTTACTTTAATCCATGTACCTTTTGCTTCTTTTCATGTATTATTAAAACGATTTCTCACTTACGGTCTCTTTTCTTTATGGTGCTTCTGTGTACAACACCGCTTCAGGAAAGCATTTCTGACCCCACATTGCTATATGATTTCGAGTTGCCAGGATGTATCCTACCCCTCTTAGAAGTTCTGAAACGTTTAACTGAAACACCCTGTATACTATAATCAAAAAGAGTTTAACAGGTTTACCACATATGTTCAAGTGATGGAGTCCCAAGGTGTGACGTCATCTAAAGAAAAATGACACGTCAGAAGCGACATTTTTAATTACCTTTTTGGAAGTTAGCTTTTTAATTAGTTTTTAATTTTTTCCTAATTTTCTTAAATTATTATTTTTTTTCAAATTTTTAAATTAGTTTTAATTTTTCAAAACGTTTAGTATTTATCTAAAATAGTCACAAGTAACTGCATTATTCGCCACTAATTAGTTGTTGTAGTACAGTTTTAGGAGCATCAGCGACTATGGCCGTATATACTGTCAGTAAATTGTTTGTGTTCTGTGGTCGATTTTCAGTTTGCTGGACGAAAAACCCGAGTTTCCAGGATAAAAAAAAAAATGTGCTACCATCGCATGAGACTGACTAACTCAGCTACGTTGTGAAAAAAGCCCATAAAAATTCCTCCCGTCATCAGGTCTTTTCGACACGTGTGGGAAGTACGGCGATTCTATCAACTGTGCTACCACCACCAGAAGCCCTCTAATTAGGAGCACAGTGTCACTTTTCTTCTATACCCTTCTGTGGAATCATAGTTGACCATTTGGGGAGTACAATATGTACAGGATGAATAGACAGGATAGGAAGGGAGAAGGTGTTATGCTGTTAATTAAGAAAAACATAAAATCAAAAGAAGTGCACCCAGTTGATATAGATGAACCGTGCACTGTTGAGTCAGTTTGGTGTGACATAAGCACTGCGAAAGCAAAAATAAGAGTAGGAGTGTGTTATAGGCCTAATGACTCGAATGAGTACAATGAACTATTGTACAGAGAAATAGAGTGGGCTAGTAAATCAGAATGTCTTATAATGGGGGATTTTAACTTCCCAGATATTGACTGGAACTTGTGGGTTGGTCATTCACACACTAGTCAGACTTTTGTGGATTTATTGGATGACTGTTTTCTACAGCAGCATGTTCGAAGAGGCAACCAGAGAGGGTAATACTCTTGATTTGGTTATCAGCAGTGATCATTCGTGTATTAAGAATTTGCAGATAAAGGAACCATTAGGTGGCAGTGATCACAGTGTACTGATGTGGGATTTACTTAAAGATTTAATTACCATCAGGGGTAAAGGAAAGGGTTTTTGCTTCCGTAAAGGTGAGTACAGTGGTCTCAGACAGTTTTTAAATTCTGTACAGTGGGATCAACTGACGATGTTACCAACAGTAAATTCTAAGTGGGCAGCATCCAAGGAATTAATCGTGGATGCTACAAAATGTTTCATACCTATTAAAAAATATTGTTCAAGGTTTAGGCTTAACTAAATGGTTATCTAATCAACTAACGAGACTCGTAACAGAGAAGAAAAATGCATGGGATGCGTATAAATTATCAAGCGATTCAGAAGCCTATGGCAGATATAAGCTAGTCTGTAATCAGGTAACAAAGGAGGTTAGGCAGGCGAAGGCAGATTACGAGAAATCCTTGGCAAAAGATGCTAAGAAAAACAGCAAGGATTTCTTTACTTATATAAACTCTAAAAGGAAGGGGATGAATCAGATTGGTCCACTTGCTATCGATGGTTCGACTGTTGATGATCCTGCTCAGACAGCAAACAAACTGAATGAGTATTTTGCATCTACATTCACACATGGAGTTATTAAGGGTTGAAAGAAGGTTATCAAATTGTAGCAGGGTACTTAATGATTTTGTAATAACTGAGAGCAAAGCGGAGGAGAAATTGTTGAAGTTAAACATAAGAAAAGCACCTGGGGTGGATTTTTTTTTTTTTTTTTTGGTAGTTCTTGGCGCATAGGCTTCTGTGGCCATAATGCACCTCCCAAGGTTTTTGCAGTACTTTGATCCAAGCCCGAGGCGGGAATCGAACCCACGACCTTTGGGTTGCCAGGCAACTGGGGTGGATGGGATCTATCCAGTTATATTAATGGAGGCGGCAAAGCAACTAAGCAAACCCTTAGCCATAATTATGAGAGCATCCTTGGACTCAGGGGAGGTTCTCACTGACTGGAGTTGTGCGATTGTATTCCCAATTCACAAAGGGGATTCGAAGGGTGACACGAGTAATTACAGACCAGTTAGTTTAACTTCTGTTCCGGGCAAAATAGTGGAGTCACTGGTTAAAGATGCATTGCAGGATCATCTAGACAAGACTGCAGCAATAATTCAGACACAGCATGGGTTTGTTAAGGGAAAGTCTTGTCTGACAAATTTGATAGGATATTATGATGTGGTTACAAAGGAACTGGATGCAAAAAATAATTTTGATATCATATATTTGGATTTCAGGCAAGCTTTTGACACTGTTGCGCATGGAAGACTATTGTACAAATTGGAGCAGAATGGTATTAAGGGTAAGTTGCTACAATGGATAAAAGGATGGTTAAGTGGGAGAAGACAGAGGGTGGTAATCAATGCGTGCTGCTCTTCGTGGACTAATGTTATTAGTGGAGTCCCACAGGGTTCGGTGTTGGGTCCACTGTTGTTTTGTATATTTATCAATGATATTCATGAAGGTATATCAGGCTTAGTGTCGAAGTTTGCAGATGATGCAAAGGTTGGCAGGGTTAATGACAGTGTGCTACTGCAACAGGATCTAGATAATTTGGGCAGATGGGCTAAGAAGTGGCAACTGAAGTTTAACCTTGACAAATGCAAAGTACTGCATATGAGTAGAATTAACCCCAGAGAAACGTACCATCTGTGTGGTACTACACTTAAGGTGGCAGAAAATGAAAAAGACCTGGGAGTAATTGTGCAATCAGATATGAAGTTTTCTGAGCAATGCAGACAGGCTGCCAGGGCAGGTCATGGGGTTTTGTCAGTGATATATAGGAATTTTGTTAGCAGGGAAAGGAGGTGATTGTCCCTCTGTATAAGGCAATGGTCAGGCCACGCCTTCAGTACTGCGTACAGGTCCGGAGGCCTCATTTTAGGAAGGATGTCGATTTGCTTGAACGTGTACAGAGAAGGGCAACAAGATTGGTGAGGGGAATGAAGGGATCCTCTTACCAAGAGAGGCTTAAGTTCTGCAAATTGTAGTGGCTGGAGACTCGGCACCTGCGCAGTGATCTGATTGAGGTGTGTAAGGCTTTGAATGGGTTGAGCACCCTGCATTCTGATGGGATCCTTCCACTTTTTCAGATTACGAACCTAAGGGGGCATAAATTCAAATTAAGAAAAGACAGATGTAGAATAGATGTGCGGAAATTTGCTGTTAGCCAGCGGTTGGTTAATTGCTGGAACAAACTTCCATCTGTCGTTGTGGAAGTTGATAGGTTGAATAAATTTAAGGAGGAACTGGACAGGCATTTGGAAGGAATGGTGTGATTTTTTTTTTTTTTTTTTTTTTTGATTTTTTGGCTGATGCTGCATAAGCTGATACACTTGCTTTCTTGCATCACATGCCACTACTACTACTATTACTACTATTTGGTCAACTATGAATCCACAGAATGGTGCCTCTCATTTTGGACTTGTGTCACTATTCTTGGGTGAGATTATGCATAAAACCCGTAATTTTTTTTGTGGGAGAGGATGAGGGCAGAATCACAGAACAAATGAGTTGAGAGATCGGCATAAAATATGATACAGAAGTCCCTAAGAAAATTTTAAACGAGTCTTCAAATTTTGTGGGGCCTTAAAATTTTCAAGGAATCAAACACTTATCGATCCAACGATAAGTTCCCTTTGCGAGTAACGGTCGAAACGTACTTCCATATACGATATATGTGTTGATTTCTGCATATATATTTTTTAATATTACTTTAATTTATGTAGATGATTTCTGTGGGGAAAAATTATAGATCCGCTATTGTGCTTATTTTCCCTGAAAATAAATTACGAATCTATTTAATATTTGTACCTTTTACGTAATTTTTAAACCGTTAATCGGCAGCCTTTTCCTAAAAAAGTCGGTTTCACTTTTCCTTCTCGAGTAAGATCCGAAAATACACTGAATGGCAACTTTAATAGGTACACCTGCCTAATAGCGAGAATTGCCCCTTTAGCCACCAAACAGCCTAAATTCGTCGTAACATGGACTCAAGATGTGAACAGCCTGCTGTGCCATGCTGACTTAGTGGATGCTGGTCCATGTTATCTCAATTGCCTTCCACAGTTGTTGCAAATTGTATGGTTAAAAAAATAAATAAATATTTCATATTAGGATAATTAGAGAGAACAAACTTATCCCACCCCAGATGTATTATTCATAAATTGCCGGTGTTCTGTAGTCGGTATGCGAATTTTGCTGAGCAAAAAAAAAAAAAAGAAAAGAAGTTCGAGGGGTCGCGAGGAAGTGAGAAATAAGACCTAAACATAATACTTTTATCATATCGCTTGACATTGTTGTTACTAAAATGTCGACAATGTAATTATTCATTTATTTTTAATTGGCAACACTCCTTCGGAATTCCATCGCAGCTCCTACAATGTCACGCGTTATGAATTTGCTGTGACCATTGCCATTTACGGGCCCCCTAAGAGTACTGGACCTAGGCACATGCCTAGTTTGCCTAGGCTTAAGATAGGGCCCTCCGTCCACATGAAGAAAGACTTCGAATATGTGGGCTGCAGAGCTTGATACTCGGCGTCTTAAAGGGGGGGGACTGATTTAGGTCTCTTGGGATCTGAGAGAATTATAAATGATTCCAGAATTGGAGGTCATAAATTCAAATTACAGAGGAAGAAGTTTAGACTGGATTGTGGGAAGTTTTCTATTAATTAGTGAATTGTTAATTACTGGAATAAGTTATGTGTGGTTGAGGGTGACAACTTGTGGAAATTAAAATGCCTGCTGGATAGTTTTCTGCATGAGAAGAGAAACGGGTGGTGTATGTTTTTTTCTTTTTTTTTGACTGACGCAGCAAAAGCCTGGGGCTTTCTTCCAGCATATGGCTAATATCAAGTAAATCCTTAAACATAATTCCCGACCTATTCCATGAATTGTTTTTCTGCGATAAGGAAGACGAACAAATTCTTAGGTTTTGAAAGATGAACAACAATGCATATTTGTGTAAAAAATATATAAGCAGTAAATTGTAAATAACTTTGGTATTAATTCAACTTTTTCTAACATAACACTTTTCTGTATTTCAAGCTTAGGATTTTATACCCAACGTTTAAGTTAGCCTTAAAATTTTAGACTTTTTTTTTTTTTTTTTTTCTGCTTCAAACGTATACGGTAACTCAAAATTTTATGTAAAAAAAAAAAAAAAAGAAGACCCCAAATTTCCACTAGTCCGATTTTAAGTACATTTGGTATGGTTCGATAAAAGAAAGACTCAAATATAAAATTTCATGAAACTCTGTTCACTGGGAGTCGAGTAGTTATGTGCGACTCGACGATGATAAAATGATGTCGAATCATTTTATAGGCGCTGTACGCATTTGCGCCTATAAAATGATTCGGCAGAGAAGCAAAAAGAAAGTCTTGAAGCCTTTTTACTTGAAATACAGTGAGGAAAAAATTACATATTTTAAATAAATCCTGAATTTTGAGATAGATTGGTGCTGCCTTTCCAAATTTATAAAATTGTTTCTTTAGGGGATTCGGAATAGTGAGGGAGGAGGGGGCTGTTAAATCAGTTTTGAACCTAAATCCTTTCAGTGGATGAATAGGGGATTGCTGAAAATTTGTTGTCGATTCGACTTTTTCTTCACGAGTCATATCCGAAAATGCAAACAATACTGTGATTTCTACCTGTATATATATATATATATAGGACAGGATAAAAATCAGAATACATTTAAGAATATGGTCATCGGCACCCCCATCATACCAAACCAGGTTCTTATCCCTGGAATACTCCTTTTTTTAAAAAAAAGCTGAATAAGATTGCAGTTCTATCACCTGCTATTTAAAAATCTGTCATGCTCTCCAGTCTAAATTTGCTACCATGGAGGTATCACATCATGTATATGAACCTCGTTATCTTCGCTCAGCTCCTGTCCGGAAAACTAAACTCGCCTGATATCTGGGAGGTCATTGCCAGACCGTCAGGGCGGAATAGAAGCTTTTGTAAGAACCAAATTCTTACACTTATCCCAAGGAATGTTATGAAATAAATATTATAACATAACAAGAAAATATATGTATATTTTAAATAATATTATTTACATAGGATGATTTTCAGCTTAGATTGTGATCGCTCTGTACCGTACAGTTAAGTAGGGGAGGATTAGCGTAACAACGGGGGGGTAAGCTGGACAGGGCACAAAAGTACAATGGGAGCACCGTAAGGCCAGTTCAAGTCGCTATAAACAGAAAGTGAGCAGCTCTTTGGAAGAAAAGAACAAGGGAACCGACTCCCCCTTGTGGAGAGGAAGAATTTTAAAGACTAAGAGGGTGGAGGGAACCCTGGATGCCTCATACACCTGTGGTAATGGCTAGCCGCTAGATAAAACTAACCGACTCCTTGAGCACTTACTGATTTCAAGGAGCGGTAGAGAAAAAACAGAGTGGACTGATAGCGGTAAGTGAATCGGGAATGATCACAAGGAAATATCTAGAAATTTCTAGACTTCCGGAAGTTTATCGAAGCTTCTAGAAATTTCGAGAACTCGGATGTTTCCCCAGGAAAGGGAAGGGCCAAGAAAACGGAGGAAGTGGGAGAGAACAAATGAGAATATAGAGATGATGAAGAACGAACTGCGATTGGATCAGAATAGGAGGGGTGGCTGGAACAAAAGGAGATGCAACAGAAGAGAGAGGACGGAGGGCAGTTTTTGGCAGTTTGGGAGTTTTGGAAGTTTGAGAGTTCCTGTGGGTGTGCCTGAGTGATGTGCGGCCGGAAAGAAATCCCGAGAAGTGCCGGGAGAATCGCTGGAATGTGGTAGTGGAAATTGAAGGAGTTTGTCGCAAAGACAATTCGTTAGGCAAGTTCTGGGAGAGGTCAGCCGCAACGTAGAAATATGAAGGAGATGCCCAATGAAAGATGGAAACACATATGCTGGAGCTGAGTGATAAGGAACGAAAAGTCTCGGTATAGAAAGATAAGGAAGAGTTATACAGTCTGGCTTCTCGATAAAGCGGTAAGGAGAGTCGTGATAATTTTATTATGCACCCCAGTATCGTCGAGCTAATCAGACGCCCAAAGCGGGCCAGAGCAATCCATTTATGGAGAAAAGAGAGTTCCTGAACGAAGGAGAATTCCTGTAGATGAGCAGCAGTTCTTTAGCCGATGACTAATTCCAGTAGGAGTCTGATGGTGCCCTATATTAATGATGATGATGGCCGCCCCTGACCTGAGTGAGAAAAAGGCTGTGTAAATCGTGATACCCTAAGGTGTTATGTAAGTACCAGATAATAGTTTTAAGCTTGAATTGAGGGAAAGGACTTTAGGAAATGTCTTTATTTAGTTGATAGTAGATTTGGTATTGTTTAGCATAAAAGGAAGGAAAAAGTTCATAAGATATAGATATATG
Organism: Mastigoproctus giganteus; assembly: GCF_048544385.1. Taxonomy (NCBI): domain Eukaryota; kingdom Metazoa; phylum Arthropoda; class Arachnida; order Uropygi; family Thelyphonidae; genus Mastigoproctus; species Mastigoproctus giganteus. Next base: position 130,649,690 of record NC_143584.1, read on the forward strand.
TACTTCATCACAAAGATAAGTTTATTAAGCAAGGAAGATTTAGATGTATGTACTCGAGACTAGTGTGTTTTAAGTTGAGATTATGTTCTATGCACATGTAATTATTTTGGAAGGGATAAGTATAGAAAGATTATAGCAGGGATTTATAAATCTGGGAAAATACACATATAGTATATTTTGCTCACTGCTGTAACCCCAGTTGGGTAGTTTAAATTGTTAGAAGACAAGAGAATGTTATAAGATGTAAACTAAACCAGAAGAAGAAAAGGCAGAAAGACATGAAGATATGAGTTGTGATTATCATTACATCTTAGCACACATATAATGCTATTAATTAACATAATCCCCAAAACGATGATGTATGATATATTCTTTTAATGTATATACTGTGAATAAACAATATTGTATATGTTTATCAAGTGTAGTATGAGTCATTCTGAATACTCAGCTAGTCCAGAGGAGCCATACACGAACTTCTATTCCCCCAGAATCTGTGATCTTCTGTGCAATATACAAGTCAGGTGTTAATGTGGGAGGGTGTAAATTAGGGGGAAAATAAACGGGGAAATACAAAGTTAAGAGAGGTGGGTCTGAAAGATCAAAGAGATTTATTAATTACAATAAAAATAATAATTAATAATAATAAATAAAGAATTATATTCCCCATAAAATAACATTTTTTCATCCCACCCCCACACTTTACCAGTGCACTCCCATACAGATCTAAGCTGCGTAACATGACCTTCCTGGACTATGTGTTTCCATTTAATACAGAGGACCAAAGACTGTTTAAAAATCGCTTTCGAATGTGTGAAGTACAACGAAAAGGACTTCTTATAAAAGTGACGCCGTTAATTCAAAAACAAAATACTTTAATTAGAGAATTACTGAGCCGCATAACGCTTTCAACTTGTTTTGATCTCTGCCTTCATATAACTTTACAGTCACATCCATTAAATTTATATCCAGTATGAATAGCATTTTCCTGAGCTATTTTCTTTTTATAATGAAAAATTTTACTAGTTTACTTCCATAAACGTTCGACACTTAACTGAACTAACTTAACTTACATTCACTGAAGTTTTACGCGTAATTTTTACACGTGATAATTGCGTTAACTAAGATGATTTATCCGCTGCGTTCACCTAAAATGAACAAAAGTAGTGCGTCGTTCTACTCTTTTCATCGTGCTTCACTTATGCACACATTTGTTGAATTTTTTACACGACTCACTTTCCTTTAATTTCCTATGATCCTAAATTCCATTTTATAAGCATAAAATGGAAGTTGTCGGATTATCATAGGTATCAAAACAAAAATAAATTTCTTTCATTAAAACCTGCTGTAAACTGGTTGAAAAAAAATATTGAAGTTAAAGTACACTAATTTGCTAGTTTATTAGGTACCCTCACATAATCCAAGAAATCGATCGCCCAGCCAAAGAAATGTCATGTGTCCGTGAATGGCTTTATAAAACAGCCATGTATATAGATGGCCTCCGTAGCCGAGTGGTCAGTAGTGGGAGTGCAGTAGCACACGCTCTTTGAGTAGACCGGGGTTCAAGCCCCTGACTGCTGAATACGGTCGATCTGCCAACCCGCACTGGACCAGCGTGGCAGATTATGGTCCATTGCCCTCAGCATGAATTGTTGAGGAGGCTTCCATCCTGCAGTGGGTTGATAATGGCTGCACTTTACTTTTTTTTTTTTTTTTTTATATAGATAATTTTTTTATTTTGGTTTGTAAGGATTTTCTCATAATCTACCTCTTGTGTTTGGTATGAGTATCTGCATAGCCGGTCATATATGCTGTGTAGATTTATGTATTGAGCGATGTGTTTTTATGTTGTGTGACGGGCCTCGTGCCGCACGGCCCCGTCTCACCTGGAAAGCTGCTAGCTGGTTTCGTCCTTGCCATGAGAGAAGGCAGGCCATCTATTTAAAAGACAGCTATATTTTGGGCCGCGTGTTCCAATCATGTGGTTGTGGAAAGGGGCAAAAACTACGCGCAAATGAGGGATGGATTGCTGAGGCTATCCCCCTTGAAAATTATAAAGAAAAGAAGAGGGCAGATAATTGAAGAGTGGGAAGAGTAATAGGCAAAATAGAAAGAAGTAGAGAGTTACTATCCCCTTCCTTCCAGCGTTAAAGGAAGAAATGAGAATAGAAGATTGTAAAATGTGTAGTAAAAGATGCTTCCAGGGTCGTACAGTATTAGGCATATAGGAGAAGTTATTCCCTATCCGGATAGATCGCTAGGTAGTCGTTGAGCTGGCTCTGCGTTCACGCGCCCTGTTTTACAGATCGCACAACTTGTATGACAGTCGTTGCTGTGCTCGCTGCGTGCCGAATGTTGTCTGTCTGTCCGTATCTTTTGATCAGACTCATCTATACCAGATTTCTAGACCTTTGTTAAAAAAAAAATAATCAAGTCAATTTAATAGTTTTTCTTAACGATATGCATTTATCAAGTATGTTCTTTTAACATAACTTAATCCGTCCGTTTGTATATTTTTGCAATGTGCAATTGATAATAAGGTTTAGAAACGCTGATCTATACTACCTTTGCTCTGCCAGCCACCTTCAGTAAAAGGCAACGCCTCAAACCAAAATGAAGATACAGTAAAACCAATTGGCGTAATTCTTTCAGTGCTTTGTCTTACACAGGTTTTTTACGTCGGTAAAATGTTTATTACTGTTTTCGGTAACAGTAGACTTTACTGCTGTTTTTAATACTGATTTATACAAGTCATTTTTAAAACATTAAAATATTTTTTTATGTTTGACATAAGTTCATCTATATTCTTGTAATAGGACCGTTTACGGTTATTTACACTTTATTTGTGTCGAACACCAATTTGTCTTAATTCCGATAAAATAATGTTTTCAAAAATAATAATTAATTTTATTTAAAAAATATCATTTTGAAATTGTGCAACTAATTGACATGTGAAAAATATTACAGTGACGCAGTATGCTTATGAAAACATAATAAAAGTGATACTGGTTCTGGAGCTGCAGTCTTAATGAATGTAAGTTTTCTTTGTAAATAATTTTATTAAATATCATTGTGCCAAATTATGTCTTTATATATTAGAACTGTTGGCTTGATATAAAAATTTTAATATCAAGCCCTATTTTATTAAATTTTTAAAATATTAAAATGTTAATAAAATTTTAATATCAAGCCCTATTTTATTAAATTTTTAAAATATTAAAATGTTAATAAAATTTTAATATTAGGCGAATTTAAATATTTTATTATATTTAAATGATATTTTAATATATTAAAATTTCATTTTTCAGTATTTCGGTTCATAAAAAAAAGTTATCTTGAGGCATATTTTGTCTACTACCATGTTTTACTATAAATATAGTTTATACGAAGTTCCTTTGCGCTAATTATGTGAAGTAAGTATGCGAAGATGCTTTCAGTGAAGGGGGAAATAAATATAATTAAATTAGGTTACATAACCGCTGATTAGTAACTTAAACCTACAATTTGGAATTCTGCCATCAATAAGAATGGGTTGAAAGAATAGTTCGTTCAATCTTATACGTTTATCTAATGACAGGATTTTCCAGAGGATATAGATACGTAGTCTATTTGTATAGAGATTTAGTAATTGATCGTTTTGGGTAGTAGGGGATTTATGTAAACATCTAGAAATATTTCAGTAAACTAAATTCATTTCATTCTAGGAAAACAGTCTTTAATTCAGTCCATTTATTTTTGACTATAAATATAGTGCCAAATGTATTTTTTAAAAATCTAATTTATAAGTTATGGAAGGTTTTCCTATGCGTGTATTAAGTTATTGTAATAAGATTTTAAGAGTTCTACCAGTGCATTCGAGTTCTTCCAGTGTCATTTTCATCAACCTCAGTCTATACTTTATGTGATATTAGAGAAACAAAGTGACATCTCTGGAATATATTTTAATGGAAGATGCGTTTTACTTCATTTTGTTAATTGAAATATTACCGTTGCTTTGGTTATAAAACGGTACTATTTCAATAAACTAAACTTATTTCACGGAGAAAAAGGTTTTTTTTTCTTTCAGTTTAGTTTCGGAACTGTTTTTTTAATGTACAAATTTGTATATTTAATAATTGTTAGTATTGGTGACACCACTCAAGATATTCTTGTCCATCTTCCTCCTAATCCTCTTCGAGAATTGTTTGCGAATTAAATAACTTCTTAAATGCCTTATAAAGGCTAACGTTTGATACTTCCGTTTTGTTTTTGGCAATCGTAACCTTTCGCAATGATCGAATTTCAGTTTATCATTCTTAATCTGCATACGAACTGTTTGCGATTAGGTGTTCGCAAACAGTTTAATTACTGACAAGTTTAATTATCTATCACCGCTCATCGCTGTATCGGGTTCAAACTATATACATGTTTCAATGTGAAAGATACGCAATAAGAGCTGTTCTTGTTACATTCGCGTGTTGTCCAGGGATATTCAGATAGTCTTAGAGTTATTAACCATATTTGTTTGGCAGGTGTTAACTGACCTTTCAGCTGGCTTGGAAATCATATTTATGCGGACTTGGCCAGCATCAAAGAATCATTACTATCTAAAGTTTGTTAGGAAAATAACCTCAAAAGTAAACAAATATAAAATGTTATTGAAAATAAATAAATATGCAGGATGATCTGTAACTCGAAAACTGTAGGCCCCACTAAGGAGGAATAGTTTTTTTTTTTTTTCTATTGTTGTCAGTACGCTTGGGATTGTTTTTAAGACAAAAAATGTTTAAAAATTTCCATTAAATCGCTACGAGTAGTGCAGTGTTACCTTCCACTACGCATAAAACAAGTAAACAAAAATTTCCGTTTGTTTTCTGGAGAGCCACGGTAAAAAAAAAAAAAAAAAAATACATATATTCATTGTGACTACATACATACTGAACTATTTCAGCGCTACAGTGCAATGAGCCATACAATTTTGTGGCAGCGTACGAGCTGGACCCCTCCTTACTTGTGGCCTTGCGCGCTAACCATAGCTGCCATTGTTTGCGTGAATTCATGCTGCATCCTGTACTTGCCCTCTCAGGGAAAGTACAGGATTCACAATTTGGTGAATGACATTTCGCTGCATGTGACAAATTGGAGAACAATTGGTGGCTATATAATTTTAATGGATATATAGTGGATAAAAATAAATTTTTTATTTTGTATAAAAGGATTCGCATCGATCCTTCTCATAGGCGGATTGGAAAGTGAGTGCATGCCTATTTCAGTCTGATTCTGTCCATATTGTAACATCTTTAATCCAGATAAGATTATTTATTATTTTTTTAACATACTTACTCAGTTGAATCCTATCCTTTACCAGGAGCATGAATTGGTTGAGGGTTGGAAAGAAAATTACGACTGGAAGGAATGAAAATGAAGATTATAACTGTGAAAGTTATTAAAGCTTTTTCAGTAACATGGACTGGTTGAGGATTGTGAAGCCAGAAGAACCTCAGTTACACAGAAATAACAGGAAAGGAAAGTAATGAAGGTAGATTCCTTTTTCTTTTACGTAGAACTCCGAAGCCTGCCTTATTCTATCAACATGGATTTATGAGGGATTGGGAAGTTGCGAGAAATTTATTGACTGATAAAAAAAATGAAGGTGGATAGTACTCTCCATCAAAAACATAAAATATTAAGTACAGTATGATCACTAAATTCACAGTTTACAGCCAGGTATGTTTAAAGTTTGCATTTTCTATCTTGCTTTGCCATACACTCCCAAATAATTCACCGAATTGTTGTAGCCACCAGTTGTTTTTCACCAAATTGTCACATACAGCGAAATGTCATTCATCAAATTGTCTCGCACACCGAACTGTTGTATAACGAATTGACGTGATTCCTGCAGTAAGATTTCCCTTTGTACGCTCTTCCATTTCTGCAGATAGATATATATATATTTTTTTACTTTAATACTTACTTCCAATTCTAGAAACCTATTTCCATTATTGCCTGCAATTAACTTTGGTTCCTACACAGGGCTGTCATAGGTAGGTAGGCGTTGTCCACGGGCGGCAGTTCAGGAGGGTGCTAAATATTTTTTTGACATTGCTTTCTGATTGGTTAACGTTTATCAGTATTCAACATTTAGGGTGGCATATTTTATTTCGCCTTGATAGCTGTACATAGGATCGCAGCGCTACTGTTTCTACAGAACAGCCTACAAAACTGTTCTGTAGGAACAGTTCTGTAGGCTGGAAAATGTAATATGATTTTCAATGGATTATATCGGCAGTTTCCCCAAGTTTTTGTTTTGCGGCCTCTCTAAAAATCTTCCTTCCGAATCCAGCTACGCTTGGGAATCCTTTCTACTCACGAAACTCCTCCTGCCCCTACTATCAAGCCTTCGTCGGTAGTATTGTGATCAACATAATCGCCATCTTTCTACACAGACTGGCAATTTTAAGGTGGCCGAGTCACGTTGATGTCAGGCAGAGTTTGTGCACTGACTTTTTTCTCTTGTTGTTGTTATTTTGGTTTTTAGGAGCATTAGCAACTAAGGCCATATTGCTCCGGGGATATGCGGTGGTCATTCGCTGACCTTTCCGCATCCTCCGTATTTGGTGGTGACGGACTCGAACCCCGGTCTAATCAAGAAGCGTGTGCTACGCACTACTGCTTCTGCCCACGGAGGCGCCTTTTTTCTCTTGGAAACTCGGTTTTTCCTTCAGCAAAACAGCAACCCGATCGAAGAATACACGCAGTTAACGCGACAATATTCTCATGCTTCCTAACCTTAATTGCTTTTTCGCTGAAATCCACTTCCCCTCCATCAACTTCTATTTGAACCAGTTTTAATTTGAGGCAGCCATGGCGATTCTTCTCCTTTGAATGGGTTCATGATTTCCTAGGGTGAGGGTTATAACCTACACTTTTAGATCACTGAATCTTTCAAAGCCAGATATTCAAAATTAGATCAGAATTATATGAATCGAATTAGATATTTCGAATCTGCGAACTTTTTAATGTGTGTGTGTTATTTTATTTTATTTATTTTTTAAGTAAGTTAAAAGGCACATGTTTATAACGGGGGTGTCCAACTGTGGCCAGTTCATTCTTTGCCACTGAGTCCAAACAATCCGCTTCCATCCCCCCAAGTTTAAGACTAGTGTCACAAACTATAGTTTGACACTGACGGTTGAAAATATCCATTTCAGTAATATTCCATGTTTTGTATTGCTTTTTTATGATGTATCTTTTTCGGTATTTAACAAAGTTAATAGTTCATTGTAATTGTTAGATTTTCGTATTTAGATATTAAATGTAAATAATTTAACTGTAAATATAAACGTTGGTAACAGAAATTAAATTCTGTTTCTAAAAATGCAGGATTAGTGGCAAGGAACCGTTCTTGCGTTCCGGGACCAGCATTTTCTGCTCTGACCGCTAGCCAAAAATAGAAAAAAAAAAAGAAAAAAAAAGGACTTCCCTGAAATTAAGGAAGTCCAATTTATACCACCAATTAATATAGTTGAATATTTATTTAAAATATTTTTTATAACAATATGAACAACAAAAAACATAACATTATGTGAAAATTAAAAATTATTGTAATATGAAGGGTTTGTGGCAAACTCTTATATCATCATCATCAGCCAATTTCAATCCACTACAGGATGAAGGCCTCTCCAGCAACTTTCCAGTTCCTTCTGTTTTATGCAATGGCCATCCATTTACTACCCACAAACTCATGAATTTCATCTGTCCCTCTCCATCGTTGTCTTCCAGGTTTTCTTCTAGCTCCTCTTGGGTACCATTCTGTTATTTTCATAGTCCATCTGTCATCATGTCTTCGAGCTATGTGTCCTGCCCAAGACCATTTTAGTTCTTGAGTTTTGATAAGAATGTCCTTTACTTGAGTTTGCTGCCTAATCCATGTATTTCTCTTCTTATCTAACAGTCTGATTCCCAATATAATTCGTCCCATTCTTCGCTGTGTAGTTCTCAGCTTCTCTTCCATTCTTTTGGTGAGTGCCCAAGTTTCACTTCCATAAGTCATGGTGGGGAGTATACATTGGTTCATTATTTTACGTTTCAGACAAACTGGGATATTGCTCTTCAGTATGTGACTATATTTCCTGAATGCTATCCATCCAAAATTTATTCTTCTCTTGACTTCCAGCCATTTATCATTATTACAGCTAATAACCTGTCCCAGATAAGTATACGACCACCTTTTCAATTACTGCTCCTTCAATCATTATTTCCCTTTCTGTGGCATACTTGTTCATTATTACGTTTGTTTTAGCCATATTCATCTTTAGTCCAAAATCCTTACTAACTGTGCATAACTGATTAAGATTTTTCTCTAATTCTTTGGGATCGTGGCTTATGACTACAATGTATCTGCAAATCATAAATGGTTTAGGTACTCTCCATTCACATTGACTCCTTTCTGCGACCAGTCTAATCTACTGAAAGCTTCCTCAAGGGCAGCAGTAAACAGCTTCGGAGATATTGTGTCTCCTTGTCGAACCCCTTTCTCGATTTTAAATTTGCTACTGTCTTTGTCTAGTCTAATAAAGGAGGTAGCGTTCTCATATATTTTCTTCAAAATCATAATATATGGGGTATCTATGCCTTGTCTTTCCAGTGCCCGAAAGATTGCCTTATGCTCTATGGAGTCAAATGCCTTTTCATAATCCACAAATGCCAGGCATAATGGTGTTTTGTATTCATTTTCTTTCTCCATTAGCTGTGTTATTACGTGAAGGTGATCCATAGTTGAAATCCTGTCCTAAAGCCAGCTTGCTCTTTCGGTTGATTCCCATCAAGTATTCTTTCTAATCTGTTAGTAATGACCCTTGTGAACAACTTGTAGATGTGGGATAACAAGCTAATTGGTCTATAATTTCGAATTTCTGATTTATCTCCTTTCTTCAACGCCTGTTCTACCTCATCAGGAAGAATATCGGGTATGTCGTATGTGTTGCTAATTTGCGATCCATCTTCCCCACTGCTAGCATGATTCCCTCGCTCCTTGTATAATTCTCTATAGTAGTCTTCTGCCATTTAAATTATGCCTTCTCTGCTATTTATAAGTACACCATCGCTATTCTTCAGTTTCAGTATCATTTGTCTTTCTGTATTACTGCTCATGGCTGCTGATTTAGGTCCCTTGTTTTCCCTTAATTCTTGTTCTACTTTTCTTGTGTTAAATCTTATGTCCTCTCTGAGCCTCTTTCTAATGGCTTTGCATAACTCAGTATACTCAGTTTTCTCCTTGTCAGTGTTTATCTTGCTCTTCATCTGTCGCCTTCGGTTCATTATAACAAGTGTTTCTTGACTAATTTTTTCTTCTTTGGATTTCTTTTTCCCTATAGGTTTCTTGGTCTTTATCACTTTCAGAAAGTTGTAATATTCCTCGTCGATATCTTGGTCCTGAGCAGTCTGCAGAAGCTCAGACTTGTTCTTAAGTTCCAGTACATACTGCTCTTTCTCGTCTTCTGTTATATCAAAGACCTTCGTATTATTTACTCGAGTCAGTTTTTTCCTTTCCTTTCCTACATCTATATCAAGTGTGCATCTTACCATTCTGTGATCACTTCCAACATTTACCTTATTCAGGACAGTAACATCATTCACAGTAACATGTTAGTGAGGATGAAGCCGATTTCATTAGTTGTTAATCCATTTGGACTCTTCCATGTCCACTTTCTGTTCACCCTTTTCTTGAAAAAAGTGTTCATTACTGACAATCCTTGTGATTCTGCAAATTCCACAAGTCTTTCGCCTCTTTCATTTCTTTCATCAATTCCAAAATTTCCTGTAGTTCCCCTTTCTGCACTGTTTTGTCTTTTTCCAACCTTAGCATTGAAGTCCCCCATAATAATAGTGTAGTGGGTTTTCTGCTCATCTGGAAGACTCAATTTCGGTGTACATTTCTTCAACCTCTTCATCATCATGGCTCGATGTTGGTGCATAAATCATTATAACCTTTAGCTTGTACCTCTTAGAAATTTTGAGCATTAGTCTTGACGCCCTTGGTGATGTACTTTTGAATTCCAAAATGTTTTTTATATCTTTATGGACCAGAAACCCAACTCCACCTTCGCTCCTTTCACTGTTTCCACTGGTGTACAGCAGATTTCCACTTGATAAACTTATAAGTGATTAATTTCTTCTTCTTGTTTCAGCCAAACCAATGATGTCCCAATTCACATTTTCTAGTTCCTTTTCCAGCTCTAATATCCTGTCTTCACCGATGACCGATCTTACGTTGTAACAGGCCAAGTTCAATTTCCGTGCATGGCAGCCTGGTCATACCCAGAGATTCTTAGCACCCTCTGCTTCCACTCTGATCCTCTCCCTGCCGTAAGAGGGAGAGTGAAAGCCGCTAGGGACTGATGACCATTTGTTTCGTTGTGCTGCCATGTGCTGGAGGGTCTGGTCTTTTCCTCTTCACGCTGACCAGGCGTCTTGAAGTGAACCACTTCACATGTTCGTTGCCGTCTAAGTGACGTAACAGGGCTTACCATTGAGAAGGTGTGCATGAGTGGATTTTAGGGAGGCAGGCCAACCGGACTTCTCCTAAATCTTCTGTAATAGAAAGATATTGGATCCATCAGTGTTTTATCAGTGTGTTATCAGACTGAGTGTCTGATAACACATTTATATACACATTTGTTTTTTTAACAAGTAAATTGCCTTGTCATGTCTTATTTTAGCGAAAGTAATCTACCAACGCTGATTTGGAAGAAAATGCATAACAATAAACTGGTGAGCGCCACCTTTCGTAACTCCGCTTTCAAGGCTAAAAATTAAAATACGCTGACTGATAGTCGGAGTAAGCGGTTACTGCTGCTTCTCTTTCATTGGTTTTCAAGAATTCTAATTACTTTCTTATTTTTAAACAAATGACGTCAACTTAGAGGGACATTGTCAGAGAACCACAGTGTAGTAAAAATAACTAGAATTTATGAAATCAATATTTTTTAACAAAAATCTTATAACAGTAAAATAGTGAAAATAATGAAAAATTTACTGAGTATTGTATAGCAAAATATTTCAAATATTCAGCAGACAATCTAACGTATATAAACTGTGTTGTTTGAAGATAATAAAGCACTCAAAACCTACGTTTATGTTTATTTTAGAATTGAAAATATACACGTAATGGAGTCAAACGTTTCGTGGTATTTACTTACCACTTCTTCAGTGACTGCAAAGACAGTAACTAAGGGTTATTATTATGGAATTCTTAAAATTTTTAGTAGAATTAAAAGTTTTGGAAAATCAAATCTTCGATTTAGATCTAAGTTTGACTTACTAAAACTTTTAATTCTACTTAAATTATTAAGTATTCCATAATAATAACCCTTATTTACTGTCTTTGCAGTCACTGAAGAAGTTTGGGAAAATACCACGAAACGTTTGACTCTATTATGTACATACTTCCAAATTGGAAATAAACATGATAATATCAACGTAAGTTTGAGTGCTTTTTTGTCCTAAACAATTCAGCAGACAGTTTCCCATAAGGAATATTTATTTAATATTTAATATCATTATTGCAGTGAATGGTTACATGATTGCCCGATCCAATAATACCCATAACAGCGACAATGCTAGGGGTTTAACATGAAATGTTAAACATGAAATGTTAAACCCCTAGATACAGGGGTTTAACATGAAAGATACAGGGGTTTAACATGAAATGTTAAACCCCTAGATACAGGAAAAATTACATAAAACATAAAACGTATAATTAACATATTTTACATATAAAATCGATATTAACATGGGAAATGAAAGAGCATGAAAAGCGATGAAAAGACACTTGGCCGAAGACGAAAGCTGTTCCCTGATGATGCGTCTTCTGTACGATTTGTCCTCTATGTACTTTTTGTAGTCCACATCCATCTCCTGGACGTTGTGGAGCATCTCTATCCCCTATCCTGAGCCTCCACGCCACAGACTGCAGAGAGGGGAGGGCTCTTAAGGGTTTCGGGGGGAGGATCATCCAATTGCACATCTGCCAAAAACTTGGCGTATTGACTTCACCCGCTATCATTTTAATTGACACGAGCAAGCAGAGGGTGAATATCCGTTTGGAGACTTTTCTGTAATTTAGAAGTTGGGTGATATCTGAAGTATGTGTGAGTGGTGGCAGTTTATGCTTGAAGAGGACCCACCGAAGAAGGCAGTACTCATCGGTTGCAATGGTTTTTAGGGTTATTTTAGTTGCCGACGCCCAGATTTCTGAACCGTAGGTGATGACTGGCTGCAGAAACCGTTATATGTATTGGAGCGTGTACTCAGGCTCTGTGACACGAAGGAGGTGTTGTTTGGCAAGCTATCTTGATCTGCAGACCTTGTTGTGAATGTCTGCAACATGGTGTTTGAAACTGAGTTTAGGGTCGAATATAATGCCGAGATCTCTATGCTTGGTGACTGGGGTGATGGGGGTTCCGTGGATTTCCAGGCTTAGTTGCGTTGGGTTTGATTTGATTTGAGTGAAACCACCATTTGTGCTGATTTGTTTAGATTTATCTTAAGAGAAAACTGTGCCAAGTATATAATCAGATTTTTAAGGCTGTTGATAATGGTTTCAGAAACAGAATCAGGTCGGGCGGTCCCGTTGATCCGATAGAGGAGCTTCAAGTCGTCTGCATAACTGATAAATTCTGTTTGCTGGCACAGGAATGTGTGGATGGCAGCAGTAAAGAGGAGCCCTGAAAGAACTCCGCCCTGGGGGAACACCTACACAAACTTTCCTTGTGAAAGATTTTTTATTCACAGTCAAGTGAAGGACCCTGGTCGTAAATAGCGACTTCAAGAATTCCAGTATATTGCCTTTTATCTGGTATCCGTCCTCACAAAGTTGCAGGAAGGGCTGGTGAACATCCAGCCCCTCCTGCAACAGATAATCAATTGCCATCTCAGCCCTATCTTGTAGAGCTCCCAGAATGGTTTTGGTGGTTTGCAGTAGGTTGGTAATGGTGGACCAGCGTTTCAAGGCATAGTGAATTCACTTGGCAGAACCTGGTTGGTTAGGATGGGAAGACGGCACTTCTCCATGACTTTGAGGAGACACGAGGCTTTCATTATTGGCCTGAACTGTGAAATTGAGGTCGCTCCTTGTGTTTTGGGGATTGGTTGGACAACATATTGATTCCAGGCTGTTGGGAAAGTTTGCGTTGTGAGGATTCCATTAAACATACCTAGGAGTGCATCAATGATGAAAACACTAACCCTCTTAAGAATGAATTGTTGGACCCCATGATATCCAGTGCAAGACGTTGGTGGGATATTATTGATGGCCTGAATGAGCTCTCTTTTTGTGATGATGATGGAAGCGAGAACATCTCGCTGACAACTGTTGTGAATTCTCTTAATGTCTGACGCTGACTTTGGCTTAAATCTTGTGATGTAGTCTAGCCATTCGATGGGATTAAGTTGTTGAAGGAATTCATCATGCCTTGCCTCAAACGGTGCCTTCCCGATCTTGATTGTTTTGTCGATGTAGGCTTTCATGGCTTCAGATTTGCTTCTATTGAACTGGGCACGGGCCCTTGAGTAATGATGCAGGTACCCAGTCATCTGCATTTCCATACTTTATTTAGTCGTTCCACGTTTTTTTTTTTTTTTTGGTAAATAAATGATTTTTCGCTTTTTTTTTAACCTACTATGCTTATCAGATGAATCAGTTTTCAAACTCCAACAATAGCCTGTTTTTATTGCTTTATTTACCGTAGTATCATTTTTTCAGTCCTTATATCTTAGTGAAATCTCTCACCATACTCTTCGCTAACTGCACAAAGGTTTTATACAAAGAATTCAAGGTTGCTGCGCAGAAGATAAACCTTCAAACTTATGTTTAAACTTCTTTTTTTTAAACTACTAAGCATGTTATTGATAGTCTTCTCGTAGTCCCTTGATGTATGAATGCGTAAAACGTTTTCACAACACCCTTGAATGCTAACCAAGCTTTCATTTCTTTCTGAGATACAGAATTTGTGAAATTATCTTTCAATAGCATTGGTTTTAGTTTTATTATTATGTTATTTTTTTTTTTTTTTTGCTCTTATATTATTTTTCCCTGATTGGGGGTTTCACCTCATGACGGGTATTGCTACCAAGTACACAGGGTGGTTGTTGTTATGTCTGGTGTTCCGGTTGATCGAGGAACTCTCTGATATAACCCTTGTCGACAAGGGTTTTGTTCAGTCTGTTGTGTAGGATTTCCTTGTTCGTTATTATGGCGCGGTTCCAGTACAGTTTGTGGGTTGGGGTCTAGTACTGCCTGTGGTTCTTACTTGTAACACAGTACACTTTCTTTGATCAACTGGTATTTCCTTGCTAGCGTCTGATGTATTATCCTGACTACCTGGTCGTGTCTACGAGCGTACTCAGTCTGGGTAATCACCTTGCATCTCGCGGTGATATGCTGGATTGTTTCTGAGGCCGGGTGGCATCGTCGATATGTGTCGTCTGACACTTCGGGCTCCTTGGCGATGTATTTTTTTTAGTTTCTGGTGTTGATTACCTAGTCTTGGATTGCGAGCATGAATCCTTCAGGTTCGGGGAAGAGCATCCCACTCGTGAGCCATGCATTGGAAGCCATTTTATATATGTGATCTTGATGGAGGTTATTGTAGTGTCTGCCATGGGGTGTCTTCTTTGCCCATCTTTCTAGCTTCGTTTGTACCGTCTGCGTGGGAGGCGACTTCTTGCTTAGTTTGAGTGGAGTATGCTGCTTGTCTATTTTCCTTATGGCCTGGTAGAGTGCTGCTGTGTTTTTCTGGAAGTAATCCTTCAGGTTAGCTGTCGCTGTTTTCTGTTAGTCGATGAGGTCTATCAGGCCCCTTCCTCCTTCTTTCCGAGCAATTGGCAGTCTCCCCACGGCTGACTTCGGGTGGTGCTGGCGGCTCTTGGTCATCGTCTTTGTCTTTTTTATGATATCCTCTAGCTTGGTGTTAGTCCAATCTATGATCCCGAAGGAGTGTGTTAGCACTTGGACTGTATAGGTGTTTATGGCTTTAACTGTGTTCCCTCCGTTCAGTTTTATTTTCAGCAGGCTTCTGAGTCTCTGGTGGTATTTTTCGGTCAGGTAGGCCTTGATTTCCTTGTGCTGTAACTGCTGAGTTTGCATCATCCTAAGGTATTTGTAGGTCTCTCTCTCTGTCATGGCTTCGATATCTTTACCAGTCTGCAGCAGGTAGTTTTGGCCGACTAATTTCCCTTGATGCAATCCGTGTGTCTTGCATTTGTCTATACCAAACTCCATTCTGATATCATTGCTATATTCTTCGGTGATCCGGAGTAGTTGCTTTAGTTGCTTCTCAGTTGCCGCTTAGAGCATGATGTCATCCTTGTACATCAGATGGGTGAGGGTGTACAGGCTTTTCCTTCCTTCTTTGAGGTTACATCCATACTTGCTGCTGTTGAGCATCGTTGATAACGGCTTGAGTGCTAGACAGAACCACAGTGAGCTCATGTCATCTCCTTGAAAAATTCCTCTCCTGATGGGATCAGTCTGGTTGTGATGTTCGTGATGTTAATGGTGGTAGTACATATCACCATCGTTGCTTCTTTGAAGTTTGTCATTGTCAGATTGATTTTATAGGTCTTCAGCGTCTCTATTAGCCGCTATGAGGCACGGAATCGAAGCCCGCGCGGTAATCGTTATAGGCTGAGTGCAGGTTGCGGCGCTTCTTTCAGGCTTGCTCTATAACTGCGGCATCTATGGCTAATTGCTCCTTGCATCCTTTGCTCATCCGCTTGCATCTTTTCTGAAGTTCGGCCATTAGTTCTGGCTCTTCAAGTGGTCTGATATCTTCATGGTTATGCATCTGGTCAGGAGCGTGTACATCGTTGTGAGACAGGTGATTGGCGTGTATTTCGCCAGGTTTCTTGTATCTTGGTCTTTAGCCTTCAGATATGTGATTCTTTGAGTGAGAAACTTCGAGATTGTCTCTGGATACCTTATTATTCGGGTGAATTGCTCTGCTAGGTGCTTGTGTGTGTGCAAGTGAGCTTCTCGTACCAGTAGTTGTGGACGTTAACTATTCCTGGGGTTCGCCAGTTGTGGGAGTTCCTGATTGACTTTCACTCTCTCATATCTTGTACATCCTCGGTTTTCTTCCTTTCTAGTTCTATCCAGGGGCCTCGGCTGTTATGTTTGACTTCACTGCTCATTATTATGGTTATTATTATTATTAGTTTATTTCCAAAGGAATGTCCCTTTCCGGCTATGCAGCTAGAGAACATGGGTTACACGATAAAAATGACAAACTATTTATAGATTATGTACAGAGTACTCAGGTGGGTTAACACGATACATGGCCTTAAACAGAACTCTATGTATATACATTAATACAACAATGCATGGAACATAGCATCACACAGACATAATCTGTCTTAGAGCTTAACGAGGATGTACATCTCAGCAAGAGTGGAAGATCTGTAGGTTTTGTCATTGCTCAGCTTCTGGAAGTCTGTGGATAAATTATTAAATATTTCTATGCAGTTAAATGGAAACATATAGTCCAGGATGGTCATGCTACGCAGCTTACATTTGTATGGGAGTGCGATGGTAAGGCTTCAATCCGATCTGACGGTCTGGCAATGATCTCCCAGATATCAGGAGAGTTTAATTTTCCTGACAGAAGCTGAGCGAAGATAACGAGGTTCCTAGAGATGATGTGGAGCCTCCATAGTAGCATATTTAGATTGAAGAGCAGGATTTTGAGATAGTAGGTGGTAGACCTGCAACCTTATTCAGCCATTTTAAAACCAAGTTTCCAGGGATAAGAACTTGGTTTGGTATGATGGGGTTGTCGAGGACCATATAGTAGAGACACATAAGGGAATAGGGATTATGCAACGAAGAATACAGTTGATAATAAGGTGCGGATTATGAAGGTTGGAGATCTTCTTTTATATTGCCCATTTTCTCCTTGCCCATATAGCCGCATATATATTTTCCCTAGTGGCATTAAAATGAAGCAAGGACGTAAGGTCTTTGTCCCAGGTAATGTCCAAATCTTTATGCTGGTTGATTTTTTTTAACTGGAGAGTTCCCAATTACATCATTCATATTTCACATCATTGATATTTCTCTTCTTGGTGATAGTAAGTTGAGCAGTTTTCTCTTTGTTTATAGAGTCCAATCGCATGGAGGTAATTTTCAAGTTCTTATATCTGTCGGTTGGAGGTCACAATGGTAGACTAGAGAGACTGGAGGCATTTTGTGACAATAAAGAACTTTAAATCATCTCCGTACGGGGTAAAGTTGAGCATGATTGGCGAGGAATGGTTCTAAAGATGCGGTGAAGTGGGGCGCAGAGAGAAGGGCCACCCCCTTGGGGGAGCCCTCTGGAGCAGACGATTCGGTGATGATGGTTCTGATTTCTTATCAATAGAATCCTGGACTGTAAGAGCTTAAGAAGATCTAATAGGTGGCTAGAGATTTTTAAGTAATCACATAAAATGGCGCATAGTGCAGGGATGGACAGGTTGTCAAAAGCTGCTTTAATGTCGAGGAACACAATATGCTTAGTTGAAATATGCCTAGTCCTAACTAAGCATATTTCAGCGCTTATGAATATGAGACACTTGCAACAGATTTGTGTTCATCTTCTGACTACAATTTGACGAGATTACTTCCACGGTCTGACTGTAGTTACTTTGGAGAATACTTCTACTGTGTGGAATTCAACTTTCCGGATTATATTTCATTTATTAAAAAGACTTTTTATCAGACTGGACATTACATTAAAATTGTATGAGTGACAGCAATTTCCCACTAACTACTTTTCTTGGCAGGGACTCCAAATTAATTTTATGTGAACTGCAGCGCTTCAATGTCTTATAATGGTAAGGGTACATGAAGCACAGAACGTCAATATCTTGTAATGGAGTGGGAATTAGTGCTGTAAGTCTGTAATTATCTGTACAGTATTGTGATTAGTGGCGGGGATGCCAGGAAAGCTGACTGGGACCGCCTAGTACAATAATAATAATAATAATAATAATAATAATACTAAAATAATATCAAGTTGCTCTTTGTTGCTTAAGGTATGTTCTATTCTGAAAAGTGTGCCCGTGAGGTTGTTGATAGTGGATCGTCCGGGTAGTATACTATGGAGGTGTATGGCCAAACATATGCTGGATGAGAGCGGGGAGTATGGTTGTGGTCTGTCAAACACACCAGTGTGGATTTGGGCAATACTTATCACATGAAAAATTGAAACAATGTAAAAGAGTCTCCCCCTTTATCTACAATCGTCACAAACTTTTTGATTAGGCCAGTTTTATGTGTTGTGCCGATTCAGGGAGAGACGAGTGTCCTGTTGATGACATTTTTGCTTGCAGCTGTGAAATCAGTCTTTTTTTGGGTACATATTTCTAATCCATATAAAAAGAATAAAATATAAAAAATATAAAAAAAAAAGAGAAAAAGGAAAAAAAATGCTTCATTGCCCCTCCACACACCTTTGTTTTCAGATGATCGGTTACGAACGGTGTTGAACTCATTTGACGTACAGGAGAGTATATTTACCCGTATCCGATGTTTTACGTATGGCTCTATTAACATTTATAAAAAAATATTTGCACATGAAAAGAAGCATTGCTTTTATCCCCCCCTGACACTTTCACTTTTTACGCCCCAGTAACTCAGTTTTAGACTTCCACCACTCCTGTAGTATTCGTCTGGACTGTAGGAGCTCCTGTAAGGGTTGGAAAACGCTGTGTTAACATCATATGAAAAAATAATAATAATTAACTAAAATAAACCCTTCTGTAAAACAATTTCTTAACGTAAACAGCTTAAAATGCAAAATAGCGTTTCGAAATATTAATCACCTGATGTTGTTTGCGTAGTCAGGTGAATAGGCTGTTCTTAATAACACACCTGTAATAAGTTTTTTATGTAACCAACATTGTATGTCACTGATCGGAAAACAAGATCAAGGTCTCTGTCCTTGATCTTGTTTTCTTTCATTTCTTATATTATGAAATCATTTAAGGAAATGAAAGTGGAAAGTTTCTTCCGGCTGAGGCCTTAATTCATTCCTACTTAAATTCATGTTGGTGCAATCGTTATTGTATAATTAAGTGATGTATAAACATTATTTTATTTCACTAGTGTATTTGTACCGATATTTCGTCAGTTTTAATTATAAAGTAGCAGTTTTGAGATTTTATTTTTGTAAATCTATAGACTTGTGAAAGCACTGTCTAGGAAACTATTCGAAAATCTGGACTGTGGAGAAGCAGAATTTATAGTTAATATTAGATAATAATAATAAAATTAAAATAACACACAATATTCATGCTGTTCCCATTTCCACAAGGTTACCATCGAGTTCCGCTTAGAACAAAGCCAAACTCAGTGCCTCTCTTTCTCACATTGGAAGGCAGCTTATTCCAGTGTTCGACAAACCACTAACTGAACTTCATGAGATCTAATCTTCTCTTATTCCCCGAGATTTTATATTCCCCCCCCCCTCTCCCTCCCGGTTCTTGTCTCACCTGTGAGGCAGAACAGAGCTTCCTCCTTCATTTTTACTCAACCCTTTCAGCGCCTTGTACATCGCAGTCAAATTTCTCCTTAGATGTCAAGTTGTCATCTTTGCAATCCACACCTTTTCAGCTGTTCTTCATATGTGCACCGATTTGCACCCGTCGCTACTCTGGTCGCCCTCATTTTCAACCTTCACCAAAAGTTTTATGTTATTATTATTTTTTTTAGGTGCGGTCTCCATGCCTCAACACAATATTCCAAATGAATTCTAACTATCGTCTTGTATAGAGGGATAATGACGTCCTTCTCCTTATTAGCAGAGGTGCTATTAGCATGGACTGGGCACTATGTGACTTTCTAGTAGACTTGACGCTGCATGAAAAATTTCATGTTAAATTGAATTTTATCATTTTTATTTTTCCGTCTTGAACAACTTTCAAGTCTTCTTCCCGTAGCTTATACGTGACTCCTAGAGAGGTTATGCATTTAGAAGCATTAAAGTTTAGTTGCCATTTCGACTATTATATACAGTATAATCGATCCAAGTCTTTTTAAAGCAACCTGGCGTGAATCGTTTACTATCTTCCCACCTTCAGGTCACCAGCAGACTTTGACAACTTCGCTTTAATATCCATGTCATATCGTTTATGAAAATTAAAAATAGGAAGAGACCCGGTATGGAGCCCTGACAATTGCTATACTCTTCCATTCTGAAGGCCCTCGTGGGTAGCACAGTTGGTATAATCACCGTCCTCCCTGCATTGGGTGGATAAGACCTGAGTTCGAACCAGGCAATGAGGCGAAGAAATTTATGGGTATTTTTCACAACTTGGCTGAATTAGTCGGTCTTAGGTGATAACAGCATGGTTTTTCTTCCGGAAACTCGGGATTTTCGTCCATAGTTCATAGTGTATATCTGTCAGCGGTACCAGTAGTTTCACACAAAACCGCTTAAAGGTGATACCACAAAGAAGCAAAAGCAATTCAGAATGGTTCGAACACATCGCCAGATTCTCAAATACAACAATAGTCCCGTCTTCAGTCCAATATGACTACAAACTCTTCAGACATATTAGGGACCATTCAGATCACGAAACAGCAGCTCATACATGCCATCAATTCCCTTCCCACAACAGCCACCGCTGGGGATGACGGAATTCCGCAATTAATGGTCAAATATTTGAGCACATTTATCATAGATCCCCCTTCTCTCGAGCTACAACAGATGCCTCGTTGATAATTATTTCCCACTTCCAATGGAATTAAGTATAGAGGGTACCCTATCCCTAAAAACCAATTTTCCACACAGGTCAGCCAGTTTAGACCCATCTCAGTTGCCTCCAGTCTGTTAAAAACTCGAAAAGACTTTACTACCCACAATTACTCACCAAATCTTCCAGACTCACGCCATCCAAGGAAAATCATCAGTTACTAACTTGGCAGCTACCACCGAACGCATCCTCTCAGCATTCGAACAAAGAGTCGAGTTTGCAACCACATATCTCGACGTAAGTGTAGCCTTTGATGCTGTGTCAATCCCTGCCTTGCTCCTTATACTTAAAGAAAATTTCACATTCGAGGTGATATGCTATGCTTTCTCAAATCTCTGCTCTGTCACAGAACACTTATTCTCCATCGGGAACAGCACTCCCTATCCTGTGACATTACTGCTGGATTACCGCAGGGGGGGGGGGGTGCCCTATCTAGTGTTCTCTTCGCAGCTATTATTGTGGACATTACTGCCTCCATGAATGGCCTCTTATGCTATGCTGATTACCTCAAACTGCTGACGCAAGTTAACACTGGCGACAACCATGGTCAGCGCAGTGACAGGATCAATTCGCAAATTAAGGATCTTGAATTGTACCTGGCAAGCTTCACAGTGTTCAAATCAACCCACAGAAGTCTGCTCAGGTTATTCTCCCTTAAATCCGTACCAACACTACTCAACGTTTCACTAGGAGGGGTACCATTAGTAAACGTGCTCTCACACACAGACCTCGACATTCTGTTTCACCAAAAGATGTCCTTTGTCACCCAGATCGACAACAATTCCAAAATTTCTCGTCTTAGGTGGATCTCAAAGCAGCAGCTGCTACACGTTTAACGTCCCCTCATTGTTAAAAGATTCATCATCTCCATGATCTAACCCGCCATTCTCTATGGTGCAGAAATATGGGCCTCAGCCGTGCCCACAAACCTTAAGCGAGTGTATACTGACTACTGAAATGCTGAATACTGACTACTGAAATGGGCCAATACCAAGCTTCGTCAGTATCCCACCACTACAACTACCAAGATGGCACAAGCACTAAAAATGCGGAAGGCGAAGTCCCTGATCATGGAAAAGAGGTTAAGCTTCACAGCCAAACTCCTCACTGACCAGATATCATCCCCTAACATTTGGAACACCTGCTCTTGGAGGATCCCACATTTCATTGTATATGTCTAAGGTTGTCCCCGGACTGATGTCCATCTCCACCTGTATCTTCTGTATTTAAGTAGAATCTCTACAAATGGGCCCACAGTGTAGTACCTGTGTTAACATGTGTGTGTAATGTTCTTAAAAAAAACAAAAAAAACACCTCTTCGCCACCAGGGAGCAGGAACCGCCCAGGTATCTGCCTCCTGGTGCCCGCCCCAGGTATGCGGAGCCGGGTTTGGGTATTTCACTGCCTGTGCAACTTGGACAAAACTCCCGCACCCACAGGATGTAGTGCAATACCGATGGGTGCCAACGTCCGCCGCTCCCCCGCATCTGGAAGCATAAAAAAAATTACTGAGTGCCAGCAAAAAAAAAAAAGTCATCCTGTACTCAGACAGGGAGGAAGAAAAAAAAAAAGAAAGAAAGAAAGAAAAAAGAAGACCTGACAATCCAGTTTAAAAAAAAAAAAAATTTAACTCCCCCTCCCAGACTGGATTGTTCAGTCAAAACAGAAGTGTACAGAAACATTCTACTAAATCACACAAAGCTCAATATATATCAACTAGAACAGATAACTGTCTTCTCTTTTGAAAAACTCTTATGCAAAAGTCCTGAAATAATAAAAAATGCTGAGAATTTGACGACCATAGTGTTCAGTACCCCTACATAGTTCAGCTATAGCAGTTCTAAGACCAGTCCTAAACTCCTCATAAATAGAAAAGTCAAACAGTACATGATCCCATGAGTCTATTGCTTGACAAGCACAGAGGGATATATCTCTAAATCTAATTCACACAGCTTATTCCTAAACGACCCGTGCCCTGTTATCAAAAAAGACGGTTCCATATTGGGATAAAACCATTTATTAAGTTTATTATTCATATTACACTTAACACTACAAATAAACAACCTACTTAGAGTTCCGGTATTACTAGAATTCCGACGTTCTTGTCAGTCATCAATTAACTTAGACGTGATTTGTTTTTCTGAAAATTTCCTGTCAGTCAGTATGCCGTTAGTTAGTCCCATGAATGATACCTGTCTATCTTTTCTTAAAAAATAACTAAATTCTCTTAACACAACATATAAATCTAAAGTAAGGGCATCTGCAATGACTTGCAGGGCAGTTTTACATACCCTTAAAATAGTTAACAATACAGACCTTTGCAACGAATTAATCTTATTCCTGAATTTTACAGTACTTGTGCGTCTAATCTAAACCAAACAGACGCAGCATAAGCTAATCTTATTCCTGAATTTTACAGTACTTGTGCGTCTAAACCAAACAGACTCAGCATAAGCTGCTATCGGAAGGAATATAACCTAAGAACCCTCCTGCCTAACCCCCAATCTTTCCTAGTAATTCTAACTATTGAAGCGGTGAAATTTTTTACTTTTCCACTTGGGTACTCAAGATGAGCTGTAAATGTAAAATTGTCATCCAAAATGATCCCCAGGTATTTAACCTCAGGAACCAAAGGTATCTGCTTTTTATCAATAATGACTCTAGGCAGTCTGTTGCAATCAAGCTTACCCTTAGTAAGCATCATAACCGTCTTATTAGGGGATATCTTAAGTTTGTTATATGTCGCCCACCTTACTAAGCTATCCATCTGCACGGTTAGCACAGTTGTATCGTTACCTTTTTCCTCACACCGGTGGAAAAGACCCGTGTTCGAATCCCGTCGATGACGCGAGGAACTTTAATGGGTTTTTTTTTCACTCCGTGGCTGAGTTAGTCAGCTTCAGACGTAGATAACAAGGTTTTTCGTCCAGAAAAACAGGCACATTGACCAAACAACACACACACAATTTACAGACATGGGTAGTTGAATTAACATTATGGGTGACCCTAATAAATAATTTTTTTAGTTACTAAGCTATCCACAACCACTCCAGTTTTATTTTTCAATGTCTTCCCTAGACCAACCATGCACACACAATACTAGGTCATAGGCAACTATATGGCAATCTGACCTGTCATTTGCTAACCACATATAAGGACCAGATTCCAAAATTCTGGCCCCGACACCGACCCCCGAGGGCACCCTCTATTTATACATCGCTCAAATTTTAAATGTTGCGACCTTACTACAATCCTTCTATTAGTTAAATAATCCCTGACTATTCTATAAATCAAATCTGGGCAACTAACAACCCTAGAGATAACAACACATTTTCAAACCAGGCAGTGTCAAAGGCCCCTTCAAAATCAACAAAAAGGGCCAAGACATATTTACAGTTAGACTGCAAACTGTGTTCAACCGAGTCATGGATTGCATCTTCAGTTTAGCATTTCTGCTTAAATCCATATTGATATTGGAACTCTGAATTCCAAAAATAAAGTTTCCAACCTCATCAGTATCAGCTTCTCAAACACCTTACAAAATTGGACAGTAAGGAAATCGGTCTGTATCCTCCAGGATCTGTTATAGACTTACCTGATTTCTGAATAGCTTCAGAAGGGCCAATTTCCAAAACTCAGAAAAAACTCCCTTAATGAAGTATTTATTGTACATATTCAGTATGACCTCTGGAAACAAATGCAATGTTTTCAAAATACATCTGCAGCCAACAGTGAAGTTTGGAGGAGGTGGATTATAGCATGGCACCGTTGCTTATAGTATGACCTAGGACCTTTAATGGTTGTGTCGGGAACTATTAATGCCGATGCTTACCTTAATATTTTTGAAGATCCATGCTCCCTATGATGTGGCAGATCTTCGGTACAGGCTCAAGTTTGTTTCATCAGAATAATGCTCCATGCAATACTGCTGGTGCTGTTCGAGAATAGTTTATTGGCATAAATATCCAAAAGTTGGATTAATCGCTGAAGAGTACCAATTTTAGTCTGTGTAACACCTATGGGATGAACGGGAATATTGGGGAAGGGACAGACCACGTCCCACAACGGTAGCCGAGAAACGGAGCTCTTATCATGTCTCTGATCACTGTTTTATAGGAACATTGGAGGACTGTATCCGCTGCATCTATCCTTCATTGGTGGAAAGCAACAAAGCAATTGTATGTACAAATTGAATGTCAATCATTAAACATCTACACGGGAGGGTGGAGTATGTCATAGCTGCCGGTGAGAGGGATTGACCCGCTATTGAAGGGAGTGACTGACGTCAGTGTGATGTGTGCTCGGGTACTTTTGGAGGTTAGTGTATTTAGATGCTGTTCACGTTCTTTGAGGAATTATTCAGAAACGTTTGCCATTTTCCCTTAATTTCCGACCACAGATTCAAGGAGCAAACGGTATGGACGGATTAAGTATACCAGCTAAACCAGAGAGACAACATGGTATGTCGAAGGATGCATGTGTATTGTATTTTGTGCACATTTTGCAAACATTGGCGTGTAAAACCCTGGATATCGTTTTACTGAAAATCAAATTCTGAATTCCTGAGGTGGGTGTATTTTGGGTCAGTCCTTCTGATAAACATGCTAATCCTGGATCAGATTTTAATTGTGAATAGTCGGTCCTCCCTTGGATGAATCTGTAATTTGCAGAGATAAGTTTAAAACCTATCTACCAAGTCTGAAGGGCAGCTCAAGTTCTACAGGGAGAATGGGAAATTTTCATGGAGGTCAGGTGGAATGGACCACACCTCATTATTCTTCGTTTGAGCGAAATTTATTTCTTCAAGATATACCCAATATAGTCGATTTACTGAAATTCGATACTCGATATAGTCGATTTTATATATTATTTTTTTTATCGACTTTTATATAGTCGATTTACTGAAATCGACCCACATGGTTATGTGACCCTTTTCTTTCAAGCTCCGGTTGTTGTTTGGAACTGCGAATTTTTTCAAGAATTTGTAGCGTTAACAAGAAAACTAATGAATCTGTATCAACTTCCCTTCAAGGTTTCGGACAAATCTGACGAGAAAAATGGAGCTTTTACTATGTCTGTGTATGGTCTCCATTAATGGAGAGCTATCAAGACTGCCCAAGATGATTCCTCTAGGAAGTGGTTCTAGTTCATGGGTGGAGGAGAAGAAATCGAATGTAAGATAGCACACGTGAGCTGATCCTTTCTTTTGAATTAGAGAATCTGGTTTAATAAACTGTTTAATTGCCTTCAGCCCGCAGATGATCAATTGTACATACCCATTTATTGTGTATTCGTATACTCATTAAACCAGTTACTGTGTTTACCCAAATAATTAGTAACTTATTTGCATAACATATACTGTGAAGTGAATTAGCAAAACATTTGATAAACGAAAGAATTTGAATTGAACTTGAAAATGCTAGATTTGTAATCGAATGGTCAAATATGTGGGGGTACAGTATACACGCATTTCAGTTAACCGTGGTTTCAACTCATGTGACTGCTAAATACGATAATATTCTCTCTATCTTGTAAACTCTTCTGACTCAAAGTATTTATTTACTATTAATTTTTAAGCTTTGTAATATGGATCTTTGAATTTCGATTTTACTTGTACAATATAAACCGGTGTTTCCCAACCTTTTTTTTACCATGCCCCACCTAAGTCTTTCTAAACTTCTGATGCCCCCTATGTAACGTTGGGAAACACCGATTTATATATTTTTTATATTCAAAAATTGAATTATTCCCTAAATGAAGCCTAATTACAACTTGTTCAGGACACGAGACTTAGGTTTTAGGAAGAAATCATTAGGAAAAATTAAGAAAAAAATAGGAAGTAAATTTTCAAAACATATAATAGACATTGTGATATCCAGTCGATTTCTTTTCTTTAGTAACAAATCATTTATGGAACTAAATCCACATTCAGCTAAATATGAAGATGGAAACGGTAACAATAGCTCTCTTGCAAAGTTGGTTGAATTTGGGTATTTTATTTCTGTTTCATCACAAAGCCATGCCATCGCTTCTTTTATATTGAATAAAGTTTTAACTGACTCATTATTTTGCATTTCTGAGAATTCTTCTTGGTACTGCATTGATACATCAGACAAATCCACTAACATTGGTTGCATCATCCAGGTTGGAAAATCAATTTGTTTTAAATCAAAAAACCTTTCTTTTAAATCATCGGACAGAATTTTCAGATGATCAACAATAACAAATACAGCGGTATCAGTCACTTCACATTTTTGCAGACAACGAAACTGTTCAAACTTTTTTTACAAATATATTTTTGACATAATTTAATAAATGTAATGAAACCAAATGTCTTCGCTTTTGCATCGACGAGAGTTTTATTTGTTCCTTGAAGTTGTTTATTTAATATATTTAGTTTTTCAAAGATATCGGCTAAATAACTCACAAATGCTTTACCATCGACCGTTAACAGATGCTTCATTTTAGGTTTGTCACTTAAAAAGTCACTAATAGCATCAAATAGTTCCATAAATCTTTTCAAGCAGTTCCCTTTCGAGAGCCACCTTACTTCAGTGTGAAGTAAAAGTCTCACATGGTCTTCATTTTGTTCTTCACAAAAAAGCTTGAAGAGACACAAGTTTTCCCTAACACAATGCACAAGAAGCATTTCTGGATTCTCATCTTTCATCAATTTTAAGCAGCCATTTTTCTTGCCCATCATATTAGGAGCACCATCTGCAGCGCAAGATGTTATATTTTTCATTGGTATATTATTGTCATCTAAGTAATTTTTTAGCTTATTATATATATCTTTGGAGGTAGTGGTGCTCTCTAACGATTTACAGAATAACATTTCTTCAGCAAAATTACCTTTATCAATATATCTTACATAAGTTATCAGTATGGCTTCACTGTCTCTCAAAGTTGAGTCATCCATTTGCACTGAGAATTTTCTTGTTTTCAGCTTTCCAACAAGTTGTATTTCAATATCTTCACTCATTTCATCTATTCTTTCGCTAACAGTATTGTTATTGAGTGGCATAGCTTTCACGTCTTTGTCATCTTTTTCCAGAACTGTTTTAAGAAATGCTGATATTGATGGTTTGATTAAATTCTCTCCTATAGTATGATTTTTCCCAGATTTAGCAATGAGTAAAGAAATTTCATAACTAGCCTCAAGAGTACGATTGATAGTTGCAGTATGAGCAATAAACAGAGACTTTACCAACAATTCTTCTTTTGTACAAGTTAAGTCATAGTAGGCGGTTGTTTTAAACTCTAGACGAGCAATTTTTGAATTGCCCCCCTGAACAATCAAATTTCCCCCATGTGGGGCATGGGACCCACGTTGGGAAACACCGATATAAACGTTTGAGTGCGTTTGTCTAGTATAAAACGTATTCTGAGAATAAAAGTATCAGAAAATGACATAAAAGACTGGAGTATCGTTGGATAGAGAGAATTCACCAATACAATTTGTTTAGCATATACTAAAGGTGAAAAAATAAATAAGGAACTGAATAAATTTGACGTCATTACCCCTTTCAACGATAACACAACGGCTTCCTCATAACTATGTCGATTCTTAAATGACCTTGGTTTATTTGAGTTAATGGTATTACGCAAAGAATTACGTAAGTGAAAGTAAAAGAATTTTGCTCCAGATTAGATCTTTGGCACTGTTCATGTTTGTGTATAGACGAATGCGGATTTAGTTGAATGAATGTGTGTACAAAACAATGACATCCGCGACATGCTCCACAGATATTCGCCTCTCCCCGTAGATCAGTCAAGTTGCGCAATGGTTGGGGGTTGTTTGTCGCTTCTTTTTGTAAGCTGAAATATGTAATAAAGTGTTGAAATTTTATTTGTATCTATCTATTTTCTGTCTGTTTTTAACAACCTATGATCTAGTCGCAATATGGCCTAAGATGCTGATACGCCTAAAACTCAACAACGACTCTTATGGCATACACATACCACAAATATTGTTTCCTCTGCATCAGAAAAACTTGGGTTTCTCTTTCGTTTTCGGCGTTACATCTCTTCTAAACAGCTACTCACTCTTTAAAAATCAGAATCCGCCCTGCCATGGAATGTTATTCCTACATCTGGTCCTGTTCCTCCATAACTTCTGTCAGTTTTCTAGGCTCCCTTTAAAAGCGGTATTTATGAGTCATCTCTTACATAGCCTCTCCACTCTCTGTTTCATAGATGTTCCCTTTCTGCTCCATGCCTTTTCTGTACATACTTCCATGGGTACTGCTCTTCTGAATTGGCTTTTATAATTCCTCCACTCTCTTCGAAGCCAGTTCGAATAAGTGTGCCACAACCAATCAACACCTATTTACTGTCCAACTTCAAACTGACAGAACTAACTTTTCTTCTTTCTCTTTTATTCCTTCAACTCCTTTTGCTGGAACAACCTCCCTTGACACGTTTTCTGAAAATTATTCTTGTTGGGAGGAATTCTGAAGTCGACAGAAATTCAAGTCTAATATCAACAAGTATTTTTTTTATCTTCCCAACCTTCAACCCACGCATGGTACTGAACACTATACGTTCTAATACCTTTTCGTGTTTGGAGTTTTCGTATTACCGAACACGACGAATTTTTATGGGCTCTTTTCACAACGTAGCTCAGAGTCGGTTTCAGACTATTGTTGTGGTATTGGCGATGATTCAATATAAGCAACAATGCATTTACATGTATTTGCTGTTTAATTATGACTGTTCGTTGTGGTTACCGTTCTGGTTGATTTGAATGGTCTGCGCCTGCGCGAGTAGCACTGGTATCGTCACCGTCCTCACCACACCGGGTGGAAAAGGCCCGAGTTCGATGACGCGAGGGACTTTTATGGACTTTTTTCACTCTGTGGCTGAGTTAGTCGGTAGATGGCAAGGTTTTTCCCCCAGAAACTGAGTTTTTTCGTCCAGCAAAACAAGCAAATCGACCAGAGAACACACGCAATTTACAGACAATACATAAACGGGTATATACATATAATCATTTACGGGTGACCCTAATATAATAATTTGAATTTTGATTTATTTGAATTGGTGCCAGAAGTACAGGTGTACAAATTACAGGTGCAAAATAATTTCATGATACCTGAGATGAAAGTGGAAGAGAAATCTTTGAAGCTAAACATAAGTAAGCACCAGGGAGCGGAAGCGACCTAGTTAATTCTATTGAGAGAGGCATCAAACTCTTAACCGTAATTATGAGAGCATCCTAGGATTCAGGAGAGGTCCCTGTGGGGATAATATAGGGGATAGGGGATAATATGGAACTGTGCCAGAGAAAAGACATGACAAAGTACCAACAAATAAATAACTAAGACAAACCTTAATGAAATTACAAATTATTATTTGTGCTTTTTTTGCAAAAAAACAGAAAGAAACAACTCAACCGCCAGAAGAAATGGTTTCACAGCTTCAAATTCATTCAGAGTTTACTCTCGATGGTCGATGATGTTGCTGATGGGAGAGTTGGTTTTCGATGTGATTACCATTGTTTTGACCAGAAATTGCATTCGATGCACAGTGTGCTCGACTGCAGAAAGCAACATCTCTGGAGTAATGTTAAGCACATGCTGCGTTACGTTGTCCTTTAAGACAGCCAGGTTCGGGACACTTCCTCGATAGACATTGGCCTTGAGGTGACCCCACAGCCAAAAATCACACGGTTTACGGTCAGGCGAACGTGGCGACCATGCAATGGGAAACAAACGACTAATGACTCTTTCTGCAGTAAAGTGATGGCGGACAAGCTGCTGTACTGTACTGGTCGTGCGATATGAGGAGGAGCCCCATCTTGCATAAAAATTGTCTCATCCATGCATCCTCTTTGCTGCAGTTGGGTAATAATGAAACGGCTCAGCATGTGATGATATCTTTGTGCTGTAACGGAACAGGTGGCTTCTCCTGCACCCAGCACTCTGGGTGCAATTACTTGAAAAAGTATGGCCCTAGGATGAAATTTGAACTCACACTACACCAGACGGTGATTTTCGGCGGCGAGTGCAATGGGATTTGCTGAATATGCGGTGCTTCTGAAGCCCATATTCGACAGTTTTGAGTGTTGAGAATCCCATCGAGAAAAAAATGAGCCTCATCTCCCCAAAGGATGTTTCTTGGCCAGGCATCGTCCACTTCCATTCTAGCCAAAAACGTTTTAGAAAATGCCATTCGTTTTTCAGGCTCATCTCTTTGCAGCAGCTGGTGGCGACTGATCTTGTATGGATAATAGTGGATTAGTTTCCGAAGAATTTTCCACATAGTGGAATATGGGACATCCAATTGTCTCGTTACTCCCCTTGCACTGCTACTAGTTCCAGCAGTGCACAGATCGGTGGATCGGTCGACGATAGCCGTTGCAACATCCTCTGCTACCTGAGTTGAAACAGGCTTCCTTCCTCTCCCAGGCTTAAAAACAAAGGACCCAGTTTCCTCAAATTTGTTAATCATCCTTCTAACTGCCGCAGCTGATAAAGGACCTTAATGCAAGTTCTTACAGCGTCTAAATTCACGCAGAGCGTCTGCTGCATTGCATCCATTAATGTAGAACTTCACAATTCGAGCGCGATCAGGCAGAGTGAGACGCATTGTTAACAGTAAACTTGCAGATACCCTTGGGACGTTCGCGTTGTGCTTTTGTAGCTCTCTGCTGCTGGGAAAATTAAATTAACAGATTCATGCAAATTTTCTGCTCTTTTAGATATCTTATTATTTAGTCTGGATTTAAAACTTTAGTGCAGTTCAGTTTCTTTCTGGTTTTTTTGCCGAGCACAAATAAAAATTTCTGATTTCATTAATGGTTATCTTAGTTATTTATTTGTTGGTACTTTGTCATGTCTTTCCTGTTGTACAGCGCCATATTATCCCCTATCGGAAGATTTTGGAACATTTTTTTTTTGTCCCACGGGATCCTTCTGCCCATGTCTTGAACATGGGCAGAAGGATCCCGCAGAAGAAATTTACTTACCTTACTAATTTTGGTGGCATTCCGCTTATTACTTAGAGCTATATACAGCTCTGAATAGGGATACTTTAATTATGGCCACCCTGTATGTATTTGCTTTTTACATGTAAGTAACTGTATAACATTGCTTTCGTTTCAACAATTGTTCCTAGTTGGAACCGTTTCTTTTCTTTCTTTCTGTTTTTTTTTTTTTCCAGTTGGTCCCGAGGTCTGGGCAACCTTGGGGGCAGGATTGCTGGCATCTACCGGTATAGCTCTTCATCCAGTTGGTGCGGTATTTGTGCATTATAGCACACACAAAGAATGGTTGATCCAGGTGTTGGTTGCTTCCTGGTGGCGAAATGGCTTGACACAATACTTTTTTCAGGCCTGTCTCGCAGATGTTCTGAGCTATCATAGGAGTACTAGATAGAGATGGGCTTTTGTCTAGGAGCCTCCCTTCGTACCAAGACACATACAAACGCATATGTACACTAGGGCTACAGCATTTAGAGTATGTATATAAAATTTGTATATAAATCTTGTATATAAATTGATTAATAGGTATCTTGAAAATGTATATACAGTTGTGTATATACATTAATTATACATTAATAAATGAAAAAAAAAAATGTCAGTGAGTACTGTCTGATCGTGTAGCACAGCGGTTATAATCACCGTCTTCCCGAACCCGAGTGGAAAAGGCCTGAGTTCTAATCTTGTCAATGAGGCGAGGAACTTTTATGGGTTTTTTTTCACTCTGTGGTTAAGT
Organism: Mastigoproctus giganteus; assembly: GCF_048544385.1. Classification (NCBI taxonomy): domain Eukaryota; kingdom Metazoa; phylum Arthropoda; class Arachnida; order Uropygi; family Thelyphonidae; genus Mastigoproctus; species Mastigoproctus giganteus. The sequence continues at coordinate 130,682,179 of NC_143584.1, forward strand.
TAGTCGATCTCAGGCTTGGACAGCACGGTTTCCCTTCGGAAACTCAGGTTTTTGTTTAGCAAGACAGGAAAATTGAAGAGAGATCACACTCAATTTTTGGACATAATGGAAATGGGCATATAAGTTAGTTCTTGGGTGGCTCTAATGACAGTTTTTTTTTTAATCAATGAGTGCTGCTCTCCTTGTGTTAACGTTATCAGTTGAGTCCTCAGGGTTCTGTGTTGGGCTTGTTGTTTGCAGATTTATTAATAATACTGATGAAGGCATTTCTAAGTTTGCAGATGATACGAAGGTTGGTAGTGTGGTTAATGACAATAATCAATGTATGGTCCTGCAACAAGATCTAGAAAAATTAGGTGGATGGGGATGAGAAGTAGCAATTAACTTTTAACATCGACAAATGTAAGGTAATGTACATGCGTAGCAGTAACTATCCAATACAACACTGAGGGTAGTGGAGAACGAAACAGACTTGTGGGGGAGGAGTAATTGTGCAGTTAGACATGAAGGTTTCCCAGCAGTGCAGAAAGGTGCCAGAATAGCTATGGGGTTTTATCGATGATCTACAGGAATTTTGACAGCAGGGATAAGGAGATAATTATCCCGATGTATAAAGCAATGGTTAAGCCACATCTTGAGTACTGCAACACAACTTGGGAAGGAAGCCTCATTTTAGGAAGGGCTTGATCTGTTGAAACGAGTGTAGAGAACGGTAGAGTGTAGAGTGTGTTTAGTGTCAAACGGCACCAGGAGTTCGGTTTCCCCGATCTCCGCGTACTATACATTGTGGGTGTGAAACAGAACACTGTCAATGCCAGAGGTTTAAAAGTATATGGATTTTGTACTTTTGTAGTGTCGTGTACCATTGTTCCTCTGGTCATTTAGCTGCTGGGCCCCTAATGGGACCCAACCTTGTCCACACTCCACCTCGTGGAGGCAGAACAGGTACACCACTATTAATTATTTACTCTGGCAGGTCCTGCCACCTAATTTCCTGAGATTTCAGTGGCTAGGACCTAAAAAAAAAAAAAAATTAAAAAAAAAAAAGAAAAAAAAAAACCGTTATAGATAGGGGTCAGCCAAAAGGAGTACTATTTATACGAATTGATGTTATTAAGTTTTTTGGTGTAGGGCTCAAGCAATTCAGAGATGATTCGGACACTAGTAGTTGTAAGTTAGAGAGAGGGGTGGGGAGACTGAAGGCTGGGAGGAAAAGACAGAGATAAGGGGTCCATAGAGAAGATGACCCCCAAATCAGTGGAGCAGGCCCATGCCCCACCAGAGGGAAAAGAGGGGGGGGACTCGAGTCACTTCCCCCACCCGCCCGGGAGTGGAGGCAAAGGACCATGCAAGGGAGCATGGCTAGGAAGGCCTAATGGCAGTTTGTTTGTTTGTTTGTTATTTGGTTTTTAGGAGCATTAGCAACGAAGGCCATATTGCTCCGGGGATATGCGGTGGTCATTCCCTGACATTTCCACATCCTCCATATTTGGTGGGCAGGCTCGAACCCCGGTCTAATCAAGAAGCGTGTGCTATGCCTAATGGCAGCATCTGAGCTGTGCTGGTGGTTGTCACTCCTGGGTTGGTTGGTTGTTGGGTTTTATTGGCGCATTAGCAACTAAGGCTATAATGCGCCTCACTCCTGGGACGAATCAAGGAAGGAGTTGTATGGCACCATTCCTGCGGAGATTTATGGTTGAGGTAAAGTTCGTTGCCTGACAAAAAGGTCTTGGGCAAACTTGGAAAAGGCGCGGTAGTGTTGCTTGTGTTCCAGAAGATGATTTTCTTGATCCTGCGGAAGGTAATCAGTCTGTGTAATGAGAATGCGTCGAAGGTCTTCATAAAGCGGGCAGTGCTACATAAGGTGGTCCCAGGTTTCCTGGGATCCACAGAGGATTGTCCGTTATATGTAAATAAGTCAGTTTTTTGCATGAATGGAACCGTGCCCCGTGAGAAGGAAGGTGGTTTGTAGGCCTGGGGAGAACCACGTTGGGCATTTGGGATAAACTGTTTGGACTTCTGGAAGAAATTTTCGGGTTATGGCACCATTTGTAGACTCCGTCCGCCTAATCTGCCAGACCTGCGTTAAATGGGTGATAAGTCTCTTTTCTTCTGCAGTCTTGTTGTTGGGTGGATCAAAGATGAAGTCTAATATTGTGTCTGATTTTCCTTAGGAGAGTTGATAGAGTAGACTTGTGCTGACAATTTCTAGGTCTAAAGGTAGTACACCTGCTAGGACTTGCAGGGCATGGGTTGAGACTGTGCGACAAGTGTTTTTGTTAGGAGGATAGAGCGCTGGACGATGTCTAGCTTTCGGCGATTGACGACGGTCTGCGTCTTTGCGAACCACACCCCGGAGGCGTAAGTGATGACAGGGATGAAAACTGCCTTATAGAAGAGCGCCAGGGTGCGCTTTTTGAGGCCCCAGTCCCGCCGAGTTACCCTGGCCACTAGGGCAGTGTAGTTTGTGATCTTCTTACGTAGGTTGACAAGATGCGGTAGGAAAGATAGATTTTTGTCAATGACTACTCTAAGGTATTTCATTTGGGCTTGCAGTTTTACCGTAGTGCCATGGAGGCGTACCCCTCAATAAGACTGGTAGTGAGATTGGCGAATGGAAGAAAAAGTTACTCTTACCGAGAAAGCCTCCAGTTCTGTAAATTACAGCGTCTGGAAACTAGCACCTGCTAGGAGATCTGACTGAGATATTTGGATTGAGTAAGCTACATGCCAATGGCATCGTTCCTCTTTCTCGGACACCACGAATGAGGGGAGGGCATACATTTAAATTGAAGAAGGATAGAGGTTCTGAAATTGCTTTCAGCCAGCATGCAGTTGTTTGTTGAAATTAATTTCCATGTAATTCTGCAGAAGTGAGTAGTTTGAATTAATTTAAAGAGAAATTAAACGAATTATTAGAAGGTCGGATTTGGGAAGTTTTTTTTTTATCTGATGCTGTAGGAGTTTGCTTTCTTCCATCATTTACCACTGCTAATATTACTGATACTAAATGCGTCGTTTGTATTTGCATGTGTTAAGAGATGTGTTGATCTGTTTGCAATGAAAACGTTAGTAAAACTTCCGGGTGAACTCTTATCTTCGAGAGCCGCTTAGCTCAACTCACTTTAAAAATCTGAACGAGTTCCTCTCATTATCCACAATATTCTATTCGTCCATTCCAAAAAGGATGGCAAGTGATACAGTTACTGTCGTGCTACGATGGCCCATAACAAAAAATGGTTGCACTGGGCACTGAATGAGTTGTCGATTTTGTTGTTCATCGTAGGCTCTTCTAGTGCCTTCTTGCTCCCTTGCGTTTCTCAGATTTGCACCACATGTCTAGTAGCAATCTAGTAAAATATAATCAGATGTTTTAATATCCGCCGTCTCATACAGTAGTTGTGTTGTCAAAATAACCACTAAAATCATATGCTACTTTATAGAGTATTGAAACACTAAATAATAAGCACAGTTTATGTAAGTTGTTTATGCAAATATTGTGCAATATTACAAATTTATACAGGAAACTGCAAAAGTTAGCGCTGTCACAATTGACGTGTCATAATATATTAAAAGGTTTTTGATTTTTTTACATTTTCATATCTGTTTCTTAACTTTTGAGCGCCTTTATACAATATGAAAAAAAAAAAAAAATGAAATGTATCTGAGTATAAAAATGAGAGAGCAACAGAAATGCATTGCTTTAAAATCTTAGTGTGAAATCTCAAATATCGACTTTTTTCAGCATGGGAATCGAACTTAAATCTTCTCAAATGGATAAACTAAATCTTCACAAATAATGCAGTTCAGTGTTAGTTGTTTTCTGTTCCAAAACTGTTTAGAACCTGATATCTGCAGAGAAATAAGAAGAAATATTTTGCACCATACAATTTAAAAAATACATTAACAACTTTGATTGGCGTACTACAGATTATGCAAAGTTCGATAATGACAGCTATATCGTTTTAGCTTCTGTGAACTGAAATGTTTGAAAGCCATCTGATCAAAAACAAATGGACGAAAAGCACATAACAAAAAAAAAAAAAAAAACCCACATTTCTTTATATCACGAGCACCTACAAATCCTACTACTGGTCAGAATGACGCAGTGTGGTTTCACAATGCGTATCCTGTTGCTGCTTTCATCTTCGCCTGCCAGCGGCAATGGCATCACGGGCTGCTCTGCTTACCTATTGATCCTTGGGAATAAAACTTCACTTAGCGCTCTTCTTTCTACTAGACTGGTTAGATTCAGATAGCCAATAGTGGTCTCTGATGGGGTGCCACCAGATCACGGTCGCTGTATGGAGGACATGTCAAAAAGCAACAGAGCAGAAAATCACGTTGCTATTTGGTTTCTTTTCCTGCAACCAAAATAAGGAGAGCTTTTATGGGAAAAGATGCTGGAAATGGATTGGGATCAATTGTGAAGTCTCTTTCAATTCTCTCCCTCCCTCTCCTCTCTTTGTTTTGTTTTTCTCTTTCCTTTTTATTCTTTGGCTTCTCATTCTATATAGTAGCTAACATTTTGCAACAAAATAGGAGGAGAAGAATGGTAGCTACTATGTAGAATGAGTTTATTTGATAACTGACAATCTAATTTTTATTTCTGATAATAAAATGAAATGCATAAGCTGATATAACTTCTAACAAACATTACATAGGACTCCAACTGTCAACGGTATAACTGAACGAAGAATATTAAATTGTTATTAAGGTTGTGCGCTCAGGTTTTATCAAATGTTGGACCCAATTCCACTCTCAGTGCCTTGTGACGCGATTTTTCTGTTTTCTTAAAGGAAAGTTCTCAAACTATTTTATAATCTAATTATAGTGATTACAGTTCGATGCGATAAATTTCATTTGTACCCAAGTTCAGAAGCCCTCGCGGACAGCGCAATTGTTACGATTGCAGTTCTTTGATATCACATAAAAGATTCTTGAGTTCCAAATCCAGTCTAGACGGGAGTTATTTGTATGTGCTTTTTAGACTTTCACATTCCAGATTCTCTCTCTGTTTTTTTTTTTTTTTTTTTTTAAGGTCCTGTCACTGAAAGCTGAGGAAATTAGGTGGCAGGACCTGCCTGAGAATAATGGGCAGCTTGGCTTTCCTACTAGCCGTGTGTACGAGCAACGTGGGGGGTCCCATTAGGGGTCCTGCGTCCAAAAGCCAGACCACAACAACGGAAACCAACATAATACTTCTCACATACCACACATAATACTTTTGTCTGGCTTTTATAGAGTACCGTATGCTTCACAAGAGTACTTATAGCGCAGTTATGAGAAACCACTGGTGGCGCCCCTCCCAAAACATGTACACTGTATATGTATGTGCTTTTTTCACACCATGACTAAGTTAGCCGGAGGTTGCATGTTTTATCTTCTGGAAGTTCGGATTTTTCAGCAAGCGAAATAGGCAAACCGATCGCAAAACACACGAAATTTGCAGAGAGGGTACTATTCCGATACCCTTAGTTGCCTTGGTAAAAAATAAAAGTCGAATAGACTTTATGTAGCGTCTAGTGTGCTTTACACCATGCCAGTCGACGGAGCGAATTTCTTTATGTTATCAAGGATTTGTAGGCTGAAGCTCTTCCTTTAAGCTTCATCGCAAACATTTAAATTTACAGGATTGCCTGTGGGCCACTCACGATTCTAAATGGACATTCTCTAGAACAAGGGGAGATAACCAGCCATCTCAAGGCACGATGGCTCCTGTCAGCTAGTATTTTTCACCTGCCTGGTCATTTCTTTAGCGCGTTACCAGTTATCGATTTTGAAATGTACACTGTATTGCCAAAAGTATTGGGACATTCCACAGATTGGAAAAAATAAATAAATAAACCGTTACCGCTATCCACTTGTTACGTACAGGTATAAAAGCAACTGAGTTCATGTTAGAAGCAAGTAGAACAAAGAAATATAGTAGATAGATCAAGGCATTGAGCGTAGCGATTTCCAGTAAGGACTGATCGTAAGATGCCATGTCCGTAGTCAGTCAGTCTGTGTTATTACAGCAAAACTGCACGCACTAGAACAGTGGTTTTCAATCAGGGTGCCGCGGCATCTTAGGGTGCCGCAACAACATTCCAGGGATACCACGTAATTTGGGTTTAAGTTACTTAAACTTATTATTTTTTAAATTTATGTTTCTTTCATTATAAAATGGTGTACAGTATCTTTTTAATTTTGTGGTTTAATTGATGTTTACTTAGTACCTCTATATAAAGAATAAAATTATTATATACTGTACATTAAAAAATACTGTTAAAAAATAGCTCATGAAATCCTAGGCAAAAACAAGAGCCAAAGATCAAAAAAGACCTGGATTACAGAGAAAGTAAGAGCTGCTGTAGAGGAAAAGAAACTTGCATATCAGAAATGGCTGGGTGATAGGAATGATGCATATAGGAACATTTATGTTGAAAAAAAGAAAATAGCCAATCGATTGGTAGTAGAAGCGAAAAATGAAGAATGGGAAAGGAAATGCCCAACTATTAATAGCAAATTGGGCTTCAAGCAATCAGCGGAATCGTGGAAGGTCCTTAAAGATTTGAGAAAACAGAATAACAGAAAAACAGAAAACACAATGCTGGTTTGCAATTAATACCTTTGAAAGACTGGACGGAGTACTATGAAGGACTTTTAAAAGAAGACCGGGAAGAGTTCAAGACAATGGAGGATTTTGTTGTAGAAGACTCGGGCTTAAAAGTTTCTGTTAGGGAAGTGGAACTCCTGCTAAAGGAAGGAAGGAATGGCAAAACTAGGCCGCCGTAGCCTAGTGGTCAGGCGTGCGAGTGCATAAGTACACGTGCGTTGAGTGACCGGGGTTCAAGCCCGTGACTACTGAATACGGTGCTGTTTCTTGTATTCTGTCTATCTTGTTAACTCCTCTGACCGTTTGGTCGTCCCGGAGTATAAACAGAAAATTTATTATTTATTTAAATCACCTGGACCTGGAGGAGTTTACATGGAACTTCTGAAATATGGAGGAAGAGGAGTGGCTGTTCTGATACAAAAACTGTTGAACAGTATACTGAGAGGAGAAGAAATACCGAAAGAAATGATAACAGGATATATTACATCAATTTATAAGAAGGGCGATCGGAAAAGCTGTTTAAATTATAGAGGAATATGCGTCCTGAACCCGCTGTTAAAGATCCTTGGAAAATGGATCAGGAACCATTTAGAAGCCCGAATCGAGGTATCAGAAGAACGAAGTGGTTTTTCAGCTGGGAGGTCATGTATAGATCATATCTCAACAGTACGACAGATCCTTGAAAAATGCCAATCAAAAGGAAAAAAAATCTTTATGATTTTCATTGACCTTGAAAAGGCATATGACAGTGTTCCAAGAAAACTCTTATGGGAAGCACTGAAAGAGGCAAATATTGATGGACAACTGATTAACATTATTAAGGCAATTTACAGGAATAATAAATGCAGAATTAAAGTGGGATCAGCTTTGTCACCTGAATTTCACACCTCAAAAGGCTTATTACAAGGTTGTTGCATGTCATCAACACTTTTCAAAATTTATATCGACATCTGCCTAAGATCCTGGTCAAAAAATGTAATAAAATGGGATTGCCGATTAATAAGAACACCTATATTCACAATTTACTTTTTGCAGATGATCAGGTGGTGATAGCACAAGACTTAGAAGATGCAAAGTATGCATGTTATCAATTGTTTGAGGAATATAAACAATGGGGTCAAAAATCAATTTTAGCAAGACTGAAATGTTGTCTTCAGGGCCAGGACACGTTCTAAATATTGCAGGTTTTAAAATCAAACAAGTCGATAAATTCAAATATTTAGGATCAATCTTACAAAGTGATGGATCATCCCAAGCAGAGATCAATAAGAGAATTACAGACGGCAGAAAGGCTATCGGCATGTTAAACTCTGTTCTGTGGACAAAAATATCCTAAATAAAACAAAGAAACTTATATTTCAAACGATTGTACAAAGTCTTCTATTGTATGGAGCGGAAACCTGGACATTGAATAGGCGAGCGGAAAACAAATTGCTCTCCACAGAAATGGATTTTTGGAGACGCTGAGCAGGAACTTCTAGAAGAAACAGAAAACGGAATGAAGACATAAGAGAAAAAAATGGATGCGAAAAAGACTATTATTGAAAAGCGTCTAACATGGTATGGACATGTAAAACGGATGCAAGAAAACAGATATCCAAAGGCTATCCTGGAATGGATACCTCCTGGAAGAAGGAGAAGAGGAAGACCTAGGAGGACATGGATGGATGGAGTACGGGAGTGCATGACAGCCCGAGGCTTAACCGACCAAGACGCCTTGAACCGCACTTTATGGCGGGAAAAAATTCCTAACAAGAAATAACTTGCAGGCTGAGGAAACCCATTGTAAATGGAAACACTCCTCTTGAAGAAGATATACTGTACATGTATAATTTGTATTATGAAATGTAATTTTTATAATTATATTATTGTAATAACTGATATAACATGTATATTTTTTATATATATCTTTTTTAATATTTTATATATATGCAGAGAGAGAATCGGATCTAACATGCAGAAAATTGAATAGGGGTGCCGCAAAATAAAATAAATTACTTAGGGGTGCCGTTATTAAAACAAGGTTGAAAACCACTGCACTAGAACCATGGTGGCTGACATAATAACCAATTGGGAACGTCGTGTTTCTACTACAGTCGGGAAAGTTCAAGTAGACCACAGAAATCGACAGAAAGATTCCGGAGAGTGCCCAGAAGACTGGTACTTAACTCCCATTAGTCCTCATCAAATACTCTCAACCAGCAGTTAAGGAAGCTACAAGAACTGATATTAATAAATACAAGGATGATACATAGGGAGTTGCACAGCAGGCGGATTTTACGGGAGAACTGTAGTGGACAAATCAAACGTAAGCACACAATGCAGAGTGCGGACTAATATTAATAAATAAATATTCATTTATTGCAAATGCAGCAAGCCCATCACAGCACATGACTAGGGGCAGGTAAAAATACAAATGAAATGACATAAAATAATCGAGTATATGTACATAGCAGATTTTATAGAGATATTAACAGTGACTAGGAATTTTAGTTATGAATTTAAAAACTATATTGAAGAACAGGACATTTGGCTTTCAGTTGCAGTTACTCGGTTGGATTATTTTTCTTCATTTCATCGGAGATCTGACTCCTGTAGGCTTCAGAGTTGATTAATCCTTTGCAATCAATGTTGTGATAATTTATGAGGTGAAGGGATGCATTGGGGAACATTCTGTCCACTTGTTTGAGCCTGGAGAGGTTAGATTTGAATCGCTGGTTTCTTGAATTTTCCCTGTTGGGGGCAGCTATTATATTGGCCAAGTTTGGTGAATCGCATGCAGAGGTGATTAACTTTGCAAGAAGCATGACTCCAGACTCGTTGATCCTTGATCTTGTTACAGAGGCTTTGTTTTTAGGTTTTTATAAAACTGTTGCCTGAATATTGTATGGGGAAAACGAAGCTTACTATTGAGCCATCTAAGAACCCAATATTCTAGGGCAAGGAATTTCTTGACGGTTACTTGAGGAGCACCAAACCAGATTTCGGAAGCATAGGACAGAATGGGAAAGATGCATCTTTGAACATGCTTAATGATTGTTTTTCTGTCTTGAATTGCTGCTGTTTCTTGTTTGATTAACCATTTTGCTTTTTGAATTTTTTGAGCAACATATAAATAGTGGGCATTAAAGGAGAGATTTTTATCAAAAACAACTTCAAGGTCTTTGTGAGCATAAACATTTGGGATTGGGACATCTGCAATTTTTATTTCTATGTGGTTGGGTTGTTTCTGAAGGGAATAAGTAATTTGAGCAGATTTGCTTGCATTTATAGTCAGATTGAGTTCTTGCAGGTACTTGATGATTTCACAAATCTGTGAATTCGCATCATTGATAACTTTGCGAATATCATCACTGGCTTTGGAGATTATAAATAACTTTAAATCATCGGCATATGCCAGTATTAAGTTCTCTATAACCATCTTTTCTTTTCTTAAGTTGCAGTAAATATTTTCTCTGACTTGTAAAGATTTTCTCTCTCTCTGACTTGCCGAGTGCACATACCATTGTAATTGGTCATTGGAACGTTGGAAAGCTGTATTTTCGAGTGACCAGTCAAGGTACGCACACTGTTTATTGATCTCATGGCCAGGTTTGGGCTAGCGAATGCCCAGAGAACGTTATTTACCAGAGCATGCAGTTCCAGTTGTGAAGTTTGGTGGAAGTATTGTCACCGCCTGGAAGTTGTTTCTCCAATGGTTTAGGATTGGATCATAAGTCGCTGATGGAAGTCATGCAGTACATGAACATTCTGAGCAATTCCATTCTTCCTAAGCTGGAAACAGTATGGGAAGAGCTTTTCTATTTCAGCATGACAGTGCACCATGTAATACTCCACAGCTTGTAGTGTCTTTGAACAAAGGCTAGGCAGAGTTTTATTATTGTCTTGCCCAGAGCCCCTATCATAGCTCCCCTGAACGCATTTGAGATGAATTGAAAAGTTGATTTCTGCCCAGGCCAACACTCCCGCTTTCACTAGTTCTATTTACAGCTGTGTTGAAGGAAGAAGACCAAAATACCGTTGTTGTTATCAAAAATTGGTTCGGAGTGTCTAGACATGGACATAGTGTGTAATTATGGTCAAAAGCAGGCCAACAGTAGCAGTAAAAGGTTTTTTTTTTTTTTTTAAACATCCAGGTGTCCAGTTACATTTGTTATTATTATTGCCCTTTATATTATTTCTCCTTGATTGGGAGATTCCACTCCGTGACAGTTACTGTTACCAAGTACACAGGGTGGTTGTAATGTCTGGTGTTACTGTTGGTCGAGGAACTCTCTGACTATCGTACAGGTGTTCAGGATTGCGACTTTCTGGAGTACCTTGTAGGTGTTGCTGCTAGGCTGCTATGTAGTCTTTGGCACCATACCGGTGGTTGACACGATGATCGGGATTTTTCGTTACTTTTTGCATATGCCACATCTCGACCTCATGCCTCAGGTTCGTGTACTTCCTAATTTTTTCCTCATGGATTTTCAGGAGATTATTGGGAACCGCAATGCCAATCAGGTAGGTATTCCACCTCGTCCACAAGGGTTATTAGCATTAGCATTATTAGCATTAGAATTAATAGAGGCATATGATGCAAGAAAGCAAGCTTATGCGGCATCAGCCAAAAAAAAAAAAAAAACTTCCACTTCGCCCTTCCGTTCGTTCGAAATACCTGTCCAGCTGAGCCTTAAATTTATTTAGGCTATCAACTTCCCCAACAAGGGATGGAAGTCTGTTCCACCAACCAACTACCCCCTGGTTAAAGGCAAATTTCCGCACATCTGCCTTCCTACATCATCCTACATCTGTCTTTCCTCAATTTGAATTTATGCCCTCTCAGGTGATTATTCTGAGCAAGAGGAAGAATCCCATCAGCATTGAGCATGCTCAAACCATTCAAGGCTTTATACACCTCTATCAGATCACCTCGCCGGTGCCTAGTCTTCAGACACTGTAATTTTCAAAACTTAAGCCTTTCTTCGTAAGACAACCCTTTGTTCCATTCACTAATCTTTTTGCCCTTCTCTGTACTCGTTCCAGCAGCTCTACATCCTTCTTGAAATGAGGCCTCCAGACCTGTATACAGTACTCAAGGTGTGGCCTGACCATTGCCTTATACAAGGGAATAATCACCTCCTTATCCCCTGCTAGAAAAATTCCTGTATATCATTGATAAGACACCATGAGCTATTCTTGCAGCCGTTCTGCACTGCTCAGTGGTACCACTGTCAGTGTAGTACCACAGAGTTGATACGTTGCTCTGGGGTTGCTGTTTCCCATATGTAGTACTTTACATTTGTCAATGTTAAACTTCATTTGCCACCTCTCAGCCCATCTGCCCAACCTTTTCAGATCCTGTTGAAGCAGCATAGCGTCAGTAGTGTCCTTTAAACCCTGCCAACCTTTGTATCGTCTGCAAACTTGGACATTAAGCTTGATATACCATCATCAATATTATTTATAAATATAGAAAACAATAATGGACCCAACACTGAACCCTGAGGGACTCTACTAATAACATTAGTCCACGATGAGTAGTGTCCATTGATTACCACTCTCTGTCTTCTCCCCCCTCAACCACCCCTTTATCCATAGCAGCAATTTGCCTCCAATGCCACACTGCTCCAATTTGTGCATCAGTCTTCCATGTGCAACAATATCAAAAGCCTTTCTAAGATCCAAGTATATAATATCAAAGTTATTCCCTGCATCCAGTTCTTTTGTGACTGCATCATAGTATCCAATAAAATTGGTCAGGCAAGACTTCCCCTTAACAAAAGCATGCTGTGTCCGAGCTATAACTGAAGTCTTGTCTAGATGATCCTGCAGTGCTTCTTTAAACAGTGCCTCCATTAATTTTCCTGGACCAGAAGTTAAACTCACAGGTCTATAATTACTTGTGTCAGCCTTTGATCCTCCTTTGTGAATTGGGGTCACATTCATACTGGTGGTTGACACGATGATCGGGATTTTTCGTTACTTTTTGCATATGCCACATCTCCTTGACCTCATGTTTCAGGTTCGTGTACTTCCTAATTTTTTTCTCATGGGTTTTCTGGACATTGCTAGTATTGGGCCCCCACCACAATGCCAACCAGATAGGCATTCCACCTCGTCCACTAGGGTTATGTCCGGTTTGTTGTGCGGGATGGTCTTATCCGTTATTATGGCGGGGTCCCAGTTGTGGTTTGTGGTCTCTAGTACTGCCTGGGGTTCGTACTTGTAGTATAGTACACTTTTGTTTGGTCAACTGGTATTTCCTCGCTAGCTTCTGATGTATTATCCTGGCTAGTTAGTCGTGTCTATGAGCGTACTCAGTCTGGGTGATCACCTTGCATCCCCCTGTGATACGTTGGATCGTTTCCGAGGCCAGGTGGCATCGTCGACATGTGTCATCTGACATTCCGGGCTCCTTTGCGATGTATTTTCTATAGTTTCTGGTGTTGATTACCTGGTCTTGGATGGCCAGCGTGAATCCTTCAGTCTCGGGGAAGAGCGTCCCGTTCGTGAGCCATGCATTTGAAGCAGTGTTATCGATGTGATGTTTATGGAGGTGATTGTAGTGTCTACCATGGAGTGTCTTCTTTGCCCATCTTTCTAGCTTCGTTTCTTGTGCCGTCTGGGCGGGAGGGGGGCTCCACGCCCAGACGGCTTAGGTTGAGTGGGGTATACCACTTATCTATCTTCCTTATGGCCTGGTGGAGTGGTGCTGTGTTGTTCTCGAAGTAATCCTTTAGATCAGTAATCGCTGTTTTCTGTTGCTCTATCAGGGCTATCAAGCCCCTTCCTCCCTCTTTTCGAGCTATTGTTATTCTCTCCACTGCTGACTTCGAGTAATGTTGGCGGCTCTTGGTCATCGTCCTTGTCTTTCGCATGATATCCTCTAGCTCGGTGTTAGTCCAATTAGTGACCCCAAAAGAGTACGTTAGTACTGGAGCTGCATAGGTGTTTATTATTATTATTATTAAATCCGTTTCTTATTATCTCAAGTGATTGCTTTCACTCCTTTTACACAGCCGACCACCTAGGAGGACGTACCAAAACGCAGAAATAGCAATTTTTACAATACAATATTTATAATATTTCAAAAGTGCAACTATTTACAATATTTATAAAAGTGCAATTATTTACAATTTAAACAAAAGTACAATTATTTACAATATTTACAAAAGTGAAAACCATTTACAGTATTATTTAAAGAATGAAATTATCGACAAAATTAAAAGAGGAAATTATTCACAGTATCATATGAAAGTAGATTTCCAACAGTTATTTTATATGTTGGTCATTCCATCTTATTTAAAAAGTATTCCTGAGCAGTGGTACGCTGTGACATTTTTCGCATTTGACCATTCCGCTGATGTCCCTCTGAAACTATTAGCTATTTCCGGCTGCCCATTCATCAGTTAAAATTAATTCAGGTTAACTGCAGATTAACTTTATAAGCAAAATATTTGCATATTATGTAGGCACACACAATTTTCTGTAATTAGAGGGGTGTACACGACTTTTGGCATGACACTGTACTCTTTGTGTGAAGCGTGCTACAGTATTTCGAACTCATTTTGTAACTTACCAGGTGTTTTTTTTTTTATTATTATGAAAATCACAAACACGAAAGGTATTAGAACCTATAGTACTTAATACCGTGCTTGGGTTGGAGGTTGAGAAGACGAGAGAAGGTATTTGTTGACATTAGACTTCAGCTTCTGTAGACTAATTTTCTAGAAATACGTATGAAAGAAGGTTCCAGAAAACAGCAGTTGAATGAATAAACGTGGCAGATGAAAAGTTGGTTCTGTGAGTTTGAAGTTGGACAGTAAATGGATGTTGGCTGGTGGCGGCACGTGTTCGGACTGTTTTGAAAGAGAGAGCGGGAATTATAGAAGCCATTATATTCATTATAGGAATTATATTTATCCAGTTTTTTCTCTGATCGCTCACTGAGGGTGATTGTAGATGGCTCTCTGTCTTCTAAATTCTCCACTAATGCTGGTGTTCCCCAAGGTTCAGTTCTTAATCCTCCACTCTTTTCCTCTTGTATATTAACGACCTTCTTCCATTGACTGGAAATCCTATCCATAGTTTTGCCGATGATAGTACATTGCATTCCACTTTCCATTTTGAGAAACCTTGCCCTGTTCAATCAGCTTCTCGAATATCCGCTACCAGTTCCTTAAATGCCGATTTCCAATGGTGCAAAGACAACTTAGTTGATTTTAACACAGCATGAGTTTGTTAAGGGGAAGTCTTGTCTCACTAGTTTGATTGAATACTACGATGTGGTCACAAAGGAAATGGATGCAAAAAATAATTTTGATGTCGTATACTTGGATTTCAGGAAAACATTTGATACTGTTGCACATGGAAGACTGCTGTACAGATTGGAGCAGTATGGCATTAAGGGTAAGTTGCTGCAATGGATAAAGGGATGGTTGAGTGGGAGACGGCAGAGAATGGTAATAAATGGACATTGCACCACGTGGACTAATGTTATTAGTGGAGTCCCCCATGATTCGGTGCTGGGCCCATCGTTGTTTTGTGTGTTTATCAATGATATCGATGAAGGTACGTCAGGCTTAATGTCCAAATTTGCAGATGATACAAAGGTTGGCAGGGTTGTTAATGACAGTAAAGACAGTATGCTAGTGCAACAGGACCTAGAAAAGTTAGGCAGATGGACTGAGAAGTAGCACCTGAAGTTTAATTTTGATAAATGCAAAGTACTGCTTATGGGTAGCGGTAACCCAAGAGAAACGTACCAACTGTGTGGTACTACACTAAGGGAGGTGGAGAATGAAAAATACCTGGGGTAATTATGTAGTAGTCAGATATGAAGTTCTCTGAGCAGTGCAGATGGGCTGCCAGAGCAGGTAATGGAGTTTTGTCAACGAAATTTTGGAATTTTGCTAGTAGAGACAAGGAGGTGATTATTCCTTTGTGTGGCAATGGTCAGGCCACACCTTCAGTACTGCATACAGGTCTGGTGGCCTCATTTTAGGAAGAATGTAGAGTTGCTATAACGAGTACAGAGAAGGGCAACAAGATTGGTGAGAGGAACAAAGCGGTTCTCTTACCAGGAGAGGCTTAAATTCTTTAAGTTGCAGCATCTGGAAACTAGGCACCTGTGAGGTGATCTGATTGAGGTGTACAAGGCCTTGAATGGTTTGAGCAGGCTCAATGCTGATGGGATACTTCCGCTTACTCAGATTAAGAATCTGAGGGGGCATGGATTCAAATTGAGGAAAGATAGTTGTAGAATAGATGTGCGGAAGTTTGCCTTTAGCCAGCGGGTAGTTGAATGCTGGAACACACGTCCATCTGTTGTTGTGGAAGTTCATAGCTTAAATAAATTTAAGGCTGAACTAGATAAACATTTGGAGTGACCGGATGGGTGAAATAGGAATGGTTTTTTTTTTTTTTTTTTTTTTTGGCTGATGCTGTATAAGCTTTCTTTCTTGCATCATATGCCTCAACTAATGCTAATGCTAAAGTATTTATCCAGTCCTTGAATTTTCAATAAATTTCCACCATTTGCAAGGCTAGACGGGAGTTTATTCCAACTGTCAATTATTTTTTGACTGAAGGAAATTTTTCAGGTATCTACTCTATAGTTACCTCCTCTCAGTTCAAGATTATGCCCCTTGTGTATTTCACATGAATAAGTGTAAAAATGCCCTCACTACTCAAAACTTTCACGACCTTACCTTCTTGTTTAAGTTATCCACAGATGTCTCGGTCCTAAACACTAATTTTCAAAACTCAAGTCTTCTCTTCATAGTGGTCTTTTTAAAGACCACTATGCAAATTATATATAACTAATGACAGTTTATTTCTACAGTCCACAGTAGTACAACACGTGTTGCCAGGTCTCTGCGGCTTTACATAAGGAAAAAATAATCAGGTTTTAACCCAAAATAGTAAAGTTTGGCCTTTAGGGCCCCATGTCCAGTAAGTAAATATGACAGTGACATACTAGGGAAAAACAAACTACGTTTTTTATTGTTAAACAGAAACCGGACATCAGGTATGTACATCCTAGTAGTAACCCCAGTAGGACTATTATTCCACCTGTCCTGCCATATATCAACTAACTTTTCTAAAATTCTTTTCTTTTTTGTCATCATTATTAACATCAATACTTATATCCAAAAATTGAAATTCATTGCCCTTTCTAATGAAGTAACAAAACGCCCGATAGATCACATATAAATCTAACGGCAGATAAAAGGTGCTTCCGTATAGTGTATAATGTATTTGGAGTCTAACGGTACGAGGGGTTTCCCACATCCTCGCGTAGCGTACATTGTAGTGTGATACAGAACACTGTAGAGGTCAGAGATTTAAAAGTGTATGGATATTGTAGAGGTAGTGTTGTGTACCGTTAATCATCTGACCTTTTGGTCATTGGGCCCCACTGTTTACTATACTATACCCCTGGGAGGCAGCTCAGGTACCAGTAATTTTTATAGTACTCTGGCAGGTCCTGCCACCTAGTTTCCTGAGATTTCAGTGGCTAGGACATAATAAAAAAAAAAAAAGAAAACACTAGGATTGGGTTTATAGGAAACTGCACGTCTTGTCGGTTTGCTCACGGTCCACTGTGATTAAGGCGCCCCCTGGCTTTCAGGAAAATCCAGACGACAAACAATTGTGCCTCGCTGCTATCATCGTCTGCAATCCAGACCTAGTAGTAACACAGATAGAATCACTCTGCACTCCCCACCTAGCGGGGGCTACAATAGAAGGCAGCTTCGGCCGTATTGCGGTCCTAACAGCATATTTCCAATTTGGTACAGATCTCTTCCCGCACATAGCTCGACTGGAACAAGCTCTTGACCTCCTGGAGAACACTGATGTCATTATAGCAGCAGATTCGAATGCCCGGTCGACACAATGGTTCAACACTTCTACCGATGCAAGAGGAGACATGCTAAATGAATTCATTGCCTCACGCGGCCTTGAAATCATCAACAGACCAGGACAACCAACCACCTACTCTTCGGGAACTGGAGAGTCTAACATGGACATCACACTGACTACTTCTTCTCTTCGCAATAGACTCCTTCATTGGCAGATGAATGACACGGCCACTACTAGCGACCATCGCCTCATCACTTACAGTGTCACCGATTCTGCCCTCCCTCGTCAAGTGCCTATCCAGGATATTGTAAGATTCTCTACTAAAACAGCGAACTGGGACCAGTTTGACACTGTAATTCAAGATGTTCTTCATGGCCCAGCTAGCAACTTCTACCAATCAATGAACAGTGCGCAGAAAACAGACTTTGTGCAGAGTCTGCTCCTCAAAGCTTCAGAGGCTTCTATGAAAAAATGTTCCAGGAACCCAAGATCTGTACCATGGTGGTCGCAGGAACTCACTAACCTGCGCAATTCTCTGAAGCGCGCTCGCAAAGAGTACCAACGCAAGAGAAGAACTGAACCTGCTCACATCGTAGAACAGTATAGAGACCGATTCAAAGCAGTCCGCCGTGAATATACTAACAAAATTTACCATGCCAAGCAAAGCTCCTGGCGTTCCCTTGTCGAGACTGAGGGGAACCGGAATCCGTGGGGTTTAGTACACAAACTCGTGAGGAATAAGCTGGGATCCACGGATGTCATACGCTCTGTCCGCTCTGATGACTCATCTGAGACTACACACTGGGAAGATACAATCAACCGGATTCTGGATGAACTAATATATCAGGACAACACCAACTCTGACACTGACATCCACAGGAACATAGCAGTACAAAATTCCAGCTTCCAGCCAGACATTATGGAGGAACCATTCACAGAGGAGGAAGTCGATGCAGCAATTAAAAAAATCCAAAAAGGTAAAGCTCCTGGTCTGAATTTTATTGAAGGCGAGACTGTGCAACGTCTCTGGGCCATAGCTCCAATGATACTTCTTCAGCTCTTCAACACCTGTTTGAATGAGGGTAACTTTCCATCACGTTGGAAGCATGCTAACCTGAGGCTCTTACCTAAGGATCGCACAGGTACCTCCAAAGCATATCGCCCGATTGCGCTGCTTCCCATTCTTGGCAAGAATGGGAAGCACTTCCAACCCCGGTATGAAGCCAGTGGTTTGGCATCCTCGCTTAAATTTGGATTCAAACAAGGGTGCTCCACAATTGATGCTCTATCTAAAACCCTCAAAGTTGCAGAACAGTCAGATGCAACTTATGTACTGGCAATCTTCATTGACTTCAAAGGAGCTTTTGACACAGTGTGGTGGCCGGGCATTATTCAGAGGGCCAGAGTCTCTAACTGTACCTGGAATTTTTACCACTGCCTCAAAAGCTACTTCTCTAACCGCCAGATCAGCATCAAAACAAAATATCACTGCATTACCCGACATCTAACCCGAGGCTGTCCCCAGTCTCCATCCTGGGGCCAGCTGTCTGGAATATGATATTCGACGACTGGCTCCTGAGGGACCACCCACACACTACTCAGCATTCTTACGCCGACGACATGGTTATCATCATCGAGGGCCCCACCCGCGCCACCATAGAAACCGAGGCTACGGTTGTTCTCTCTGCTCTGTCCGTATGGGCCACGGAAAATAAACTCTCAGTCTCCACTGAGAAGAGCAAAACCCTCCTATTAAAAGGCAAACTAGACTTCTCCAGACCTCTTACCATATGTTTTAATAGCCGCCCACTGAAAAACTACCGATCGGTGAAGTACCTAAGTTTGGACGACAGGAGAACTTTCATCCCCCATATCCAAGCTATCAAAGAAAAGATAAAAAATTACATCACTATGTTAGCACGCTTTACCCGCAAGGACTGGGGCCTTAAAGGACCAACTCAACACCTTTTATACTCAGCAGTATTTATACCAATTGTCACATATGGAGCTGCAGTATGGTACCACCGAATGACTTTAGTACATGTTCAACGTAAAATTCAGCAAATTCAACGACTTATGCTACTACAAATGACCCGCGCATGTAGAACGACATCAACTGCTGCCCTACAGCTACTAACAGGCCGCCTCCCCTTGGACCTCCACGTCGCTTTTATCGGACTCTCTCATGCCATTAAGAAGAATTAGGAAGCTGAATTCCTCACTATTCAAACCCGTACCGATACCGACATCAAACAGGAACATAAACGTGTGTGGCTAGAATTGATAAACCTATGGAAAACGCGCTGGAATAACTCCACAACTGGTGCAACTACTAACCTTTTCCTTCCTGAGGTAACGTACATAAACAAACAACGTTCCACTTGGTTCTTTCCTAACGTCTCTGCTTCCTTCCTATTAACTGGCCATGGGTCCTTCAAGTGACGCCTTCTAGAGTTCGGCCTAGTCGAGGATGCCCTTTGTACCTGCGGAGAACCTGAAGACTGGGATCACGTGATGCACTCATGCAACGTATACTTAGATCTAAGAATCGAACTACTCCTAGACCTCCACACTACATCACTTCGGCCAGAAACCAAGTTATTGGAATCTAATGATGCCTTCCGTGCACTGACCGGTTATGCCAACGAGGTCTTTCGTCGTCGCTGGCATCACCTGCAACTCCCGAACACTACTCCTGGATAACCTCCTCTAGACAGCAACTGATATCCAGCACCGGAAACTTCCAGACATGAAACTGAAAATTGCGGCCAACCCTGTCGACGCCACTCCGTGATTCGCCATTGTGACGATCCTGGACTCTTTAATTTGAACTTTACCCATCCTCTTCTTCCTACCCACAGTCCTTCTCCAGGACTCCCATAACTGCACCTAGCACTCTTCCTGCTCCTTTTCGCTTGGGAGGATGCCTACGCTCTGTCATCCTCGCTATCTTGCCTGTCTTCCACTTTCCTGTCTCTTCTCTGCTCTTTCCTTGGCCCTCCCCACTCTCGCTCCTGCAGGAGTGTGGACGACCCGCCAGATGTCTTTTACTCCCTGGTCTGGCTCCTCGTGCCAGTGGACGGATGCTGGGAGGCTCCTTCCTGGTGATTGCGCCTCCCAGTAACGAAGAGGCCAGTCAAACAACACACATAACCCACATTGACTGGCTTTGCTATGTTAACAGAGTATTTAACGCGGATTTGTGGGAAACCACGGGAACCGTATAACAATAGCACTATGTCCACTATGTGATTAAGGCGTACAAAGAACAGTCGGATGGGTCAAACCACCTCCCGCCCAGAGAACTGTAAAAGATTACGGGCTCAATGGCGGCTAACTGTGTGACAGTTGCCATCGCAATACGGGGAATACAAGAACAATATCCGAAATGACGATGCCCAGCACACACATATATATCGGGTTACACAGCAGACTACGTAGCCTTAACTATAAGTTATATATTCTTCGACTGTCTGCTACCCCATTGTGTAAATGTGGGGCTCAGGAGACAGCTGAACATCTTATCTTTGATTATTATTTGTATCTAGACCTCAGGCTCAACTCCAGTTACTTACAAATGTATATAATGAGGACGAAATGCCTCAATTTTTAGTCTCTAGGGAAAATTTTAATGCTTTTTCTGACTTTGCAGATAAATTATTCAGACGAAGGAAACGTTTTTATAATAATGTATTAGAGGAAGATGGTTGAATCCGTCTGAGATTTTATGTTAATAGTTTGTTTAAAGGTGTATTAATTAAATGTGGAATGCTAACTTTGGTTCTTTCTGTTTTGAGATTAACAACAATTCGTTTACCTCTTTTGAAAGGAGTTTCCCTTTACCAGGCAATGTTGTGGACCCAGTATGTTAAGAATTATTAGATTGATGTGCCTACCATTAGTTTTGGTAAAGAAAAAAAAAAGTTCTGTAGCTAGTTTATATCTTACTGAGATATACACTGATTCTGTTTAGTGTTGATGGACATTGAATGTAAATGAACTGAATGTGTCTGGTTTTCTGCCCTTCATTGCGTGTCAATTTGATACGTGTAACTTAATGTACCACCATAAACTTTAATTGGACATTGCTCAGGATATGTTCTTAAAGATCTCAAGTTCAAGGTAAACTGCAGTCTATAAACTGGTTTTGAACTATTCATACTGAATAATGAGACATATGAAGTTTGTATTATGGTTTACGATTGCGTTGCTAATTGGATGTAAATCAACTGCTGTTCTTGTACTTGGGCCGCACTCAGGCTATAGGAAAGGAAATTCTTACTGGCTGACATAGTTCTTACTGTGTCACCAGGTGTTCTACTTGATCGTTTAGTTCTTATAGCTGTTATCCCATAGCTGAACAAACATTTTAGCGTGGCTGGCTTTTGCGAATATAATCTGTATATTATGAAAATGTGGGTGAAATCAATTGTCTGTTTGATGGGAAGAATTGAATGGTTAGATTGTTGAGGTTTTGTTATTTGAATATACTGGTAGCAAATCTATCTATCAATAGCTACTATTGATAGATAGATTTGCTTACCAATCTACCAATAGTATCTATTGATAGATTTGTAGCAAAAAACTTGTTAAGCATTTTCTTTTCAAAACCTGGTTTTATTATGTTTTATTATCAAATTTACCTAAGAATCATAAGATTAGATTTTAAAAACATAAATAGAATATAGTCCACTTTTTTCTATAAACTTTTCTCTTCTACTTCAGGGGATGCCTATTTCTTCTGCCCCCTTATCTTCTATCCAGCTTTCCCTTTCAATCCCTATACTTTTCATTCATATTTCCACTTCCTTTCTCCCAAATACCTTGGGTCTCCCAGGCTTGCCTGATAGCCCCAGTAAGGGTTTCACGTAAAGGGTAGTCCCTGGCCCCCTCCTCGTGGCCAAGGTTAGGAGTCAGGGGACCAGATTTCCCTTTCCCCCTGGCTGCAAAGTCACCAGGTGCCGGCACTCAGCACTCTACATAACAACACTGCATACTTGCACCCTACATACATTACACTTGCTGGCCTAGGCTTTTGCATTTTCAGATGCTACAACGGCATATAGGGAAAACTCTGGAGACTACAATAAAAACAAACACACCTTGACACCCTGTCCAGGCAGGTGGCAGTAATTGCTTAATATGAGGCATATTTTGGTGCGTATGGACTAACGTTTCACTCTTGAGGTTTACCAGCAGCTTTAGGAGACCATATGTACCCTGCTATGTTGCATTTTTTTCCCGGACAGAAACTAGATCTTCACGGACGATAATGGGCTGTGTCATCGGGCCTGTACTTTGCACGAGTGGTTCTAGGAACACAGTGAAACTATCACCCATCTTGACTGGCCTCCAAATTCGCCTAACGTCGATCCAATTGAACACCTGTGGGATGTTTTGGAACGTGAAATGAGGCTTATAGATACACAGTCATCTATTCTGACACTGTGGGAAAACTTGCATGCAGCGTATTTGCAGATTCCTACAGACGTCTTCAGACATCTAGTGGAGTCAATGCCTAGACCAGGGGGTCGGCAACCTTTTTTGAGTGAACAGCCATTTATGATTTAATTAAAAAAAAAAAAGAATCTGAAGAGCTGCACCTCAGCTCAAGCGCTTGGGATGAGGGGGGGTTAAGAAATGGAATAAAGTGGGAAGGTGTTTTATTAAAACAATATGTTTTTTGACATATTATTTATTAATACTGTAGAAAAGTAACAAATATCCAATTAAGTACGAATTAATGTGACTTTTGCTGCTAAACTCCTTGAACGAGTCTCTCAACGTCAGGCCAGCATGCCGTAATTTTCATCTTTAAACATGCTGAGAGACTTATTGTTCAGACGGTTTCTTGATTTATTTTTAATATAGTTCGTGTTCGAAAATATTTGCTCTCGGAAATACGTCGCTTGTCTTACATGTGGGCTAAAAGTTAAAGAGCCGCAGGTTGCCGACCCCTGGCCTAGACGAATAGCGGCTGTTATTTGTGTGAACGGTGGCCCAACATGGTATTAGGTAGGTGGTCATAATTCAGTGATCACTCAATGTAAATTACTGGAGAATACAAGTTGTGAATGTATTGCTGTGTATATTTTGGTATTGTAAATGGATTGGAAACAATTCTGACAGGGTGTGTTTAAATAAATTATCTGTTTATACTCCGGGACGACCAAACGTCAGAGGAATTCACAAGATAGACAGAATACAAGAAACAGCACCGTATTCAGCAGTCACAGGCTTGAACCCCGGTCACTCAAGGCACGTGTACTTATGCACCCGCGCGCCTGACCACTAGGCTACGGCGGCTTTGCCAGCTTAATAAGGGATTTTGGTCACCACAGTTAACTTGTTTTATTTTCAGTAGTCTTATTGACGGAGTCAAAGCCGTGGAAAGTTTAGCCACATTTCGCCTACCGATTTCGATTATAAACCGACTGCCAGATCTAAAGCAGGTTCGTAACGATCTTTCTGTGGTGGGCTTCCCTATATGCTTATTACTTTTTATTTATATTTTATTTTCCTTTGTTTCTCCTTAGTATCATTACTTAATTTTCGTACAGTTCAGGTGTAAAAACTGGATAAGAGCATGACAGTTTGATGTAAATAAGTGAACAAGTTTTGTAAAAGTGGCGTCGTCTCGAAGAACTAAGGCTGACGAGGCTGAATCATCAGTGCTAAGAAATAAAGATAATTACTGAATTGATACATATAGGATTCAGGGCTAAAAAGACTCAAACTGCAAGAAGAGTTTGCTGTCATATAATTTAGTGCAATAGCATGATTTCTATACACAGTAAACCAACCGAAGTTATGCAGTGGCATCATTACTTAACATCTCATATTGTGGATATCTCATATTATACCTCGAATAAGTAACGCTTCCCTGGTAGAGAAGACTATTGTTACTTATTCTCAGTGGATGTAACCACCCAGACGGCCATTTCAGGGCTATTTGGTCCTTCATCGGTGAGTGGGTAGGTTTGGTACGCCGTTGGTATAACAACTGACAACCCGGTTGTGAATTAATTTTACAATATGAGAGATGCCAAGTAGGATGTACTGTAGATAATTTATTCAAAATGGACTAGCATCTAAGAACCATGTATTTGTAAGTCCCTGGCACTGCCAACGGGGTGTTGAAAGCATGCCTGTACACCACATTGAGGCCATGTTAAGAAGAATCAAGGTTGTTCTGATGGACAGAGGTTGACCTACTCGCTATTAGTTAGGTGCACATGATAATGTAGATTATTTAATTAAATTTAACTTTAATTTTTGATTAATTAAATTAATCAAAAATTAATTAAATTAAATAATAATTCACGAAGCCAAAACTCTTACTAAGATCCCAGCGCGAAAATCGTGTAGTTCAGGTGTAATAATAGCATGACAGTTTGATGTAAATAATTGTATCGAACGTGTTGAGTATGCAATTTAACAGAGTAATTGGCTGATATTTCATTCTGAGGTCTTTAATCTAGTTTATGAATTGATCCAATAAATAATTTCTCAAAAGATAAATGCAAATATAGCATAATCCGTCTTTCAAAAAAAAGAGTAATTTAAGCATCTTTCTAGGCAAAATAATTCCTAATGAGTACATCATCGCGATTGGCATTGAAGTTTTATTCTTCTATTTATAATAGTTTCTCTTTCTCCCAAGGGATTTTGATTTAAGGGATTTTATATCCAGAATGTCCAACCTTATAATTTGTTCACGAAGATGGATACCTTTTTATTTATCAGATTAACTTCACAAGGGTGAAGTTAAACTTTAAGAATGTTTTTTTAGAGCTGTTATCTGAAACCATTTTATTAAATACGAAAGCGGAAAGTTTTGTTGTAGATAACATCCGTTTACAGTGCTGTGTATAAGCAGGTATTTATATATATATAAAAAAGTGGTAATTTGCAGTGCGGTATTTAGGAACTGATAAGAAGATATCTGATGTATACAAGTGAACTAAGGTAATAGTTCATATCTCTCTTCATATTGGTAATAATTATTAGTAATTCAGAACAGAATTTGTTGTCTTCTGATCGACTTTAAATTAATTAGTAATAATATTAGTGAAGAGATTTTGTAGATCGCTAAATGCGATTAATTAGTATTTGCCATATTAATATCATGCCCGGAAGATGACAATAGACAAGTTTTCTTCCTACCCACCTCTCCAGTAGTTCAATCAGTCCTCCAATAAGCACATCATTTTATTATATTATTTTGGATGAGGCGTGAAGTGTACTAGGTTGACAAGGCAAAAGTAATCATTTAGAAGAATGAGAAGTCGAAATAGTACCTCAGAGCCACTAACACCACCACCGCCGCCCTCCCAATTCTGAACACCAGGAACCCGGTTTACGAGGTTATATCCTAATATAACATGACCTTACTTAGGCTAGTCGTATAAAAATTAATTCCACATGAATATGAAGGCATATGGAGATTATATAAAGCACGTCAAACACACACACGCTACTGTACAAAAAGTATTCGAACACTAACTGGTTGGAAAACCACGAATTTTAATCAAGAAACGAATAAGATGTAGTCCTATCGTTGGTTCCAGTGACAGCATCGGTTAATCGCGGAACACGTTCATCCAGTTTCGTGTAGCAGCCAGCATCAGTTTGTATAAATTTTTTCCTGAGTGCTTTTTTTTTCTCTTTTATTTAACCATACAATAGTGCTTTTTGAACTGACATCCACACGCAATTACATCGTTGTTGTAAGACATTAGCATAACATTGTACAGTTCAGCCTTTACATACACTTGAAAATCAAGGACACCTCAATACAACAATCTACCAGAAATTTATCAGTATTATTCAGAAAACATCATGGATATAATGTTTAACACAAAAGTTGAAGGGTACATAAAACATGTATTGTCTATACTATTTAGAATTCATAGCTATTTACATGACTATATACATTTGTACGTTTACATTCTTAATCTGTGGGGCGGGTTCTCTTATTTTTTTGTGTAATAGTTTATTATATTCTTTGGTGTTTAATCAATTAATAAATCACTTTAACTTTCAGACCCACCTCTCTTGAATTTGTATTACTCAATTATCTCCCCCAATTCACCCCCTTCCACATTTGCGCCTGACTGGTGTACCGCACAGAAGATTACAGATTCTGGGGAAATAGTAGTTCATGTATGTCTCCTCTGGACTGGCTGAGTATTCAGAATGACTCGTACTACACTTGGTAAACATATACAATATTGTTTATTCACAGTATATACATTAGAAGAATATAGCATACATCATTAATTGGGTATAATGTTAACTACTAGCATTATATGTGTGTTAAGATGTAAAGACAATCACAACTCATATTTTATCGTGTCTCTTCGTGTCCTTCGGCCTTTTCTCCTTCTGGTTCAGGTTTACATCTCAAATCATTCTCTAGCCTTCTAACAATTAAACTTCCCAACTGGGATTACAGCAGTGAGCATAACACCTATAATGTATTTTCCTAGGTTTATAAGTCCCTGCTAAATTCTTTTTTTAATTATCCCTTCCAAAAACTACATGTGCGTAGAACACTCTTTAGTCTCAACATAAAACATAGCATTCACGAATACATATATCTATATCTACCTACACCTTGTTTAAATTTTTATCAGAATCAGCATCAACAGCAAAGATATACTAGTCAGAAATCAGTGCATTATAGCCACAGTTGCTGATGCACCAACAAACCTAACAACAACAACAACATATCTACCTTGCTTATTAAACTTATCTTTATGATCAGTTTAATTTATTTTACGGACTTTCTCATTCCCTTTATGCTAAAACAATATCAAATCATCTATCAACTAATTAAAACATTCTCTAGAGTCCTTTCCTTCTAATCTAGCTTAAAGCTATTATCTAGTACTTACATAACAACTTAAGGGGTTACTCTTTACACAACCTTTATCTCAGCTCAGGGTGGCCATCATCATCAGCTTAGGGCATTGTCAGGCTCCTACTGGAATTAGCCATCGGCTGGGGAACTGCTGCTCATCTACAGGAATTCGCCTTCCTTCAGGAACTCACTCATCTCTCCATACGACACTGCGATTCCTAGTCGGGGTATTAATGTGTTGCTCCGGCCCGCTTTGGGTGTCTGATCAGCTAGTCGATACTGGGGTGCACAATAGAATTATCAAGTCCCTCCTTACTGCTTTATCAAGAAGCCAGATTATACAGGGTCCTCATCAGTCTCTTTCTCTCCCTACCTCTATTTCTTCAGGGGTATCTCTTCCTTATCTCTCTATACCGAGATCCTTTTCACTCAGCTCCAGCATATATGTTTCCATCTTTCATTGGAAAAACCACTTCCCACTTTCATATTGCAGCTGACCTCTCCCAGGACTTGCCTAATGAACTGTCCTTGCAACAAACTGCTTCAATTCCCACTACCACATTCCAGCGATTCACCCAACTCTCTCGTATTCAAGAACTCCCATCTTCTTCAAAACTTTCCCACAACTCTCCCAAAAACTCCAAAACTCTCTCTCTTCCTTGTGTTGCATCTCCTTTTTGTTCTCCGCCACCCCTTCTATTCTGGTCCAATCATAGTTCGTTCTTCATCATCCGATTCATCCTCATTCGCCCTCACCCACTTCTTCCGTTTTCGTGGCCCTTCCTTTCCTGAGGGAACTTCCGGCTTCTCGAAATTTCTAGAAGCTTCGATGAACTTCCGGACGCCTAGAAATTTCTAGATATCTCTATGTGATCATTCCGATGCACTTACCCCTTTTAGTCCACACTGTTTTTTTCTCTACCGCTCCTTGAAATTATTAAGTGCTCAAGGAGTCTGTCTGTTTCATCCAGCGGCTAGCCATTTCCACATGGTGTATATTAAATCAAGGGTCTCCTCCCCCTCTTAGTCTTTAAAATTCTTCCTCTTCAGAAGGGGGATTTGGTCCCCTTGTTCTTTTCTTCCAAAGAACTGCCCACTTTCTGTTTATCGTGACTTGAACTGTCCTTTACAGTGCTCCCATAGTACTTTTGTGCTCCATCCAGCTCCCCCCGTTGTTACGATAATCCTCCCCTACTTAACTGCAATACAGAGCGAGCGCAATCTAAGCTGAAAATCGTCCTATGTAAATACAGTCTGGCCTCGATTAACGCGATTAATTCATGCCGCAAATGCATCGCGCAAAACGGAAACGCATTAATCGAATATAATAATCAATAGGAAAAATTATAATTGGTCCTTGACCTTCTGGAATGTCCATAAAGAATTTTAAAAATTCCTTTTAAATAACTTTTTAACTGTATATAATGTAAAAGATAATGAAAATAATTATGGAATTAAATATTTATTGCATAAAACAGCGGTTCTTAAACTGTGCGCCGCGGAATATTTTAAATTTTCGAGGGAAACACAGCGATACTCGACATCTGTCGGACACCGCGCGAACTACTAGCTCGAGGTACTTCACAGTTTCAGCATTTCTTAAGTTGTTTGGACCTAATTACTAAACGAAACTGTTAGGTTTTTCTTTTGGTCTGGGTGCGCCTTGAAAAAATTACTGAGACATTAAAGGCGCCGTTAACTGAGAAACGTTGGGAACCTCTGACATAAAATACACAATGATGCGGAAATATTTGAACAGTGTTGACTTTCACTTTTCATCAATCAATTTCCGATAGCCGACACCAATCTTCTCTGGGCCCTGGCGAAATAAATATAGCAGAGAACATCAAACCTTTTGTTTGAGGTTCTATGCGATACGAAAGATTTCATCTAATTCTTTTACACCGTTAGCTCCTTCGCGGTAACATTTTCATCTGGCTAATTTAAAAATTTGAATTTTTAAATGCAAGTCTGCATTGACTTTAATAGCAGGAGACAAACACGTCTTCTTCCGATGGTTGATGGAACACACCGAGGCGGGCAGCAGGCAAACGTTTGTTTATTGACCTTACGACTCGCGATAAGCTTAACGCGCGATTCAAATATTTTTCGACTATCGCATAAAAAAAAAAATATCGCGTTAACTGGAAATTTGCATCGTGTAAAGTAAAAACTGGTATCATTTTTCAAATAGCGTTAACTGAATATTGTGTTAATCGAACTCGCGTTATGCGGGGCCAAGCTGTAATATATTTTCTTGTTACGTTATTTATTTCCATAGGATGAGTGTAAGAAATGGGTTCTTACATATCTATACGATATACATGCACTTCACACTATATTGTATTTACACCATGCATTAATTATTCTGATTACATTAAATTCCTTTAATTTTATAGGGCTCAATTCATTTTACAGGCATCTTGATACACTTTGTAGGCTTCCTTTTAAAAACTGCCTGATATACTGTCTATATAGAATTGGTCTCCTTGAGTGCATAGTGGCATAGTGTTTTGTGAAAGGCGCCACCTGTGGTTTCCCTCATCTGCACCATGGTACTTTGTGAAGAAGTACAGAATCTCTGTAAAAGCCAGAAAATGTGTAATGTCTGGTTTCTGTCAGAGTAGTGTTATGTTTTGTTGTTGTGTCTCTGGCTGCTTGGCCGCAGAGCCCCGAGTGGGACCCCACGTTGCCCGCCACCACAACTGGGAGGTGAGCCAGGCTGCCCATTATATTCTGGCTGGCCTTTCCCAGGGTTGCCTGAGCTTCCTGACAAAGGTCAAGTAAAAAAAATAAATAAATAAAAAAATAATAATAATAAATAAATAAAAAAAATAAATAAAATAAATAAATAAAAAAATAAAAAAAAGTGGGGGGGGGGGAGAAAATAGAGCAGGAGTACGAGTTAGAAGGAACAGAAAGAGGGAAAGGAGGACGGACTGAAGTTAAGGAGCAGTCCGCTCTTTGTGAGGTGAAAATAGGGGTCTGGGAGTGGTAGTTAAAGTAGCAGGGGACGGGTGCCTCTGCATGATCACCAGAGGCCAATGGACTGTGTATCCCGCACTCAGAAGTTCTCCAGAGTGCCACCAATCCCGCACCAGAACGGTGCCGGCTGATCCTACCCTATAAGGGGTTTGCAGCAGTATCCCGCACTCGATGAGTGCCAGCAGTCCCGCACCAGAATGGTACCAGCAGTGTTCCTACCCTTAAAGGATTAGCAAGTTGTCAAGGCAGTGTCCTCTAGCGGAGAAGGAGCTAACCCACGCCAGTCTGATTCAGACCTTGGGCAGCATGATCCAATGTTGTTCTCATTTCAGCAATCTTGGCTAGCCTCAGTGCGAAGATTTCCTGCGCATACCCAGTTAGTGCCCTGTATGGGTTTTCATCGAGCAGCAGCGAGGACTCTTGGTTACGTGGATTCCTTTGAATTGCGGTAGCAAACTTGATTCTACTGTTGTCATAGGCAGGGCACTCATACATGAGATTTCCCCAGGACTCTTCTTCTCCACAATGGCACCGCGGGTCTCTTTCAATCCCCATAGCTGTGAGTTTCTGACGGAAGGGGCCTTGTCCAGTGATAATAAACGTCATGTGCAGACCAGGTGAGAACCAGGGAGGAGGCTCTGGGTGAGTATGGTTTATAGTTGGGAGGAATCGCCTCGTGATGTCTCCTTTCTGCGTGGTTTCCCAGCTCTGTTGCCATATCGCTTGTAGGTGTTGGGTGATTCTCCTCTTCTCTATCTTGGGGTCATTTGCAAGATCCAGCTGGAGATTTACTATTTCAGTTGGTGTTCCTTTCCTAAGGTGGTAATATAGGCCTCGCCTGACAACCTGTTAGAACTTGCAAGGCAGGGGTGCTAACAGTGCGGCACGCCCTACTAATTGATAGCAGCATGAACCTTTGAATTGTATCCAGCTTCTGTTTGTTTTTTGTTAGTGTAGCTTGTCTATACCAGGTGGAGGCACCATAGCAAACAATCGGGACATATACTGCTTTGTAAATGAGGGTCAGAGCTTTGTGCTTCAGGCCCCAGTCGGCTCTGATCATGACGGCATACTTCCGGATTTTGGTGGCTAGATATTTCAGGTGGTTATGGAAAGTAAGACCCGAGTCAATGTAAATACCTAAGTATTTAACCTCTGTGTACAGTCGGATGGGGTGAAGTTTAATTTCATCGCAGGTGGTCTTCTAATTTGTAGTCTGCCTTTGAGGAGAATGGATTTTGTTTTTTCTGCCGAGATGGTAAGGTTGTGCAAGGCTGCCCAGTTCTGGAGCTTCACAAGCGCCACATTTGCAATAATTTCCAAGGACGACCTAGTGTCCGCACACACCAACAGGACAAGGTCGTCCGCAAAGGCCAAGGGCTCAGCCCCTCCCCCAAGGTTCAAGCCTTGGAACTCGTCCAAGACAATAGACCAGAGGAACGGCCCAAGCACAGAGCCCTGCGGACATCCCCTGTGGATGAATCTGGTAACTGTCTGATATTTGTTAGTAACTCGTACTTTTCTGTTGGTTAGATAAGACTTCAAACTGTTATATAGATTTTTAGAAACATTTGAGTGCCGAAGTCTCCGAAGAACGCTTGGCCACCACAGGCGGTCGAAAGCTCCAGCAAAGTCCACCAATATAGCAAGAGAGTACTTGAAAGCTGAGTGCGTTGCTTGGGTGATTAGATTGTTGATAGCGTCTTCAGTGCTGCAGCCTTTTTTAAAGCCATATTGTTTTTCTGAGGAGAGTTGGTGTTCCTCGTAGCAGGCAGAAAGTCGAAACAAGAGTAGACGCTCCAGTGGTTTGGCCATCATCTTGAGTGCAGTCACCAGTACAACAGGGATGTATTGGAGGTATCTTGATTCTAGTTCCCCTCAAAAGTGTGCGTTGGGAATTATTTGGATTCAGCGCCGACCAGGAAAGTTGTTGGACTTAAGAGTCCCTCAAATCTAGTTTTTTTTTTATACACACTACTCGCTGTATGGAAGGCATGGAGCTTTATAATGCTAGAACATTGCGAGCCCCATTTCAATGTAAAATATATTGGTAATTAATTACGGTTGTGTCAGTATAGGTTTATGTTCACGGGCCGATCTGCATGTCGTTCTGGCTGAAAAATCCAGAATAACTCACAGTAGGGGGCGAACTCTACGCCCACTCCTTGAGATCAGCTGACTACACCTTCGAATGAAGAGGACTTTAAATTCCCCTGCTTGTTGATAGCAGTGGAACCCAGACCTCTCCAAATAGGTGGAAGACAGATGTATATCGTGCCGACTGCTCTATTTCCACAGAGCTGCCAGGTGTAAACACCGGTAAATTTTACAAGATACCAATGTTCGACTCTGCATTGATGTTTTTGTACTACTAAAGTTAGATGCCATTTGTAACAGTATCTAGCACATTGCTCTGGATCTTTGAAGAGTAGAAACAGATCATGTGGAGTGACAAGTCGCATTACACAATTTTCTGATTGGACGGTCGAGCGTGAGTGTGGAGAATTTCTGGGGAACATCCAAGTGTTCAGGCGCGAGGGTGCATAAGTACACGCTCTTTGAGTGACCTAGCTTCAAGCTCGCATGACTGCTAAATACCGCTGTTTCTTGTATTTTTTTCTTTCTATCTTGAGAACTCTTGACTGCGTGGTCGTCCTGAAGTATATATATATTAAAAAAATATATATATCTGCCGCAGTGTATTGTACCCACAATGAATTCTGTACTTCATTAGTGTGATGTGGGTCTCGAAAGCATCTCCGCCATTAAATTCCACTCCGTGTAGCTTCCAACGGACCGTGGGCACTTAGGGACACTTCTGTGGATATTTGGAGTTTTAATCAACAAATGAATAGGCTGTTGGCCCACTTTCGGCGCTAATGAGAGCATCGGTCAGTCGCCGTACGCAAAGTTTCCAAGGACGCGCAAAAGCGGTTACATTGCGTTGTATGGCATTTACAGCCTTCTGAAATTCACTTGTTTGTCGGTGCGAGCTATGCAGAAAGGGTGAAATTGTCCATTTTAAGCACATGAGTTTTTATGTAAAAAGTTAATTTAACTAGCAAATTGTCATCAAGATGTTTTGGGGGGAACCATGTTTGAACTTTTCCCTTTATTATTGATTCTGAATGCTCCAGGGGAAGAGAATTCGAATTGCTATTTAATTAAATTGTTTTTTGATTTAATTTTTATTTAATTTGCATTGTGATGCATTTAATGCATAGTGAATTCAAACAGAATAATACAAATAATCGTACAGCATCCAAAATATCACATTTCATTAATTTTCCTTAAGACTAGTACATAGTCAATTCCAGTAATAATAAATAAAAAAAAAAAAAACCAACCTTTCAGTTTGGTGTAAATTCTTCACCTGAGGTTTTGCTTTTCCAGTGGCTTACTAAGTAAGTAATGTGGCCTCGGCCATACGCGCCGATTCGCCGTAGACGTATTTTAGGTGCATTAGCAACTTAGGCCATATTGTGCCGTTTATAATATGTAAATTGCGTGTCCTGTAGTTGATTTGCTGTTTGCTGGACGAAAACAGTTTCTGAGAGGAAAAAAATACTATGCTATCATCGCCTGAGACTTCAGTCATGTGAAAAATGCCGATAAAAAGTCCTCTCGTCTTTGACGGATTCGAACTCGGGTCTTTTCCACACTGTGTGGGGTGGATGGTGATAATACAAATTGCGCTACCCATGAGGGCTCGCCAAAGAAAGACGCTGGATGGAGTTAAAGAAAATAATCTTTATTATCTCTTTTTATTGTTATTATCCTTTAGCTTTAATGCAGTTGGACAGACAACTTGAGTACCCGAGACCCGCTACTTTTCGTAAAAGCTGACAAATGCTAATAATTTATTGTAATATTTCCTTGTACAGGATCTGCGATCTCATTATTAATGGATTTAAAAAAAATTAAAAAAAAAAAAAAAAAAAAACTGGATTTTTTTTGAAAAAAAAGGTAGTAATAGTCTGTTTTGGAATTTTGGAAATTTTAAAGGAATATTAAGTTTTAGGAATATTATATAAATTTTATTTTAAGGCAGAAGAATACTCTTACCTGGGGTTTTCTTCAGGAACGGCAGCATCCGGGTGAGTTGTAATTCAGAAGGTGTTGAAATTGCAATTATATGGAAGGAGGACGAAGGAAAAAGCCAGTTTTTGTCCTAAATCCTTGCATGGGGAAATAATTGTAGGCATAAAGGGAGATGTCCTGAAGCCTGATGGGGGCTTTTCGTTAATACCATCGTACCCGGGCACGTTCCATGCCAATGGAACGTGCCCGATCTATAAAAGACGGCCTCGACATGTATTTATCCTCATTTGAAGATGGTATTAACGAAAAGCCCCATCAGGCTTCAGGACATCATCTCCCTTTATGCCTACAATTATTCCCCATGCAAGGATGGATTTAGGACAAAAACTGGCTTTTTCCTTCGTCCTCCTTCCATATAACTGCAATTTCAACACCTTCTGAATTACAACTCACCCGGATGCTGCCGTTCCTGAAGAAAACCCCACGTAAGAGTATTCTTCTGCCTTAAAATAAAATTATATAATATTCCTAAAACTTAATATTCCTTTAAAATTTCCAAAAACAGACTATACTACCCTTTTCAAAAAATCTACGAAGTTTTTATTTTAAATCCATAATGAGATCGCAGATCCTCTACAAGGAAATATTACAATAAATTATTAGCATTTGTTCGCCTTTACGAAAATTAGCGGGTCTCGGCTACTCAAGTTGTCTGTCCAACTGTCTAATAAAGTTTCGAGACTTTAGGACCTCCACATATTTTTTAGCTTTAATGCTTGATAATTTAATTTATTTTACTATTTAATTAATAATAAATTAATTTAATATATTAATACTATTATTTTATGTTAATAAATATAATATTAATTAACTTATATAATATATTTAAATTAATTTATCCAGTTATTCAATAACACTAGTCATACATTTTGTCACATGAAAATTTTTCTTATTTTGTTGCCGAATTCAAAAACGCAAACAGCATTTCATTTCTCTATCATGCGCAATTTTCATGTGACACAAATTTTGAATATAAATAATACAATAATGAAATAGTAGTAGAGAGTGTGGTTTTTCAAACAGATTGAATGTGTTGTGGGGGGTGGAATTTAACGGATGATGATTTTTTTATATTTAGTTATTTGTTTCTTTATTTTTTTTATTTAGTTTTGTTTGTTCCCTATTATGTTTATCCACTTTATTCTTATTTCCCCCACTTACGCATCTGACTTTTACTTCCTAGGAGAATTCCAAATTCAAGGGAACCTCTCGATTAATTATAATTCCCTTCGGAAGAGATGGGTGTTCCAGGATGACAAACTACACACACAAATATATAATATAACATAGTTTATTTACATATATATATATACACAACATAAAAAAAATGAACAAACTGAGGCAAGTACTATTAATATTCAACTTTGTCTACTTATTATTAGTTATATATATATATATATATATATATATATATATATATATATATATATATATATATATATATATATATATATATATATATATATAACTAAGTACATTGGTTATACTCTATTAATGTTATCCCTTCCTTTACAACACAACAATATTAGTACAGCAACTGTTATAGTTTCTTCCTAGCACATGATCCATAAATTTCCTTACATGTTCCATAATTCTTACCTTATACACTGGTTTAGGACTTTACCCTCCCCTTCCAAAATGCTAATCATACTTACATTTTTCAGGGAACAACTTATGACATATATTCCTTTTCCCTCCTTTGCTTATAACATAACATATGTTTTATTATTAATCAAAACCACTACTATCATTAACACCCTTTCCTTCTTCTTTAGTTCCTTTCACTAATTACAAGGTTATAACTGTCAAATTTCTATTATTATTACTTAACTTATCTCTCTCTCTCTACGCTACGTATATATTTTTATACATGTATAAATATCTCTTAAATCTCTACTAATCTGTTATTAGGGTCCTAAAGTCCTTTAAGGTAACGAGAATACTATGTTAGTCACTTACTTAATTTCTTCTTAGGCGGCTTCGCTGTTTTGGATCCTCCCACTCTTAGTTGGAAATGTCATCATCGTATATTAGGGCATTCATTCTAGAACTCCTAACGAATTTTCTAGTGAGGATCACAATTCTGGTATTCTGATGGACTCACTGTACACCTGAACTGGGCTGGCACGTTGCATACTATCATACTCCGTCGATATGGGGACTGCTATCTCCATCCTGAGGCCTTTTTCCAACTTACACGGGCTACTTCCATTCGCCACTTTATCGAGCTACTAATTCCGAGTTTTCGCTCCTTTCTCTCGAGCTACTGATTCTGCGGATTTCGCTCCCTTTCTCTCCACCTTATTAAAACCTTTCACAAGGAAAAACTCATAGGGTGCTACCCTCGTTTTCTCGCTCCACCTATTAAGAACTCTTTCAAGAAGAAAGTTTCCCAGGGCGCTACCCTGCTCTTTTCCCACCACGACCAAACACTCAACTGTTAACTGACACATATTTCCTGCCACAACAGAACCCTCAACTGTCCATGTTACTAACTCATCTTCTCAAAACACTCCCAAATTGTCAACTGTGTGTTGTGTCCAAACTATCTCACCCACCTATCAAACACCGACAAAAACTCAACTTAGTATAACATTAACCCATTTCCATTAATACCCACGTCACTCCATTCTGTCTCCAACTCACATTTTTACAAAACCACCACAAGAAGACTCACCCTCTCATACTCAACTCGGGGTTCTCACTGTTTCTAACTCATCTTCATAACCACCCACATAAAGCTCAACTGAGGGATCTGTGTCTGTTTCCCCCTGCTCACTCATTTTTTGTTACTCTGAATTCAGCAACGCCCCTCATAATTCCGGCGTGCCTTTTTTCTGAGTTTACCCAATCTTCTCATTTTATCAACTTTCATCATTTCCTATTCGTCCTTTAAAATTTCTCAAGCTGTATATTCAGAGCTCATTTTAATCTTTCTCACGGTGTCTATTTAGTGCCCTATCCAACTTCTTATTTTAATAAATTATAATTTTCCCAGATTGTCTGTTCCTTTGAAGCGCGCCGCTACTTTATTTGTGCTTTTAACGAATTTGTTTTACACTATCTTCTAAACTTGCGATCGCCGACAGTCGGACGCCAATTTTAAAATATCACCTGAGCATTTGACCCCTATTTACCACCTGGCTGGTCTCCGGGGGTCCCTGATCAAAAGGAATGCCCGACCGATTGTGTCCTTCTCGCATTGTTCTGTCCTAGCCTAAATTGTTCGCACCTCCTCGCCAGTAGCCATAGCTACGTTCGGCCCGTAGTCTCCCACGCTAACCTTTACACGTTACCTTGTCTACATTTAATCCCTTTGCCTGTGACCCATTATCTAATTAGTATTTGTGACCAGTACTGTTCTGCTGTCCCATATTGCCATTTCCTAATCTTTATTTTACATTAATCTCACTTTTTTTTCTAAAATATTAAACATGTAAGATTTTACATCTTACAGTGTGGAATGTTCTGTGTGGTCTGACAGGCTGAGATACGTTCAACCCTTCCTTTAAACTCAATTCTTGTAGCAGATGGCTGTTCAAATTCAGACCTGACGTAATATTGCTTACTTCCCCATAGTAGACTGTTCTCTTAGTTGTGTGCCGGAAGTCAATTTGTTAAGGTCATTATTGTTTGTGATCCTTTTAAGTGTTGTGTATGCTTTTTAAATGTTTATGTGCGTTTACAACCTGAGATGCTTCGTAAGTGTATCAATGATTTTTTTATATACAGGGAGTTTCAGTTAAACGTTTCAGAACTTCTAAGAGGGGTAGGGTACATCCTGACAACTCGAAATCATATAGCAATGTGGGGTCGGAAATGCTTTCCTGAAGCGGTGTTGTACACAGAAGCACCATAAAGAAAAGAGACCGTAAGTGAGAAATCGTTTTAATAATACATGAAAAGAAGCAAAAGGTACATGGATTAAAGTAAGTGTTCGAAGTTTCTTCCACGGGCTACAATGCACGCCTCACATCTCCGACGCATGGACATCCGAACATTGTGGAATACTCCAGGCAGCGTGTCCAGACACAGCAACCGGAGGATTATGCACCTCGTATTGCTTTCGCACAGTGGTACCTTCGAAAATGTGCTACAAATCCCCTTTTTCCTGCTGAAGTGTTGTTTTCCGATGAGGCATCCTTCACAAGGGAAGGAATTTTCAACACGCATAACGACCATATCTGGGCGGTCGAGAACCCGCATGCAATACGACGTCGTGCAGCACAGATTCGATTTTCGGTCAATGTATGGGCCGGTATTATGGGATATCACCTCATCGGACCTTACCTGTTACCGTGTCGTCTAACCGGACCTATCTACTTGATCTTTCTGCAGCAAGTATTGCCACAACTTTTGAGAGATGAACAGATTTCTGCATCGACGCAACACACAATGTGGTTCCAACACGATGGAGCCCCTGCCCATTATAGCGGAGATGTTCGTAACTACCTGGATGTCACATTTGGTCAACAGTGGATCGGACGTGGTGGTCCCGTGCGTTGGCCTGCTCGGTCACCCGACCTATCATGTCTTGATTTTTATTTCTGGGGTCATATGAAATCGCTAGTTTATGACACCCCTGTTGACAATGCTGAGGAGCTGGTTGCAAGAATCGCAGTAGCTGCCGAAGAAATTCGAAATTCGCCTGGAGTATTCCAGAATGTTCGGATGTTCATGCGTCGGAGATGTGAGGCGTGTATTGTAGCCCGTGGAAGAAACTTCGAACACTTACTTTAATCCATGTACCTTTTGCTTCTTTTCATGTATTATTAAAACGATTTCTCATTTACGGTCTCTTTTCTTTATGGTGCTTCTGTGTACAACACCGCTTCAGGAAAGCATTTCCGACCCTGCATTGCTATATGATTTCGAGTTGTCAGGATGTACCCTACCCCTCTTAGAAGTTCTGAAACGTTTAACTGAAACACCCTGTATATGTAATGAACTAACTTTTATATCATAGAGACAAAATTCACTCTTATAGTTAAAAGAAGCTTACGAACTTTATTTCGGATGCAAAGTGGGTGATTGAGGTAAGTCTTGGGCCACTCATTTCTGCTACATCAGTCGTGTTAAATAACTTACTGCCTCATTTAATGTATCTCAATGTCATGTGACTTTTTTTTTTTCTGTTTATACTGCGGGACGACCAAACGGTCAGAGGAGTTCACAAGGTTGACAGAATACAAGAAACAGTACCATATTCAGCAGTCTGTTCCTATAATTTGAAGGGAACCAAAAGATCATCCTACAGATTGTTATTTTTGTTTAACAAAAAGTTCAGGGATTACTTCTTAATCTAAACATAGAAAATATTCAAATTAACCATCAGTAATAAGGGCTCTTTTACACATACAGTTGAGAATCACCTGTATCAAAATCGCCGGAAACTTACAATTTGGATGAAAATGAACCAAATGACTCGAATATGCCTGAATATTCATTTTTTGGATTCACAT
This sequence comes from Mastigoproctus giganteus, assembly GCF_048544385.1. Taxonomy (NCBI): domain Eukaryota; kingdom Metazoa; phylum Arthropoda; class Arachnida; order Uropygi; family Thelyphonidae; genus Mastigoproctus; species Mastigoproctus giganteus. The sequence goes on from NC_143584.1 coordinate 130,722,044, forward strand.
TTGAGTTATTCCCAGAAAACCAAGGAGTTGTTAGTGATTAGCACAGGAAGCATTTCCATCAAGCTATTTCCACAATGTAAAAGAGCGACTAGGACAAGTGGAGACCAAGCATGATGACTGATTACTGTTGGACGCTCAGAAGGTATGTTCCACAGGTGAAATACCACAGAAAATTATCAGGAGCTACATTCTAGTTTCAGTTAAAGATAGCATCTTAAAAAAAAAAAAAAAAAAAAAAAAAAAATTAGCGTCATCTGTTCTAATGTTTGTATAAAAAACTGAAATTATGTTAAAAGCGTGGGTGATGGGCACAAACTGATTTAATATTTGAAATCAGCCTGAAGTGCTTTTGAATTCACTTATTTTGATGTATGTAACAGAAAAAAAACCATTCTTTTGTTTATCAGTGTAATTAAATACATTTCAATTTAATTGAAAAATAATGATTGCAAAGATATGTGTTTGACCTTTGGCCACAGGCACTGGCACAAAGAAGTTCTAGTTACGCTGCTGTGCTTTTCTCTCCCTACATCTTCCAAATAAATATGTATTTTAAGTCGTGTTTATCATGCGCTTATCTTTTGAACAAAGAAATTATCAAAACAATGGGCGAAAGCACATATGTTTGTATGGCTCTTCATTCTGTTATAGTAGTATAATAGAATGAAGATTGATGTTCATAAGCTTAATTTCAGCAGGTCAACTGCAGTAGCGCGTTTCGGCGAAAAGTGGGATAGATAACTCTTGAATACGGTAACCATACAACACATTGAATGAAGCTTTCCATTCAGGTTCGATTCTTCACTTGGTTACAATATCTTTCGAGAGCACTTTCATTACATCTGGTGAATACGTACAACCTTCAGCAATCTTTTCAAGTCGAAGAAAAAAAAAAAGAAAAAAAAAAAGCAGTATCATTAGTAAGGGAAAAAAAAAAAAAAAAAAGTGGCGCCGTCATTTCGTTGGTGTGTCTTATGACGTAACAAGCGATGTTTGGAATCACTTGAAGTTTACGTCTTTAAATCATCTTGTTTATTATTCCATTGCTTGATAAATTGTGTAACAACCCTAATGAATTATTTAAATCATTTTTCAAGGTAATATATATCACTTGTTATGCAGCATTCATATCCTTAGTGAATATGCTCAGGTTTTTTAAACATTCTTGCACTGGTTCATTTATACATCGCTTGGCCATGTAAAAACACAGGACATGAATTGAGATAAATTAACAGCGAGTGAGACGAGAACAAGAAAAAGGCATAAGATGAAGTTAGGAAAAGAACAAGTTTAATCGCGGGAAACATTCATTAGTAGGCAACTCACAAATTTAAAGATCTTTAATTTTATTTTAATGGTTTTGATGGCTGCTACTCACTTTAGACGGAATAATTTTCATAATTACGTACTATATCACGTGGTCTGTAATGGTACACAATGATTAAATGTGATTAGAAATTACTGATAAGAAATCAGTAAAATTTTTTCTATTAATAGTAGGTATATGAACATTAGAGCCTTATCATACTCGAGCAACATATCATTATATCAAAGTATTACGAACCCTCCGTAGCAGAGTGGTCAGTGCGTGGGTACATAATTACACATGCTTTGAGTGACCGTGGTTCCAGCTCGCGTGATTACTAAATACGGTACTGTTTCTTGTATTCTCTCTATCTTGTCAACTCCTCTGACTGTGTGATCATCCCTGAGTATAAACCAAGTATTATCTAATAACATTAGTAAGCGAATATCTTGCTTACTTCATAAATATTAGAAAGTAGCAAAATGTCACAACAGCCGGAATACAATATTTCGTTAAAATTTAATAATTATTATAATATGAATGTGAAAGTACATAATGTGGATGTAAGGTGAAGTAGTCATTTTGAGCGTACAATGTGAATGAAAATGTTCCCTCATCATACGTCACTAAATCAAAATTGCAAAGTAATAGACATTCAAGCTCAAAATATCATTTGGATTTAATTGTGATTTATGGGTTGTCGAGAGTTCTGTCGATTTGGTGACTGACGAATGGGCGAAGTCGGTTCTATGCCCAGCCGCTCTTGCGGACATGCCTGGTTAGTGGCGGCGTTTGTTGCTGGGTCTTGGAGGGATGCCAGGTGTCTTGCGAGGAGATGGGGATGCCTGAGTGTCCTAGCAATGCCCATGGACACTCAAGTGCCAACTAGCTTCGCTGTGTGCGGGGGCGCTTTTCAGGGACTTGATAGAGGGCGCTTGTGTTGAGTTTGGAGTGTCGTCATTGTTGGGGGGGGACTATCCTAATGGTTGAGTACGGAGTCTACTTCATTTGGTCATTGAGTGTGGTGGAGCTCCCCTGATAAACAACCACACTCCCTCAAATCTCTGTTAAGCTTAAATCTCAAGTAAAGTTAAAGTGTCAATTATTTGTAATTTTGATTTAGTGATCTAACATATTCCATGAGCCAAAACATTATGGCTACCTACATAATAGCGTGTTAGGCCGCCTTTCACCGTCAAAACCACTTACACCCAGCATAGCATCGACTCCACGAGACCGCAGAAAGTCTTCTCAGCTATCCTGGACCAGCTGGACAGAAGGACGTCCGGAGTTCGGCAACAGAGCGTGGACTGGTGAAAGCTGCGTTCCAACGCATTACACAATGTTCAATGGATTGATGTTCGGGGAATTTGGCAAACAGGAGTGCACAGAAAATGCTTGGACAGATCCTGGAACCATTCTTTGCACAATGCGGGCCTTGTGACATGGGGCGTTATCTTGATGAGAGAGCCTAGTACCATTTGGATACACGGCCACTATGTAGGGCAAAACTTTGTCCGAAACAATGCTGAGGTGGACATGGGCATATGTAAAGAACAGAATCAAATGTAAAAGGACGAGGAATGGGATTGGTGTAGGTTTGTGTGAGAAGTGTGCATGTTTTGTTGTTGCGTTCTGGTCCCTTGGCAACCAGAAGCATCATCACCTGAAGAGAAGTTTTTCTTTCCTCCCTGGGAAACTTATTCCTCAAGGAGGAGGGCATGCAGATAGTAGGGGAGGCCTTGCCCTCCGTCTGCTAGGGATGCTTATCTGGAGGAAGTCGTCTCTCTCTCTCTCTCTCTCTCTCTCTATATATATATATATGTGGGATGAATTTTTTTTTACACGACACACACGGCCTTACCTTGACAGAGTCTGTAAAAACTGAACAGAGCAACGAGGCGGAGGTGAATCCTGGAGCCGCCCATGCAAAAATCACATGGAAATTTTGGGTACTTGTCCACAACACGGAAAGGTGGCCCAGTTCCAGTAAAGCACGTATCGTCTGTTCTTGTGGCTCATTCCAAAGAGAATGAGAACCAGGTGCAGGTTATGAAAAAAAAAAAGGAAAGAAAAGCAGTGGTGCTGATAAAAGGAAAAAGCACGAAACAAAAAGGAATTTGGGTTTAGTAAGAATTCCGAACTGGAACCTGGACCAGTAGGGAACCAAAGCAAAAAAAAAAAAAAAAAAACTGAAAAAAAAAAAAATTCCAGATGCAAAGGCCTGCAGGGAAAAAAGATTGTCCAGAATCTGGATCAGTTGATCCACCTGGCTTAGGGAGAAGTTCGGAATTGTTCTTCGAAGTTGGTCTCTGAGATCCTCATAACAAGCCCCAGTTTTCATTCAGGGCGCCGTGGCCGGTCACCAAGAAGGACGTCTCAAGGATGTGAGAGAACCAGGATCTTGCTGTTTTGGACATTGCAAACGTTACCTTTGGGAGAAATCCTTTGATTACTGTGCCGAGTTTGTCTCTCAGTTTTGAATTAACTGCACTGGCGGAATAAATTACGATGGGTAGGAATAGCGATATATTTGTCCAGGAGAACGCTATCGCGTTCTCCTGGACAAACCCCAATTACTTCAAGAGACTCTGAGAATGGCTGCAGAGAAACATTTCACTTTGGTGCTGAGATGTTGGAGGTGTGGGAAGAAGCAGAGTTTGTGGTCTATTATGACCCGTAAGACCCTTGCCTGCGTAAGACCCTTGCCTAACTAAGGGCAGTTGCACACCCGATGTCTTGACTTGAGGTGATCTCCGAAGGAGTAGTTTGTTCTTGAAGATAATTTTGAATTTGTTACCTCGGGGAGGAATCCTTAAAGGATTCCTCTCAGAGGTAACAAGCTTTTTTTTAACCTGATCTAGATGGAGAGATTGGACAAAACATGCTGAGCATTAGCTTCCAGAGAAGAGTGGGAGTTCTCAAACACGTTGATGACGACGTGTTTGAGAACCAAATACCAAATGCATTTGGTTCTACAAATGAGAACCAAATGTTTGAAAGCCAAATGCTACAATTTTAGTGTTGTTAAAATAGTTAGCAAACCAATTTTGGAGATCCATGTTCCAGACCAGGGGTTCCAGGAGTCTTGGTGATAACCCCGGTAGACAGGCCTGGTGATCTGAAGAATTTGATTTTTCTATTACGGAGCGCTCTGAAAAGTAGTTCCGGAACATGCTTGTACAAATTGGAAGGGAATCTAGCATCACGGAGTCATTCAAGGCCGCTTTCCCACCAAAAAGTGTCGAAGGGTCCCGTCAAAGTTAATGAAAATAGCTAGTTCGTATTTAGAGGTAGAGTTCTCCAGGTGCCGGACCAGATCAAAGAGGGCCTCATCGCAGGAGCGGCCTAGTATGAATCTGTGCTTGGATGGGGAGAATTAAATCCAGTGAAAGGAACAAAGTGGTAACTCTGAGGAGACCCAGTGATCACACACACACACACACATCCAAGATAAATATACAATTAATTTATATACATTCTCAATATATCCATCCTAAGGGTGTACATATTTCGGTATCGGGGTGGCTCCTTGGCATATGCCCATCTCCACCTTGTCCTCCTCTGATTGTACAGAAACTCCGTATAGCGAGCCTGATAAAGTGTTAGTATTTGGTGTTAGGAGTAGTGAGTTCTTTTATCATCTGTATGTGCTTTTTTTTTTTTTTTTTTTTGCACAGATCCCGCACCCACCAGAGGTAGTGCAGTACCGAACCCGGGCCTTTTCTTCTCGGTATAGGGAGGGTGGTGATTTTAACCAATGTACTACTCGCAAAAGCTCTGGATGATTTAGATAGGTTTCAGAGATGGTCAGAAAAGTGGAAGCTACGTTTTTATGCAGCAAAATGAAGGTCTTGGGTTATAACAACGGAAAATAACTTGTGCACTTAGTGGACTTGAATTTAAAAAAAACTAGATAAGACAAGGTATTTGGAGGTTATAATACGGCTTACAGTGCAGGGGGCAAGGAGAAGCCAAGGTATCATCTCGATGATTTATCGAACATTTGCTTATAGAGATATTGACGTCATAATTTTACACTATAAGGTAATTGAAAGACTGCACTTGGAATAATGTGTTCAACTATGTAGATCTCATCTAAAAAGATGAGAAACTTCTTGACAGGGTGCAAGACGGGCAATGCGCCTGGTAAGATTGGCAGAAGGGCGACCGAATGACAAAAGACCGAATATATCATTGGACACGGAGCTTGGTAACTAGGCATCTTAGAGCGAACCCGATTGAGATTTATATGGCTCAGTAAAAGTAAAATTCCGGGAAAAGAATCCATAAGAAAATGAATGAAGGTGAAATTTTCGCTGTTTTAATTTATCCCAACATTCTTGGTCATTAATTCAAATTGGTGTGGAAGTAATTCTAGTTCCTAAACTAGAATTTCAGGAACATTTTTTTAGCCAGCGAGTTGTTAATTGCTGGAAGTTTCCTTTGTGGGTGGCTGAAAGTTTGGGCAAATTTAAAGGTTAGCTGGATATGTACCTACGTAGAGAAGAGTAATAAGTATTATACGGTTGTAATTAAATTGAACGACTAAGGTTAGACTCAAAACTATAGAACTTTATTAAGTGTTCTATGAAGTTATAATCTTGGTAATTAATTGATAAGGCGATACTATATTCTTTTTATTTCTGTCAATCACAAAAAAAAAAAAAAAAAAAAAAATTAAAGAAAAAAAATCGAAGGCACCTGAAATATAACGCACTGTATACATAACTTTTTTTTTTTTTTCGGCTGGTGCAGCAAAATTCTCGAGAAGCCCGAGGATTTTGCTGCACCAGCCGGAAAAAAAAAAAAAAAAAAAAAAACCTAGTACTACAGTGGTAAAGAAAGAGTCATTTCAGAACGTAGAACTTGTCATACGTTGTCACGGATGGGTTATTTCAACGTTGCAGCCGACGCCGAGTCGGGTTCCTATCCTGTTAGCAAAACACAAGAAGGTATGGTTACAGTGGGTTCAGGAATAGCAACAGTGTGAGATTAAATAAACGTTGCCTGTCTGACGAACCCCGTTTTCTATTTGCTATTTCGCACAGGTGGGAGGACTAGATTATGGCGAAAATTGCATGAATCCAAGGATTCATGCAACTCTCCTGCCAGTTGTTACTGTAATAGTGTTCAGAGTGTTTTCATTGTACCCGTTGGGTCCCTTGATACCAGTGGAGCATCATTTAGATGCCGCAGGTTATCAGGAACTTATTTCCGACCAGGCGAGTCCGTTGCCCAATGTGATATTCTTCCAACAGGATAATGAGCGATGTCTCAAGGGTAGAATTACACAGACCTGATTTCAGGAAATCAAAGTGAATTCATCTTACTGCATTAGCCTCCCCAGTCACAAATCTGTTTACTTGAGTACCTATGATGTAACGAGCTCTTCGAAGTAAGGATGTACAACTATTCAAATTTTAACAACTGGAAAGCAATTTAGTGAACATGTTCCAGCGTACCTGTGATGCACTTTCGACATTTCGTAGAGTCTGTGCTATGACGAATCGAGGCTTTTCTGAAGGCAAAGGGGGGGTGGACAGTCGCTATTAAGTATGTATACCTAATAAAGTTGCTACTTATTGTGGTTTTATTTGTTAGCTGATGAAGATTTAATCGACTAGCATGAATTTTTCAAGCTAGTCGATTAAATCTTCCAGCCACTGCCCAGCAAAAGAAGCTTGATCATTGTTATATCCTGGAAACAGATCTTAGATTAAAGTAATTTTTTTCAGAGTTAATATTAAATTTTGTTCTAATTATGATTAGCTTCTGTGGGATAATAATTAGCAACACCTTTGAGAATAATACTTTGAATTTTAATTTGATTCTGTCATTAGTGATGCTCTTCGCTATAATGATTTGGACGAATAATTCCGCAGAATTTATCCGTCCAAAACGTTATAGTGAAGATTGTGGGGGGAGTAGGGGAAACGCTTACACATTGTTAATGCTTGAAAATTTGTCCGTCTCTTTGTAGGCTGTATTTATTGTGTGGTTAATTTTTCCTCTTACCTGTCGCAATAAAACTGAAATTTTATGAGGAGGTGGGAGGAATCCGTAAGATCTCGACACTAACTCAGCCGCTGACTGCAAATATCCCATAAACTCTCTTTCGGTTTAGGCAAAATTGACCCTCCAACTCCGTCGGCGATGGCAATCGAACCTAGGCCATTCTTACTCGAATGACAGATCAAGCACGCTGGGCACTGTTGTCTTCGAGTGCGTTAAGTCGTTTTGGCGTTGCAATGGTAATTAATTAGCAAATCATATGGTCAGTTACTTGATGAAGTTAACTGTATCTGCTGAACCTAGTGTTGCTAATGGTCCCCTTTATGTCGAATTTTCTAGCACAACTTCAAGAAAATGGTATTAAATATTTTTTGAATGTAATACACGCGGTAAGCTCCAACGGCAATCAAGAAAAGTCTCACCAAAAATATTGTCTACCAAGACGTTTTATTAAGTAATGCATTCTAAGTAAACGAATCATACTAAAATTAAATCATTATACCCAAAATATGTTGCTATTACTATTTTACAATAATAATTACTGAGTAACTGTCATATGGTTATAAAATATTTTTGAAAGATCACCTGCATTCAAGGACATTTTAGAATGTGTGTTCTAGTAAATGTTAAACGTTGATTTTAAGGTTATAAGTTTAGTATTGTTTTAATATAGTGCACAACATGCGAAACAGTAATTTTACTTTTGCTTGGCCGCACGCCGAGATCAAATTGTTATGTACAATTATGACTGATTTACTGTAATTTAAGCACTGTCATCACATCATTGTACTAAATCTTACTCGCGTTCTAATTTTGCATTCTTTTGAGAACCAAAAGGTTAGTAAAAGACGATTCTTATATCATAAACTAGTGGTGTGCAAACATTTTTATGCCACGACCCCAAAATTTACTGGCATATTTGTCACGACCCCAAAATTAGTTGACATATTTCTAGTGACCCCTGCTTAAAAGTTTACTCTCATTGCATTTGTGCATGAGATTGTGTGTAAGGATGCGTGAATGCGAGTATAAGTTTTTACTTAAAGACAACAATGAAATCAATTTATTAAATTATGAAGGCTAGCATAAAAAATTGATCAGACAATTATTATTAATATACGTAGGCAATATAAAATGTTTATTTAATTATGAACCAATATTAATATCTTTACTCTTTCTGTTCTGGAAGGAAATATTTTTTAAATTTTGCACTGCCGTCCACTTTTCCTCCTTTCATTGACTTTTTAGGTAACTAGGCTATCGCACACTTTCTTTCCTGGCTCATTTTTGAAAGATCACCTGCATTCAAGGACATTTTAGAATGTGTGTCAAAGTATTTTGCGACCCACAAAGGTCGAGACACACAGTTTGTGCACCACTACCCTATACATTCTCTCTCAAACTTTGATATGCGAAAATTTCAAAGTGGATGAGATGGAAAATATTTCCTTGTTTTAAAAAACCAGTACACTATTAAAATTTTAAATTAAACCTGCTGTTTATATTTTGCTAATAGTCAACGCAGTCGCTACTGTCTGAATAGTAATAGCGCTAGTATATGCCAGATTTAATTAGGACTATGAAACAGCGTTTTTGCTGTCAATGCTAAATTGGCTTATTGTTTCAAACAAAGCCACCCCGATGCTTAAAGGACTAGGGAAATCGCTTCATTTACAGAGGATATAATTTTAGTGGCTATTAGGGGTATAATATTCATAAAAACAAGACCAAAACAGAAGGGACACCAAAGTTAAAGTTCGCTTCAGATGCTAAAGTTTTGCTGTCGAATGCTAGATTGGCTTACTGTTTCAAACAGAGCCAGGCGATGCTTGATTTACAGGGGATATAATTTCAGTGGGTATTAGGGGTATAATATATATGAAAACAAGGCCAAAACAGGAGGGACATCAACGTTAAAGTTCCCTTCAGATGCTGAAGTTTCCGCCATCCGCCACCCCGACTTTCAGATTCTACTCAATATAGTGGATATGTGTGCGATGGAAGTACACGAAACACTCTTACAAAAATGACGTCTCTGAACATCAGTATGGAAAGATGTGATCGAATGGCACGAGTTTTGTATACCTGCCATGAATTTGATAGAGAACATAAGAAATAGTAACGATCACTAACTAGGACCAAGTCATTTGTAATGTCGTGGCGGCTTTCACCTGATGATCTCCCGAATCGGTTTCGTTCCGACTGTAAATGGGCTTTAGATCCGTTTTTGATAGTTCTCTGATCTTAAAAGCTTACATCTCGTTTACTAAACGAGTCATTTGAATATATTGAATTTTAAAGATATCGAATCCAATTTAGCTAAATAGTCTAAATGAGAATCAATAACTGCGCCACCTAATATTCCGCGCAAGGGATCTTTGTAACAGAAGTTGCTCAATGATTCGTCCGTAGCCGAGTAGTCAAGTGCAAGGGTGCATAAGTACACGTGCTTTGAATGACAGGGGTTCAAGCCCGTGACTGCTAAATACGATGCTGTTTCTTGTATTCTTTTGATTTTATGAACTCCTCCGATTGTGTCGTCGTCCCGGAGTATAAACAGAAAATTTATACCATTTTTTTTATATATTCAATTTTAGGAGTGCAGGTACTGCTCTATCTTTGAGGGTAATTTTGCATGTGCCGTAACTGCATATGGTGACGTTTAGTTAAAAGGCATGTGAGGCGGTATTGTGTGCTATGTATCTAGTGTTACGGCATATGCAAAATTACCTTCAAAGATAGAACAGTATATGATGTATATTTTATGTTATAAGAAGACAAGAATTTTAATGCAAAATGTTAAGTATAAGTTCAAATATACTAATATGCGCACCGCCTATCGTTTCTCTTTAAACTTTTAAGAAAACAGTATTTACCTGCTCTGTTCGTCTTCTCCATAGTACCTGTCTCAGGAAGCTTCTTACCATTATAAGCTGTCTAAGAATACTAAATATGACTGGTTTAGGACTCATATTTTATATTTATTTAAAGCAATGTATATGATTCATTCCTTTGCAAACTTCTGCCACCTAGCGGTTTTCGAAATGTAAATGAAAGACATTGCTGCAAGGCTTCTAGGTTCTACAGCCACCAGTCTTCTTTCCCCCTAATCTGCAACCTGTTATTCTAAGCGAATGAGATAAATAAATAATAAAATTTCTGTTTATACTCCGGGACGACCAAATGATCAGAGGAGTTCACAAGATAGACAGAATACAAGAAACAGCACCGTATTCAGCAGTCACGGGCTTGAACCCCGGTCACTCAAGGCACGTGTACTTGTGCACCCGCGCGCCTGACCACTAGGCTACGGCAGCACTGTGTTTGTTTGGCATTAGGGCTGTAAGATAGTGACATGCGTACGGTCACTGCTGTTGATGTCCGGATTTCTATAACCTCATTGTTTGCAGAGGGGTCGACAATGACTGTTAGGATGATATATCTATCCTCTTCAGGTATCGTCGACTCCTCTTGCTTAAGTGTAATTTCCCTACTGAATCGCTTCTTGGCCATTATTTACTTGTTCTTCTGTTGTTTTAGAATGTTTAAATTATCTACGATCTAGACAACGTTCTAAATTTAGACATTAAAATTAATTGCCTGTAATTCATTTTGGAAGGCTCAAATGGATGGGATAGAATCGAATGTTCAGTAGCACTTAAGGACAAATAAGTGATATAGCATATGATAACCAAACTTTTCTGAAACTCCTTAAGCTTCGTGCTGAAACCAATACAAGCTGTAATTGAAGTCTGCGGACCACTTCCCTTCCCTAACATGCTCGATACTTTTATGCGCTAAAATTATTCGTAAAAGTGACAAAGAATATGCTTTGCTATTATTTGTTATCACTTCTTTTGTTAAACTACTAGTGAGAAATATCAATCAGGTTATGGTTGCGTACGGGCTCAGCCCTAATAGATCTGTAATCTAATTATACTCAGCAGGCAGTTAATTTTGAAGACGCTATACTTCTTTGCGAAGGTATGGTGTGCTATGATTCTTCTCTAAGAACGTGGTATGGTAGTCATACAGGATGATTCATATGAGGCAGTCAATATTTCACTAGGGCGTTCGACAAAAAAATAAAAATAAATAAATAAAATAATACAAATAAAGTCTTCAGGAGTTTTTTGATTTAAAGCCTCGTTGTCTTGTTATGCAACCTCGAAATTTCGCGAAGTCATATCCGTTATGAAGCGTTGTCATTTTCCCAAAGATAATGCGCCACTTGCGCTAGTTTCCAAAACAACAAAAACAATGGTTAATTCCTTCTTAGGTTTTGCAAAATATTTCATTTAAATTATATTCTATTGTATTCAAGCCAAAAGAATCATTGTTTTGTGGCGATAAATGATATTTTAATGGAATTGCATGTTAAGCTTGTAATTGCATAAAAGTATCAGTAAAGGTTTCCACGTGTTTCAACTCCGCTAGCGTTCGTAATTTTCCCGCCATTGTGATACGATAGTTGTATGCCGTACTAGATAGCGTTAGTTGAACTTCGTTAGCAGTTAAATTGTACGTTTAAATAAATACATATAACGACTTAGATTACAAACGTAATATAATTAATTATATTTAACATAATTAATAACATAATTAATTATAATTAATTAATAAATTAATAGAATCATGACTCAGACCAGAGCAGCAAAGCAAAAGGCTCAAGCTAATGGAAGCGCTGTGGCTCAGAGCAGAACTGAGGGGGGCAGTTGTCCTCTGACTCACAGCCTTATAAAATGCACTGTTTGCTTGATGTTTGCAGAGCAATCGGGTACGGGACATGATACTGCCAAGGGGGATGTCTTTGTGTGTGCGCGATGCAAGGAGTGTATCGATATCAGGCAACAACTCGGCGTTCTTGTGGGCCTATATGAGAGCTTGAAGGACAGGGTGGATGCCCTCGAAGAAACTAAATTGAGGGGCCCATCAAGCTCTCAGCTGCCCACATCAACGCCAGAGCTTGCACTTGGGCATCGCGTGACACAGAGACAACCCCCAAGGCAGAATGCGCTGGTCCCGAAGGAACTAGTAGTTGTTGGTGACTCTATTGTCAGGGAAACGGGGAACATGCTTTGTAAAAAAGATAGGTGGAACAGGACCAGGGTATGTCTGCCAGGGGCAAAGGTTGATGACGTTGTAGAGCGAATATCATCTTTTAAGGGCACAAAAGGTGATATAGTTGTACACGTTGGTACTAATAATATTAAGAGTAGGAGACCGGCAGAATTACTTAACAAGTACAGGTCACTGTTGAACAAAAGCCGAGAATTAGGGTTGAATTTGAAAGTGTCTGCAATTCTGCCCAGACACGATAGGAGGGAGTATATGATGAGAGCCTTGTCGATCAATTCGGCCCTGGAAAGATTGTGCAAGGCTCAAGGGGTAGAATTTTTTTCAGCCTGGACTGTACTTGTTAACAGGAGAGATTGCTTCTACAGGGATGGGATACACTTAAATAGAAAGGGTGCAAGAATATTTGCTGATGCTATCGAGGCAGTGTTAGGTGGGTCGGAAAACTGCTAGCTTGGGGGTAGACAAAGACCAATAGATTGACAGTAGCCACTGGCAGAAGTGAAAGAGATTCTTGCACTGCTTCTATTAGAATGAGCAGAAGCCTGAAAAACAAGATGCATGGTATTTCAGAGACTGCTGGGAGCCATTGCGGTACAAATAAACACATGGGTTGTGTTAGGGTAGCTAAGAATAGAAACAGGTACAGGTATACTTGCGTGTACACCAATGCTAGGAGTTTAGTAAATAAATTTGATGAATTTCAGGTATTGCTCAAAACATCAAAGGCAGATATTGTTGGGATATCAGAGACGTGGTGTCACACAGATATAAGGGATGCAGAACTGCAATTTGGGGAGTACAACGTCTACAGAAAGGATAGACAGGATAGGAAGGGGGGGAGGGGTTATGCTATTAGTTAAGAAACACATAAAAACCAAGGAAGTGAAGCCAGTCGACATCGCTGGACAGTGCAGTGTTGAGTCAGTTTGGTGTGACATAAGCATTGGGAGATCAAAATTGAGAGTAGGAGTGTGCTATAGGCCTAATGACTCTGATGAGTATAATAAGGAACTGTACAGGGAAATAGAGTGGGCCAGTAAATCAGAGAGTCTTATAATGGGAGATTTTAATTTTCCAGATATTGACTGGAATTTGGGGGCTGGTTACTCACACACTAGCAGGGCTTTTGTGGATTTATTGGATGATTGTTTTCTACATCAGCATGTTCGGGAGGCAACTAGAGGGAGTAATACTCTTGATTTGATTATCAGCAGTGATTCTTCATGCATTAAGAATCTGCAGATAAATGAACCACTAGGTGGCAGTGATCACAGTGTGCTGAAGTGGGATTTACTGAAAGAGGTAACTACCATTAGGGGTAAAGGGAAGGGTTATTGCTTCCGTAAAGGCGACTACAATGGACTGAGACAGTATGTAAATTCTATACAGTGGGACCAACTGATGATGTTACCAACAGCAAATTCAAAATGGGAAGCATTCAAAGACCGTATCTTGGAAGCTACTAGGCTTTACATACCAACTAAGAAATATTGTTCAAGGTTTAGGCCAAAATGGATGTCAGATGAACTAATGAGGCATATGGCAGAGAAGAAAAATGCATGGGATACTTACAAATTAACACATGACACAGGAGCCTATGATAGATACAAGTTGATATGCAACCAAGTTACAAAGGAGGTTAGGCAGGCGAAGGCAGATTACGAGAAATCCTTGGCAAGGGATGCAAAGAAAAACAGCAAAGAGTTCTTTACTTATGTAAACTCTAGAAGGAAGGGGATGAATCAGATTGGTCCACTTGATATTGATGGGTCAACTGTTGATGATCCTGCTCAGGTAGCTAACAAACTAAATGAATATTTTGCATCGACATTCACACATGAGGAGTTATTCAGCAAGGGGAATGGCAGAGGTGTATTCAACTCTAGCAGTAAGCTACAGAATCTTGAAATAACTGGGGGTAAAGTGGAGGAGAAACTGTTGAAGATAAACACAAGAAAGGCACCCGGGGTGGATGGGATCTATCCAGTTATATTAAAGGAGGCAGCAAAGGAAGTAAGCAAACCCTTAGCCATAATTATGAGAGCTTCCTTGGACTCAGGGGAGGTACCCATAGACTGGAAACGTGCAAATGTGACCCCAATTCACAAAGGAGGATCAAAGGCTGACACAAGTAACTATAGACCTGTGAGCTTAACTTCTGTTCCAGGAAAATTAATGGAGGCACTGGTTAAAGAAGCACTGCAGGATCATTTAGACAAGACTTCAGTTATAGCTCAGACACAGCATGGTTTTGTTAAGGGGAAGTCTTGCCTGACAAACTTGAATTGGATACTATGATGCAGTCACAAAAGAACTGGATGCAGGGAATAAATTTGATATTATATACTTGGATCTTAGAAAGGCTTTTGATACTGTTGCACATGGAAGACTGCTACACAAATTGGAGCAGTGTGACATTGGAGGCAAATTGCTGCTATGGATAAAGGGGTGGTTGAGTGGGAGAAGACAGAGAGTGGTAATCAATGGACACTGCTCAACGTGGACTAATGTTATTAGTGGAGTCCCTCAGGGCTCAGTGTTGGGTCCATTATTGTTTTCTGTATTTATAAATGATATTGATGATGGTATATCAAGCTTAATGTCCAAGTTTGCAGATGATACAAAGGTTGGCAGGGTTGTCAAGGACACTACTGACACTATGCTGCTGCAACAGGATCTGGAAAGGTTGAGCAGATGGGCTGAGAGGTGGCAAATGAAGTTTAACATTGACAAATGTAAAGTACTACACATGGGAAACAGCAACCCCAGAGCAACGTATCAACTCTGTGGTACTACACTGACAGTGGTAGAGAATGAAAGGGACTTGGGGGTGATTGTGCAGGCAGATATGAAGTTCTCTGATCAGTGCAGACGGGCTGCAAGAGTAGCTCATGGAGTATTGTCAATGATATACAGGAATTTTTCCAGCAGGGATAAGGAGGTGATTATTCCATTGTATAAGGCAATGGTCAGGCCACACCTAGAGTACTGTATACAGGTCTGGAGGCCTCATTTCAAGAAGGATGTAGAGCTGCTGGAATGAGTACAGAGAAGGGCAACAAGATTAGTGAATGGAACAAAGGGGTGCTCTTACGAAGAAAGGCTTAAGTTTTGCAAATTACAGTGTCTGGAGACTAGGCACCAGCGAGGTGATCTGATAGAGGTGTATAAAGCCTTGAATGGTTTAAGCATGCTCAATGCTGATGGGATTCTTCCTCTAGCTCAGAAAAATCACCTGAGAGGGCATAAATTCAAATTGAGGAAAGACAGATGTAGGATAGACGTGCGGAAATTTGCCTTTAGCCAGCGGGTGGTTGGTTGGTGGAACAGACTGCCATCCCTTGTGGTGGAGGTTGATAGCCTAAATAAGTTTAAGGCTCAGCTGGACAGGTATTTTGAACGAACAGAGGGGTGAAGTGGAAGTGGGTTTTTTTTTTTTTTTTTTTTTTTGGCTGATGCTGCACAAGCTTGCTTTCTTGCATCAAATGCCTCTACTAATGCTAATGCTAATGCTAAAAGTTAAAAATAAAATCATTTTAGAGAAAATTTAACTTGAATTTCTTGAATATTTTTTGACGTGAATATCTATTGATATATCGAAACAATGCAGAAGAGATGGGGCACAGAATGCTCATATCAGTCAAGTGACGGGAATTTTGTCGAGATGCATTTTGTGTATGGCCATTCCGAAATGTTAAATCGACGAACGCCACCTATGATTTCTGTCGATATCTCTCTTTTTTTTTTTTGGCCATTATCTCCCACATCATTCCAAGAATCTCGGAATGATGCTTTATAACAGGAAGAAGTGACTGCGATCAACCTCGTTCAAGACGACAGTTAGAATCGCAACTAGCCGTATTCTGGGCATTTACTTTGACATGATAAGGCCCTAAGCCAAAGCACGTGAAGAGGGACCCAAAAATATGTAATTATAGATTTTTATCCTCACAAAAGGAAACTGCGAGGCTCCATGGTTTGGTTCTCTGCTTAAGCTTAAATCTAGCTCTGGCCGTCCTGAATCCTGTGTCTATGGATTCTTCGATAACTATTCGTTGTAGTGGGTGTTTCAATTCAAAGAACACTGGGGTCTATCGCTTTTATTTTTAGGTTTAGACTTTTTGTCGTCTGGATCTTTTTTGTCGGATTTGGACAAAAATTTTTGAAATTGGTGTTATAATTCAATTACGTCCGTTTAGATTTTAGAGTTTCTAAATTTAAATTTTGCTTAATCAGCTGCTTTTTTCTCTCAGTGGGGGAGTTGTTCCTTCCCTTCTCGGTAAGTGAAGGGGAGGGACAAAATGTTCAGCAAAATTAAGGCACTGAGTAATGGATAGTTTTTTTTTTTTTTTAGTCAGTCCTGTATTTAATCGAAAAGAGAGAGTGAAAGCGAAGTGAAAGGAACAGAATAAGTTGTATTTTTATACGCAGCCTCTGTATCTTCTGCAGGAAACGCAATCGATTTTATTTAATGAGTTCAAAAAAAAACAAAAAACGAAACAAAACAAAATACAGCGGCTATAGTATGAGTAAATGCGACATAACTACCCTTGTACAACTAAATGCATGTATCAATTTCCAAAGAGTGAACATCACATACAACCGTTACATTTTCGGCTTTTTTTTTTTTTTTTAAATAAAATCGGTTTATGTTCGTTTCAGAATTGCACTGATGACATTTAACGGAGAACAACTTTTCCATTAAGAAAACTTCAACGGTTGGGTAAAATTTAAATTTAGTAATCTTAAATTCTAAACGGTAATATTTAGTTAAATTTTAACGTACGATCTAAAAACTTAAGTCCAGTATGACAAAGGTCGGCCGACAAATAGTCTAAACCTAAAAATAAGTGAGATATCCGAATGTGTTTTATTGAAATACTCCGTATATCATACTGAGTCACTTCCTTTTGGCTCATGCCACAAGAATTCAAACTCTTCAGACAGGAGATAGAAAGATCCGACTTAAGTTTTGTTGGTGGATCATACATAAATATATTCACCATACGGACCTTCTCATCGATGAGAAGGATCGAGAAATAACGAGTCGACTTTTTCACGCCAAGAACTGCTTATCATAAATAGTTTAAATTTTTGATCAGTGGCATATTCACACATTATCGGATAAGCCTGATTTCAAGTGTAATTTAGTGTTAATCGGTATTGTATATGACTGCTCGCTCGATCGCGCCACGCGAATTACCTGAGCGTTTGAACATTGAGCTTTATATTGAATCTGTTAGAGCGGAAGTGACGTCAGCAAGGGTGAGGTCATATGTTTCGATAGAAGTTTTTTTTTGATTTGGTAGTTGTTGGCGCATCGGCTTCTGTGGCCATATTGCACCTCCCAAGGTTTTTGCAGTACTTTGATCCAAGCCCGAGGCGGGAATCGAACCCGCGACCTTTGGGTTGCCGGGCAGGTACTTTACCCACTCGGCTAGCCCGGTCGGCCTTCGATAGAAGTGCTTTAAATTCAAAGTACATGTACTTCATTTTGTGTATATTTTTGCAGAACATCCACACCAAATATACACTTTCACTTTTGAATCACCTGTGACAGTGAAACTTAAGAGTTGACTTTCGAAAGATTAGATCTTATGTGACATAAGTTCACATTTTTAACAGCTCAAGGCATTAACACTTCCTGATTTACTCTAAAATATTTTCGATAATAAAATGCTATTCTTGCAGCTGCAATAATGAGACGATGCCTTTCTTGTTTTGTTATGTAAAAAAATATTAGGGAACTTCTTTGGGTATTTAACAGTCATCGTAATGAGAACAGTTATTACTGATTTTTACTCTTCTATCGGATAAGTCGGCAATCTAAAATGAAAATGTAGTGCACTAGAACTTGTAGCATTAAAATAAACATTTTGGGATCCCGCTATGAAATTGGTTTGTAAAGGATTGTTTTTTTTTTTTTTAATTATTATTATTTTTATTTTATTTGCTCTTCTCTTCAGGGTAACGTTAATGGTTCGTTTTCCTGCGGACTGTCAAAATGAGTTTTTAATTGCTGTGAAATAATTATTCGCCTGGATCTACTAATAGTGGGCCAAAAGCTTCTTGCAGAAGCCACCAGTAGGAGATTTCTGCAAGAAGCTTTGGCCCACTATTGGAAACCCACATTTCTTGATTAGATATGTAGTGTGTTAATTGCATTGCGAAACCAGAAATCTTTAATACACCATTTATACGAAATTTTTACACTTTTTTTTGTCCTTAGCAAAGTAAAAATCAATTTGTAATTCAAACCCTATATCTTTTCGTTGGTATCAACATAACGAGTTTGGCAGAGTGCCATCAGAATTTTCTCTACAAGTGATCAATTAAATTTTATGAAACTTAGGAAAATAAGAGTCTGTCTGAAATATTTCGCCTCAACGACCTCCAGTTATTCATGACTTATCACGCTCATGAAGTTTGGAAGATTTTTATGGCTTGTCTCCGTCTATTTAGATTGTATGATAAACTGGACGTTCAAGTAATAAAAATCTGAATTATTAAAAGGTTAATCGAACATTTCTTTTTTCTTACCAGGCATAACTGGAGAGTAATTTCTCACTCGGCTGTACAGTCGGAAGAAGAAAAAAATAATAAAATAAACCAGGCCAACTGCAGTTCGATTTAATAAAAATCCATAAATTTTGATGACTTCGCATTTCGTTTAATATTTCAAACCCTTAATTAGCCAAGCTCTGATGACATTTTTATGTCACCGTTTATGACATCATATATCTACATATCTACTCATACATAATCCTTGTCGCACAATTGCAGTCATTATTTTTAAGCTAGCGCGCGCGCACACACACACACAGTACCACTCTGCCCACCTAATTAACAGACTGCAGCTAAAAAAAAATTTAGCAGGAGGAGGGTATCCCTGAAGGTTGAGTGGTTACATCACATATCACTTAGGCGAAAGAGGACTGAGTTCAATTCCCATCGTCAGTACGAAGTAAAGTAATACTCAGGCTTCGACAAATTTGTTGCCAGTTGTACAACTTTACTTTCTCTTTCTTTCTTATTTCGCCACCGATTTACTCAACCGCCTTGAAATCCTGGCTAGCTAAAGCCAAAAAAAATTGCCTTTATTGTAGGATTGTTCAATTGTAGGAACCTGTGCTTTTATTAACCATTGCTTATAATAGGTTGACGTTATAAATCTAAGTTAGCTAGAATTTTATGGTTTAGATGGACATGCGTATATATGTAAAGGGCGACACCGGGAACGTCTCTTCAACTCCACCTCGAGTCACTGTAAAGAAGAGAATCAACTGTAAAAGGCCCAGAAATGTGATTGGTGTAGGTTTATGTGAAAAGTGTGCATGTTCTGTTGTGGTCTGGCCGCTTGGCTACCCAAAAGCATCAGTCACCTGGAGAGATGATGCTGGGTACTTGTCCACATCACAGGAAGGTGGGCCAGGATCCTCCTGGTGCCCATTCTAGAGGCTGGGGAAACCCACCTGTGGTGTAGATTATGACAAAAAAAAAAAAAAAAGCTTATGGTGCTGGTTAAAAAAAAAAAAACTGCACTACAATGGCTAATGCAGACAGAACACGAGGGGAAAAAAGGCAAAACAGGACAAAAAAATTAATAACAATATATATATATATATATAAAATAGATAAATAAATTCACTGCATTAGAGTGACGGCTGACTTCGGACAGAATGCGAGGGGAAAAAAAAAGTCAACATACACTAGAGAGAAAAAAAAAAAAATAAAATAAAATAAATAAATCAGTCAGCTACTGAGTGCTTAGCACTCAGGTTGAAGGGTCCGTAGTCACAAATGGTCGTTAGTATAGTATCTCAAATAGAGAGCATTATGGTACTGAAAAAAGTTTCTAGTACCCTGGCTTGGCCTAAAACTGAGGAATTAACGAAAACGTTGTCTATTTGAGTCTTTCCAGTTGTTGTGAATGAAAAGGGCGGGAGAAGCGACTCCGACTTCTTCCTGGAGAAGCGATTAAAGTCTTGGGGGAGAAGCGACTGGCAGGTGAGGGCCGTGCAAGACTCCGCGCAGGCGTCTCTCCCCCACCGCCGTCTCAACACTGGCTCTCTGAGTGCCACCTTGCTGGGACAACTCCAGCTTTGAAAATTGTTAAAAAATACTTCTCGTCGCAAAATTTATAAATGACCTTTATAAAATGATTAACTAACTATTTAGCAACCCTTTTGTCACAAAAAGGAGAATTACTTAGTAAAAAGAAGTGCACTATTGAAGTGCAATAAAAAATTGTTTTTTTAATTTTAACACAAAAAGTAAATGATAGATTTCAATCGGAATAGTTTCCCCTTGATAAGCATCGAATAACGCATAGCTAATGTGATTTTTAAATTTTTAGCTCCATTAGCGACGGAAATATGGGGGGGACACGAAAATTACTCACATTTTCCTGTCTGGCGCTGCCATTTTTAGTTTTAAATATATTTAAAATTATATTTTACGTCTACTCGTTGAGCTCTTTCCAACGGTATATAATAAGCTATAGGTTGTCAACAACATTTGTTTCCCCCCATTTTACTCCTCCCCATTTGTCAACAACGATCAATATGACATTATGTTGGCCCCATATTTCCTTCATTGCATTTTTACAATAAATCTAATTTCAAAATTTAATATTAAATAGTTTATTTAAAATAAACTTTCAAAATTCCAAGTCAATAGGTTCAGTGGTTCCAGAGATACAATGCTGTGACAGACGGACGGACGGACGGACAGACAGACAATCGAGTGACATTATAAGGTTCCTTCGTTAGACTACGGACCCTAAAAAGAAAATATCTATGTTGGACGCTGAGATAGTGGTGAGTTCCTCTCTGAGGATTTGTCTTTAAAGCTTGAAAGCTGTAACTGCAAAGTATTGAAGTGCTCTGAAGTATTGTATTGTATTGTATTGAAGTTCGCTGGAGTCTGGAGCAATACATCCAACTGTTTTTTTTTGCCGTGCAGTGTACGTGCTAGGTCTTCATAGGGAGCAGAGATCCGTTGTAACGGATCTCTGCTCTTGAATGAAAAACTCCACCAAATTGGTGGAGTTTTTCATTCAGCGAGACATGTCCAGTGACGAGGAATGAGGACTCAATGAGAACCAATTTCTGACAGCCTTAGAAGGCGTGAAAGTAACGCCTGGGTGCAACGTCCTGGTTACAGCACCATGGGGCGAATTATCCCAGCGAGTTTGCTATGTCTTTACTAACTCGTTGTAACAGCGAGCTTTATAGTTTATTCAACCATTGAAAATATATTTTGTGGATGCGCATCCCATGTGGTAAAGCGGTGTTCTATATGTATGTAACTGATCGCTAGTTGCAGGTGGTCGCCTATGTGTTCAGTGATTATTGGCCTCTGACCTCACAATATTCCAGTTTCGGGGTTATAAACATTAGTGTAAACAGTAGATTGAAACAAAGAACACCCAACATAAATTAAGCAGATAACTCACATTCAATATAAATATTTTTACGAATTATTATCAAGCTGGAATACTTAACTTTTGCACGTCTCTACACTTACGCATTAATACATACTGATACCTTATACTTTACATTTTTAACGATATGGCGTGACTTACTGTTTCTTAATTTACTGAGCATTTCGCAACGCAAAAAAAAGGCTACAACTTTATCCTTTCTAACTTATACACATTATTACTCTTTTACACACACACACACACACACACACACACACACACACACACACACACACACACACACACACACACACACACACACACACAGAGCAATCGTGGAATTTAAATTTTTAATTATTTAAATTTTGAATTTTATCCACCCCATCCATAATTGACTCTGAAGCATAGCTACCAGTATAAAAGGCCGAACAGCTTCTTACGCTAGAACTTTAATGGTCAGTCAATAGATAACAAGCGTAGATAGCAAGGTTCCCCCCCCCCACACTGAAAGTGGGGATTTTTTCGTTCCGCAAAACAGGCAAATCGACCAGAGAACACACTCAATTTACAGACATATTACATAAACGGGTATAGTATGTAAGAAATTATGGGTGGCCGTAATATAATAATTTTTATTTTTATTTTTGTATACAGAAAGCACATTGTTGTATACAACTCCCTTCACGGCTGCAAGCCAGAGGTTTATATAAAAGAAATTATATAACATAATAAAGAAAGATGGGAAAAAAATCATGACTTCAGAAAGGTTTGAACACTAGAGCGATGGATCCATGGCAGTGATGGATAGGTCCTCGGGAGTAGGTTCTAATGTCTTGTGACGCGGTCCTGAGAATGAAGTCGATCGAGTGCGTTCTCTCTATATTTCTTATCGACTGCAAACTTGTAGAGGTCGCTGTCCAAGGAGTGTATGTCCTGCAGCATTTGCACTGGTAAGAACCGATCAGAGAACTTTAACCGGTTTTGATGGCCTGAAGGATTGGATTGGCCCTAAGGCTTGGGACCGGGATCCTCCATCCGTATTTAGCCCAGAAATATGTTACCAAAATAATGCCAACCATCATTTCAACGGCAAAGACGATCTTCTCGTGACTGATGGCAGGAAGGTGTCTGATGCTGAGAGCTGCCGCCATCTGGGTGATCCTTGGTGCAAAGGGGCAGCCGAAATTTCCATATGGCCCACTTCAATAGGCAGAATTCCCCGGCGAAAATCCGTCTTAGCAGTTGAAGTCCAGACTTCACCGCTATAGAGTATGACCGGATATACACATGTCTTAATGTGTGTACACCCAACGTCCTGGTCTTGGACGTGTATAAGTTGTTGTTTAATCATCCACCGGAGTCGACAGAACTTTATTTGCAGGTGGTCTATGTGCTGTAGAAAGGAGAGCTTTTTTGATCAAAAATAACGCCCAGGTCTGTACGTTGTTGGACGGCAGAAATCGCGGATCCTCTTAAAATGGCTTGCACTATTGTTGGGTTTCAGTAGGGAAGGTTGGGGTTCTAACCGAGTACGGCTCTATGAATTTTGGCGTCAGTTTTCGTGTGTGCTGCCGCCTCGGTCGTTTGTTTTGCCGTTTCGGTTTTGAGCATGCTCCGGTGAGGCGAGTCGAGCTTTAGGTTTAGCTGTTGCGCCGAGGCTTAGTTGCCGATTCGGAGGAAAAAAATATTTTAGTTCTTATTTCGCCCGCTAGATGGCGCCACTTATTTTCGACATTAAATTAAAATTATTTTTTTACTTTACCCAGGCTCAAACCCAAGTCATTGCTACTGATGGTCCAGTGCTTATCCCCACAGCTACCCTTTCAGTTATAAGAATATGTGTAAATGTAGCTGTTATAGTTAAGAGTGGTGTGAGTGTGACGTAGGAAGTTGTATTTCGCCTTGTTCTGATTGGAGGGGGATACGAACCGATGTTCTGATTGGTCTGGGGGGTATAAACCGACTACGTCTGTGACTTTGCCTGTGATTTCTGGCCGGTTGATGCCGTAGAAGTCGTCTGTTTTACCGCGTTGGTTTTCAAGCTACCGTGTTCGCAATGAATTGTGGGTTCGTGCACACACACACACACACACACACACACACACACACACACACACACACACACACACACACACACGGAGATTGCCACGACATCGTAACTACCAGGAAACTGTGTCGCCATCTAGCGTGTCATTCTGAAAGCTGAAATTAATGATTTTATTTAAGATGTTTAAATAAATATATATTTTTTCCCCACATACTTGGGGACCACAACAGTTTGTGCACTGAGATTACCACGACAAAGTAAGACCTAGAAAACTGTGTCGCCATCTAGCGTGTCATTCTGAAAGCTGAAATTAATGATTTTTATTTAAGATGTTTAAATATATATATTTTTTTCTCACATACTTCTTGAACGGAGATTGCCACGACATCGTAACTACCAAGAAACGGTGTCGCCATCTCTGGAAGCATTCTGAAAGCTGAAATTAAAGATTTTATTTAAGATGTTTAAATATATATATATTTTTTTTTTTTTCCCACATACTTGGGGACCACAACAGTTTGTGCCCGGAGATTGCCATGACAATGGAAGACCTAGAAAACTGTGGCTCCCTCTAGTGAATAATTCTGAAAGCTGAAAAATCTGAAATTAAGGAATTTATTTCATTTTATGTCCTTTTTATGGTTAAATTTATATGTATATATTTTTTTTTACCCATAACTATTTGTGATGGTTCCTCTGGAATTTGTATTCTACTGTTTACCATCTATGGGAAAAAAAACTTAAGTTGCTTTTGATATTTACCAAAAAAGAAACTTTGGCTCCATCTAGTGAATAATTCTGAAAGCTGAAAAATCTGAAATTAAGGAATTTATTTCATTTTATATCCTTTTTATGGTTAAATTTATATGTATATATTTTTACCCATAATTATTTATGATGTTTCCATTTTTTCTCTGCAAGTTGAATTTGTATTCTGATGTGTAGAGTCTTTCTAAACAGGGAAAAAAAAAAACCTGAAAAGTAAAATGTGTTTATATTTATTTACCACCTTCGTGAAGCACTGGCGCCATCTTCTGTTTCTGTCTGCAAGTTCGATTTTTTTTTTTTTTTTTTTTTTAATATATATATATATATATTTGAAATCATTTTCTTTCCTAAAAAAGGTTATTGATTAATGGAAAATTAAAACTTATTTTCTTCTTTCTTTTTTAATATATATTTGAAATCATTTTCTTTTCTAAAAGTAACTTCTCAATTTTAAAAAGGTTATTGATTAATGGAAACTTATTTTCTACTTTCTAAGAAAAAAGACAGACAATATCTTTTTCAAATAGACATACTTTTATTTGTAAGTTTTACAGATGTAGTTACTAATCACAAAATCAACACTTACATATATACATAATAAAAAATAAAAATTACAACTTAGTGGGGTTTACAACTTAGTGGGGTCATTAGCATCCAAAGCATCCATATAAGATGCCAAGAAACATGGGTCGTTCCATAAGTGTTCCTGGTTTTCGTAGAACTCCGTCTGGAAAAAAAAAAGAAATGTTAGAAGATTACAACGATCCGCGCGTCGTTGGGAGTTTTAGTGGTATTAATGCATTACAAAAGCATACAAAATTATCCCGGCGTATCGTGAAAGAGTATTTGTCATCTCAGCCTGCTTATGTCAGACACAAACCTCAAAGAGTTAATTTTCCTAGAAACCAAATAATAGTTCCTGGATTACACCATACGTTTCAGTGTGACTTAGCAGAGGTTTCCAATCTGTCTGATGCTAATGGCGGAGTGCGTTATTTACTCGTCTGTATAGACGCTTTTTCTAGATACGCCTGGGTGAGAACACTTAGAAATAAAACATCGAAGCAGATGGTAAAAGCATTCAAATCAATTTTCAAGCAATAAACGCCATTCAGTCTTAACAGCGACAGAGGCAGAGAGTTTATCAACAAAGATGTGAGGGCTCTATTTAAATCTCTCAACATTAATTTTTATACTACTAGATCGGAGAAAAAGGCTGCAATCGCTGAACGTTTTATTCGAACTCTGAAAGAAAAAATATTTAAATGGATAACTTATTCTGAAAGTAAGAAATATGTGCATGTTCTTCCCGACATTGTAGCTACTTATAATCGAACCCCACATCGAGCCATAGGAATGCCACCTGCCGATGTCACTTTGCATAATGAAGAAGACGTCTACAGGAAATTGTACTTGAAAAAAACCAAAGAACAGATTCCTAAATTTAAACTGGGGGATCGTGTCGTTCTAAGTACAGGTTCACATCTATTCCGCAAAGGATTCTGGGGCAATTGGACGCGTGAGATTTTTACTATATCTCAAGTATTGAAACGAAGAAAACCAGTTGTGTACAGAGTACAAGACAAAACAGGCGAAACGATCGAAGGTACCTTTTACGAACAACAGCTTCAGCTTGTTAATATTCACGACTCGTTACCAATCGACGTGTATCTTATTGAAAAAGTACTTAAGGAGCGACGTGTGGGAGGAGAGCGTCAATTGCGTGTTAAGTGGCTAGGATATCCAGCTTCCTACAACAGTTGGGTTTCGGCTAAAGATGTTCTTCCTAACCCTACCTAGTAATGCCTGTATGGCTTTCCATCCCCAGAATACGCAATCTAATTTTACCATCGTCTTACCCGACACTATATCGCTGAAAGGCAAGTGGCAGGTAGCACTTGCCGAAATACACGTACCTAAGTCCTGGGACAATATTTCCGAAGGTTGGGCCGAGTTTGCAATTCTACAGAAAGAACCGACAATTAGGAACCCCGAGGTTTACATGTTGCACGACGAGTACGAAAATTCGACTAAATTGATTGAGCATATGTATGGTCTTAATGCCAATTTAGAGTTTAAAGTAGAAGAGACAGAATTCAAAGAGAGATTCACAATTCGTGTTAAAAATGGTTGTGAGTTGCGTATGCCTTTACGAACAGCTCGAATTCTAGGACTAGCCCACAAGGTAGCAGTGAGGGGTGATATTGTTGACAAATATAGAAATTTCAAAGGAGAGCACATCAGAAAGTGGATAGCTAAAGGTAAAATAGTGATACCATCAATAAAAACTGACAGTGAGTCTGTTGACAGGAAGCTTGTGTTCGTACAACCGCCGACTCGTGATGTTCGCGAGCATAAAATTCCTTATGGTCGTTACAATAGCGTCTCCGAAATTCTAAAGGTTATGACTTTTATAGCCCCCGAAATTAAAGGTTCTGTTAATGCACATGGTTTTGTTTCTTTCGAAATAGAAAGTAGTGTGCGTCTTTGCTTCCCTGAGACTGGACTCGGCGATTTACTCGGTTTTGAACGTATGCCCAATGGTTTCGAAGGAACGGTGAGATCGAAATTTCCGGGTGATATAAATAGAGGGGTCGGGTCTTATTTCGTTTATAGTGCCTTGATTGAGGACCAGTTTGTAGGCGATACTAGAGCGCCTCTGTTGCGAGTAGTACCGTTCGGAAGCAGTGGTGAATTCTTACATTTGGATTATTACCCTGTGCTTCTCTCAAGCATTCAGTCCGTTTCTATTCAAATTCGCACAGACACAGGTCAGTTATTTCCTTTCAGAGGTGGTAAAACTCTAATTAAGTTGCATTTTCGGCCTCAATGAACGCGTACGTCGAATACTACAAAGTGCAGGCGGGGGGGAAATCCCTACTTTGCAGGAGCAGTGATCCAGAGGGGCCAGGGTTTAGGCAGTATATTCCGATCAGCATTTACATTTCTTTCTCCACTTTTGAAACCCGCTGCCAAGTTCATAGGTCGCCAAGTGTTGTCGGCAGGTCGTAATATGATCGATGATGTCATTTCGGGGGCACCCGTGAAACGATCATTTATAAATCGAGCTTCTGAAGTAGGACAGGCCATTAAGCAAAAAGTCCGTAGTCAGAGTGGAGGCAAGCTTCGAAAAAAAAAAAATATCAGGACATCTTTCAATGATGGGCGAGGTTATGATGTCAGAATTAGACCTGTTTGCACAGCCTGCTACGAATCTATGCATCGAACAATCTTCATACGTTACATTCTTGCCTTTAGCATCCGTGGATACGCCGGGACCAATAGAATTTTCCATACCCGGAACATCTGAAGAATATCTGGACCTGGGAAAAACTTATTTGCGACTCAAAGTACAGTTAACTCAAAGCGATGGAAAAGAACTAACATCGAGTGTCGGCGTTGTCAATAACTTTTTTCACTCCATGTTTAAACATGTGGATCTTTTCGTTCAAGACAAATTAATTAATCCAAGCAGCGACACATATCCGTATAGAGCTTATTTAGAAACGCTTTTGAATTTTGACAGAGGAGCAAAAAAATCCCAGCTCACTACAGAACTGTTCGTAAAAGACAATGTTCCCGATGTTCCGCAAATGTTTTCTCAGGCCGACAGCGGCATGAATCAACGTATGAAGTTTTTTTCGAAAACCAAAACTGTGGAACTTTTGGGTCGTCTCAGACTAGATTTGTGTCATCAGGCCAAATATATTATTAACAGCGTATCGATCCGTCTTAGAATGGTTCGCAGTTCGCCCGAGTTCTGTCTGCTGTCTCTCGACAATACTGCTAAAATTCATATATGCGAGGCGTGTCTTTTTGTGCGTAAAGTTAAACTTAACCCCAGCATACAGTTAGCGCACATGAGTGTTCTTGAAAAACATCCCCTTGTATATCCCATTAACAGAGTTGATGTAAGTTACTATTCAATTCCAAAAGGCATGTCAGACTGTACCCGAGACAATATATATCTAGGCCAGATCCCCGCTCGTTTAATAGTCGGTATTGTGTCCAGTGATAGTTTCAACGGCTCCCTCAAAACCAACCCATTCAATTTTGGTCACTACAACCTGTGTTATTTACTTCTGACTGCTGATGGTGTGCAGTACCCTTCCATTCCGCTAACACCCGATTATAAGAATGGACATTATACGCGGTCCTACCTATCACTGTTTACATCGCTAAATAAATGGAATTCCGACTGCGGTAACGACATATCAATCTTGGATTATACAGAAGGGAACGTGCTTTATGCTTTTGATCTAACTCCAGACAGTAATGCGGTGGGCGCACATATTAGTTCTTTACGACGAGGTGGAGTTCGGCTCGAACTGAAATTCGCAGAACCTCTACCCAAAAACGTTACAGTGATCTTGTATGCCGAATTCGAAAACATTCTTTCTGTGACTAAAGACCGTTCGATAATCGTAAATTATGAACACTAGAGATATATTAAAGGTTTTAGAAGCAGACAGTGAATCGAGAAAACATCTGATAGGTGTCTGTGCCAGGGACGAGTTACCGTCAAGAATACAGAGAAAACCAGCATTGTTAGTCATCAATACGGACTTTTCGTATATGCCAGGCACTCACTGGATTTGCATCTTCCTGGGAAAAAACAGCAGTCAATATTTCGACAGCTTTGCAAGAGCGCCGACACAGGACATTGCAGAGTTCCTTAACCAAAACAGCAAGAAATGGACTTATAACAAAGTGGTGATTCAACATCCAGAATCTATAGCTTGTGGACTACACTGTATTTTTTTCCTAATACATAGGTGTAGAAATATTTCTATGTCAAAGATTGTAAACAAATATTATTGTAAAGATTTGTGGGCAAATGATGTTAGAGCCACATTACATGTACTTCAACATTTACTTGCAAAATAAAATTTTATTTTATTTTAAAAGTGTCTGTTTTATTGAAAAAAACTTACCACAACGATATCCAAGTGTGTTTTCTTCTCAAACGACGCGGTGATATCAGAGCAGTATATCGGCTTTTGACATGCTTACGGGATTTTTTTTTCACTCCGCCCTCGGGCTGTTGTTGCTGCGCTTCAGAATCGGGAATTCTGGGTAGTGAGACGGCGGCGGCGGTGGCGGCTGCTGATACGGTACCCTCGATGTCATTCGATGCCGTCGGAGACGGCTGTTTTGCGGCATTATTTTTCAGACCTAAATATGTTTGCAGTATCTGAAGGTACATTTTAACTTTTGACTCTGGCGGTAAATCCTGCCTTTTTAAGATTTGAGACATTTGCTCGTCTAAAGAAAGCATCTGTTTTTGTTCTGGCGGTGCAGCTACAAGCAAGAATTTGCGTAAAGACTCGTTCATTTCGAATCAAACTTGCAATTAGTGGGGCTACGATGCTGGCCAATAATGGGAACAGAGCACCTCCTTGTTGAATTATTAACTTCCGTCTGGTTTTAAATGCCACTTTTTTATCTGCTAGTGTTCTGAGCAGACGTTTTTTGCGCTGTAACTTGTTTTTCACTCTGTCAGGCAAAGGAATACAGCCTTTGATTATATTTTTGCAGATTTCACAGAGCAAATTTATTTGTGTGGGGTCTGAGCTCTTTAGCAGAGTGGATGCTTGTTTTGGTCGAGCTTCCGCCAGATACTTTATGAAATTAGCGTTGTTTTTTAGACGCTTAGCCATGAGGGCACATAGATTATAGTAGATCCTTCGCTTGGCAATACGTGTGAGCGCAGCCTTAGTATATCTGCAGTTTCCTGACGAAAATCAAACAGCAAATATGAATGCGGATCGCGTGTGGCATCTTTATATATGTCGACTAAAACTCGTGTCCTTCCGGGAAACACTTGGCTAGCTAGATGTGAGATTTGTCGCGAGTCGCGAGGGTTTTTAAAAACAATCAAGTAGTGTGAATTCAAGCTAATTGTACGGAACTGTGTACCTTGGGAGAACAAATTTTGCGTTAATAATATTACACTCAGATTTCTGTGATGCGATCCTTTAATAAATATCTCTGACACAACAATACTATCTTTTACTTGGCTGATAAGATCATCTAAAACAAGTAAATTGTTTACTTTTGGATCGAATTCGGGGATGTTTAAACCATCCACGAACTCGATTTGCGGGTAACACTGAAACTTATCTTGAAGTTCTGAATAGCAATAGACGATTCTTTGAGGTGGTGGCGAAATTAAATGTTCACTATTTTCTAATAGAGACAACACAAATGTTGTCTTGCCGCTCTGTGTCGCTCCCGAGACTATCGCTGTGAAGGGATGATGAAACATTATGTAAATGATCGCGCGCAAGTCTGGACCATGTATTTATGTGTGTTCGCGCGCCGATGCGAGAGGCAGGACTAGTAACGGTAAAAGACAGAAGGTGACGTCTCCAGAAAAAAAACGAAACATTGTCCCCTTTTTTTTAAAAAAAAACAAAAAAACTGTGAGTTATGAAAAAAGGTGTTCCCCTTCATCTAAGCGCGCCCGTCACTTCGTGACGGGTGGGAGGGGTGCCGCGATCCCCCCGTGTGCGCGCCCATCACAACGTGATGGGTGGGAGGGGTGCCGCGATCCCCCCACGCTCCGGCGCCCTGCGATTCCCATCCGAGTGCCGTCACGAATGTGACGTCGGTGGGAATAGGATGGGGAAGACGTGCCCGATCGACTTCGCCGACATCCTGAAAAAAAAAGGAGACGTCACCAGAGGTAGCCATTGAAAAACTGCTTAGTGTCAAAAACATGGGGATTTCACTGGGTTTTTTTTTCTAATGTTGAAAGTATGATGATTAGGTGGTTAGCTTTCGCTATGTGTCTTGGAAATATCCATAAGGGTAAGTGCGTGTGTCGTCTCCTACCACACGTTTAGCGAAAGTAAATCCAAACCTTTTTGTTACTGAGGACTCAAGGAGACGAGAAGTACGTTTGTCTCTCCGGACAGAAAACGGTACCTCGACAGAAACGTCAACATGTTGGCCTTTTGCAGCAGCAGTCATAACGTCCATGTTGATCAGCTTCGCGTTTTTGGCATTAAGAGTCACACCCTTGCATTTGGTCACTGTTTTACCCCCTTGGGTGCGGAAGGAGTAAGATTTGGGACCGGTCGAGGCAAACTCAACAATGTGGTCCCCAGACAATTCGTCTCTGAGCTGACCCAGCGAGTGACCTATGGGTGGACGTTCGTCGCCCGGTTTTTGGACGAACACCATCGAGTCGGTATCGCAATATAAAAGAGATAGGCGTAGGGGGGCCATAGCTTTGTAGAGCTTTATTCGGCCATAGGAAGCGACGAAAGAGCCAATGACTGC